>NC_135886.1:4709691-5309691 GCF_964194155.1 Cetorhinus maximus
TATCCTCCCTGTCTAATTAACCCAGGGATGCTGAGACCAACTGAAGTCCCTGCTCAATCTTCCTTTCACCCGTCATGTAAAGCCACTCATCTCAAATTGCAAAGGTTTCATATAAAAGCCCCTGAGGAAGAAAGCCTTGCATATACACCAATGTCTTTCATGACCACATCCCAAAGTGCTTTAAAGCCAATGAAGGACTTTTGAAGTGTAGTAATTGTTATCGTGTAGGAGGCAAGTTAAGCACAGCAAACTCCCACAAACAACAATGTGATAGTGATCAGATAACCTATTTTAATTATGTTGATTGAGGGATAAATATTGGCCAGGGCTGCAGGAATAACTCCCCTGCTCTTCAAAGTAATGCCCTGGGGTCTTTTACATTCACCCAAGAGGGCAGATGGAGCCTCGGTTTAAGGTCATATCGGAATGTCAATTAAAATCTAAAATGAAAACAAAAAAAAATATGTTGGAAGTACCCCAGGCCAGGCAGCCACTGTGGAAAGAGAAACGACAGTTAATATTTCAGGTCGGTGACTTTTCGTCAGAGCTGCTACTGATGATACACGGCTAAGGTCAAACCCTGCATAAGAGCCACTAATAGGCTCTGTACATGTCTCCAGACATTCTGTCAGTATCTCCATTAGCCAATCACTTCACTTTTCTGAGTTTACTGCAAGGTCATAATTATTTCTAAACTTTGCGGTATTGTTGGTTTAGCTTAGATTGGCCAACTCATTACAGGACAGGGGTCAATGCAAGAGGTTTCTCTGTCTCGGTGTACCATGTCACATGACACATTTACATTGCATTAGTGGAGAGTTAGTAAGAGCCGGTACTATACCAAGTAAGGCTTAAAGTGGATTTTGTTGCCATTTAGGACAAACCATGATTTCAATCTGAACTCATTCAGCAAATCTGCCACGACTGTCCACATCCCAACCCTTAATCTTAGTCTCAAATCAGGGGAATCTTATTTTATTACAACTGTGCGATCATCAAACAAAATTAGGACCTGGCTCTGTAATTAAGCAGCATTTTCTTTAACCTTAAGAATGAGAACGGCTATCGGTATTTTCTGAAATAGAACTGAATGCCCAGGACTGATGATGGATCACTCACCTGAAAGGTTAACTCTGTTTCTCTCTCATAATCTGTCATTGATTGTAATCGCAAATCTTTTTTTTTAAAAAGAAAATACGTTGGTGCTAGGAGAGATTAACATGGATTTAAGTCATTTTTGCACTTAGAATTTTTAAATTTCTTGCTTTTAATTTATTTTGTTTTCTAACTTCTTTGCAGATGAAAACATAATTTGTAATGGTGAATTCCAAACAATAAGCATTGAAGCACAAAGTGCTGTTTCTTTCATCTCGCCAAGGTTTTACTTTTAGTACTGTACTGTACTTCTGAATTGCTTGGAGCTTGGGAAGGCAAATGGTCTCATTAAGCCGCAGTGAGTCACTGTGTATTGCTGATCTGCTGACGCCTTCGGGGAGTAACTGTAGCGTGCAACATGGCGAATTGGCACCAAGCTCGTCGTTGCTTGAAGATGGCGGCAGTGACGGATGCAGCCCCCGTTCTTGCTCCAGCCCAGACTCCCAGGACACACACTACTGCAGCGTCAGTTCCAGTCTGCTGGAAAAATGCAGCGTGATGGGGATGCTGGTGTCGACACTTGACGCCCGGCAAGCCGCGGACGCTGAAGCCTGCTCGGAGGTGTTTGGAGCTCAGGTGAAAATGCCTGATTTTTGCTCCACTTCGCCTGGTGACTTCATCCCCACGCTGGAGGAAATCGAGGAATTCTTGAAAGAGAAAATGGACATAGTCAAAGACGGACTTTCGGAAAACAGTGCTGCCACAGAAATCAAAGTGGAGGTGAAATCAGAAGCTTCGGGTGACTCTTCATTGGATTCCACTAGATGTTTTTTGTCATCTTCAGAGGACAGTGGGCTTGGATCTACTCCAGAGGTGACTGTAACAGCTGCAACTGGGAGCGTGCCGGTGATTGTTCAGCTTCAGCCTGCCCAAGTGCCCAGTCCGTACCCAACGACACAAACTCCAAGCAGCGTGAAACTGACTCAGCTGGTTGTAAATGTCCAGGGTCAAACCTTTGCCTTGGTACCTCAGAGAGTCCAGGCTCCAGCAAACAGTGCAACCCGCCAGTTTGTAAAAATTGCTCCCCTGCCCATAGCAGCGAGGTCTGTGGCTGTTGGCAGCTTGGTGAATGTTGTTGAGGCCACCCAGAAGCTTCAGAAATCATCATCATCATCATCCTCCGCCGACGTGATCAGAGTGCATAAGTGCTCATTCCCGGGGTGCAACAAGATGTATACCAAAAGCAGCCATTTAAAGGCACATTACAGACGGCACACAGGGGAGAAACCTTACTCCTGCACATGGCCAGATTGTGGCTGGCGGTAAGTCGATTATACGTCCATTAACATAATGTGTGCCTTTGTGTGGCTTCTGCCTGCAAAATTTTGCCTTTTCTTCTCTTTGTTGTTGTCACATTTTTGCAACAGCTTTTTACCGTTTTTAAAAAAAAAAATCCAGGGTCTGCATTTAAGAGGGGAACTGCTGTGCAAACCTGTCGTGCTCTACACCTGTCTGTGGTCCAGCTCTTCAGCTTGTAGTGCAAGGAAACTCTAAGCAGCACCTCTTCCCAAGTCCTTTTATGCCTTCCCTTTAACTGTAAAATCAATGTACCATTATGTAAATAAAGACAACATTAGAGGGTGGCTTAGTGGTAATGTCACAGGACTAGTAACCATAGCTCAGGCTAATCTCTGGGGACATGGGTTCAAATCTTGCCACAGCAGCTGGTGGTTAGCAATTAGTCTTGGTAATAGTGACCATGAAACTACTGTCAATTGTTGTAAAAGCCCATATGGTTCACTATGTCCTTTAGAGAAATCTGCTGTCCTTAGCTGGTCTTAGCTACATGTGACTCCAGACCCACTGCAATGTGATTGGCTCTTAACTGCCCTCTGAAATGGTCTAGCAAGCCATTCGGTTCAAGGGTAATTAGGGATAGGCAACAAATGCTGGCCTTGCCAGCTACATCCATATCCCGAATGGGGATGGAATTACATCAGGGGAATAATTACAACCCCTAGTCCAATCATCCCCCAGCCCCCTGATTCTGCCACCATTTTTTTTTGCAGTTGTTAAGAGATTACCAAAGCATTTTTAAAGTTTCAGCCAGAGATGCTTTGTTGTCTTAGGAAGTGGATCTTTTTTGATGGGTGAAACCCATAAAGAACCAAACCATCTGTGTGTGTGCGTAGTTTTGATTATTTAATCCAAACCACCAGAACTGCAATTCTGAACTTGCAATTTTGGTTTTTGCACAACCCAGGCACTCAGCCAGGTATGAGACGAGGGCCAGAAAACCCCTCCGATCTGCTCCCCGCTCTCTGTCACCCGAGGTGCATAATTGGGATTTCTAAGGACGTTATAGTAGAACAGGAAGAAATTCCCAGCTCAGGAGAGGTGTTCTGTTAGTTATTGAAAGACACTAGTTAATTGCAAGACAGGATTACATAGAATTTACAGCACAGAAAGAGGCCATTCGACCCAACCAGTCTGCTAGCTCTGTCCACACTCGCCTTCTCCGCCTCTATTTACTTCATCTCACTCTGTTGATTTCTTCCTTCCTGACATTTCTAACTTCCCATCAAATGCAACAATAGGCCTGAACTTTAGCCCAGAGGTGAGTTGTGGGTGTGGCAGCTCTTATGCTGTTGGGAAACCTGGAAGAACACGTTTCCCAGCCTCAAGAGTTTTTAACAGCAGAGCTGCTTTTAAATTTTATTCTGTCGGGTTCCCCTGACTTAAGGCTAGAAATCTGATGGGTGAGGAAGCTTTGCCGCACAAGGCCGCAGTTGAGGAGAGCAGGTAGGTGTAGTGGGGGAGGGAGCCATCTGGATGGTGGTTAGGAGGAGGGTGTGGATCATTGGAGCAGGGGAGGGGTGGTTTTGAGGGTGATCAGTGGAGTGCCCTGATTGCAGGGTGGGATTGTGTGGTCCAACGGTCGGGGTCACCCCAACCGGGAGGAATTGGTATTGCCTTTCTGGGGGGGTGGGGTAGGGGGGTGCATTCTGATCTCAGTGGGAAGGCAGGGTAGGGTACAGTCTAATGGTGGACATGGGAATGGTGGTGTCCAATGCGGGTGGGGGCTGGGAACCAATCACGGTGGGGTAGGATCTGATGGTCATCAATGGGGTCCTGAACGTGATGGAGGTGGGGAAAGGCATTCTGATGATTGGGGTGGATCGGTGTTGGCACATCAAAGCATTGATTTGGTGATTGCAAACTTAGGACTTAAAGGCAAAGGTTACATTGAGCTGTTGTTGATTGAAAGTTGTTCAAAAGCCTGCCCCTGTTGAGTTTCCTCCTCAAGCACAGGATAATCATTGATTCGATGGATTAAAATGAAACTCAAAGCCTGCCATGATGTGTTGCAGATATTACTGTTGTGCTACTTTTTGAAGGTCTGAATCTTTTTAAACTTAGTAAAAAAAATTTTTGTCTTGCAACTTTCCATCAATTATTTACCTTTAGCCACAGGACGAGTACAAATAGATGAATTATTTGGCCCATTAATCAGATACAAATGCTGCTGAATTCAGCAGCAATGAAACCCCCAAAGAATTAGGATAGAACTCCTGGCAAAGTGCCTGACATCCTTTCAGAAATTGTTTCTTAGCAGCATGTTCAGATGGGGTTGAAGAAATTTCCATCCCTGGAAGAAAAACGCCTGGTGGTCTTTTCATCTTGGCGTTGTGTTTTCGTGGACCGGAAATATTACAATATCCTGAGCAATCACCTGTACTCAATTCTTTTAATCGTGTATTAATTCTGTCTATCTAGTTGTGTGTAGTCTTAGGAGTTGATTTTATGGCTTTATTTTTATTGAGCTGATGTTAGTCTGGATTTTTTTTTAAAGATGTTTAAGTTTTGCCAATGGCCTGAAGTTTTTTGACATGTTGAGCTTGTGACCTCAGCCAGGCCATCCGAGGCTGCATTTAATTGAAATCCTTCGACAGCACCTTCCAAACCCACAACCACTACCATCTAGAAGCACAGGGCAGCAGATAGATGGGAACACCACCACCTTGAAGTTTCCCTCCAAGTCACTCACCACCCTGACTTGGAAATATATCGCCGTTCCTTCACTGTCGCTGGGTCAAAATCCTGGAACTCCCTTCCTAACAGCACTGTGGGTGTACCTACACCACAGGGACTGCAGCGGTTCAAGAAGGCAGCTCACCACCACCTTCTCAAGGGCAACTAGGGATGGGCAATAAATGCTGGCCCAGCCAGCGAAGCTCACATCCTGAGAATGAATAAAAAAAAACAATGTTGGCACGGCTTGACTTCTGACCCAGTTATGATTATTTTTTTTAAAAAATGTGGTGGCACTAGTTCCTCTTGTGACATTACATACCAGCTGAAAAGATGGTTGAATTGGGGAACGAAGGATAAGACATTGGAACCACATGCTCACCTCCATTTGTCACTTTTCTCTGGTCATGGCAGCCCACCTGTACAGACCAGAAAGCAGCTTTCCCATTGTTCATTTGTACAGGCTTCACCCTGCATTGAGGAATTGCCCAAGGCCAGGAAATTGGTGTCAAAATTGCTCCTGTTTTGCAGTCCCCAACAGGGTGGATTTTCCATCACTGCAAATCACATTGTAGAACTATGACAGGAAGTAATCCCGCAATATAAAGCACTCTTGCATCGAGAATGCTGGTGACAGCAGGAGTGAGAGTTAAAGACACTTTCATTTTAAAGCTGTGGAACTCTAGAACCTCTGCTGCATTGAAGACACAGGTTTTCATAGATCCAACGAACTGATCTCAACTTTCTCGTGCTAAGTCTCTTTTTTGTATTTAAGGAGTGGTAGCACCATTAAACATAAACAAGGAACAGGCAGATCGTGAGCGGTTATGTTACTGGACTATTTAATTTAGAGGTTTGGACTAATAATCCAGAGAATATAAGAATCCCATATTGCCAGTTTGGAAATTTGAATCAAGAATCAAAAATCTGTAAATAAAGTGTAATCAGTGAGAATAACTGTTAAGCTGCGGGATTGTCACATAAATCAAACTGGTTCACATAATGTCCTTGAGTGAAGCAAAGATGCCATTCTTATCTGGCCTGGCTTATTTGTGATTCTCGTCCTACGCCAATGTGGCTGTCTTAACTGCCCTCTGCGCCACTCCAAGCCACTCAGTTATATCAGGGCAACTAGGGATAGGCAGTAAGTGCTGACCTTGCCAGTAATGCCCACATCCCAAGAATGAATTCAAAGAAAACTTGAGCACCATTCTCTTAGGACTGCATATGAAATGTAAAAGTACCTGTAAACAGACCAACAGAGTTGCAAAGCAGGAAATTCCCCAGAGAAACAATTCTTGGAAATTGTGGCTGGCTACAGAGCATGATTAATGGCAATTTAAGGATTGATGTGTGTCAATGGGAGAAAGAGAATTCTACAAAATTAAATCAAGAAGGTAAATCCCTTGTAAAGGAGGCAGAGGGGTTAGAAACATGAAATGATAAAATCTCGAAGCGGTTGGGCACACCCAAGTAATTTTGATTCCTGACGTATAGTTTGCTTGTCACCTAGTCGGCCTTCATGATTGGAAGCTGAGACAACAATCTGAATTTCCCAACATGCTGCCACTTCCAGTTCGCAATGGGTTCCAACAAAAGGCAGAGTTTGATCAATTAGTGATGGGGGAAGTTGTCCTCTCTCACATGATCTGTCATGTGCCGTTCCACCTGTGGCAAATTTACTGCGTGACTTCCTGCTGCCCAAATTATAATGCTAGATAATAGCATTGATTTAAAAATATATTATTGTAAATAGTAACCAGAACAGCAGAATAACACATCACTGCTTCAAAGTTATAAAAATAGCCTAATGCGATCTGTAAAATTGTCACCTGTTTTAGTTTGTTCTTGCAAATTACCCAACCCCTACTGGTTCTGTGATGCTTCAGAAGTGTAATCTGCTTCGTGCGCCATTGGATGTTCTGCTTAACATCCCTGTTTTAACTCAGTTTTGTGAGCTAGAGCCTTAAAATAAACATCCATCTCTGGATCACAAGAGTACCCTGTAATTGCTGCTACTTATCATCTGAAACTTTGATATTAAAAAGGACAGATTTTCTCCCCTGCTGGCTGGACTGGGTAGTATTGGGTGTATAACAGGTTCTTGAATGATTCCAGGGTTTGCACTTGCACTCGAACAAAAAATTTATCCCATGTATTAATCATTTTATATGAAGAACATCCTAATATCAATCTTAAATTTGTATTTTACTAGTTACAACCTGTGACTTTTCATCCGAATCTCACAATTTAACCTAAAGTAGTTTTCTGGATTTCCCTTCTCTGAACCGTTTACAATCGTATACTATTAACTTTCAGGTTGAAAAATCAAGTTTCTCCCATCTTTCTTTATAACTTGAGGCTTTCTGAATGTCTCACTGGTGTCCTTAGGGACATTGCTTAACGTGTGATCTGAGCCAAAATCTGATTATGACTTCCTCTGATATACTCAACTATTTTGGCAAAACAATTCTAACTTTTTATTGTTGACTGCTACTCTGTATTGGTTGGACATATTGAGCATTTAGTCTCCTAAGGCTCCCTAGGTTTTTCAATTTCATCCATAGCCATTTTAATTCCAATTTGTAATCTCAGTATCCTATTTTAAGCTGAATGGAGCTTCATCACCATGTTTTCTCCGTCTCAAAGACCACCTACTTCCACCCCTAGAAGGAAAACACAGTAAAAACTGGGAAATAAGAGTACTGGTCCTAACTGTTTTGTCCTTCTGGGCGTCCATAATGTCACCTGTCTGTCCCTCTGCCTCAGCCCATCTGCTGCTGAAGCTCCGACCATATGACCTTGCAAGAACTCTGCACTCCTCCAACTCTGACCTCTGATGCAATGTCCACTTCCTTCACCCACACCGCTGGTGGCTGTGCTTTCTGCTGTCCAGGCCATGAGCTCTGGAAGTCCCTCCCTAAATCTCTCCACCCCTGTCTCCTCAAAACCTACTGCTTTGACCTGTCCTAATTTCTCCTCCTTTGGCTTGGTGTCAAATTTTGTCTAGCACTTCTGTGAAGGGCTTGGGGACATTTTACTATCTTGTGTAATTGCAAGTTGCTGCTTGAGATGTTCCTGAGAGTGATTAGTTCTTTCATGAAATAAAGGCCTGCCAAGCACATTGCCATGACCTCTGCTCATTTGTAGTCACTTGACTCAATTCAGTAGGAGTGAGTGTAGAGGTCCTGTGGCTGGCCTTGGCAATTTGGGTTTTTTGTAGCAATAGGGGTAATGGTGGGGGCGGGGACATTGGTTATGACTCCTGATTGCTACCCAGCACCTCCCACTAAAAACAAAAGACAAAACTGTCAAAAATAATGTTAAAAGCGTGTACTATTAAGGTAAGCATTTATCAGGCTTTTCAGCAGCCTTCCTATTCTCTCCACATGATAGATGTAGTGTGATTATGTAGCGCAGTTAATACAGGCTTTCCCCACCCACGTACACTGCAGGAATGGTTCAAAAAGTGTTCTGATCAAAACAGAAAATGCTGGGATCATACTGTAGGCCAGGATGGATCTGTGGAGAGAGAGAGCAGTTAACATTTCAAATGGATAACCTTACATTAGAACTGTAAGACTTTAGAGATTTAACCATCTGACAGCAAGTACAAAGCCAGGGAAAAGCATGTCATCTGGCACGTTAACAAATACATTCATCTCCACGCTCTAATAGGTTGTGCTACATATGTATATATAAAAGTCAGATAGTTTTATGTCACAGTAATTGGCAGTCGAGTGCAGAGGCGCGGTTGAAAGGCCTGTTCTATTCCAAGGTTAATATTAGCAGCAACATGCATTTATATGTTTCAAACGTTTGTTGGTTCTGTTGTCCCAATAACTAGACGTTTCAGAAAGACAAAAGCCACTTTGTAACAGAATCTCCAGACGCACAGCAATCACAGTCCATTTCTTTTGAGTAGAACTTGGAAATCATTCTGCCGTGTCTCATTTCATGGAGCTGCAAGGTTAGAATGGTCTCCCATTTACTGGTAAATGATTCCTCCAGTTGCATACGATTCAATAACAGTACACTGTAGAGCTGCTGAATGTTTCTTTTTTCCAAGACGTGTGTGCGAACTTTCTTCTAGAATGCACCCTCGTGCTGGGTGCGGTGGAGTTTTCCCCCTTTGGTAATTTCTCTTTTTGTAATCCTCCAGGTTTTCTCGTTCAGATGAGTTGTCCAGGCACAAACGCTCCCACTCAGGAGTGAAGCCATACCAGTGTCACATCTGTGAGAAGAAATTTGCCCGCAGTGATCATTTATCCAAGCATGTGAAGGTGCACCGAGGACTAAGAAATGGCAGAATACCCAGAACAGCCAGTTAACACTCAGCTGTCCTTCTCCTTTATAGGAAAGCACACCAGGGCCATTGGACTTGTAAATGGAATGTACAAAAGATATCAAAATGTATTAATGTGTGTCTGTAATCTTTGGACGCGAGTGGGAGTGGGTTTTAACAGCTCTTAGTTTGAAAAGTTATTTCTCTAAGTGATAGAATGAATTACATTTCTAATGTATGCTTTACTCACCCTTACTCTATAATACAGAAAGGTTGGTTGGTTCACATTTATCATTGTAATATAGACTCTAGCTGGGTCTTTGGGATGTTTGTTGTGCTTTTGTCAGGTATAAGAGATATCAGTGCAGAGGAATCAGTACAAAGAACTGCATGAACAAATATATTAACAATTGGTAAAAAAAGCAGAGGGGGGGGGAGTGTGAGGAGAATTTTTTAATCCAATAAGTTGTTTACGATCTAGAATTCCTGAAAGGATGGGTGCAGATCCATTAGTAGCTTTCAAAAGGGAATTGAGCAAGTACCTGAAAAGGAAAAATTTGTGGTCAGAGTAAGAGAATAATTTGGATAACTCTTGCAAAGAGAGTGCACAGACATGATGATCTGAATGGCACCCTCCTGTGCTGTAAGATTCCATAATAGCTATGACAGTTTATTGATTATAGAACTGGGCTAGCAACCAATGTCCCCTTCAAGTTTTGCACAACAGTGCAGCATTTGTGGAGGTACCCCACCGGCCACTTGCAGGCTTTAAGATACCGCATGTGTGAGTGATTACTGCTAGCAACCCATAAGTTAGAGTTGAAATCCCAGCGTCAATTGACACTATTGAAGAGGCTTACAAGGATAATAAGTTGTGAAATTGTGTTCAATGTATCTGTTAATTTGTGGCGAGAGCCTGAAAGCAATGAATATTCCAGCCTACACATGACACTGGTTGCACAATATGTGGTTGATTTTTAATGGCCTTTAAAGTAGCATAGCCTGTATTGGATATTTTTTTAAAATGTCAATCTCGGTCAGCTAGGATTGAGCAATAAATGTGGCCTTGCCAGCATAATCAATATTCTGAGAATGAACTCTAAAAGGCGGCAGAGTGAGGCTTCCTGCTACTGCTACATACAATTAAGGTGCACCTCTTTAAAAATGCCCATCCTGCAGGGGTGTTGCCATCTTCTGCCAGCCCTCCTGTGAGCCCCATTGATTTTCGTCATGGATTTGTGTCCATTTGGAAACTGTGGTAGAGGTTCCACATTCCCATTCCTGACGGAGCGAACAGCCTGATGCCAGATGTGATGTAACAGCTGGCTAATCCAGTCCTGTTCTCAGCTTTCCAACTCCAGTGTTGTACCCAATGCTGAGGAAAACTCATTTGGCCCATTAAAGTTCTTCTCAATAGTACCTTCATTTTCTCTTTTTAGCACCTGGTTACATTTTGAGCAATGTAACGGTTTTGCTATTATAACCCCTGGATGGAAGATTATCCATAAATTCATTATTTTAGAAAGAAGACGTCTTTCTAAGGTGCGTTTTCTATTTGTTGGTGTTACAGTTCACTCGGGGAGTCCAAGCTGTTGTGGCAATGTGCACTTTTACATGCATGTTGTAGTCTGGAGTTATGGATAGCTAGATGGTAGAGGCTCCAATTTTCTTGCCATCGCATGGCTGACCAGGAATCTCTGCTCTTACCACCCACCATTGGCATATGTTGGAAAGGTTTGCAAGTTAGTACTCAACCTGTTTGGCTGCGTTATGAACCGCACCTTCTTTGACCATCAAGTCCTGGGGTGAGACTCGAACCTTAGAGCTTCTGGTTCAGAGGCAGCGATGCTACCCATTGCGCCATAAGACCTCCATTATATTTTCAATTTACTTTTCATTTATGAATTTTGCCACCTGGCCTTAACCTTTGGTAGAAAAGGTAAATTATTTCAATAAATAAAACTTTTGCAGCTACTGTGCCAAAAAGCATTTATTTCACTCTCAAATTCCCAGTCACATCCCTCAAAAAAAAACTGCATCTCAACACCAACCTGAGAAAAACTTCTCAAAAGCACCAAATTCTGAAAAATAATTGTGCTTACATTTCTTACAGGCTCATTCTCTTCCCTGAATCCATACAATGTGGGTATTATTTCCTTTACTTTGACATTGCACCATTTCTTCTGCAGTTCTTTACTCCATTTCAAATTGTGGAACTCCTCACTCCTCAGTCTTTCATTTTTCCTACAGCCTTAGAGCGTATGTGAACATAGGAGAAGTTCATTCAGCCCCTCGAGCCTGTTCCACAATTCAATTACGTAATAGCTGATCTGTACGTCGACTCTAATTACCGGCCTTGGTTCCACATTCCTTAGTGCCCTTGGCTAAGAAAATATCAATCAATCTGAGTTTTGAAAATTTCAATTGATCTAGCCTTAACAGGTTTTTGGGGAAGAATTCCAGATTTCTGCTACACTTTGTGTGAAGTCCTTCCTGACATCGCCTCTGAACAGCTTAACTCTAATTTTAAAGTTATGACCCTTTATCTTTGATTTCTATTAAACCTATCAAATCCTTTAATCCTAAACATTTCAGTTAGATTCCACCTTAATCTTCTATACTCAAAGACCTGAAAGTTCCTGATTTATGTTGTCCTATCTCCTGCTTTCACGTTTGGTGCTGTTCTGAACTATGGATCTTTACTTGGGCTTTTTAGTGATGTGTTGTTCAGCATAAGTGGAACTCACTAAGGATGCAATTGCAGAACTGATTTATTAAAGGTTTTGTGAGATAGTCTTATGTGGAAATGTGTAAACTGTAGAAAAGGGCATGGAGTGTATTAGACTGCATTGTTCCTGTGTGAAGGAAAATTACATCGTGGGTATGACTTGAAATTGCAGGTCATGTCATGTCTATTTGTGTCAGAGAGAATTATACTTGGAATTTATCAACAATGTGTGAACTCTATTCAGCAGCAGTTGCTTGGATGGGTGCCACCATAGTAAATAATCTGTCAATCATCACTGTGGCTATTTGCACACAAACAGTGGTCACCCACATAAGATACCGAGGGCAGCCACTGCCTGTGGAACAGTCTTGTAGCTTGTTGCCTTCATGACGGGAAATGGAACATTCAGTTGGGAAAGTTATAGGAAGAATTCCATATGAACTTTAATAAAAGTGCTCCAACCCAAAGAAAATTTGGAATGACAGAAGCCTTGAGGTGAAGTCACAAGCAGGTTTGAGGCAGGATAGTGATTAGTTCATCTTTAGCAAAGTCATAAAAATCTTAATTTAAACAATTGAAAACTTAACTCATTGGAAACCCTACCTCAAGTCACTCTTGCGTATTTTGATATGATCCCATCAGTCACGACCCCATTTTGCAATATGATTACAAATTAAAGCTGCTAACATAGATTTCGGTGAAGTCCATATTGGAGGGACGCTTCCTCTTCATGTTATTAGTGCTGACATTGAAAACACATCTGCAGTTTCATTACAAACCTAGTAAATGGAGACAATCTTACCCAGCATTATGGTTCAGTGTTGGGCAATACTGGTTAGTGGCTGCTAAGGCCACTACACAGATTGATATTGCAGATTCTCAATGCAGGCAGGTGCTCGGGTTGGTATAAAGTGAAAGGTTTTGTAATTTGCAAGCTGATAAATTAAGTTTACTTTTGTAGCGTACTCCATAGAATACAGTATAGTCATAGAGTACAGTACAGGAGGCTATTTGGCCCATTGCATCTGCACTGGCTCTTTCAACGGGCAATCCAATTAGTCCCACTCCCTGATACTTTTTCTGTATACCTGCAATTCTTCTTCGGGTGTTTTTCAAATTCCCTTTTGAAGGTTCTATTGAATCTACATTCATCATCCTCTCGGGCAGTGCATTCTTGCTGCATAAAGAAGTTTTTCCTCCTATCGCTTCTGGTTATTTTGCCAGTCAGCTTAAATCTGTGTAATTTTCTCAACGTGTCACTGGATGATGATCAGGAGTGTAAGCTGATTGATTTATTTCCTCCTTAGCCCAGGAACTCTGAAGCCAAATGCAGTTCCCCTAGGTCTCCCCTGTATGAGATCTGCTAACTCAGCAAAAAGCAGGGATGAACCCTGGGGCATTTATAGTCTATGTCTCTCAGTATCATACTGGGTTGAGCATTTACCCGCCGTGCCACTGAAAGGGTTTTTTATTTTCATGCGTTTGGCTTAGTATCATCTACTCCAATCCTGAACTCCCATCTTTCTCTAGTTTCTCTCTTATCCATCCCTGTGCTCTCTCCAAGCTCATCTTGTCCATGAGATCCACCTCCTGCTCCCTTAACCTTATTCCCATTAAAATGCTGACTGCCCAACTTCCCTTCCTGGCCGCATGTTAGCCGATATTGCTAATGGTTCTCTCTAGTCAGGTACTGTCCCCCTCCCCTTAAAAACTGTCATCACCTCTCTTGACCCCCTCCATCCTTGCAAACTACTGCCCCATCTCCAATCTCTTTCCTCACCAAAACCCTTGAACATGTTGCCTCCTAAATCAGTGCCCATCTTTCCAGACACTCCCATGTTTGAATTCCCCTAATCGGGATTCTGCTACTATCATAGCACTGAAATGGCTCTCATATTGAATCTGAATCCCTTTTTTGGCTCATTACACCCAATGTCCTTTAACATGGGGAAGATGCATTTAATTGTACAGATAGTCCCTGGATATATGGATTTAATCCAAATTTTATTATTAAAGAGTTTGTATAATGTTTAATGAATAAGCAAGTTATTTTAACCATGCAGCATTAAACGAATCAATGATATACTGTAAATGTTGTAAAAATGTCTGATAAATCATGTGAATAGTGCTAGTATAGTCTTTTCCTTGCTGTTAAATTTTCTCACAGTGAAGGTAATGAATGTCAGAAATGTATTTTGTTCTCTGGTTGGCCATCAAAACCAGCATTGCCAGAAGGAGTTGCTGGGGGTCTTCGTATAACAGGAGTTCACTTAGACTGAAGCGACTTTTCTTTTAAAACCATTTTCCTAGCCACTGACTTTGTTACAGAACATTTGAGCGTGTATGTCGGAAGGAGGCCCATCTGCAGTCATTGCAAGCTTCTTCCCGTTAAATATACTTGCATCGTGATGTTTGCTTTTGTTTGGAATGAAGGGAAGTCACGTTATTACAATTTGTTTATGTGTATGTTTTTATTTAAATAGATCAGTATATCCAATTTAATCAACATTTTAACACTGAGGGTGATGAGATGCCTGGGATGTTTGGCAACTGCTTTTGCACAAATGTTAGATTATCAAGATTTTACACTTTGCCACTTACCTTTGGAATTGTCTCTCAGATCAAAGTGTGAGTGCGCTTAAAAAGCACTCTGGAAAACTGAAATAGCTATTGTGATTTCACAGTGCAATGGTACTTTGACTCCATTGGTTCAATGGCCATTTCCTGATAATTCAAAGTAGGTTTTTTCATACTAAAAAATTTTAAATATCTGATAATGTTCATTAAGCTTTTTTTTAAAAATATTCATTCTCGGGATGTAATTGTTGGCAAGATTGGCATTTATTTCCCATTCCTGGCTGTCCTTAAACCACTGAGCAGCTTGCTAGGACACTTCAGAGTAAATAAAGAAAAAAGAAAGCCTTGTATTTATCTAGCACTTCTCACAGCCACGGAATGTCTCAAAACGCTTTACAGCCAACGAAGCACTTTTGATGTGTAGTCACTGTTGTGATGTAGGAACCCCTGCAGCCAAATAATCTGCTTTCGTGATGTTAATTGAAGGATAAATATGGGCTAGGGACACCGAGGATAACTCCCCTGCTCTTCAAAACATTGCCATGGGATCTTTTAAATCCACCCGAACAGGCAGATGGGGTTTTGGTTAAATAACCCACATTAAAATGGGAATTTAGTACCTTTAAAGTATCCTGACATAACTTGGTTTGAGGTCACGTTATCTATCGGGCAATTATTGCACCAGTTGTGAGGGGTAAATGAAGAAGATTTTGCTTTGGTAATTCGTTACCGGGAAGTGGGTATGCAGGGCTAGCCATTGTTGTCCATCCCTCGGTGTCTAGATAGGCCACTTCAGAGGACAGTTAAGAGTCAACTCGGTGGTATGATACTAGAGCCACATAGCTTAGAGTAAGGATGATAGGTTTATCTCTCTGAATGGCATTGTTTCTGTATGAAAATCGACAGCTTTATGGTCACTTTTACTGATGTCAGTTTTTTTTACTTCCAGATTTCTTTTTAAACTGAATTCAGATTTTCAGTCTGGAATGATGACATTTGAACTGGCTTTCCTTGCATTCCCAGTCCAGTAACATAACCACTATGTTTTCATGCCCAAAGCACTTCACAGTAAATTCAGTAATGTTGTAACATAGGGTAAGAGTAAGTCAATTTGTTTACAACAAGGTCCCAGAAAACCTGTCGTAAGTTGTCAACTACCAACTAAACTGGGAGGGGTATACCAGCTCCCCCAGTTGGTGATGTAATCCATCAGGCACTTTAGGAATCTTTTGACAAATGAGTACAGTGACTTCCTGTCTTCATTTTAACACTTCCTTGGTTTATATCATTTATATTTAACGTAAAATAAAACCAATGTAAATTATTATTTTTGTAGGCCATTTAGCTTTTGGTTTTATCATAGATTAAGAAATAAGTAGCAACACAAAAGCATATCTCACAAGTTGTTTTATTGCAATGTGGTTATTGGACTAACCATCACAAATAACACTCTGGGACTACAACAGTGCAATAGCAGCTGGATTCAATTTAATATAATAGGTAGAATAATTACAGCACAAAGGGAGTCTATTTGGCCCATTGAGTCTGTGCTGGCTCTTTTGAAGAGTGATCCAGTTATTCCACTTCTATTTTTTTCCCCATTTTCCTGCAATTTTTTATCTCCTAATATTTATTCAATTCACTTTAGAAGGCCACTTTTGAATCTGTATTCACCACCCTCTGTGTTCACTATACTCTATCAGGCAGTCTGTGGTTCTTTTCCTGATCACGTTAAATCTGGGCCCTCTGGTTAGCGATCCTTCAACTATTGGAAAGTTTCTCTTCAAAATCGTCAATAGTTTATATAGAATAAATAAACACTACTTTCAATAAATAAATACTTCTATCAAATCAACTTTACGACTTATCTGCTCTATGGGGAACAAGTGTAGCTTCAGTACCCAGCCATGCTTCTACCTCCACCAATAAATCTCCATTTTGGTCTTATTGGCCACACCACTCTCTGACAATCTTTTAATTGTTAATATGCCTGTATATCCCCTATGTTGGCCTCCAATCTATTCCATACTTTCTCTTTGCCCCTTCTATTTCCCCCTTTCATTCCCCTTTTTACTTGTCTTCTGCACATTTTATATTCAGCCTGGTTCTCCCTTGTATCACACCCCATTTTTCTGCTTTGTCCTTAACTCTCTTGTCATCCTGGGAGCTATGGCTTTTATTGCCCTCCCTTTCCACCTGTGGGAATGTGTCTAGGCTGCACCAGAATCATCACCTTTTCAAAGTTTGCCAATTGCTCCCTTGCATTTCTGCCTGCCAGTCTTTGACTCCAAATTACCTGAACCAGATCTCTCCTCAATTCACCAAGATTAGCCCTCCTCGGTTAAGTATTTGTGTTCTAGATTTCTCCTTGCCCTTCTCCAGGGCATAGCCTTGTTCCAGAATGACAATCAAGAATTATAATTACTCGTACCTATACAGCCTTTATTGTAGTAAAATGTCCCAAGACACATCACAGGAGTGTAATCCTCGAAAAATTGGCAATCCTGAGTTATATAGCCAAAAAACCCAAAATAATCAATCGTATACGATGAATTCATGTCTGAAATCAGACAACAAGACTTCCTTGTTCCAGAAATAGTTAAGTTTTTGAGCCAAGTTTAGATAATCTTCATTAAACTGGCTTTGGCTGCCCTTACAATGAGTCAAGTACACAGAGTGGCAGGTTTTATGGGGAAAGACGGTGTAATGGTGGAATGTTTATCGCTAAAGTAATGCTACAACCTAGTAATGTTGTATAATCACATTCGATGCAGTCACTGTAAATGAATGAACCTTTATTAATTAATAAAGGAAGATGGGGCCTTTATATATCACTGGTGCAAATTTTGGCTCTGAATTAGATATTCTGTTGGGTCTGCCATCACTGGTCACATCAATAACTGGATCCGTTGCCCATATAAACTTGCAAAAATATTTCTCCAACGTCTGGCTAAACAATAGAGTAAAAGCAAAAAACAAAGATAAAAGCAAAAAACTGCAGATGCTGGAAATCCAAAACAAAAATAAAAATACCTGGAAAAACTCAGCAGGTCTGACAGCATCTGCAGAGAGGAACACAGTTAATGTTTTGAATCCATATGACTCTTCAACAGAACTAAGGAAAAATAGAAAAGAGGTGAAATATAAGCTAGTTTAAGGGGGGGTGGGACAAGTAGAGCTGGATAGAGGGCCAGTGATAGGTGGAGATAACCAAAAGATGTCATAGACAAAAGGACAAAGAGGTGTTGAAGGTGGTGATATTATCTAAGGAATGTGCTAATAGGTGACATTAAGGACGAGCAAGGTACAGATAACCCTAGTGGGGGTGGGGTGGGGGAAAGGGATCAAAATAGGCTAAAAGGTAGAGATAAAACAATGGATGGAAATACATTTAAAAATAATGGAAATAGGTGGGAAAAGAAAAATCTATATAAATTATTGGAAAAAGGGGGATCGGAAGTGCCTAGTTGGAAGGTGAGGTGCTGTTCCTCCAGTTTGCATTGAGCTTCACTGGAACAATGCAGCAGGCCAAGGACGGACATGTGGGCGTGAGAGCAGGGTGGAGTGTTGAAATGGCAAGTGACAGGGAGGTCTGGGGCATGCTTGCGGACAGACCGAAGGTGTTCCGCAAAGCGGTCACACAGTCTGCGTTTGGTCTCTCCAATGTAGAGGAAACCGCATTGGGAGCAACGAAGGCAGTAGACTAAATTGAGGGAAGTGCAAGTGAAATGCTGCTTCACTTGAAAGGAGTGTTTGGGCCCTTGGACGGTGAGGAGAGGGGAAGTAAAGGGGCAGGTGTTGCACCTTCTGCAGAAGCATAGGAAGGTGCCATGGGAGGGGGTTGAGGTGTAGGGGGTGATGGAGGATTGGGCCAGGGTGTCCCGGAGGGAACGATCCCTGCGGAATGCCGCCGGGGGGGTGAAGGGAAGATGTGTTTGGTGGTGGCATCATGCTGTAGTTGGCGGAAATGGCGGAGGATGATCCTTTGAATGCAGAGGCTGGGGAGGTGATAAGTGAGGACAAGGGGGACCCTATCATGGTTCTGGGAGGGAGAGGAACATGTGAGGGCAGATGCACGGGAGATGGGCCGGACACGGTTGAGGGTCCTGTCAACCACCGTGGGTGGAAAACCTCAGTTAAGGAAGAAGGAAGACATGTCAGAGGAACTGTTTTTGAAAGTGGCATCATCAGAACAGATGCGATGGAGGTGAAGAAACTGAGAGAATGGGATGGAGTCCTTATAGGAAGCAGGGTGTGAGGAGCTGTAGTCGAGGTAGCTGTGGGAGTCGGTAGGCTTGTAATGAATATTGGTGGACAGTCTATCACCAGAAATTGAGACAGAGAGGTCAAGGAAGGGAAGGGAAGTGTCAGAGATGGACCATGGGAAAATGATGGAGGGGTGGAAATTGGAAGCAAAATTAATAAATTTTTCCAGATCCAGACGAGAGCATGAAGCAGCACCGAAGTAATCATCGATGTACTGGAGAAAGAGTTGTGGGAGGGGGCCGGAGTAGGACTGGAAGAAGGAATGTTCCACATACCCCATAAAGAGACAGGCATAACTGGGGCCCATTCAGGTACCTATAGCCACACCTTTTATTTGGAGGAAGTGAGAGGAGTTTAAGGAGAAATTGTTCAGTGTGAGAACAAGTTCAGCCAGACGGAGGAGAGTAGCGGTGGTTGGGGATTGTTCGGGCCTCTGTTCGAGGAGAGCCATCAGACCATCCCGGTGGGGGATGGATGTGTAGAGGGATTGGATGTCCATGGTGAAGAGGAGGCTGTTGGGGCCAGGGAACTGGAAATTGTTGATATGATGTAGGGTGTCAGAGGAATCACGGATGTAGGTGGGAAGGGACTGGACAAGGGGAGAAAGAATGGAGTCAAGGTAGCAAGAAATGAGTTCCGTGGGGCAGGAACAGGCTGACACGATCGGTCTGCCCAGGACAGTCCTGTTTGTGGATTTTGGGTAGGAGGTAGAAGCGGGCCGTCCAAGATTGGGAGACTATGAGGTTGGAAGCTGTGGAAGGAAGATCTCCAGAGGAGATGAGGTCAGTAACAGTCCTGGAAACAATGGTTTGATGTTCTGTGGTGGGGTCATGGTCCAGGGGGAGGTGGGAGGAAGTGTCTGTGAGTTGACGCTCACTGTGTTCCTCTCCGCAGATGCTGTCAGACCTGCTGAGTTTTTCCAGGTATTTTTATTTTTGTTTTAAACAATAGAGTAGCCTGCAGATGATAAAAGAAAGAACCCTCATTGTGTATACAGGTTATTGTGATCTAGCACCTGCTGCAACTAGGATCATCCTAGTTTTCAAATTGTGGATTGATGAGCATTTTCCAGGAAATGTTAACTTTAATCCAGTGAATTAGTTTATTTGAAATATGTGAATGAATAAAATCCAGTTTTCAGTAAGATGCAATGAATTTTCTATTACACCTTGTAATATTCAAAAACTAATAAAATTACATATTTTCACCCTTTCATATGGACCTAATTCACTTTACAAGTCAGTAATCTCTCCAGTGGCTAGAACTAACTTTAGGAAATTAAACCAACATCCCTCACCCAAGCTAACCCAGGTTCTCAAACTAACCAGCATTTTTCTCAAAGGAAGGCAAGATTTTGATCTCTGATCTCCTCTTCAGCTCTCTGCATTGAGGATCTACTAAAATGTTGCCAATCAAAGGCATCGCCTTCAATGAAAAGTTCTCCCCTTTCTCTTGGTGTAGGAGTTTATGGCACTTACATTGTCAGTTTAGCTAACCCTCTTGTGGGTGCAATGAATAGAAGCCACTCTTGCAACAAACATTCCAATATCTCTGAAATGTGCTAATGACCTGCCCCCACCCCTGACATGGATAACATTTTAATGGCTCATTCATTTCCTCCAGAGGGGGAAAATCAAAATTCTTAAACACCCTTTGTTTAGCATCTCCAGGCTTTTTGCCATCGTGCAAGAAAGTGGGCTAGAACTAGCCCTTTGTAACTTGAACCTGTCTCTCAGAAAGATAATGTAAATTTAACCAGACAACCATTCCAGACCAACCAGGTATACAGGTGGAAATGTTTAAACCAGGGGTGAGGAAGCTACAGCCCATGGGCTGGATTCAGTCCATTGGTCAGTTTCATCCAGCCCAAAGCAAGATTTCTAAAACAATAAACTCATGACAGTAGAGCCTTCAAAATAGCATCTATCATCATGTTATACATTTCCTTTGGAAGAAAGCTTCAGCTAACTTTTTTTATTCATTCATGAGATGTGGGCGTTGCAGGCTAGGCCATCATTTATTGTCCATCCCTAATTGCCCTTGAGGAGGTGCTGGTGAGCTGCCTTCTTGAATTGCTTCAGTTAATATGTTGTAGGTACACCCACAGTGCTTTTAGGAAGCAAGTTCCAGGATTTTGATCCGGCAACAGTGAAGGAACAGCGATATATTTCCAAGTCAGGTTGGTGAGTGGCTTGGAGGGAACTTGCAGATGCTGGTGTTCCCATGTGTCTGCTGCCCTTTTCCTTCGGGATGGTAGCGGTCATGGGTTTGGAAGGTGTTGTCCAAGGAGGCTTGGTGAGTTCCTGCAGTACATCTTGTAGATGGTGCATACTGCTGCCACTGTGCATCGGTGATGGAGGGAGTGAATGTTTGTGGATGGGGGCCAGTCAGGTGAGCTGCTTTATCCTGGATGGTGTCAAGCTTCTTGAGTGTTGTTGGAGCTGCACTCATCCAAGCAAGTGGAGAGTATTCCATCACACTCCTGACTTGTGCCTGGTAAATGGTGGACAGGATTTGGGGAGTCAGGAAGTGAGTTACTCATTGCACGATTCCTAGCCTCTGATGTCCTCTTGTAGCCAAAGTATTTATATGGCTAGTTTAGTTCAGTTTCTGGTCAATCACAAATCCCAGGATGCTGACAGTGAGGAATTCAGTGATGGTAATGCCATTGAATGTCAAGGGGCGATGGTTAGATTCTCTCTTGTTGGAGTTGGTCATTGCCTGGCACTTGTGTGGCGCAAATGTTACTTGCCACTTGTCAGGTCAAGCCTGGATATTGTCCAGGTCTTTCTGCATTTGGACATGGACTGCTTCAGTATCTGGGGAGTCGCAATTGGTGCTAAACATTGTGCAATCATCAGTGAACATCCCCACTTCTAATCTTATGTTGGAAGGAAGGTCATTGATGAATCAGCTAAAGATGGTTGGGCCTAGGACACTACCCTGAGGACCTCCTGCAGTGATGTCCTGGAACTGAGTTGATTGACCTCCAACAACCACAACTATCTTCCTTTGTGCTAGGTGTGACTCCAACCAGCGGGGAGTTTTCCCCCTGAATCTCATTAACTCCAGTTTTGCTAGGGCTCCTTGATGCCACAGTTGGTCAAATGCTGTTTTGATGTCAAGGGCAGTCACTCTCACCTCCCCTCTGGAGTTCAGCTCTTTTGTCCATGTTTGATCCAAGGCTGTAATGGGGCCAGAAGCTGACTGACCCTTGAGGAAACCAAACTGAGCATCAGCAGGTTATTGCTAAGCAAGTGCCGCTTGATATCACTGTTGATGACTCCTTCCATCACTTTACTGATACAGAGTAGACTGATGGGGCGGTAATTGGCTGTGTTGGATTTGTCCTGCTTTTTGTGTACAGGATATACCTGGGCAATTTTCCACATTGCCAGGTAAATGCCAATGTTGTAGCTATATGGGAACAGCTTGGCTAGGGGTACAGTAAGTAATGGAGCACAAGTCTTCAGTACTATTGCTGGAATATTGTCAGGGCCAATAGCCTTTGCAGTATCCAGTGCCTTCAGCCGTTTCTTGATATCACGTGGAGTAAACTGAATTGGCTGAACACTGGCATATGTGATGTTGGGGACCTCCAGAGGAGGCCGAGATGGATCATCCACTCGGCACTTCTGGCTGAAGATTGTGGCAAATGCCTTATCTTTTGCACTGCTGTGCTGGGCTCCCCCATCATTGAGGATGGGGATATTTGTGGAGCCTCCTCCCCCAGTCAGTTGTTTATTGTCCACCACGATTCACGACTGGATGTGGCAGGACTGCAGAGCTTAGATCTAATCCATTGGTTGTGGGATCGCTTAGCTCTGTCTATCACTTGCTGCTTATGCTGTTTGGCATGCACGTAGTCCTGTGTTGTAGCTTCAGCAGGTTGACGCCTCATTTTTAGATATGCCTGGTGCTGCTCCTGGCATCCTCTCCTGCAATCTTCATTGAACCAGGGTTGATCCTCTGGCTTATTATAATAATATTTAACAATATAATATTCAAATTTGTTGATGGTGGAATGGTTGGTTGCATGTTTGCATTGGCATGGCAACCATTCTATTTTTCAAATCTTGTGGGCATGACACAGTTGTTCGCACATAATTCCAACCCTGTGTGTTTACTTGTAAAAAAAATGGCTACTGCAAACAAAAGAAGAGGATATGGATTGTCGTATTTTTCATGAAACATGGACAAGCGATTTTTTTTGGGAAGGTGAAATGCAAGCCCAAATGGCTGATTCGTGCAGAAGTGATTTCTGTTATGAAACAAAGTCAACATAGAAAGACACTATGGCTCGAAGCACATCAAATAGGAAGAATTTCGAGGACAAGTGCGAGCGGCCAAAATGAATGCACTTGAAAAGAATTTGAACGCATTGCAAGCAATCTTCATAAGACTGGGACAGGAGGTGGACAGTGTTACGCAAGCCAGCTATGTGGTGAGTGAATTTATTGCAAAACAGTTCAGGCCTCATTCAAGAGGGATATGGGGAGAGAGCAGGTGTATGGCGTTGACATAGAGGGTCAGTCATGATCATATTGAATGGCAGGGCAGGCTCAAAGGGCCGAACGTCCTACTCCTCCTATTTTCTATGTTTCTTTGCTTTTAGAAGGAGAGTCTATAAATGAGTACATCATTGCGACTGCAGATTGGCTGGCTCCTGAGAAACTTAAATTATTTGAGAGTGCAAGCTTATCTTGCAGGACCATGCCAGATCGCATTAATGATATGGCTCATGACCTTGAAAAGTCTCTGAAAGATTCTGAGACTGATTTTGAGTTTTACTCTCTGGCTATTAACAAGACAACAGACATAACAAGTACAGACCAACTGGTGATTTTTGTGTGTGGAATCACAGCAGGTTTTGAGATTCGAGAGGACTTGCTTGCTTTAATAGCAACGCATGACGCCACCATAGGTGAAGATACGTTTGAGGAGGTTACATCGGCAGCGCATGGGCTTCAGTTTTCATTTGAAAAATTAAGTGGTCTTACTACTGATGATGCTCCAGTTCTAGTTGGATCTCAAAAGGGAACAGTACCTCTAATCCAGAAAGAAATGAACCTCCTCAACCTTGATCCAAGTAACTTGACTGTACATCACTGCATCATTCATCAGGAGAATCTGTACGCGCAGTTCATGCGACTGAGGAACATGATGTTGACAGTAATATCAAGCATTAACTTCATTAAAAGTAGAGGATTAATCAATCGCCAGTTTAAGGAGTTCTTGAAAGACATTGAATCAGAGTACGGCGATTTTTAGTTTACTATTGCGAATTGTGGAGACTCAGCCAAGGGGAGTATGCTGATGAGGTTTAATGAACTGAGGAACAAAGTAAAACTTTTCATGGAGATGAAGGGAAAACCTGTGACCAACCTGAGTGACAACAAGTGATTGTGTGACTTGGCTTTCATGGTCTTCATTACGCCGTACCCGTCTGAGCTCAATGTCAAATCGCAAGGGGCCTAACCAGCTTCTTACTCCCCTTCTTTCAAATATGAAATTATTAGAGGCCAAATTAAAGCCGTCCCAAATGCAACTGGAAGAGGGCAGCACGTGCATTTTCCTACCCTTCAGAAACAAAAACCTGCAACAACAGTGGAGTATGCCAGGGAGCGTGCAAACTTACTTGAGAAATTTTATGAGTGATTTCAAGACCTAAAAATGAAGGAACTGGAATTAAACAATTTTGCCACACCATTCAATATTGAAGCAGTTGATGTGCCTGAAAACCGTCAACATGAAGTTATAGAATTGCAAAGCAACAGTAAACTTAAGGCTAAATTCAATAACCTACCTCTGCTGGAGTCCATGTTGGTGCTGATGAATTTCCAAATTTGAGGAGTTACGTGCTGAAAGTTGTATCGCCTGTTTGTAACTACGTACTGCTATGAGCAGTTTTTTTCCAAAGCTTTCTATCGCAAAGAACCATCTGCACGCCAGAGGAACAGACCTGAATTTGGAAAACCAGTTCTAAGTAGCAACATCATCAGTGTTAGCTGACATAACAACGATCATTAAGGAAAAGCAAACTCGGCCATCGCATTAAAACAGCGGGTGAGTTGAACGTTTCTGTATTTTCTCTAATTAAATTAATTTGATTGTGTGTGTGTGTGGCCTGCGACTGATTTTGTCTATGTGTGAATGGCCCATGTTAAGGAAATGGTTCCCCAGCCCTGGTTTAGACAGCTTATCAGGTCCTCGGGGTGTGGAAAAACCATTTCTCATTTAATGATTTAGTTTGAAGTGTAACCATTGTTATGTAGGCAAAAATAAACCTAAATGCAGCCCTTCCTCCCTGGCCTGTGAATTGTGGCCGTTTATGTTAACCTGTGCATCTGTCTGCTATAAACTGTAGGTTTGCTGGATAATAGCAGGGAAGTTAGTACTTGAGTACAATTTTTGGCTTCTTCTATTGGTAATAGATGTATTGATCATTCTAAAAAAAAATATAAATTTGTTATGCTAATGGTGTAATCACCCTATATGACACGGGAAGCATGGTTGCATTGTTTCCAGTTCACTGAAGTCTCTGATACCTTTCCCTTTCAGATACTGATCAACCCGCTGTGCAATTGCAACATTTCTTCATTTTGTTTCAGGTTTTTCTTCTTGCCTTGATACGTCTTTACTGTGTGCTATTTCTAACTAATACCTGTACGTAAGTCTTCTGCTACCAGCAGCCTGAAAAATGCCTTGTGCAATTCCAATGCACTCATAGTGATCCTACGAGATAAAGCAAGAAAGATGATAGATAATATCTGCAGCCCAAGCATGAGTCTTATGTTGTAATGTGATTAAAAGACCTTTGCAATTTTGAACGGGCAACTCGTGTTTTCAATCCCATTTCGATCCTGTGTTTAGCATGATGTCTTTCTGTTTTGAAAGCACAATGCATTTTTTTGTTTGAGAAGTTGCTGAATAATTTAAAGCCTCCTCTTGTACCATTAGCATTATAACAACTAATAGACCTACTCAGGCTCCACAACTTTATGGGGTGAACATTCTCTGTGAATGCTGTTTCATAATTGAGATCATTGTTGATTCTCCACATACTTGATTTGAAATGGAGAGAGTGAATGAAGGATACATAAAAATTGAAAATGCCTTTCCTTAGCTTCAACCCTTATCCTCTTATCGACTTGACATTAAGTATCTACTTCATAGTTTATGAGCCTTTATCATGATTCGCAAATGAGTTGCCCCACGGAATGTGTTCTGCCAGAGCCAAGTGGTTTATATCTGGGTCTGAATATTAATGACAAATTCCTACTAGATACAAGCTGCTTGTTCTCTGTATTTTTTGTGGAGAGCAGATGTACAGAATTTCTGCATAAATGTTTTAAAACTAGGAATAACATTCCAGTATATATGCGCCTCTGACTTAAACAGTAAATCAGCAGAAGATGGTGCTGAAGAACAATGGGTGCCAAAATTTGAAGCCCTAAATTTACTTGTGAGCCAGTTTTTGGCAGGTGATGCATTCAAAATATGGCGTATGAATATGATGGACAAGAGATTCCTCAGGATCTGCTGTTTTGCGCCACTGTGGCAGAGTGGTGACCTGGGCTGCCCCATCCCCAAGCTGTATACATTATTCCCAATCCCAGGGACAAGGTCATTCAGCTCCTGACCTCATTACAGCCTTGGGTCAAACATGGGCAAAACAGCTGAACTCCAGAGGTGAGGTGAGAGTGATTGCCGTCAACATCAAGACAGCATTTGACCAACTGTGGCATCAAGAGCTGAGCGATTCCACAATCAATGGATCAGATCCAAACCCTGCAGTCCTGCCACATCCAGTTGTAAATGGAGGTGGACAATTAAATAACTCACTGGAGGATGAAGCTCCACAAATATGTCCATCCTCAATGATAGGGGAGCCCAGCACATCAGGGCAAAAGATGAGACTGAAGCATTTGCAACAATCTTCAGCCAGAAGTGCTGAGGTCCATCTTGGCCTCCTCCAGAGGTCCCCAGCATCACAGATGCCAATCTTGAACCTATTCAATTTACTCCACATGATATTAAGAAACGGCTGAAGGTACTGGATAATGCAAAGGCTATAGGCCCTGACAATATTCCAGCAACAGTACTGAAGGCTTGGGCTCTAGAACTTACTGCATCCCGAGCCAAGCTATTCCAGCACAGCTACAACATTGGCATTTACCCGGCTATGTGGAAAATTGCCCAAATATGTCTTTACACATAAAAACAGGACAAATCCATCCCGGCCAATTACCAGCCCATCAGGCTACTCTTGATCATCAGTAAAGTGATGGAAAGGTTCATCAACAGTGCAATCAAGTGGCACTTGCTTAGCAATTAGCTGCTTACTGATGCTCATTTTGAGTTCCATCAGGGTCATTCAGCTCCTGACCTCATTACAACCTTGGATCAAACATGGGCAAAACAGCTGAACTCCAGAGGTGAGGTGAGAGTGACTGCCCTGGACATCAAGACAGCATTTGACTAATTGTGGCATCAGGCAGCCCTAGCAAAACTGGAGTCAATGGGATTCAGAGGGAAAACCCACCGCCTGTTGGAGTCATAGCTAGCACAAAGAAAGATGGTTTTGGCTGTTGGAGATCAATCGTCTCAGTTCCAGGACATCACTGCAGTTCCTCGGTCCAACTATCTTCAGCTGCTCCATCAATGACCTTCCTTCTATTATAAGATCAGAAGTGGGGATGTTTGCTGATGATTACGCAATGTTCAGCACCATTCGCAACTCCTCAGATACTGAAGTAGTCCATGCCCAAATGCAGAAAGACCTGGACAATATTCAGGATTGGGCTGACAAGCAGCAAGTAATATTCACATCACTCAAATACCAGGCAAAGATAATCTCCATCAAGAGAGAATCTAACCATCGCCCCTTGACATTCAATGGCATTACCATCACTGAATCCCCCACTAACAATATCCTGGGGATTAACATTGATCAGAAACTGAACTGCACCAGCTATATAAATACTGTGGCTACAAGAACAAGTCAGAGGCTAGGAATCCTGCAGTGAGTAACTCACCTCCTGATTTGCCAAAACCTGTCCACAATCTACAAGGCAGAAGTCAGGGGTGTGATGGGTTACTCTCCACTTGCCTGGATGAGTGCAGCTCCATTAAACTCAACAAGTTTGACACCATCCAGGACAAAGCAACCCAATTGATTGGCACCCCATCCATAAATATTCACTCCCTCCACCACCGACGCACAGTAGCAGCAGTGTGTATCATCTACAAGATGCACTGCATTAACTCCTGAAGGCTCCTAAGGCAGCACTTTCCAAACCCACAACCACTACCATCTAGAAGGACAAGGGCAGCAGATACATGGGAACGCCACCACCTGGAAGTCACCTCTAAGTCACTTGCCATCCTGACTTGGAAATATATCGCCGTTCCTTTACTGTCGATGGGTCAAAGTCCTGGAACCCCCTCCCTAACAGCACTTTGTGTGTACCTACTGCACCTGGACAGCAGCGGTTCAAGAAAGCAGCTCACGACCACGTTCTCGAGGGCAATTAGGGATACTTTGTGTAGAAATATCATTCCAGTTTGTCTTCTCTTGTCTTCAGTGGCTTTTCATCCTGGCGACTGCAAACTATTTGAGAACAGAAATGCACAATGCTTTAGGCATATACCTGGTCTTGCATAGTGCAAATTCCACATTCTAATCACAGCTTAGTCCAAAAGGGCAGCTGTTGTTGATGTTGTACTGCATTCCACAGAATGATGAAAGTGACAAAACCCAGTTTTCTCACCTGCCTTCAATTTGCTTCAATGTTAAGAATTTCAAACTTTCCTGAAGTTTTTTCTTTATCCTTTCCCGGGACTAGCACATCGTTGGCTAGGCCAACATTTTTTTTATTACTCATCCCTAATTGCCCTTGAGAAGGTGGTGGTGAGCCACCTTCTTGAACCACTGCAGTCCATGTGTGGTAGGTACACCCACAGTGCTGTTAAGGAGGGAGTTCCAGGATTTTGACCCAGCAACAGTGAAGGAACGGCGATATATTTCCAAGTCAGGATGGCGTGCAGCTTGGAGGGGAACTTGCAGGCGCTGGTGTTCCCATGCACTGCTGCCCTTGTCATTCTTGTTGGTAGAGGTCACAGGTTTGGAAGGTACTGTCGAAGGAGCCTTGGTGAGTTCCTGGCAGTGCATCTTATAGATGGTACACACTGCTGCCATTGTGTGTCGGCGGTGAAGGGAGTGGATGTTGGAAGTGGTGAATGGGGTGCTTTGTCCTGGATGGTGTCGAGCTTCTTGACTGTTGTTGGAGGTGCACCAATCCAGGCAAGTGTTTTCATTTATGCAATTTCTCACGTGTAAAATGAATGTTTACTACTGAACGAGTTCAGGGACAGAGCAGCAGGGTGGAGTGAGCGGGCATGTTGGGGAGTAAGGTAAAAATGGCAAAGTGTCATCAGCATGAGCAGGGTAAGTATAATAACAAGTGAATTAATAATAAGACAATTAGCATTGAGCAAGTCTAGAGACATGAATTAAAATTAATAGTTTAAACAAGATTCTAACTAGATTCTAAAAGAGAGAATAGAGGTTATTTAAATCATGGATGGGCAGCTGAGGCCTGTTACTTGCAATTCTTGCGCCATGTGGAAACTTCCAGAAACTTCACGTGCCTCGGGGAGACCATGTGTGTTGGAAGCATCTCCAGCTGCTTGAGCTGAAGCTGAGGATTTCTGAGCTTGATGGGAAGCTGAAGTCACTGTGGGAGGGTGAGTGTTTCCTAGAATGTACGTTTCAGGAGATAATCACCCCACAGGCAGTTCATGATAGTAGATGGATGGTCATCTGAAAGAGTAGGAAGAGACAGGAAGTGCAAGAATCTTCAGTGTGTGTGTCAGTCTTGAACTGATACTCGGCATTGGAGACTACTGGGAGTGACAACACCCGAAAGGAATGCAGCCCAGAGCATGAGATCAATGGTAAGGACTGTTCTTCTCCTCCTCCTTAGGAAGTCCATCAGGATCGAGGATGACTTGTTCCACTCTGGTTCGATGGGTTTTGAGATGGCCGTTAAGTCCCACACGTGATCTGCAGACTCTGCCACATGTGGGGCAGGTGGTGTGTGAAGGGTTAGGTAGATGTGTTGTTTGGAGGTTTGTGTGCACCCTATGACACTTTGACTTTGCCTCCGCATGTTCCTGATGAAGTCTCTTGATGTGTTTGGTGCCTTCCCAGATGAGCCTTCTCCTTTTTGTTCAATGACAAGCCAGGGACTCCCATGAGTTGGTGAGGATGTTTGACTTCCTCAGGGATGCTTTGAGAACATCTCCAAGTGTTTCTGCTGTTCTCTTGGAAGTCTCCTGCTGTGATCAAGTTCTGAGGACAGCTGTTGCTTTGAAAGTCTGGATGTCAGGCATGCAAACTACATGTCCCGCCCTGAGGATCTGGTTTTGAGTGATTAGTGCCTCGATGCTGGGCAAGTTGGCTTGGAAGGGAACGCTGCTATTGGACCGCCTTTCTTGACACTGGATTTGGAGGATCTTGCAAAGGCACTGCTTTTGTTACTTCCATGGCTATCAAGTCCTGAAGCAGGACTTCAACCTGGAGCTTCTGGCCCAGAGGCAGGGAGGCTGCCACAGGACCTCCCTCAGAAAAGGTAGGGAATGATCTTATTGAATGGCAGAGCAGGCTCAAGGGACCAAATTGCTTATTCCTGCTCCTGTTTTGTATATTCATATGAAAAAAGGTAGGTGAGGTAGTAGTGCTGATTAGGGAAAGAGAAGATGCTGTTGAAGTGGGAAAGGATAGAATTTGATTAGAGTTGAGAAGCAAGAAAGGTATGATCATGCTATTGGAGGTATTCTATAGATCTCCAAATAGTGAGAGAGAGAAAGGACAACATCTGCAGGGAAATCGCAGAGATGCATAAGAACAAAAGTTGGTTAAAAAACTAAAGGAGGATCACTGTCAGCTGAGATGAAAATAAATTGGCTTAAGGACAGAAAGCAGTGAGTCATGGTAAATGGTCATTTTTCAGAAGTACTGTCTGCTGAGAGCTACCGGTTAACCAGACGCTGGCAGCTATATTGAACCACAGTGCCACCAGCCATCCAAGGCTGAGTATTGTCACTGGGTCCCAGGCCACAGGTGTATGTTGGCTGGAATGAGTTCATGGGCTGGGGATTATAGGGAGGGGTGTAGGGGGCTTGGCAGCAAGGATGGGGAGATAGCACTCAACAGTCCCCCTCCACCCCCCTCCACCCCACCCTCCATCCTCTCCACTTCCTGATGCTGACTCCCTCAATCAGGCACTGAGTGTCTTTGGACAAGGGATCCCACCCCCGAAAACATGCAAGCAACCCCACATGGGGTTACTTGCTGTGCTCTCCACATGGTGAGTCCCCATGCTTGCTGCTGGGTTAATACCAGTGGTGGTGGAATGAAGCCTTTAAGTGGGCATTAATTGCCCACTTAAGGGCCTCAATTGGCGACAGGGCTGGAAGGTTGTCCACAGGCCTTCCCATCATGGACTTAATCGGCGTAGAGGTGGCAAGGTGGCAGAGTCACCACCTGCCATTCTCCCACCTGATTAAATGCTCCCCACAACCAAACTCATCACAGGGGGAGGGCATTAAACTTCACCCCATGACTCTGGATGTCAATAGTCAATCAATTAAAACAAGTAAATAATGTAATACATAATTTAAAATAAATTTCCATCTGTATGTTAATAGAAAAATAGAAATGACCTTTTTTTGTACTTTGGTTAGCCTGGCATATGGAACATATGTGGTTTGGATATTCTGATTAGCAGATACATAGACACAGGTAGGATGTTCTACGATTATGAGGGTATCTCTCGCAAGAGGCTATGTGCTGTTACTTTGGGTTTGGGGTGCACAAGGAATTGGGTGCTGGGGAAGGATGAAACGGTCCCAAAATTCAGGTAGAAACAGAAGACTATTGGTGGACCACAGTCAGTGCTATTCTGCAGTTGGCTGCTTGGGAGTTGAGTGACAGCAGCTCATTGTTGAAACCAGAGGAAAAGTCACTGGGCACATTTACACCTAATGGGCAGAATTGTTAGGTCGGTGTGCGGGTGCCCGCCCAACCCGATTGGATGAAAAATTGCGCAGGCTGAGGTCGGGCGAGCGTCCCGACGTCATCCCATGCTTGCGTGATATTTCGGTCAGGGGGCACGTGCAAAAATCGGAAGCGCCGACAATTAAGAGGCCTAATAATGTCATTAAAGATGTAATTGTCTCCCATTTTTTTGTGGTCCCTCCAACCTTATGGTTGGAGGGTGGGCGAATCGGCCAGGCGGACTTTGCATTTTTCATGAAACCTCATCCAAGGGCGGGATGAGGTTTCCGTTACTAAATAAATAAAAAAAACCTATGGACAGCATTTTTATCATGTATATGTTCAGGTGACTGATTGTAATGTGTGGACATTTTTTTCCTGATTTTACAAACTTTACTTATTGGTTTTCAAGTCTTCAGCTCCCTGAGGCAGCTCTCTGCCTTGAGGGAGCTTTCATTCAGCGCTCGTCCATGCCCGCGCTTATCAGCGCCCACCCTCCTCCCATTCCCACCCTGGCAGCGCTGAGCATTTCAGTGCACGCTTCATGCTGGCTGGCCATTAATTGGCCAGCCAGTGTGAAATCGCGGTCGGGTGCCGATCTCGGTTGGTGGTCTGTACCCCTGCTGAGCCTAGGCTCGTTGACCTGCACCCGCCCACCAACCCGAAAATCCTGCCCATTTGTGTGGGAATATGACATTCGTGTGCCAGCATCCCACATTCACATTCCAACAGTTCTGTTACCATAGAGATAATGAATCAGGTTGGACCTTGGTTGAAATTCTGAGCGGTTTTCTGTGGGATTTTTCCAGTGGGTTCTGGTTTGGAGATCTGGGGAGAAGCCAAGTTGCTGTTTGTAAGCCCCTGGGTTCAGAAGGCAAAGAACGGATTTGCCTGGAGCTGCAAAGCAACTATGGACCAGGACAGAGGGCTTTCGGGAACCAGGCACATTTCTGATTTTTAAACCACTGCGCAGGAATTGTGAGTGAGATTTAAGCTTGAACTGAAGAAATCCCAAACCATACAAGGCAGTCCTGGAAATGGGTCCCAAAAATGTGGAAAATTTTCAAGAGCTGGATAAGTAGCCAAAGACTCCCAGGGGAGTCAAAGTGAAAAAGGAAAGGTTCAGTTGAGGATTCCAGTTTTTAAATATAAGTGATTGTGGTTTATTGTGCTTTGATTTTAAAGTAATTACTTTGGAAAGTGTATAGTTAGTCATGTTGCTTTGATTAACTCTTGTGAGGTAAAATTAATTTGTTTTAAAACTGTGGAATCTTGTGGCTTCATTCTTTCAGTAAATAAATGGAATTTTGGATTTTTGTTTTTTAAGTTACTGACCTCTACCAGGATCATAACATAAACCAGATTTACAATTGACTTTTATAAATTAACTGAACACTTTAAGAGTCTGTTATAACTGCTTTTTTTTCCCCTCAAAATATTATTCACAGTATCTCTTAGGTGTAGGATGTTGTGTCTCCATTGGTGAGATGGCACGCTGCACAGGCAATGTTGTGTGTTAGTCCTGATGTTGTCAGAGGCATGCTTGACGTTACTAACGTTGTGTCACTTGCTGGTGATGCTGTTGATATTGTCTCGCTGGTTAGTGATGTTGTTGGTGTTGTTGATGATCATTTCTGCTTTTCCAGTTTGGGTGCAGGTCGAAGATGGACTCTGTTCCTTCTTATTTGCCTACCAGTTTCAATCTATATGATGTGGAGTCTCGGTTCAACAATAACTTTTGTTGGGTTCCATGTTTTCGTAATTGGATCCTGTACTTGTACAGTTTGTCCTTTCAACAACTCAGGCAGGGATTTGGCATGCTTGGTGAAGTGTTGACCTCCTTCTACTCCTGCATCAGTGAGCTGTTGCCTTACTTTCTCCTTGTCACTTGGAGGGAGTATCTTACTTGGCAGAGTTGTCTTATTTTTTCTTACCTTGGATCGCTCTGCAGGTGATTTCGTGTCAGCCTTGAGATGTAGATCAGGGTGCCAATAAGGCAAGGTTGGGTCTTCCGTTTTCTCTCTGCATTTCGTGAGGGTTCTCTTGACTGTCTGGATGTGTCTTTCTATTAAGCCATGTTCCCTTGGGCAATGTTCAACCCGTACTGTTCAGCCAATCCCTTAAATTTTCTCAAGGTGAATTAGGTTCCTTTATCACTTATTATTCTTTCAGGAATCCCTTGTTCAGTGAATAGAACTCGTGCTGCTGAGATGGTTGTTGTAGCTCTCAAATCTTTCACTTTTCAGATAAAAGGGAACTTTGAGTAATAGTCTACAACTATGCGATACCATTCTTCATTATGTGTGAATAAATCAGCTCCCACAGTGTGCCATGGTCTGGGTAGTACTTCAGTAGCTATCATCTCCACTTTCTGCTGTGTATTTCTGTACTTCTGGCATATGTTGCATGTAGACATCAACCTTTTGATGTCTTTGTAGATGGTAGATGACTATTCAGCACACAGCTCTGAGCTGATGCTTCTCCATTCCTATGTGGCCGTCATGTATCTTCTGGAGAAACTCTTACCAATCAATTCTTTTTCTACATCAAAGTGTGCAGATCTTAAAATGAGCTGATCTAGCAGCCTTTCATGTGTCCTTAAATTTACATTTTCTGGCTGCATTTTTCAATCTTGTTGTGAAATTGTCAACAGGCTCACCTGACTCTTGCCTCGGGCATTTAAATTCATTTCAGAAATCTGAAGATTTGACTTTGGCTGGAGAGGTGTGCTGAATTTGTTAAAAATTTTCAGTTTCTGCTGTCATCTTCACTCAGCACCCAGCTACTAAACACATTTAACTCTTTTTCTCTCCTGCCCACAAAAGGATGTAGCTGCAGTAGCGGATTTACAGTTAGTGGGGCCCTGTGCTCAGTTTCATTTTTGGCACCTACCCCCACCACCAACAGGACTCCCACCCCCAGACACAATCCAATACTACAGGGCATTAATCATTTCATCGGCTTTTTCACGGTCACGTAACTACTTCTGCACACTATCATATAACCTCAGTTTCAGAAGCACAGTATTCGAATCCTCGCTGATTATACAATTCTGAACACACCACACACTCTCTCATGGCAAATACCAGCAATGAGATTTTCAAAGAATATATGATAAGCTGACTGTCTTTAATCCCCGGTGCCTCCCTTTTCCAGTCGCTGGGGGAAAGGGTCCTTCTCTGAGTAAATTGATAATCAAGTCATGTTGCATATGTCTCACAGTCAGGAGCATCTGATCATGATTTGCCTGTTAAAAGCTGCAACAGTAAACAGGACCACTCTGAGCTGGGGCCACTCTGAGCTGGGGCCACACCACCAGAGGGATTACCCAGCTTTGCCTGATATTGCTGCCGCTGATGTTACACGAGTCAAACAAGCTGCTTGTTGCTCCACCTTCTGGAACAAGGAATTTGTTGTTCTCTCCACACTGGAAACACTCTGGCTCTCTTGTTCTGCACTGGGGACCTGCTTGTGAGGCAAATCCACGTTGGGGGCATTGTGTGTGTGTGTGTGAGAGCAGCTCCGTGCTGGGGGCGCTGGCAGCAAAGCTAACTCTCCTCTATCCAAAGTGGTGTTAAGGAGTGAGTAAGTGCAGAGTTGGCGGGGAGAATGAGTCAGCCCAGCTTGCAAAAGGCAAAATGCAGCAATCCAACGATTCAGACCATTGTTTAAAACAAAATCCTGCCAAGAATTTTGAAGGTATCATTATTTGCAGACTGTTCCTCAGAGATATTCATTGTTTTAAAAATAGAAATTGCTGTGTGTTATTTATTGAAGTTAGGCTTGGGGATTTGAGCTGTTTTGTTTTCGCAGTTTTGTTCACAAGAATAAAATCCTCCTGCAGTTTCTAGTTCTGGGCTTTGAAAGGAGCTTTTGCAAGGGTTACTATTTCTCATTGAAATGGAGTCAATGTGAGACTATTGCAAGAACTGATCATTCTAATACAGGGCAGCGTAACACACTCAGGACTGTTTTACACAGTGGGAGCTGTGTGACACTCAGGGCTTTGAAGACCCCATATCCAGTGCCGATGCATATGGTGCTGATATTCTCGGGAGAGTCTCAGTAGACCCAGTACCAGCCTTTATTGCATAGTTGCAACAACTTTCTGCTTGAGCACTCACTCATTATTTTGCAACCCCACCCCCCCACCCCCCACGACCAGTTTGGGGCCATGGTGTGTTTCATTGTAATTCTGCCCCTGTGCAGCTGACCCTTTTCTCTTCACTAGCACCTTTTAGAAAGCTACTGAATGGCAGTCTGCATTTTTGTTTAACCTTAGAAACCATAGAAAAGTTACAGCACAGAAAGAGGCTATTCAGCCCATCATTTCTGTGTTGGCCCAAAAAAGAGAGAAAAAATGAAACTAACCGCTCATTAACCTCACTTTTCAGCACCTTGTCTGTAGCCTTGCAGATTACAGCACTTCAGGTGCAGATCCAGGTACCTTGTAGAAACCATGACAAAGTTACCACAAGTCACTTCTCAAATGCCTCTACTACATCATTAGCCTCCCAATTCATCGTGGGTTGTGTGTCTATTCCTACATTGTTTCCCACATTTCACCTAGTCGTTCTCTCTTTCTGGCACTAATTCAGAATGATTTTTCAATCTAATCCAGCGTTAAATTTGTTTAGCATGTTTGAATTTTTATACACAGCTCACTGCCACCACGTTATGTCTTCTGGCTCCCATGAATTAGAAATAACCCAATTGCTTGGGTGAATGTATTTCTTGCTGCTCTCATGCGCCCGGTGGACTGATTGGCTGATACAGTGTTACTCAACACATGCAGTGCAACACTGAATGTGGCAAAACAAAAACAAAAATACCTGGAAGAACTCAGCAGGTCTGACAGCATCTGCAGAGAGGAACACAGTTAACGTTTCGAGTCCGTATGACATTTCCAGTAAGGACACAGCTGACAGGGGCCACTCCACCTGCTGAGTCAGCAGTGAAGAATGTTTACAACCCTTTAACAACGTTCCTGTTAACTTTTCTCCTAAGGATCTCGGGTCACAATTACAATCTCTGAGTTGGTCGGTTGTCTGGGGGCGTGGACTGGGATTTTTTTTGTATATCACGAGTTGATGTTTTATTGATATATTCCTGGGTGCGTCAGAAGGATTCTTTTCGAAGGAAACGGAAGAGAAAGAAGCGAATTGTGTTTCCGTCAGTCTGTCTCTCTGAGCACTGTACAGATTGCAGAAGTTGTTGAACGGGTCACCCTGGTGTTTTGTTATTTCTTTTCAATGTCCTACATTTTTAAAAATTCTGCATTGAGTGCGAAGTCTTAGCATTGCCTTTTAACGTTGTGTTTACAGAGGCTGCAAAATAATTGAGGGTAAATCCTTGGAGTTTTTTTTCCCCCCCCCGTCAACTGGCTGCAGTTCAGCGAAGTTCTCACAATGGCTACAGGTGAGTGAAACTCCTAAACCCATGTAAAGCAGGTGTTGATACACCTGCATTCGGTTATGTGCTGACTTTTTTTTGCAAAGTTGGAGCTTCGACCCTTTTGTAAACTTTCAGTAAACAGCACTGATTTAGAAGTGGATCTTGGATACGGGGGAACACTGCTGTTTCACTGGGTGAGGAAAACATATAAAACAGCAATCCTCAGACTGTTTTTAAAACGGAGGATTTCATCAGGGAGTACTCAGACTCATTTAAATAAAAGCAAAAAAACTGCAGATGCTGGAAATCTGAAACAAAAGCCAAAATACCTGGAAAAACTCACAGGTCTGGCAGCATCTGCGGAGAGGAACACAGTTAACGTTTCGAGTCCGTATGACTCTTCATCAGAACTAAGGAAAAATAGAAAAGAGGTGAAATATAAGCTGGTTTAAGGGGGGTGGGACAGGTAGAGCTGGATAAAGGGCCAGTGATAGGTGGAGATAGCCAAAAGATGTCACAGACAAAGGGACAAAGAGGTGTTGAAAGTGGTGATATTATCTAAGAAATGTGCTAATAGGTGACATTAAGGGTAGAAAGCAGGACGAGCAAGTGACAGATAGACCTAGTGGGGGTGGGGTGGGGTGGGGGGAAGGGATCGAAATAGGCAAAAAGGTGGAGATAAAACAATGGATGGAAATACATTTTAAAATAATGGAAATAGGTGGGAAAAGAAAAATCTATATAAATTATTGGAAAAAGGGGGGATTGGAAAGGGGTTGGGGATGGAGGAGAGAGTTCATGATCTAAAGTTGTTGAACTCAATATTCAGTCCGGAAGGCTGTAAAGTGCCTAGTCGGAAGATGAGGTGCTGTTCCTCCAGTTTGCGTTGAGCTTCACTGGAACATTGCAGCAGGCCAAGGATGAACATGTGGGCATGAGAGCAGGGTGGAGCGTTGAAATGGCAAGCGACAGGGAGGTCTGGCTCATGCTTGCGGACAGACCAAAGGTGTTCCACAAAGCGGTCACCCAGTCCGCGTTTGGTCTCTCCAATGTAGAGGAAACCGCATTGGGAGCAGCGAATGCAGTAGACTAAATTGAGGGAAGTGCAAGTGAAATGCTGCTTCACTTGAAAGGAGTGTTTGGGCCCTTGGATGGTGAGGAGGAGGGAAGTAAAGGGGCAGGTGTTGCACCTTCTGCGGTTGCATGGGAAGGTGCCATGGGAGGGGGTTGAGGTGTAAGGGGTGATGGAGGAGTGGACCAGGGTGTCCTGGAGGGAACGATCCCTGTGGAATGCCGCTGGGGGGGATGAAGGGAAAATCATGCTGGAGTTGGCAGAAATGGAGGAGGATGATCCTTTGAATGCGGAGGCTGGTGAGGTGATAAGTGAGGACAAGGGGGACCCTATCATGGTTCTGGGAGGGAGAGGAAGGTGTGAGGGCGGATGTGCGGGAGATGGGCCAGACACGGTTGAGGGCCCTGTCAACCACCATGGATGGAAAACCTCAGTTAAGGAAGAAGAAAGACATGTTAGAGGAACTGTTTTTGAAAGTGGCATCATCAGAACAGATGCGACGAAGACGAAGGAACTGAGAGAATGGGATGGAGTCCTTACAGGAAGCTGGGTGTGAGGAACTGAGTCAAGGTAGCTGTGGGAGTCGGTAGGCTTGTAATGAATATTGGTGGACAGTCTATCACCAGAAATTGAGACAGAGAGGTCAAGGAAGGGAAGGGAAGTGTCAGAGATGGACCATGTGAAAATGATGGAGGGGTGGAGATTGGAAGCAAAATTAATAAATTTTTCCAGGTCCCGACGAGAGCATGAAGCAGCACCGAAGTAATCATCGATGTACCGGAGAAAGAGTTGTGGGACTCAGACTCATTTAATGGCTGTTTCAGAATGTTTGGTCAGGCCTGGATCAAAATCAGCGCTGCTCAAAAGTCCTTAAATCAACACAATGGGCTTTATGGGATCTTTGATCTCAGTAATGACGTTTTTAAATGATTTTTCCCTGAAAGCACTGGCTGAGTTCTGAGCGCCAGTCACCTTTGATCCAAATCCAAAAGCACATTCATTCTGAAAGAGGTTATAAATAATGAATCACAGAATCTCAGAATTGTTATGGTGTAGAAGGAGGCCATTTGGTCCATTGTGTCTGCACTGGCTGTCTGACCATTTTAACTTAGTGCCAATCTCCGTAACCGTGCGTATTGGATGATTACCTAAATAGGAACAATGCCCTTTTGAATGCCTAAATTGAACCTACCTCCACCACACTTCCAGGCTGTGCATTCCAAGCCCTAACTACTCGCTGTGTGAAAACATTTCTTCTCACCTTGAATTTGCTTCTTTTGCAGAACACTTTAAAACTGTGTCCCCTGGTTCTCGATCTGTTTGAGTGGGAACAGTTTCTCCCTATCTACTCTGTCCACGTCCCTTATGATTTTGAAAACTTTCATCAAGTCTCCTTTTAGCCTTCTCCTCTCCAAGGAAAACAGACCCAACTTCTCCAATCTTACCTCATAGCTGAAGTTTCTCATCCCTGAAACCATTCTCGTAAACCTCTCCTGCACTCTCTCCAATGTGTTCACATCCTGAGTATGAGCAGCCAAGCCCTAACTACTCGCTGTGTGAAAACATTTCTTCTCACCTTGAATTTGCTTCTTTTGCAGAACACTTTAAAACTGTGTCCCCTGGTTCTCGATCTGTTTGAGTGGGAACAGTTTCTCCCTATCTACTCTGTCCACGTCCCTTATGATTTTGAAAACTTTCATCAAGTCTCCTTTTAGCCTTCTCCTCTCCAAGGAAAACAGACCCAACTTCTCCAATCTTACCTCATAGCTGAAGTTTCTCATCCCTGAAACCATTCTCGTAAACCTCTCCTGCACTCTCTCCAATGTGTTCACATCCTGAGTACTATGCTTCAGTTCTGCTGAAGGGCCATGAGGGCTCGAAACGTTGACTGATTTCTTCTCCACCGATGCTGCCAGACTTGCTGAGTTTTTCCAGGTAATTCTGTTTTTATTTTGTTTTGGATTTCCAGCATCCGCAGTAGCTTTTAGCTTTTTGTTTTTATCTGAGTATGAGCAGGTTGTCTGAGAGTCTCTGTGAACCATTGCAACCAAAACCCATCATTCCCTCACACACAAACATATGCACACGCTTTCCCCCACGCTCCTCAGCCCCTCACATTTTCCCCAACCATTCCTCCTCAGCCTCTTCTCACCCCCCCTCAGTCCTCAGCCTCTTCTCACCCCCCCCTGTCCTCAGCCTCTTCTCACCCCCGCCCCCCCTGTCCTCAGCCTCTTCTCACCCCCCCCTCAGTCCTCAGCTTCTTCTAATCCCCCCTTCTCCCCGGTCTCTTCTCACCACCCCCCCACTCCTCAGCCTCTTCTCACCCCACCCCCCCCTCAGTCCTCAGCCTCTTCTCACCCCCTCAGTCCTCAGCCTCTTCTCACCCCCCCTCAGTCCTCAGCCTCTTCTCACCCCCCTCAGTCCTCAGCCTCTTCTCATCCCCCCCCCCCCACCGCCACTCCTCAGCCTCTTCTCACCCCCCCACCCTCCCCCCACTCCTTAGCTCTTTCTCCCCCTCCCTTCACTCCTTATCTTTCTCTTCTCCCCCCCCCCCCCCCCCAACCTACCCACCACACCTGGGCCTTCTCTTTCCCCCCCCCACCACCCCTCGTCCTTCTCTTCTCCCTCCCCCCAAACTATTCCTGGGCCTTCTCTCCCCCCCCCAACCCCACCACTCCTCAGCCTTCTCTCTCCCACCCCCCCACCACCACCACCCGGCCTTCTCCACCCCCCACCCCAAACTCCTCGGCCTGCTCCACCACTGCTCAGCTGCCTCTTTCTTTCCCTCCCGCCCCCTCCCCACAGCCACTCCTTGGCCTCCCCCCCCCCCCCCCCCCACCGACCCCCTCCTTGAAATCTGGAAACTCCCTCCCTAACAGCACTGTGGGTGTAACCACACCACAATCGCGGTGGTTCAAAGAGGTGGCTCACCACCACCACCACCTTCTCAAAGGCAATTGGGAATGGGCACCAAATGCTGGCCTAGCCAGTGACACCCACAACTCATGAAATAATAAAAGCAAGTATCAATTACTCACAGAAGATAAGACAAAATATCCTCAGCTCTCCTGATATTGAATTAATGATAATTATTTATGTACCATATAGGTGAAGCATGAAATTATGTAAATTGTGGTGTGGAATTCATTCACTCTGGTCAAACAAGGAGGAAAGTGCCCTGTACACTGGCCACTAGATGGTGTCATTGCTAATTTTTAAGATATATTAAGTTATAATACATATCCTTACGTACGTATGTGAGGTGCAAAGATTGTGTGCAGGGTTGCTGATGACGTCTGGAAAATGCAGCAGTCATATAAGTAGACTTATTGCTCTTTTGACTAACTAGGGTGCAAATGCCCATTTATTTGGAATTGGTGCCAAGGAAGAAGCAGAGAGACTGGCGCAACACAACGGGCCAAATGGCCTCCTTTTGTGCCATAACAATTCTGTGATAAAATATCTGGAACTAATGAATAAATAGCTCACCTTTTTTAAAAAGGAAGGAAAATGGAATTTCAAGGACACGGAGAGTGAGCAGGAGAGTTGGATCAGATTTTGATGCGTCTTGCAGTGAAAAATTAGATTAAATTGCCCATCACAAGATAATTCCACCTGAGGAGAGCTATTTGTTCATCCAAGCAGAAAGACCTGCCCTTTCCCCTATTACAATATCTAATCGATTCTCAAATAATTCCAGGGCCTTCATCTCCATGACTTTATCTAGATAACACAGATACAGTCTAAATGGACTGAATGGCCTTTTTCTGTGCTATAACATTCCATGATTCTCAATAGACAGAGGGGTATTGTCAAATTCTCAAGTAGGTGTGTACAGGACTTTGCATGGCTGATTTTACAAATGCAAGATCCCAGTAGGGCCACAAAAAAAGAACACAGTCATACATATTGAATACAATTTTCTCCTTTATCTTGAAGGCGCTAAGTGCAATTCCACAGAATGAACACCAAGCTTCACATAATTAATGGAAAATAAATAAATCAGCATCTGTTGTGGGGCACGTAGCTCCCAGAATAATGCAGTGTCTTGCTTATGTGATGTAAATATCTGAGCATAAAAGTTTCTCTAGTTTTCAGTTGTTTTAGCACAACATGGTGCATTGGAATGTATATTTATGCCCACATATGCTGAGCTCACAGTGTCGTTATGCTGTTGCGTGGAGAATGAGAACACTTGTATTTGCATTGTGCTTTTCACAATCTTGGGACACCCCAAAGTGCTCTACAGCCACTTAAGAAAATCTGTTGCTGTTGTAATGTAGGATACACAGCATATAATTTATGCACAGCACTCTCCCACAAACAGCAATGTGATAATGACCAGAACAAAAACAGAAATTCTTCTCCACCGATGCTGCCAGACCTGCTGAGTTTTTCCAGGTATTTCTGTTTTTGTTTTGGATTTCCAGCATCCGCAGTTTTTTGTTTTTATGATAATGACCAGATACTCTTTTTTTGGTGATGTTCATTGGGGGGATAAATATTGGCTGGGATACTGGGGATAACTCCTAAGATCTTTGAAATAGTGCAATTGGATCTTTTAACCTTAAAGTGTGGATGGCACCTCAGACAGTAAAACACTCCCTCAGCACTGCACTGTATTAGCCTAAATTTTTGTGCTAGAGTTTCTAGGAATGGGATTTGAACCCGCAACCTTCTGACTGGAAGGTGAGAGTGCTACCCAATGAACCACAAGGTGTTGAGCATAGGCTAGGGATTGCAAGTGTGAAAAGCTCATGGGCTTCTTTGTGTTTAGCATTAGGGCTATCTGCAAACTTGAATATGCCTCATCTGACAGATTGCTGTCCCTCACCTATTTCATAGCTCGTCCTCCTGCCATTTTTCCCTCATCTTCCCTTTAGCACATCTATTCATGAAGCCAACCACCCACTGTTATCTCCTGGCCTCCGAGCTGTACTTCAACAACCCCATCTCGTTCATGCACCCAACCTCAAGATGTCCAATCTTAGTCCCTCCATTTTCTCCAAAAAAAACCTTATCTCTGATTTACCTTCTCTTTCCAAAATCCTGTGATTGCTGTCATGCAACTACGCTACAACTCTCCACTCTCCACAATGCAAGACCCTCCAATCCAAATTCCACTGCACCTGAAAGTGCTTCAGTGCTTATGATTGCGTAAGTCAGTCACAAATCACAATCTGTTTGTGCATACTCATCTGACTTGACCCCCCTGCTGCTATTGATCACTCAATCTTCATTTTAATGTCTCCCCTTTGCAATTTAGCTCACTGGCACTGCTGTCACTTGGTTCTGCTCATACCTGCCACACTATAGGCAGTATATCAGCTTCAACTTGCACACACCTGTGATCTTATTGAATGGCGGAGCATGCTCGAGGGGCGAGTGGCCTACTCCTGTTCCTAATTTGTGCGTTCATGTGTATGTTCATATGTATACCCATTTAGTTCCCCTCCTCTTCACAATTTATCTGCTTTCTCTGTGTTATTGCGCCGAACAAATGGGGTCAACTTCCACATCTCTACTCACTAATTGAAAATACTTGCTACAGTCCCCAACTGGGTACCTGAAGCAGAATTTAATGTCGGAAAAACTGAAGTTGTCCTTTCTTTTTGCTTCCCAATTCATTCTATGAGCTTTGACACCATCTGCCTCCTCGGCTGTCATCTCAAACTGATGTGGGAGGTATTGGCCCAGAACTTCTGTGGAGTGGCAGTCACCGTCTGATTGCCACCTTGCCCCCTGTTTACGACACTAGCCGCTGTAAACCGGTAAGCTTAAAGGGCCCAGGCACTTTGACAGGAAAAAAGTTAAGTTTGCAAGGTAAGTGGGTAGGATGGTTTGGGTGGTAGGGGGGTGGTAGTCGGTGGGGGCGGAGGGGGTGTCTACTGGGGGTTAGGGGTGAGTGTCAGTAGTACTGTTATCCATGAGATAGAAGTAGTTTTAATCCTTCTAACTTTCTCTGGGTAACTACTCTGCTACCCCACTCGAGATCAGTTAGAAACAAAGTTAATGTTTCAGGGTGATGATCTGTGCATTTTATACCTGAATGCTGTCCACTGTCTTTGAGAGATGTCAAAGTACATACAAACATACGAACTAGGAACAGGAGTAGGCCACTCAACCCCTCAAGCCTGTTCTGCCATTCAGTAAATTATGGCTGATCTGACTCTCACCTCCACATTCCCGTCTACCCGATAACCTTTCACTGCCTTATCAAGAATCTATCTAGCTCGGCCTTAAAATTTTCAAAGACTCTACTTCCACCACCTTTTGAGGGAGTGAATTCCAAAGGCACTCAGCCCTCCTGAGAGAAAAAATTTCTCCACATCTCTATCTTAAATGGGTGACCCCTTATTTTTAAATGGTGACCCCTAGTTCTAGATTCTTTCACAATAGGAAACATCCTTTCCATATCCACCCTGTCAAGACCCCTCAGAATCTTATATGCTTCAGTCAAGTCGCCTTTTTCTCTTCTAAACTCCAGTGGGTCCAAGCCTAGCCTGTCCAACCTTTCCTCTTAAGACAACTCAGCCATTCCAGGTATTGGCTAGTAAACCTTCTCTGAACTGATTCTAACACATTTGCATCCTTCCTTAAATAAGGTGATCAATACTGTACACAGTACTCCAGAGGTGGGACTCACCAATGCCCTGTACAACTGAAGCATAACCTCCCTGCTTTTGTATTAAATTCCCCTCACAATAAACGATAACATTCTATTAGCTTTCCTAATTACTTGCTGTACCTGCGTACTAATCTTTTCTGATGTATGCACTAGGACACCCAGATCCCTCTGCATCTCAGAGCTCTGCAATCACTCACCACTCAGATAATATGCTTTTTTTATTTTTCATGCCAAAATGGACAATTTCTCATTTTCCCACATTATACTTCATTGAGAGATCTTTGCCCACTCACTTAAACTTTCTATATCCCTTTGTAGCCTTCTTATGTCCTCTTCACAAATCACTTTCCTAACTGCCTTTGTGTCACAACAAATTTAGTAATATACCTTCAGTGCCTTTATCCAGGTCATTTATATACATTGTAAGTTGAGGCCCCAGCACTCACCACTGTGGCACACCACTCGTTACATCTTGCTAACTAGAAAATGACCCACTTATGCCTACTCTGTTTCCTGTTAGCTAGCCAATCTTCTATCCATGCCAAAATGTTACCTACTATACTATGATTTTTTATTTTCCACAATAACCTTTGATGTGGCACCTTATCAAATGCCTTCTGGAAATCTAAGTACAGTACATCCACTGGTTCCCCTTTATCCACAGCACGTTACTTCTTTGAAGAACTCCAATAAATTGGTTAAACGTGATTTCCCTCTCTCAAAACCATGTTGACTCTGCCTGATTACCTTGAATTTTTCTAAGTGCCCTGCTATAAGGTCTTTAATAATAGCTTCTAACATTTTGCCTATGACAAAATGTTAAGCTAACTGGCTCGTAGTTTCCTTCTTTCTGTCTCAATCCCTTTTTAATAAAGGAGTTACATTTTCTCTTTTCCAATTTAATGGAACCTTCCCCAAATCTAGGAGTTTTGGAAAATTAAAACCAATGCATCAACTATCTCACTAGCCACTTCTTTTAAGACCTTAGGAGGAAGTCCATCAGGACCCCGGACTTGTCAGCCCGCAGCTCCAGCAATTTGTTCAGTGCCACTTCCCTGGTGATTGTAATTTTCTTGAATTCCTCCCTCCCTTCCATTTCTTGATTTACAGCTATTTCTGGGATGTTGCTTGTATCCTCTATAGTGAAGACCGATGCAAAATACCTGTTCATCTGCCATCTCCTTATTTTCCATTACTAATTCCCCAGACTCACTTTCTATAGGACCAAGACCCAAAATTCTTTTTTATCTGTCTTTATATTTCTAGCTAGCTTTCTCTCATACTCTAATTTTCCCTCCTTATTAATCTTTTAGACATTCTTTGCTACTGTTTATATTCTGTCCAATCTTCTGACCTGCCACCCATCTCTGCACTCTTATACGCTTTTTCTTCGAGCTGAATACTCTCTTGAATTTTTTTAGTTAACCACGGATGGTGGGTCCTCCCTTGGAGTTTTTCTTTTCTTGTTGGAATGTATCTATTCTGTGTGTTCTGAAATATCCCCTTAAATTTCTGCCAGTGCACCTCTAATGACCTATCCCTTAACCTAATTTGCCAGTTCATTTTAGCTAGCTCTGCTTTCATGCCCTCATAATTGTCCTTTTTAAGTTTATAAGTCAAGGACTTCTACTTTTGGGTCAATGATGAACTGTTGGTTAAATCCTATTTATTGCAGAAGGTTTCCTCCTGGAGGGAAGAGTATATAAAAGCAAAATAAGATAATATCAGTGCCATTGAAAAACTTTCTTTGAATTATGTTTTTTCTGGTATGCTTCAGTATGTAGTGCAGGACTGAAGGGGGAGCTGCATTATTAGAGGTGCCATTTTAGTAACAGAAGCCCCATTTACCCTCTCAAGTAGATGTAAAATATCATACGGTATTGGAGTTCTCCCAATTTGTCCTAGCCAATATTTATCACTCACCTAGTTACTTATCTTGGTGCTATTTTTGGCCTTTGCTGTGAGCAAATTGGCTACTGTTTCCTACATTGCATGTGATTACACTTGAGAAATACTTAATTGTTAAGTGCTTTGGGATATCCTGAGGTTGTGAAAGGAGCTATGTAAATACAAGCCTTTTTCTTTCTATCTGGTTCATCTTCCAGAATTTTAGGTTTGGTCAAGGTCACTCACTTATAAATTCCAGCAACGCAGCATTGTGAAAGATCCTAGTTGGACTGGTAGCGTCACAAATGTGACTTTCCACCAACTGCATAGGTGTAGTTGCTTTAAAGTTACGTTTTCAACTTTGGAGCAATTGCACATGTTTGAAATGCAGAAATGTTTTCAGTGGAAGTGATCTGGAATATAAGTGCAGTTGTGACTGTCAATAACTGGAAACATTATTATGCATTGACCTGTGAGAAGCATTCGGTGCTCCTTAAGGGACTAACAAAGGAAGATTAATGCTGCAATTTTTCGCAATAGGCAGGTAGTAATTTTGTGGCTACTGTCCTTCAATAAAATGGTAGGTGGATTGAGAAATTGCAATGTTTATTATTATTTGCCAAGTAATTACAAGTGGGCACCACTTAATTCCGTTGTTAACATTATAAATTGATAATATTTGAGTGGACAGCTCAGAATTGTTGCTGGGCTGTCAGCACTGTAGATATGTTGGGGACAAATTAATGATGACTGAATGAGACAGATTGCAGATTCATTCAGACAAGTGGAGAAGTTTATTTTTAAAAGTGACCAGATTCATAACAAGTTACATACACTCTTAAACCAAAATGTGTGACTTCTGTAGGAGCAAGTAGCTGTCATTTCTCGATAGAGAAACTCGTTTGCAGCACTTTACACTTTTGAGTGGTGAACTCACGAACAGTGAACTCTTGAGTTGTAAAAGCAGTCTGTGACTAGTAATTCAGTTAATTAGAGGCCTTTGCGTTTCTATTTTGAGTCCAGTAATTGTTTCAATGTTATTTATATAATGTACAAGTATGGTAAATAGTGTTATTCATCGTTGGATCTCTGGGGAAATGCAAAGTAATAAAACTATGTGTGATGCTACAATTCAGAAATTGTTTTTGGATAAAATAGTTTGGAAACAATGCGCTTAATTGTGTAGATGTTGAACTTCACCTGATGTATACACAAAAATTCTAATCTAATCCAGCTCTTTAGCATGGAGTGTTATTACTAAAGTTTTGTCATCTATTCGGCAATATTACATAGGCTTGAAGGGAACAGTACATCTCCAGTCATTACAAATTTGTGACCCTGTCCAAAAAAAAGTACATGAAACAAAATATTTTGTATGTTGGGGTGGTGGTTGGTGGGAAGACGAATGCCAACTTATATCTTCCAGTTTGTAGAGTTGGCAAAAATAGTGAGGATGGGAAAATATATTTTTAAAGAAAATGTTATTGCTATTAGTTGAAGCAGGTGAATCATCAAAAAGCTAACTCGTTGCACAATAGGACATGGCAAGATTATGATAATTGCTCAGATTGGCTCAATCTATTGCCATAGAAACAATGTCAATATAATGCTCTATATTTACCTCAGAGGGAAAGAGAAGTGTGTGTAGGTTTTTGTGTGTGTGAGATAGACATTTTAACAGTTCCAAATTATAGTCTTTGTACAAGATGGGTTATTTTTCTCTGCCTCCTCCACTTCATGTACCATTTACTGGGCTGGTTTCCGAATCTTAAAATGGCAGAATTACACGAGAATCGTGCAAAAGAAAAAGAATTGTATTAACACATCCCATCCTGTCTAAGAAGTATCTTGAAGCACTCCACATACAACGAAATACTTCTTGAGTGCAGTGACTGTTCTTGTATAAGTAAATATGGCAGCCAATTTGTTACCCAGTAAGATACCAATTTATAAACTGGCTGGGTTTGGATGGTGCTGCTTGAAGAAGGAATACCATCCAGGACATCACAACGCCATAATCTTCTCCAATAACTCGACCTGTACCAACAGATGGAGTCTCGGTTTAATATCTTCCAAAGGATGGCATCACTGAAAATACATCACACCCTCAAAACTGCAATGGTGTCAAGTCCGGGAATGGGACTTGCAGCTAGAGTCTTCCAATTTGGAGGTAATGGCTGAGCCAAGCAGACATTACAAAATGGAAATAGCTTGATTCCTTTTGCTGGCTCAAAATAGTAGCATTTTGTAGCACAGTAGAAGGCCATGATAGTGCATTGTATCTTCTAGCTTTCTAAAAGAACTGTTCAATGAGTCCCAAAACCTTGCCCTTCCTCAAGATCTTTTTTAAATTTAATTTTCAAATATTTATCAACTTCTCTCTTAAAAGCTATTATGGATTCTGCTTCCACTACTCTACCCAACAACCCTCTGCGTTTTTAAAAGTCCTAATGTCTCCCTTCAAGCTTTTGGTGATCTGGTTCTTCTCAATTTATCAAAATTTCCTGTAATTTTGAAAACTTCTGTTGGATCTCCTCATAACCTATGGTGATCTAATAAAACAGCCCAAGTTCACCAATTTCAATTACAGGCCTTATGTGAGGAGTCTTGGCACAAACCTGTTCAAGAAGGGAGGGAGACAAAAGCAGGAAACTATATGCCAGTCAGCCTAACATCTGTTGTTGGGAAAATGCTAGAGTCCATTATTAAGGAAGAAATAGCAGGACATTTAGAAAAGCTTAATACAATCAAACAGAGTCAGCATTGTTTTGTGAAAGGGAAATTATGCTTCACAAATTTGCTAGAGTTCTTTGAGGATATAACAGAGTTGATAAAAGGGAACTGGTAGATGTAATGTATTTGGATTTCCAGAAGGCATTCGATAAGGTGCCACATGAAAGATTATTGCATAAGATAGGAGCTCACAGTATTAGGGGTAATATATTAGCATGGATTGAGGATTGGTTAACACACAAAAGACAGAGAGTCGGGATTAATGGGTCTTTATTAGGTTGGAAAGATGTAACTGGTAGAGTGCCACAAGGATCAGATTTAGGGCTTCAATTATTTACTATTAATATTAATGACTTGGAGGAGGGGGCAGAGTGTAATGTATCCAAATTTGCTGACGACACGAAAATAGGTGGGAGGGTTGTTGTGATGAGGACATAAGGAATCTGCAAGGGGATATAGACAGGTTGAGCGAGTGGGTAAAAACTTGGTAGGTGGAGTTTGATGTAGCAAAGAGTGAAGTCATGACTTTGGTAGGAAAAATCAAAAGCCAGCCTATTATTTAAATGGAGAGAGACTCCAAAAAAGTGCAGCACAGAAGGATCTGGGTGTTCTTGTGCATGAAACACAAAAAGTTAGCATGCAGGTGCAGCAAGTAATTAAGAAGGCAAATGGAATTTTGGCCTGTATTGCTAGGGAGTTGGAGTTTAAAAATAGGGAAGTCTTGTTACAAATGCACAGGGTGTTGGTGAGGCCGCACCTGTGTACAGTTTTGGTCCCCGTATTTAAGAAGGGATATACTGGCATTGGAGGCAGTTCAAAAGAGATTAATTAGGTTGATTCCTGGGATGAAGGGGTTGACTTACCAAGAACGGTTAAACAGGTCAGGCCTTTATTCATTAGAGTTTAGAAGAATGACGGGTGATCTTATTGAAACGTACAAGATTCTGAGGAGGCTTGAAAGGGTAGATGTTGAGAAGATGTTTCCACCAGTGGGGGAATTGCGAACTAGGGGACAGAGTTACAGAATAAGGGGACACTCATTTAAAACTAAGATGTGAAGGAATTTCTTCTGAGGGTACTGAATGTCTGGAATTCTCTACCTCAGAGAATTGTGGAGGCTAGATCACTGAAAGTATTTAAAGAGGAGGTAGATAGATTTTTGAAATATCGGGGAGTTGAGGGTTATGAGGAGCTAGCATGAAAGAGCAGTTGAGGCCTGGGGCAGATCAGCCATGATCTTATTGAATGGCGGGGCTGGCTTGAGGGGCCAAATGGCCTACTCCTGCTCCAGTTTATTATGTTCTTAAACCTATGAATCAATCAGTGCAGCAGTGCATTTGCAAACTTCCAGGCTTGCCTTTCCTGCAAATATTGTTTGAACAATTGTACTTTCAATTCTGATCAAGGGCGACATCTTGGGGAAAATCATAGTTGAACTGTATTTTCTGCAACCTTTTGTGATATAAGGTTTATTGGTAATGTGACTCAACACTTTTTAAGCTTTCACCCAATGATTCTTTCACCTGGTCCATTATTCTAAATGGAGCACACTTATAGTAACACACATGGGACAGTTTAACAAGACACATCACTGATGATGTGTGACCTCATTAGTGGCAAGCACTGTTTGCAGAATGGTGATGGGTAGGGCTATAGTGACAAGCCAATATCATGTCATAGCTTCCAAGTGCAACACAAAGCCTTTTTGTTTGATCAGATATATAGGAAACTTAGACATGGAACAGCCTGTCATTTTTTACAGCAATGTAAACAGGAGAATCACATTTAACCAAATATACTGCTTGTGTGCTTCTCATAATTTGTCTCAAATCACGTAACAGACCTGATGTGCTGTGAATATTTGATCTTGAGCATTACACAACTCAAAGACATTTCCAGCACCACAAAAATTTGGAAGGAAATGTTCTACACTTGTCATACCTCTGAACAGTTTGCATACATCAAGTGAACATTGTATACAAATTACACTCGCCTTCCATGGTGATTTTCTGAAATCCTCATGATTATAGCCAGAATGTGACCACTGGAATATTTAATTTGATCAGCATTTTATGCTGCAGTGAAATCCTAGTGCTAACACTGAAGTATATGCTATTAGTAAATTACCATAAGCCTGCTATTTCAAGGTGAACTATTTTAGAAATAAAACAAAAGCTTTTAATCAATATCATAATTCATGGAAATGAAATTGTTTTGAATACAAAACTTCATTGGATACCAGAAGCACATTTTTAAAGTAATATTTGTAAAAAAAAAAGTGCATTTATGAATCAGTAATATTGAAAGGTACAGATAAAACAAAAATTATGTGCTGAAAATCTAAGATAAGAACAGAAAACAGTCGAATTATGCGGCAAGTAGCTGAAGAGAGAAAAAAGTTAACATTTTGCATTAAGATAATTTGAGTTCTGACAACACAAAATGGCAAACATAATTATTTTTCTCTCAATGCTGTTATTTTCTTTTTTGTACAGATGAATGCTCTTGGGGTTATTGTATAGGCATTGAGTCATAATGTTGGATATTTAAAGTTTTGAAATCCTAAGGTGAACATTTTTGAGAGCAAAGCTTATCTAAGTACTGACAAATAGTCAAACGTGCTGGAGAATTAGTTCTCTTAACTGTCAGAAGTTTCACATTATTGCCCTTCATTCTTTGTTTTGAGACAAAACCAGGTAATGCTATTATATTTTATTTCTCAACTAACATGAACAAAACAAATTCTGTAGTAATTTGTTTCATTTGTTAATGTGAAGGATCTTGCTGTGCACAAAATGGCTACTATATTTTTACCCAAAACAACAGCAACAGTACTCAAAAAGAAGTTTATTGATCATGAAGCACTTTGGGATACCTTGAGGATGTGAAATACATCATATAAATTCAATCTTATCATAAAAATTGAGTGTTCAGCACTGGGATGGATTGGCACTTATGTCTCTAACTCAACCATGTATATGTACTATTAGATCTTTATTGATGCGCACCTCTTTCTATAATCTCAATGAAAATGCCAACGTTGCAACTTTGTGTTGGAGAATTTATCATCAGGACAGTTTTTTATTAGCATTTTTATTAATTTGAGCAATTTTTGTTTATTTTGACAATTGTTAGAGCTTTATGAACACTTGGGATTGTCATGCCCAGAGAGCTTTTGAGCCGGTCAGTGAACTATTTTGAGGAGTTACCAACCTATTTCGCCCCCATCTATTCTATAGTCACATCAAAAGAATTATTGACCTTTTTGATGGGGACATAGCTGTCACTCTCTAGAAGTCTCTCAAATAATAATGATAGTTATCATTATTAATAGCTCTATCAACTCATTTATTTGGCTGGTAGATTAAACAGCCAATTAAATAATTTGAAAGGTAAGGACAATTCTTCTGGACAGTTCAGGGCCAACTGTGTTCCCTTCACACTTATTGGTAACACAATACAGACAAGTATTTTTGGGTAAGGGGAATGTTTGCCAAAGCAGGAGTGTTTTTATCGTTCCCAAACCTGATGACAGGCAGTGCTAGGGTGCTAACGACATGTTTACTGAGTGATGGTTTATTTTTAATATGGTATTTCAAGAATTACAGCAGCAAACAAGAGTCAGGAGAATAGAGTCAGCCTTTCATTGCGGGTTGACTCTCCCCGACTACCTATATTGTTTAGGTTTTTAAAAAAAATAAATTATTTGGTCCTCCGGTGTTTATAGATCAGTAATTTAGTGATTCCTGTTTGTTGGGAGATGAGCTGTTTCTACGGGCAGGCCTGGGCCCCGTTGCTAGGGGCAGCCGCCCGGTGGCCTCCCCTCCAGAGGCCGAGCCTAGGCCTCGAGCGCGCCGCGCCGCGCGACCGACCGTTAGCCCCCCCCCCCTCCGCCTCGCGCGGCTCCGAGCGCCAGCAGCGGAAATCTGAGGGGAAGCTGCCCCATTCTGGTCCGGTCGATTCATTCGCGTCAAAGAGCGGCGTCCTCGTCCTCTTCTCCTTCTTCTTCCTCCTCCTCCTCCCCGCGCTGCTGCTGCCGCCACCGCCGCCGCGCTTCCTCTCAGTCATCCGGCTCCCCAGGTAGAGACAACATGTCCGACCCCATCCCCATCAGAGCCAAGAAGCTGCGACCCAGACTCCACGGCAGGAGCAGCCTCCAAAACGCTGAGCCCACAGGTGAGTCCCTCGGGAGGGAGGGCAAAAGAAAATATAATATATATATTTTTTAAAAATCAGCGGTCGTCGTTTTCTTGTTGCCTTAACTGCATCGCTGCTTCATCAAATTCCCCCGAATTGACTAACTTCTCTTTCCCCTTTTTAAAAGTACTTTTTTTTTTGGGCTGCCTAGTTCAACATGATTCATTTTTATGTCCATAGAGATAATGGGAAGCCTGTTTGTTGCCAGGCCCCTCAATCCACTGGTGGTGGTGGTGGTGCCTGTTCACAGGCGCAAAATGTAGACATTGGCTCAACGATTAAGGATGCAGTGCTCCTATTTGTATTAATGTGTTTGTTTGTGTGATTGCGAGTTTATTGCAATTAAATGGGCGGTGCAGGGAAGGTCAGTAATTTTGGCTGTCGGTTGAGTTGAACATCAAACCTGTTTACCCTTTTTTTTCCCCCCAATACCGTGATATGTTTTTAGCCGGGGTCGAGCAATGGACAGGCTTTTAAACATTGTCGTCTCCGCACATTGAATTTCAAAATTCCACTCACAATGTGAATATTATAGAATAGACGATCAGTAAAATGGATTAAAGACGACAGTCTCAATTAAGGTTGCACCACTAATCAAGCCACCTAATAAAAATAATGATCCATAGATACAAATAGATTTTTTAAATCTACAGATCGAATAAGGCTGAACGTAAAATTACTTCTTGTGAACACTGTATTAATGAAAAATATTAAAGACAAAGTGGAGATTTTCAAAAAAATTATGGCAATGAGAGTTGTATGAATAGGATGTCCATCAATAGATTGGATGACAAAACAAAATACTCCATATGCTGAAAATCTGAAATAACAAAAGTTCTGGAACACTCAGGTCAGGTAGAGAGAAAAACAGTTAACGTTTCAGGTCATTCTGTATGATTTTGCATTGTGTAATGCATTCCTGGTTGCCAGTTCACATTTATTTAAACAATAATTTGCATTTATATAGCATTTTAAATAGTAAAATGTCCCAAGGTGCTTCAACAGGAGCATTATCAAACAAAATTGACACTACGCCACATAGACCAATTTTTAAAAAATCATTCACCGGATGTGGGCTTCGCTGGCTGGACCAGCATGTATTGCCCATCCCTAGTTGCCTTTGAGAAGGTGGTGGTGAGCTGCCTTCTTGAACTGCTGCAGTCCATGTGGTGTAGGTACACCCACAGTACTGTTAGGGAGGGAGTTCCAGGATTTTGACCCAGCGACAGTGAAGGAACGGCGATATATTTCCAAGTCAGGATGGTGAGTGGCTTGGAGGGGAAGCTCCAGGTGTTGGTGTTCCCAACTATCCGCTGCCCTTGTTCTTCTAGATGGTAGTGGTCGTAGGTTTGGAAGGTGCTGTCGAAGGAGCCTTGGTGAATTCCTGCAGTGCATCTTGTAGATGGTACACACTCCTACTGTGCGTCGGTGGTGGAGGGAGTGAATGTTTGTGGATGTGGTGCCAATCAAGCTCGCTGCTTTGTCTTGGACAGTGTCAAGCTTCTTGAGTGTTGTGGGAGCTGCAATCATCCAGGCAAGTGTCGAGTATTCCAACACATTCCTAACTTGCACGTTGTAGATGGTGGGACAGACATTGGGGAGTCAGGAGGCGAGTTACTCGTTGCACGATTCCTAGCCTAGACCTGCTCTTGTAGCCACAGTATTTGCATGGCTAGTCCAGTTCAGTTTCCAGTCAATGGAAATCCCAGGATGTTGATAGTGGGGGATTCAGTGATGGTAATGCCATTGAACATCAAGGGGGGATGGTTGGACTCTCTCTTGTTGGGATGGTTATTGCCTGACACTTGTGTGGCGCAAATGTTACTTGCCACTTGTCAGCCCTAGGGCAGATGACCAAAAGTTTGGTCAAAGAGGTAGGCTCTAAGTTATGCCTTGGAGAGAGGAGAAAGAGAGAAAGGCAGGGAGGTTTAGGAAGGGAATTCCAGAGCTTAGAGCCTAAGCAGCTGAAAGCACTGCCACCAATAGTGAAGCAGTTAAAATTGGAGGGAGTTCAGAGAAGGTTCACTAGGTTGATTCCTAGGATGAAGAGGTTACCGTATGAGGAAAAGTTGAGTCGGTTGGACCTGTAGTCATTGGAGTTTAGAAGAATGGGAACTGATCCTGTTGAGACATATAAGATTCTGAGAAGGCTTGACAGGGTAGATTCTGAGAGGATGTTCCCCCTTGTGAGAGAATTTAGAGCTAGAGGGCACAGTTTCAAGATAAAGGGGCTTCCCATTTAATACAGAGATGAGGAGCAATTTCTTTTCTCAAAGATTTTTATTCTTTAGAATTCTGACCCCAGAGGGCTGCGGAGGTTGAGTCATTGAATATATTCAAGGCTGAATTAGACAGTTTGTTGATCAACAAGGGTTAGAGGGGCAGGCAGGAAAGTGGAGTTGAGGCCACAATCGGATGCCTATTCCTGCTTCTATTATGTTAAGTTTTTTTACATGGTCAACTATGCAGAGAATTGACTACTCATCACACTATTTTTTTGCCTTAATCACTTTGTATAACAGTTTCTAGAATGATCTGCAACAATTCTTCTCGCTACAGGCAGCTACAAGTTGCAATGAATGTGCAACTAATGCTGCCTATTTGAGATAACATTTGATGCAAAAAGATAACTTTGTTTATGTCAGCTGTAGTTTTTGTTCACACAAAAGAAGCATTGTGAACCCAATTTTCCATTCTATAGATGCAAACTGCTTCCTTAGACTAAAAAGCTTTGTAAAAGTGACATGTGAAAATTAATGGCAGCGCCTCGCAATTTGTGAGTTGCGATCTGTCATGATATCTCTCATTTTAGCTTAATTTATTCTCAAGAATACTTAAATATTGCTAAGGATACAGGGATCCAAATGTATCATTCTGGTAAGAAGACTCTTGCCAATGTTCTGATATATGCAAATTGCAATCAAGCCAGTTTTTATTCCCTACAGTACTACAAATGACATTAGCAAATGTGTTTATAAGCAGCCTGCAGGTTTCTGCTGTGCCATTTTTAATCAGCTGCCATACAAGATGGCTTACGGCTTTGCACAAAATTCCAAGACCTTCCAGACTTATCACCATTATGATTTCTCACAACAGCCAATAATTTGGTTCTAAGTAGCTTTTCTGTTTGTCCTAACAACTCAATTTTCTCTCATCGGAAATGAATCGCTATAAAAGTATTACTCAATGGGTTCAATGTATTAAGTAGCACGATATTTAATAATTCAGATGAGAAACGTTTTGAATTCAATCCTAAAATCTGTGCCGAGTTAACAGGCTAGTGTTAAAAGTACTAAAATCACCCTCTATATCTGGGTTAAGAGTGAAGTATTTACCCAGGGTTCCTGACCTTGATCACTATACAGTAACCTTTGATGGAAAATGTGTTTTTGTGGGAAGAATTGGGCTCAGCTGTGAAGGCCAAATAAATGAACAGCCTACTGACATTAATCCGGGGGCACGTTTGGAATGATTACTTGGCTAAGGTTTCAGCATGCTGTAATTGCACCACAACATGCACCAGTCCAGGAAGGAAGGAAAAAAATAAGGTTATAATTGCCCTGGCAGCACGACCGCATCTAAGTAGTCCATGGTAAAACAACGCATCAGGCCAATGGTGAATATGTATGATTATTTAAATAATCTAATACAACGTCAATATGTATGCAACTCTTAAGTGTCAGCAATTTAATTTTCCAAGCATATCTATAAACAGATCAAAATATTGGTTATTGTATATTATAACATGAATATATTATATAGGGGAGGCGGTGGCGTAGTGGTAATGTCACTGGACTAGTAATCCAGAGGCCCAGGCTAATGCCCTGGGGGTATAAATTCACATTATAACACGGCAGCTGGTGGAATTTAAATTCAATTAATAAACCTGGAATTGAAAGCTAGTCTCAATAATGGTGACCATGAAACAATTGTCGTAAAAACCCACCTGGTTCACTAATGTCCTTTGGGGAAGGAAATCTGCAGTCCTCACCTAGTCTGGCCTAAATGTGGTTGATTCTTAAATGTCCTCTGAAATGGCCCAACAAGTCACTCAGTTGTATCAAACCACTATGAAGTCTACCACCTAGAGAGACAAGGGCTGCAGATGCAAGGGAATACCATCACTTGCAAGTTTCCTTCCAAGCCACACTCCATCCTGACTTGGAGTTATATCACTGTTCCTTCACTGCTGCTGGGTGAAAATCCTGCAAATCCCTTGCTGATGGCACTGTGTATGCACCGATGCCACATGGACTGTAGCAGTTAAGAAAACGGCTCACCACCTTTTTCTCGAGGGCAATTAGCGATGGGCAATCAATGCTGGCCTAGCCAGCAATCCCCACATCTTGTGAACAAATAAATAATAAAAACGACAGCCATTTTAGTTGATTAAGTTCCAATAATCAGAGGAAAATTGGAGACCTAAATGTCCAATATAATGATAAACATGAATTTTAAAATACTTTAAATCACTAACTTCCTCCAGCCCTCCTGTGCTGCTCCAATTCTGACCTCTTGCACGAGGGGAAACTTCATCTCAGCATCTACCCTGTCAAGCCCCCTCAGAATCTTGCACGCTTCAATAAGGTCACTTCTCATTCTTCTAAGCTCCAATGAGTATAGGCTCAACCTTTTCTCTTATGACAATCCCTACATCCCAGGAATCAATCCAGTGAACCTTCTCTGAATTGCCTCCAATGCAAGCATATTGCTCCTTAAATAAGGAGACCAATACTGGACACTAGGTGTGGTCTCACCTGTACAACTGAAGCAAGACTTCCCTTTATACTCCATCCTCTTAGCAATAAAGGGCATCATTCCATTTACCTTCCAAATTACTTGTGCTGCATGCTCACATTTTTGTGACTCACGTCCGAGGGTACCCAGATCCCTCTGTACCCCAGCATTCTGTAGTCCCTTTTCATTCTGTTCTTATCAAAGTGGTATCTGAAGAAAGGCCTTTGACTTGAAGCATTAACTCTGTTTCTTTCTCCACAGATGCTTCCAGACCTGCTGAGTATTTCCAGAATTTTCTGTTATCTTATTTCTGATTTCCAGCTTTTGGTTTTGCTTTTCTTTTAATGTGAGGTTCTCCAATAACATTTTCAATATTATACAAGCCAGGGCAAAGGGTAAAAAGATTTAACAATGCAGGGTCCAAAGATATGACTGATTTGAAATATCAGCAACTGAATTATTTTTAATAGACTGCACAAGAAAGTTGTTTACAATTATTTCATTGTTCAGGTGAACAGAGATCTTGTGTATAGTATTGTAAAATATTTTGATAGAATACCACATAGCAGAGATCAAGGCGTCGATTTTAATTTAAAAGGTTCTGTGTGGCCAAAAATGCGTTTCTGCTGAAGTATTATAGTATGATGAACAGAATATGAAACCCTACAAATTTTATGTACTTAATAATTGGAAGAAGGGAATCCAACTAACTGTCCAAAGGTGGGAAAAGGATCAAATAGTGCAGAAGGTAGCCAGTCAGCCCACCATGACTGCCAGCTGTATCCCCATACCCTTGCAACTCTTTCCTTTTTTCAATTATATACAGGATCCTTTGGAGACTTGATGCAGGTAACCAGATCTTTGAAGGAAAAGAATGTTCCTACTTTGTGAAATCATTTATTTTACACAATGCATTGAGGTTCTTGCTTTACTTAAGCTGATGTTGAGCACCACATACTTTTGGTCATCAGGTGAATAATATATCAGGTTTGTCTGGTTTGACAGAATCAGGGTTTTCTTGTCTTTTGTAGAGAGTGGTCTCAGAAGTATTGGGGTGATTGCCCTAGTGGTTTGAATGTTGTTTGGATACATGATAGCTACCTACAGAAAGCAGGTAGCAAAGCTTTGGTACATTGCCTTCTGTGCATAAAATGAGGCCTCTTTGCTTAGTAAGCATAGAACAAGGTAGATGTCAAAAGGATTTTCTCTTTGTAGAGGGTCATTGACCTTTGGAACAAGCTGCTAGCTCATGTAATGCTGCAAATATTCAAAAGAAAGCTGGGAAAATCCCTGAAAGTGGCTAATGGTACTGTGTGCACTGTGTGCGATTTAAAAAAAAAAAATTCTTTCATGGGATGTGGGCGTCGCTGGCAAGGCCAGCATTTGTTTCCATCCTTAATTGCCCTTGAGCCAAGTGGCTTGCCACACCATTTCGGGGGGCAGTTAAGAGTCAACCACATTGCTGTGGGTCTGGAGTCACGTGTAGGCCAGATCAGGTAAGGACAGCAGATTTCTTTCCCTAAAGCACACGAGTCAACCAGATGGGTTTTTATGACAATTGACAATGGTTTCATGGTCACCATTACTAAGACTAGCTTTACAATTCCAGATTTATTGTCTCTTGGAATTAATTCTTGATCACCTCTGGGGTCAGAGCGAGCTTGTTTTCGTCATATGTCTCTTCCAGGTATTAAATGGCTGATGATGGTTTAACATCTCATCCGAAAGACGTCACCTCTGACACTACAGCATTTCCTCAGTACTGCATTGAGTGTCAGCCTTGATTTTTGTTGCTCAAGCCCTTAAGGGGAACTTGAACGAAGAACCTTATGACTCAGAGGCAAGAGGGCTATCAACTGAGCCATGGCTGACAATGAAATTGTCTATCGGTGCTATTTTGAGAAAATAGTGTTGTGATTTTTTTTTGTTAGAAGATTGGAATCTGAACTATGCTCTCCTGGTTTAAAAGGCTAACACTTACACTGCAAATGAATATGGAATTTTGAAATAGGCACATAAAATACAAGGTGACCTTTAATGTACTTTTAACATGCTATTCTGTTGTTCATGACTCTTAAGAACTGTAAGACTAAAAAGCACTCCATATCAAGACAGGAATGTTTAAATCCTGAACATTGAATGCCCAGAAGAGTAACAAGGTACACCAGTTTGCTTAATGAAGACTGAAAATGTTTAGGTTGTAGATTTCCATTTCACTAAGAATATGCTCACCCTGGTATTATACTTGTGTTGTCGCTAGAAGTCACAGTTCAGGAGAAAAGATGTTAGAGACTTATAATGGCTGAATGTGTCCCTTGTTCCATGTTTTGGCTTTTGCAACATAAACTCGCTCTGAGCTTAATTTTCAGCAGTTCACTCTCATCCATGCAGTAGTTTCTCCATCTCCACACCCCCATTAACTTAAAAATGCAGGAAAGGTGGAATATTTCACTTGGAATAAAAGCAAACAGCTTTACCACCACAATGTAAGAGGCCCAGTACAACTTTTAACAGAAAACTTCTTCTCAAAGGTTAATGTGTTTATTTAAACACAAAATTCAGATGTTACACACTGGTCTGTTAGCAGTTGAACAAGTTAAGATTGTCGGCATCCTTCCATCTATGAAAGATGATGGACACACAGCAAACAAATGGGGTGTCTTCATGTGGCATATCCTTGCTGATGACTGAAGGGATCAGTCCATTTTCCATTTTGGATACTGCTGAAGGAGATAGTTTCTCGGGGGAATGCAGCAAGAGCCAAGTCCATGGCGTCCCGAGTGGCTCAGCTGCACAGGGAAGGAAAAAAGAGTGGGAGAGCAATAGTGATAGGGGATTCTATCATAAGGGGAACAGATAGATGTTTCTGCGGTCACAGACGTGACACCAGGATGGTATGTTGCCTCCCTGGTGCCAGGGTCAAGGATGTCACTTAGCAGCTGTAAGATATTCTGAAGGGGGAGGGTGAACAGCCAGAGCTCGTGGTCCATATTGGTACCAACAACATAAGTAACAAGAAGAATGAGGTCCTGAAAGCAGAATATAGGAAGCTAGGAAATAAATTAACAAACAGGAGCTCAAAGGTAGTAATCTCAGGATTACTCCCAGTGCCATGTGCTAGCAAGATCAGGAATAGGAGAATAGACCAGATGAATGCGTGGCTGGAGAGATGATGTAGGAGGGAGGGATTTAGATTCCTGAGGCATTGGGACAGATTTTGGGGTTGCACCCCAGCAGGATCAGGACCAATATCCTCACAGGGGTATTTGCTAGTACTGTGGGGGAGGGTTTAAACTAGACTGGCAGGGGGATGGGAACCCAAGCGGGGAGACATGAGAGGCAAACAAAGATAGGAATTAAAGACAGAAAAGTGGAAGGCAGAGGAAGTGGGTTAGCAGCAAATAGGGCCATAGTACAAAAAAGATTTGTAAAAATGTTAAAAAAGACAAGGCTAAAGGCATTGTATCTGAATGCATGGCACATTTGCAATAAGGTAGATAAATTAACAATGCAAATGGATGTAAACGGATATGATATGCTTGCAATTACGGAGACATGGTTGGGAACTGAATGTCCAAGAGTGCTTGATATTTAGGACTGACAGGCGAAAAGGAGGTGGTGTGGCGCTGTTGGTTAAGGTTGAAATCAGTGTGACAGTGAGAGAGGATATTGGCTCAGAAAATCTAGATGTAGAATCAGTCTCGTTGGAACTAAGAACCAACAAGGGGCAGAAAACATTAGTGGGAGTTGTCTATAGGCCTCCAAACAGTAGTGAAGAGGTAGGGGACAGCATTAAATAGGACATTAGAGATGCATGTAACAAGGGCGCTACAGTAATCATGGGTGACTTTAATATACATATAGACTGGGCAAACCAAATTAGCAATAGTAGTATGACAGATGAATTCTTGGAGTGTGTATGAGACGTTTTTTTAGACCAGTATGTCGAGGAACTGGCTAGGGAACAGGCTATCCTAGATTTGGTATTGGGCAATGAGAAGGGGTTAATTAATAGCCTTAAAACAAAAAACTACTGCGGATGCTGGAAATCCAAAACAAAAACAGAATTACCTGGAAAAACTCAGCAGGTCTGGCAGCATCGGTGGAGAAGAAAAGAGTCGACGTTTCGAGTCCTCACGACCCTTCGACAGTTCTGTTGTTCTGAGTTTTTCCAGGTAATTAATAGCCTTGTTGTGCGGGGTCCTTTAGGGGACAGTGACCATAACATGATAGAATTGCTCATTAGGATGGAAAGTGAAGTGATCTGAAAATAGGGTCCTAAATCTAAAGAAAGGAAACTACGAAGGTATGAGGCGTGAGTTGGCTAAGATAGATTGGGGAACTTCATTAAAAGACATGACGATGGATAGGCAATGGCTAATATTTAAGGAACGAATGTATGCATTGCAACAATTATACATTCCTTTCTGGTGTAAAAACACAACAGGCCAACCATGCCTAACAAAGGAAATTACAGACAGTATTAGATCCAAAGAGGAATCGTATAAAATTGCTAGAAAAAGTAGTAAGCCTGAGGATTGGGAGCAGTTTAGAATTCGGCAAAGAAGGACCAAGATTTTGATTAAGATGGGAGAAATAGAGTACGAGAGTGGACTTGCAACGAACATATAAGTGGACTGTAAAAGCTTTAATAAATATGTAAAAAGAAAAAGATTAGTGAAGACAAATGTAGGTGTCTTGCAGTCGAAATAGGAGAATTTATAATGGAGAATAAGGAAATGGCAGAGCAATTAAACAACTACTTCAGCTCTGTCTTCATGGAGGAAGACACAAATGCTAGGGAACCAAGGGTCGAGTGAGAAGGAGGAATTGAAGGAAATTAGTATTACTAAAACAACAGCACTGGAGAAATTAATGGGTCTGAAAGCTGATAAGCCCCCAAAGGCCCAATAATCTACACCCCAGGGTACTAAAGGAGGTGGCCATGGAAATAGTGGATGCATTGGTTGTCATCTTCCGAAATTCTGTAGATTCTAGTCCTAGCAGATTGGAGGGTGGCAAATGTAACCCTACTATTTAAAAAAGGAGGGAGGGAGAAAACAAATGAATTACAGACCAGTTAGCCTAACATCAGCAGTAGGGAAAATGCTAGAGTCTATTATGAAGGATGTGAGTTAGGACACTTAGAAAATATCAATGGGATTAGACAAAGTCAACATGGATTTATGAAATTGAAATCATGTTTGACAAACTTACTGGAGATTTTTAAGGATGTAACAAGCAGAATAGATAAGGAAGAACCAATGGCTGTGCTGTATTTGGATTTTCAGAAACCTTTTGATAAAGAGGTTAGTTTGTAAAATTCAAGCTCATGGGATTGGGGGTAATATATTGGCGTGGATTGAGCATTGGTTAGCAGACAGGAAACAGAGTAGGAATAAATGGGCCTTTTTTGGAGTGGCAGGCGGTGACTAGTGGGGTACTGCAGGGATCAGTGCTTGGGCCCCAGCTATTCACATGTATATTAATGATTTGGATGAGGGAACCAAATGCTATATTTTCAAGTTTACTGACAACACAAAACTTGGTGGGAATGTGAGTGATGAGGGCGTTAAGAGGCTTCAAGGCGATTTAGACAGGTTGAGTGAATGCGCAAATACATGACAGGTGCAGTATAAGTGCGAAGTTGTTCACTTATGTAGGAAAAACAGAATGGCAGAGGAGTATTTAAATTGTGATAGATTGGGAAATGTTGATGTACAAAGGGACCTGGGTGTCCTTGTACACCAATCACCGAAAGCAAGCACGCAGGTGCAGCAAGCAGTTAAGAAGGCAAATGATATGTTAGCCTTCATTGTGAGAAAACCTGAGTACAGGAGCAAGGATATCTTACTACAGCTGTACAGGGCCTTGTGAGACCACACCTGGAGTATTGTGAGCAGTTTTGGTCTCCTTACCTAAGAAAGGATGTACTTGCCATAGAGGGAGTACAGCGAAGGTTCACCAGACTGATTCCTGGGACGACAGGATTGTCGTATGAGGAGAGCTTGGGCCGACTAGGCTTGTATTCACTGGAGTTTAGAAGAATGAGATGGCACCCCATTGAAACATGTAAAATTCTGACGCGGATGGACAAGCTGGATGCAGGCATGATATTTCCTCTGGCTGGGGTGGGGTCTAGAACAAGACGTCACAGTCTCTTGATACGTGGTAGGCCATTTAGGACTGAGATGAGGAGAAACCTCTTCACTCAGGGTGGTGAACCTATGGAATTCTCTACCACAGAAGACTGTGGAGGCCAAGTCACTGAGTAAACTTAAGGAGGAAATAGATTTCTGGATTCTAAAGGCATCAAGAGAGTGGGAGTATGGTGTTGGGATAGAGGATCAGCCAAGGTCATATTGAATGGCGGAGCAGGCTGAAAGGGCCAAATGTCCTACTTCTCCTATTTTCCATGTTTCGCCTTTGAGAGGCAGGCCCTGTCACAAGTGCTGCACATAAAGTGTTGTTGTGGAAAACAAAAACAGAATTACCTGGAAAAACTCAGCAGGTCTGGCAGCATCAGTGGAGAAGAAAAGAGTCGATGTTTCAAGTCCTCATGACCCGTCAGCAGAACTGAGTTTAGTTAGGAGAGGGGTGAAATATAAGCTGGTTTAAGGTGGGGGGGGGGGGGGGGGGCAGCGGGGGGAGAGAAGTTGAGGGTGGGGTAGTTGTGGGGATAAGCAAGCAGTGATAGGAGCAGATAATCAAAAGATGTCACAGACAAAAGGATCAAAGAGGTGTTGAAGGTGGTGATATTATCTAAGAAAATGTGCTAATTAAGAATGGATGGCAGGACACTCAAGGTACAGCTCTAGAGGGGGTGGGGTGGAAAGACTGACAAGGTATTAGTTGTAGATTTTAAAATAATGGAAATAGGTGGGAAAAGAAAAATCTATATAAATTATTGAAAAAAACAAAAGGGAGGGGGAAGAAACGGGGTTGGGGGGAGGGGGGCAGTTTAAGATCTAAAGTTGTTGAATTCAATATTCAGCCCGGAAGGCTGTAAAGTGCCTAGTCGGAAGATGAGGTGCTGTTCCTCCAGTTTGCGTTGGGCTTCACTGGAACAATGCAGCAAGCCAAGGACAGACATGTGGGCAAGAGAGCAGGGTGGAGTGTTAAAATGGCAAGCGACAGGGAGGTTTGGGTCTTTCTTGTGGACAGACTGTTGTTGTGGGTTGTTTCCAAGCTGCTGTAACCACTGGCCATTGTGATGGTGCACGTCAGCCCACAGGAGGTGTCGCCAGAAAGTCCTTGGGTATGGGACTACCTTCCATCCTGCGGACCTGCTCGAGCCAATGTAGCTGCCTTTGTTTGATGAGTGCCAACAAACTTGGGAGTTCTGTTTTTCAGAAGACTGCTTTCGTGATTTTGTCCATAAGAATGAAGATGGAATTTGTTGACCTTTCCTTGATACCTGTTAGTCATCTATGTTTCATAGCCACCCCACAAGGTGTGAGAGCACAGACTTTATAAACCATCAGCTTGGCTCTAAGGGTCAGCTTGATGTTATTCCATGTGTGTTTTTGTGATTTGACTAAATGGGTTAATATTTCAGGTTTTGAAAACCTTTTCTTTTGCTGATGAACCTCCAGTTTTAACATTTTGTGTTAATTTCAGATTTCCAACAGTTTTTTTTACATCACTACTGGGTTGTTTATCTTTCACATACAGCTTCTGCACTTCAAGGTTTATTGCTTTTGTGCATCCGCCCTCACGCCTTCTCCTCCCTCCCAGAAACATGATAGGGTCCCCCTTGTCCTCACTTATCACCCCACCAGCCTCCGCATTCAAAGGATCATCCTCCGCCATTTCCGCCAACTCCAGCATGATGCCACCACCAAACACATCTTCCCTTCACCCCCCCCGGCGGCATTCCGTAGGGATTGTTCCCTCCGGGACACCCTGGTCCACTCCTCCATCACCCCCTACTCCTCAACCCCCACCTATGGCACCTCCCCATGCCCACGCAGAAGATGCAACACCTGCCCCTTCACTTCCTCTCTCCTCACCGTCCAAGGGCCCAAACACTCCTTTCAAGTGAAGCAGCATTTCACTTGCATTTTCCCTAACTTAGTCTACTGCATTCGTTGCTCCCAATGCGGTGGTCTCTACATTGGAGAGACCAAACGCAAACTGGGCGACCGCTTTGCAGAACACCTGCGGTCTGTCCGCAAGAAAGACCCAAACCTCCCTGTCGCTTGCCATTTTAACACTCCACCCTGCTCTCTTGCCCACATGTCTGTCCTTGGCTTGCTGCATTGTTCCAGTGAAGCCCAACGCAAACTGGAGGAACAGCACCTCATCTTCCGACTAGGCACTTTACAGCCTTCTGGGCTGAATATTGAATTCAACAACTTTAGATCTTAAACTCCCCCTCCCCCCATCCCCACCCCGTTTCTTCCCCCTCCCTTTTGTTTTTTTCCAATAATTTATATAGATTTTTCTTTTCCCACCTATTTCCATTATTTTAAAATCTACAACTAATACCTTGTCAGTCTTTCCACCCTACCCCCACTAGAGCTGTACCTTGAGTGTCCTGCCATCCATTCTTAATTAGCACATTTTCTTAGATAATATCACCACCTTCAACACCTCTTTGATCCTTTTGTCTGTGACATCTTTTGATTATTTGCTCCTATCACTGCTTGCTTGTCCCTACAACCACCCCACCCTCAACTTCTCTCCCCCCGCCCCCCACCTTAAACCAGCTTATATTTCTCCCCTCTCCTAACTATACTCAGTTCTGTTGAAGGGTCATGTGGACTCGAAACGTCAACTCTTTTCTTCTCCACCGATGCTGCCAGACCTGCTGAGTTTTTCCAGTTAATTCTGTTTTTGTTTTTTTATTGCTTTTGATCTTTATTGCAGAGGTTATGGCTGCAAGTTAGACAATAATATGTGAGATTTATTAATATCCTGCTGGTCATAACAATCAGTTCTCACTCCCATCTGGAAAAACAATGGACTCTATTTACTTCAGTAGGATAACATTCAATAGTCTTGCAAGAAACAGTGAAATACTTGTGAATTGTTTCTCCTCTGGCTTTCCTGGTGTATGGCATTTGTGCTGTTTTCTATAGGATTGGAAATGAATTGCCAGCTGTGGCTAAATGTTAGTGATCTCGCCTGCTGTCTCAGGAAGGTTGTGGATTTAAGTCTCACTTCGGAAACTTACTGCACTGGAGAGTCAGTTATGCTTATGAGGGAGTGTAGTGCTGCTCTGCTGCAGGTGCTCCCTTTCAGATGAACTCTTAAAACGAGGCCCTGCCAGTCCTTTCAGATGGATTTACAAGATCCCATGGCGCCATTTCAAAGATGAGCAAGGGAGCTTGCTCCAGTTTCCTGGCCAATATTTGTCCCAGAACCAATATCACTAACAGATTATATCTGGCCATTATCATTCCTGTTTGTGGGAGCTTGCTCTATGCAAGCTGGCTGCTGTGTTTCCTATATTGTAACAAAAATACTTAATGGACAGTAAAGCACTGAAGTGATAGGTGCTAAATAAATTTACATCTTTCTTTGTAAATATTCTGGTTTCCAAGTTATCGTTGTCATGGTCTGGTTTTCATATGCAGCATCATTGCTTCCCCATGAAGCAACTCCGTGTCTGTAATCATTATTCCCTGGACAGACAGCTGTTCAGGTTCATCATTGTCATTATGTGTAATAAAATGGTTTGTTTTATGGTAGTTTGTTTTCAGTGACCTTCCTGTAAAATATGCTTTCAATGCTGCATCCATAAATTGATTAGCTATTAAGAAATGACATTCTGCAAAGGAGTGTAAGCGAATGAGATGCTGCAAATTGTTTCAAATGTTCTATTAGATTGAAATGACATAGGATATGTGGCATGTAAAAGGACCATTTGGCCCGATCGGTACATGCCAGTGTTTACGATCCACTCAAGCCTCCTTTCATCTTTCCTCATCTAAATCTACCATTGTAATCATCTATTCCAATCTCTCTCAAATGCTTGTCTAATTTCTCCTTTAAATTCAGCAATACTATTGACTTCAATGACTCCCTGTGGCCTCTTATTATGCTCTTCCCCACAAGAGAAAACACTCTCTCTGTATCCACTCTATCAAAACCTTTCATAATTTTAAAGACTTCTATTAGGTCACCAGTCAGCCTATTTTTCAAAAGAAGAGACCAGTCTTTCAATCCTTTCCTGATCTGAATACCTATACATTTCTGCTTTCATCCTTGTAAATCTTCTATCCAGTATATTTATGTCCTTTTTATAATATGGCGACCAGAATTGCATGCAGTACTCTTTTTTTTAAGTGAGGTCTAACCAAGGTTCGATAGAAGTTTAGCATAACTTCCCAATTTTTCAATTCTATCCCTCTAGAAAGAAAGCCCAATGCTCGGTTTGCTCTTTTTATGGCCTTGCTAACCAGTGGCATGACTTTTAATGTTGGTTTATTAGCACTTTGAGATCCTTTTGTCCTTCTACTCCACTCAGATTTGCACCTTCCAAGTAATAGGTGACCTCCCTATTCCTCTTACCAAAATGTATTATCTCACATTTATATGTACTGAACTTTATTTGAAAATTATTTGTCCATTCTTAAAGTTTATTAATGTCCTCTAATTTGTTGCAGTCCACCTCAATATTGACTCTATGCCCCCATCTTTTTATCCCCCATTCTCTGCTTTCTGTCTTGAAACCAGTTAGCAATTTATTCTACCACTTGTCCCTGACTCCATTTATAGGATACCTTATTGAAGACCTTTTGAAAACCCAAATAAATTACATTTACTGTTTCATTACCTACTGTCTCTGTTACCTCCTCAAAAAAATCAGTAAGATTGGTGAAGCAAGATTTTCCTTTTTAAAATTCATGCTGACTATTCTAATTTCTAGATGTTCTTCTATTCTCTCCTTTAGTAAAGATTTCATTCTTTTTCCTACCCAGTACTGATGTTAAGCTGAGTGGTCTATAATTCCCTGGACATGTTCTGTCTCCCTTTTTAAATAAAGGAATTACATTAGCAATCTGCCAGTCCTCTAACGCTATAGCTTATTCTAACAAATTATTAAATATGAGTTATAATGCCTCTGCTATCTCTTCCCTAAATTCCTTTAAAGTGGGTTCATGCAATCCATTGGACCAGAGGCTTTATCCTATTTAGGTCATTTAATACATTCCCTTTATTTCAAATACACTTATCTCATCATTCACTGTCATGTCTACCTGTTCTATTTCTCTGGTAAATACTGAAGCAAAATAATTGTTTAATATTTCTGCCATCTCTCTATTATTACTTGTGTTATTATCCTATTTATCCTGTAATGATCCTATTCTCATCGCAGCCTTCCTGTTTTTATTGATGTACCAGTAGAATATTTTACTGTTTTGTTTTATGTTCCTTGATAATTTAGTTTCATTGTTCCTCTGTCTTCCTAATTATTTTTATGACATCTCTCCTAATCGCTTAGTACTTTCTCTTGTCCTGCACTCCCCTGCTGTCTCCTTAATGCATGCCTATTTCCTATCCTTAAATGCCCCCTTATGTCTTTATTAATCCACAGAGTCCCACTTGGTTTTCATCATACTTATGTCCTTCTCTAGCATAATCTTAAAGCATATTATGTTATGGTCACTATTGCCCAGATGTTCCCCTACTTTCACTTCTCTTACCTGCTCTGGTTCATTCCTCATTAGTAGATCCAATAGCAAATCTTCCCATATTGGACTTTTTCATATTGGGTTAGAAATTAGTCCTGTACACATTGTAGGAACTCTATTCCCTTTACCTCCCTCTTCTGTCCAATTAATATCAGGGTAGTTGAAATCCCCATGATTATTATTCTATGTTTTTTACTCAATTCCTGCATAAGTCTGCACCTTTTTCCTCCACTACCCTTCCACTATTAGATGACCTGTAGACTACACCTATTAGAGTGATTGATCCTGTATTACCTTTTACATTTATCCATATGGATTCTATTTTTGTCTCACTGATAGTTGTGTCCCTTTTTTTCTACTGCCATTATGTTATCCTGAATAAGTACAGCTACCCCACCTCCCTGTATATTTTCTAAATATGTTCTACCCTACAATGTTTAATTCTTAGGTCTGATTTTTCTGTAGCCGTGTTTCAGCAATCCCTACTGTGTCTCTTTCCTCCAAAGCATGACTACCTCCAGCTCCCCTGTACTACTATGGATATTGTGTGCATTGCTGTACAGAAATTTTAACTCACTTTTAATAAGATTTTCCTCTCACATTATGTTAACAGTCTTTTTAGACGCATAATCTGTTCCAAAAATATCCTCCCTTACTTTATTCTTGCTATGTTTTCCTGCTTTGTTCTGTTTACATTTCGACTGCTTACGTTTCTCATAGATCCCTCCCTCCACCTGGTTACTAGCTTAAAGCCTTTTCCCCTATTTACCCTTTCCACCAGGACACTGATCCCATCCTGGTTCAGGTGGAACCTATCCCATCACTTCAGCTCCTTCCTGTTCCAAAATTGGTGCCAGTTTCCCATGAAAAGGAACCCCTCTTTCCCACACTAGCCCTTTTGCCACTTGTTAATTCTCCTATTTGTCTGCTCTTATGCCAGTTTGCACATGGCTTGGGCAATAATTCAGCGATTATTATCCTCGAGGACCTACTTTTTAATTTAGAGCCTAACTCCTGATGATCTTTCAGCAGGACCTTCTCCCAATTTCTATCTATTTCGTTTGTTCCAACATGGACCTTGACAGGTTGATTTAACCCCTCCCTTTCCAAGTTCCTCTCCAGCCGCTGTAAGGTAATCCTGGCAACAGTTAGGCAACATGCCCTTCTGAATTCTTGTTCTTCACTGCAGAGGATATTCCTCCTAATTATAGAGTCCCTTATTACTATCACATTTCTATTCCAAACCGTTTGAGTAAGTAAGAGCAATGATTGAAGAGCATAAAAACAAAAAGCGAAAAGCTACTGCGGATGCTGGAAATCCAAAACAAAAACAGAATTACCTGGAAAAACTCAGCAGGTCTGGCAGCATCGGTGGAGAAGAAATCAGTCAACGTTTCGAGTCTTCATGACCCTTCGGCAGAACTGAAGCATAGTTAGGAGAAAGATGAAATATAAGCTGGTTTAAGGTGGGGGGGCGGGGGGAGAGAGAGAAGTTGAGGGTGTGGTGATTGTGGAGATAAGCAAGCAGTGATAGGAGCAGATAATCAAAAGATGTTACAGACAAAGGGATCAAAGAGGTGTTGAAGGTGGTGATATTGTCTAAGAAAGGTGCTAATTAAGAATGGAAGACAGGGCACTCAAGGTACAGCTCTAGTGGGGGTGGGGTGGAAAGACTAACAAAGTTTTAGTTGTAGATTTTAAAATAATGGAAATAGGTGGGAAAAGAAGAATCTATATAAATTATTGGAAAAAAAAGGGAGGGGGGAGAAACGGGGTGGGGAGGGGGGTGGGGGGGGGTGGGGGGGGGCAGTTTAAGATCTAAAGTTGTTGAATTCAATATTCAGCCCAGAAGGCTGTAAAGTGCCTAGTCGGAAGATGAGGTGCTGTTCCTCCAGTTTGCGTTGGGCTTCACTGGAACAATGCAGCAAGCCAAGGACAGACATGTGGGCAAGAGAACAGGGTGGAGTGTTAAAATGGCAAGCAGAGCATAGTATGGCGTTCTGTTGACTTTGAAAGAACTTGATTGGGACATGGGATAACTTCCAGGTTTGTCAAAGGTGATAAATTACAAATGCTCTAAGATGGAAACAAAAACAGAAAATGGTGGAAAAACACAACAGGTCTGTAGGCATCTGAAAAAGGAAAAGCTACAGTGTGGACTCATCATCTTCTAGAATTTTCAACATTTGTCCACCTTAAAACTTCTTCTTTGACCCTGATTGAAAGGTCAGAAGTATTTTTATACTAGATGTGAATTTTATCTTTTGCTGTTCTTCTTGGCATAATGCCTTAATGGTATCCATCTGGTAAATACAAAAGCAGCACAGCCTCTTAGGATTCAACATAGTCTGAACATGACGGCTAGTGCAATCTCCTGGAGAAGACATTCATTGAAAAATGCTGATGAGGAAGATAATGTCTGAACACAATTTCATTCTATTTTTGTGAAGGTTTTTTCCCCTCGGTATTACTTTTCTTCATAAATTGATGTTTTTTTTGCGAATGTCGCTAAAAAGTTTATTCACAAAATATTTCCCAGTTTGAGGGCATTATTATCAAACAGTATTTGAACCTTTTTTGGTGAATCTTGTCATTTTTAAGGTGACATATTTCAATATAATTTTCATCACTATTCACAAAATAGGGTTGCTCTTTTTAATATTGAGAAATATAGTTTTGAGTTCTCATTAGGCCGAAAAATCCTGGTTAAGGATGAATCTAGTGGGTAATAATTGCAAAAATATTGTTTGAAGATCTAGTGGTAATGCTGATAGCATCAAAAGTTGCTTTGAAATGGTGACCAGCTGATTTTCTGATGTGATGATCACAGGTAGTTTGTGTCATATTTTGGGTTACAGGATTTTTTTCCCTTTCTTTTAAATTATTCTGGAATGAGCTTGTGCATTTTAAAAATAGTGATTTTGAACTGAAACTACTGAAGTAAGTCTAGAGAAAACCAGTTTGCGGAATTCTGCAACTCGGTTTGCTTCAAACTGAGATCAGTCAATCTTATTAAACCTGTTGAGTTTAAGAATAGCTGGAGATAGTTTTATTTAGATATACATACTGTGGAGGGGGTCGGGGGAGTTGCTTTTACTGCCCAGCTTGCAGGTGAATCACTGAATTGGGACAGAAACTATAGCTGCACTTACTGGGAACACAGAACAAAAAGCAAAAAGGAAATGTGATAAAATTAATAATGTCCCATTTGCAGATACATAACCAAGAGTGTGTAGACAGCGTCTGTCTTGATAGACCTGTCCATCATTTTTAATGGTTTGTTCATATGAGAGCCTATTAAACTGATTTGAATTCAGATTTTGCAAGTGGTAAGCCATATCTAGCTATGTGTGTCACGGTGACTTGAAATTTCTTCTGTGGTTCATTTGCAAAAATATATTACTTCAGTTTTTCAGTGAGCTTATTCAGAGAATAGCTGAACCGTACAGGACGCTTCAAAGTTTGGTCCACGCCTGTGAAAATCAGCTGATCTCAACCAGGGCATCTGCTACGATGCTACAGTTAGTCACAAAACTCTTTAGTTAAGGAGGATAGCATCACCCAAAGTACTCACTTTTTAACATTTGCTCAATAACCACTACTGGAAGTGTACACGAGCATTTTAGTTAAGGACAGGGTCAAGTTTGATTGTGTTCTCTCTCTCCACTCTCCCCGGCAGTTGAACAGGTTGACGACACTAAGGTCTCTTCAAGTAACTTGTACTGGTAGGTGTCTTTTACCTCGGAAACCAAAATGCACTTACAAGAAAGATGCGAATATTGGCAAACAGGGCATCCTGAAGGGGGAGGGTGATAAGGCAGAGGTCATGGTACATGTTGGTACCAATGACATAGGTAGAAAGAGAGATGAGGTCTTGCATCAAGAATTTGGAGTTAGGCAGTAGACTAAAAAGCAAGACCTCTCGGGTTGTAATCTCTGGATTACTCCCAGTGCCACGTGCTAGCGAGCTCAGGGATAGGAGAATAGCACAGATGAATATGTGGCTTAAAAGTTGGTGCAGGAGGGAGGGTTTTAGATTCCTGGATCATTGGGACCATTTCTGGGGAAGGTGGGACCTGTAGAAGCGGGACGGCCTACAGCTGAACCAGAGTGGGACTAACATCCTTGCGGGCGGGTTTGCTAGTGCTGTTGGGAGGAGTTTAAACTAATTCGGCAGTGGTGAGGGGACACAGAATGTTAGCAGAATAGGGACGCATCATAATACAGTAAAACAATCAAGTCAGAGGGAATACAGCTGCAATAAGCTTCAAGGGAGTAAGGCAAGGCTGAATGGCCTCTACTTTAATGCCAGGAGTATTACAGGGAAAACGGATGAGTTAAGGGTGTGGATTGACATGGGGAATTGTGATATAGTAGCCATCACTGAGACGTGGTTGAGGGAGGGGCAGGATTTGGCAGCTCAACATCCCAGGATATAGAATCTTCAGGCGAGACAGGGGAGGGGGTAAAAGAGGAGGAGGCATTGCATTATTAGTTAAGGAGTCAGTTACTGCAGTAAGGAGAGATGATATCTTGGAGGAGGCATCGAATGAAGCTTTGTGGGTAGAGCTTAGGAATAAAAAAGGGGCAGCCACATTGTTAGGTGTTTATTATAGACCCCCAGGTAGTCAGCGGGAAATTGAGGAGCAAATATGTGCACAATTTTTGGAGGTGTGTAAAAACAATAACAATAGGGTAATTATATTAGATGATTTCAACTTTCCCAACATTAATTGGGATAGACATAGTGTTAAGGGCTAGGATGGAGTGGATTTCTTGAAATGTGTACAGGAGAACTTTTTAGGTCAATATGTAGAGGGTCCAACAAGTGACGGCGCAGTGCTGGACCTAATTCTGCGGAATGAACCCGGACAGGTGGCTGAGGTGGTGGTGGGGGAGCATTTTAGTGATAGCGACCACAACATGGTACAGTTTAAGTTTGTTATGGGCAAAGAAATAGACAATTTACAAAAAAATGTTTTGGACTGGGGGAGAGTGGATTTTAGTAAAATAAGGCAGGATCTGGCCAAGGTAGACTGGGAACAGCTACTTGTGGGGAAATCTACAGAGGAGCAGTAGGGGGTGTTCAGAAAGGAAATGGGGAGGTTACAGGCTCAACATGTTCCCTCTAGGTTGATAAGAAGGAGTAACAAGCCCAGAGAACCATGGATGACCAGAGACATTCAGGTTACGATGAGAAGGAAAAGAGAGGCTTTTAGCAGGTACAAGGGAAGCAAATCAGCGGAGGCATTAGTGGGGTACAGAAAGTGCAGGATGGAGCTTAAGAAAGCAATTAGAAGAGCAAAGAGGAGATATGAGAAAGCTCTGGCTGGTAAAAGTAGGGAAAATCCAAAGATATTCTATAAGTATATCAATGGGAAGAGGATAACCAGGGAAAGAGTAGGGCCCATAAGGGACCAAGGGGGCAATCTATGGGTGGAGCCAGATGACATCGCTAGAGTGTTGAATGAATACTTCACATCCGTCTTCACCCAAGGGAATGAGGGTGAAAGTATCGAACTCGGAGAGAAACTGCGAGGTTCTTAAGCAACTTGATGTAGGGAGTGACAAGGTATTGGAGGTGTTGGCAGGCTTAAAAGTGGACAAGTCTCCAGGTCTGGATGATTTGTGTCCCAGACTGCTGAGGGAGGCAAGGGAGGAGATCGCAGGGGCTCTGACCCAAATTTTTAATTCCTCTCTGGCCACAGGAGAGGTGTCAAAGCACTGGAGAACAGCTAATGTGGTTCCGCTATTTAAGAAGGGTTGTAGAGATAAGCCAGGGAACTACAAGCCAGTGAGTCTCACGTCAGTGGTAGGGAAACTATTAGAGAAAATTCTGAAGGAGAGAATCTATCTCCACTTGGAGAGGCAGGGTTTGATCAGGGATAGTCAGCATGGCTTTGTCTGAGGGAGGTCATGCCTAACAAATTTGATTGAATTTTTTGAGGAGGTGACCAGGTGTGTAGATGAGGGTAGTGCAGTTGATATAGTTTATATGGATTTCAGCAAAGCCTTTGACAAGGTCCCACATGGGAGACTTATAAAAAAGGCAAATGCACATGGGATACAGGGTAATTTGATAAGTTGGATTCAAAATTGGCTTAGTTGTAGGAGACAGAGGGTGATGACAGAAGGGTGCTTTAGTGACTGGAAGCCAGTGTCCAGTGGCGTACCACAGGGATCTGTGCTGTGTCCCCTATTATTTTTCATTTATATAAACGACATAGATGACAATGTGGAAGGTAGGATTGGTAAGTTTGCGAATGACACAAAGATTGGCCGGGTGGTTAACAGTGGGCTGAGTGTCTTGGGCTACAGGAAGATATAAACGGGATGGTCAAATGGGCAGATAAGTGGCAGATGGAATTTAACCCTGAAAAATGTGAGGTGATACACTTTGGAAGGAGTAATTTGACAAGAAAGTATTCAATGACACTTGGAAGTTCTGAGGAACAAAGGGACCTTGGCGTGTGTGTCCATAGATCTCTGAACGCGGAGGGGCATGTTAGTGGGGTGGTGAAAAAGGTATATGGGACACTTGCCTTTATCAATCAAGGCATAGATTACAAAAGTAGGGAGGTCATGTTGGAGTTGTATAGAACCTTGGTGAGGCCACAGCTGGTGTACTGTGTGTAGTTCTGGTCGTCACATTATAGGAAGGATTTGATTGAAGTTATGAAGAGAGGTTGGATAGACTTGGGTTGTTTTCATTGGAGCAGAGAAGACTGAGGGGCGACCTGATCGACGTGTACAAGATTGAGGGGCATGGACAGGGTGGATAGGGAGCAGCTGTTCCCCTTCGTTGAAGGGTCAGTCACGTGAGGACATAAGTTCAAGGTGAGGGGCAGGAGGTTTAGGGGGGATGTGAGGAAAAACTTTTTTACCCAGAGGGTGGTGACGGTCTGGAATGCATTGCCTGGGAGGGTGGTGGAGACGGGTTGCCTCACATCCTTTAAAAAGTACCTGGATGAGCACTTGGCACGTCATAACATTCAAGGTTATGGGCCAAGTGCTGATAAATGGGATTAGGTAGGTAGGTTAGGTGTTTTTCACGTGTCGGTGCAGACTCGATGGGCCAAAGGGCCTCTTCTGCACTGTGTGATTCTGTGAAATGAGGAGGAGAAAAAAAATCAGAGGATGGTGGGGAAATAAGGTAATGCAGTGGATGTGAACTCAGCCCAGAGTAATACGGTGAAAGCCTTATCATTCTGACTACTGAATGAGTCCTACTTGAAATGAGCTTGGAGTAATCTCAACCTAGAGTTGAGATTGTATGTCGAGGAAATCAGCACTTAAATTGACTATGAATTGGAAATCTGACAAGCTGGTCCTGGCAGGAAAAGTGGTAATATTTGGTATTTGCAGCTGCTTTTCTGAAGTTGAACTGAGTGGTACTTTTACTGTGTAACTTCTTCATCGCTTCCAGTGTGACAGCTCAGTTTCGGCTGACTGAGAAAAAGAATATTTGAGGACCAGAATCTTAAACCTGAGACTGCGGTCAATCTCTGCGCTCCTTCGTGCTTCAAAGACTATGGTAACATACAGCAGCAACCTCAAAGCACTGGAGAAGTCCTACCAGCAGTGCTTTCACAAAATCCTTCCAACCCAATGGCAAGAAAGGCAGTCCAACAGCAGCCTCCTCTCCCAAGCCAACATGTCGAGCAATGGGACGCTAATCACTCAAAACCAGCTCCACAAGGCGGGGCATGTCATTCATATGCCTGACCCCAGACACCCGAAGCAGCTGTTCCACTTGGAACTATGTCATGGCAGAAGACTCCCAGGAGGACAATGGAAACACTTAGAGCTGTCCTCAATGCATCCCTGAAGAGACCAAACGTTCCCGCCACCTCGAGAGTCCCTGACTCGTGACTGACCAAAATGGAGGTTTATTCGAGAAGGCACCAAACACGTCTAAGAGACTTCATCGGGAGTGTGTGGAAGTCAAGTTGAAGTGCCTGAGAGAGCACATGAACCTCCAAGCATCTCCTCTGCCTGATCCTTCAAGCACCACCTTCCCCACGAGTCAGAGTCTCCAGATCCTGTATTAGACTTATCAGCCATCTCAGAACCCATTGACTGGAGTGGAAGCAAATCATCCTCAATTCTGATGGGCTGCCTATGTGGAAGAACAACTCATGGTCGGCCACATGTAGAACTGCTTGATACTGATGCTCACCAGGTGCTCAAAAGTATGAGCTCATTTAGCTGTTAACTAGAGCACTAAAATCCACCAAAAAATGGTAACTATTGTAGGAATTAAGGAATGTATAGAATCGTAGAGCAATTGTTACTCCCTAATTTATTGCTTTTTGATGAATCCAATTGACTTTTGTGAGAAACCCATTTTTGGAAAATTTGAAGGACATTAAATTTTGGGACATTCTTCCTCCGGAGTTATTTTTAAAAGTTTGCAATGTTAGTTCGGAGCTGTGACTATGTCATTCTTCAAGAAACCATGGGTCAACATAAATGTCTGGTGGGTAACACCTGGAGAGGGAAGAGATACTTTGTATATCTAAGTTAACAAAGAACTGCTAAAGACTCTGGCTGATTGGTTGAAAACACCTGGCCTAAGTAAAGTGTTCTTTGAACATCTTAGTCTTTTTAAAAAAACTGTTGGAGAACGTGTGTGGGCGCTTTAGGAGCAGGCTGCAAGGAAAAGGCTCTTTTTTCCCCCTCTCTCTGCCCTACCTTTGTTTTAAACTTTCCTCAGAAACGTCTCAACAGGATAACTGATCTGTTTTTTTGAGAGTTCACAAAGTTGTGATAAGTAAAAGCCATCAAGGACAGAATAACCAACATATCCGCCTGAAAGAACTTCCAGACCTATCGTGACCAGAATCCTGTTAGATCAACAGCATCGAGAGATCTTCAGATTTTATCCTTTTTAAAAGAAATGTTCCCATACTCCAGCCTCTAGAGGAGACTGTGTTTGTTTTGTCCTGTTTTTGTGGTTGTGTATGGGGGTTCGGATATCTATGTTTTTTTTAAAAATGGAAAATCGTTACGCTTCTCAACTACAACTTGTATATGAACCAAAACAAAAACAGAAACAGAAATACCTGGAAAAACTCAGCAGGTCTGGCAGCATCGGCGGAGGAGAGCACAGTTGACGTTTCGAGTCCTCATGACCCTTCAACAGAATTTTTGCTTTTATCTTTGTATATGAACCAGTTCATTAACTTGTTCTTAAAAAGTAGTTTGTTTTATAATAAAAAAAAATTTTTTTGTGTTTACTGAAAGAAGCCTGGTTAGAGTTTTTTTATGTTGGGAATAACAGTATCATAGGTAAACAATTGGCCAGTTTCGTGGGTGAATTAAACATTTTAAGTATTATTACAACTTGTGGAGAGCGGGGCTAGAATTAACTGTGCACTCCTCCCAACTTGGTCAATAACACTTTTAACTTGATATAGATTATCTTTTGCCGTATTTAACTTATTAATTCATGGGTGGTTTTTAGTTTAAAATTACACTTATGTCCACACTTCAAAAGTAATTCATTTTGTGAAGCACTTTGAAATCTTCAACATAATGTAATATAAAAATGTAAGCATTAAGATTTATGATCCTGTAGAAAAGCAAAAGTGAATAACTGACATTCATTGTAAGCAATGTTGATTGGTAATAGATGCAGCATGATTGCTGGAAGGACCTGTCATGACATTAGTTGAAAGTTATTTCATCTGGTTCACACATGTGTTCCACACAACTTGTGATGCAGGATGTTATGTTCTGCAAACAGGTTGTTAGTTCCGGCATGATGAGTTTAAATTGGTTTAGATTTTTGCTGATAGGACATTCTGGAGTCTCAGGTCAATGCTGTTTTCCCAGAGATAAAGACAACACAAAAAGAAAGTGATTGTATGATTTTGAATGTTGAGAATATTTTATAAGGATTGAAGTAAGTGGGCAACATTGACCTTCAGCCTTGAATAAAATGTCTTATTTCTCAAGGTTTCCATTCCTCGATGGAGATGCATGCAGGTGACTTTCTCCCAGTCTTCTGTCTCAATGACTGTAGAGCAAGCTACTCGGAAGTGCCAGGAGTCCATAAGGAGTCCCTTGCTTTCCTTCATTTTGCTCCCTTGCTGAGAAAATAGCTTGGTTCCATTCAACACTCAAGATATAGCCAAGATCTTGTTGCTTAATGTTACAAAACCATGTACCATTCCTCAACTGGAAGGGGTAGCTCTGAGGCTATATTGCACAAAACAAATCATTACCAAGAATCAGTTGCTGCTTCTTCACTGCTTCCCTAGTGGCACCACCAAATTTGGGAATGCAGATGGGAAATCATTTTCTCCTATTTGCTGATTCGCAAGTTGAAACAAATAAACAACATGATGCTATTTGAGGTGGTGTTAAGAAGATATCTTGCAGACTCTCCCTTTTGAAAACCAATGGTCTATTAATGATTCACAGTTAAACCTTTATCTGGAAACCATGACCTATAAAGGTGCTCTGAAATCCAGAGGTGATTATTCTGTAGATAGATTTTGCTGTAGAACTCACTGCTTTTCTTCAAAATTGTGGCCATGGCATCTTTTGCGCCCACTTAGGAGGGTAAATAAAGCCTCAGTTTAATGTCTCATCTAAAAGACGTTTTGCACATATAATCATATAGTTCAACTGTCCTTTCTGCATATTTTCAATTTAACTCTTTCCTTGCCATGTCTCAACACTTAGGTGCTGATTTTCCTTTTTAAAGTGACGGGAATTTAAGGTATTTATGGGAAAGGATAGGAGTTGTAATCTTGCTGGAACTTCTATTGGGTAATGAAATTATCTTTGCTCTACTTTCTTTCCAAATCTTTGCTCTACATTTTCCAACTGTTTGTGTTTAAGATATTATAACATTGGGTGGCCAAATTTCTATTTTGTAATATACAGACACTTGGAAAAATGTAGTCAGTTTTGAACACAGTTGACACTGTGTGCAAATTAAGGAGTACCGTGCTGAATTATGAAGCGTTAATTTGTCAATTTAGTGAATCATTATCAACCTTGTGTAATGCTAACAGACTGCAAAATGGCTGCCTGTTTCAGCAGAAGCCTACTAATTAACACTTTGTGTGTAATAATATCTCTGTACTTGCCAGCTACTCCATATATATAAAATCTATTAGTCTGCATTGAATCCAACAATACGCTGAAAATATTTTTTTATTTGCTTATGCAGAACACCAGCTGTTGCCTTCTCTGGATGATATTTGATTTGCTTTTGCCTAGAATATTGCAGTATTTCAGACTTATTTCTGTTCCACCTTTGTGGATTCAGTTCAGTATTTTGACATAAATTATATATGAACATTTCTAATTATTAAAAATATTGTATCTGTGTGAACATATTTTAAAATGTATCAGGCTGTAATTATACCCCACCTTAAACAGCCCCCCCCCCCCCACCTTCCTTCACCATAGAATAGACAATACAGCACCACCACTAGAAATCATCCTGTTAGTCCCCTATGCCCTGCGCTGTGGAGTTCCCTCCCTATCTCTTCACCTTCCTCCCCTTTTTTTGTAAGGCATCAGCCTTTGTTCAGTAGTGGCAGACTCTCTTCTGAGTCACAAGATTGTGGGTTCAGGCCCAGTCAAATGAATGCAGTGCAGTACATAGGAAGTGCTGTCTTTTGGATAAGATGTTAATCCGTGGCCCTGTCTGATCCCTCGAAAATTTAAAAGATCATGTGGTACAGTTTGCAGGCCTATAAGATTTAGTTCTGGGAGTCTCAGGTTATCCAAAAAGAGGGTAGAAGTCATAGGTGATTTTAAAGTAATTTATTAAGTAGTTTATTAAGAAGCAACAGTTTAGATATGATGCATAAGCTAAATGGACAGAAAAAGCATATGACCCATGATAGGTGAGAGCAGTTCTGAGGAGGAATTGATGGATGGTACAAAGAGTGAGTGTTCACCTCTGTAGCTTGTGGCAGTAGCCTTCTGCTCTCTGGCCAAAGTATTAGGAAACTCTTCACCCAGCCTTCCTCTGTCTGAAGAAGGCGGTTACCTAATGAGGACTGCCCCCTCAACCCCTCAGCGTTGTTATATATTTTATTTCTAGGGACTGGTTGTTTACCCTATGTCAATCAGTTGTTCGAGTTCTTCTGGTCAATGACCAAAGGATGGGTACCCAAGGGAACACTTTCTCCCTCCTGACCACCTGTCCATCACTTTGGCTGAGGTGATCTTTCAGTTTGTCTCATGCTGGATGCCATTTGCAACTCCTACCAGACACTTGTACTGTATACATAAGATGGTACAACACCCCATCCTATCAACTTACAAATGTCAACATGAAAGACTGTACTAGGAAACCTCAATATAGAACCTCTGAGAGAACTATCCTCCTTGGCTATTGCCTTTGTTTACCTCTGTCCCTGGTTGTGAAGAACGTGTTTTTTTTCTGGAGAGATAAAGAAAGTATATGATCTTCTGCTAGGGTTTCACAATAGTATGCCTGCTAATTTTATAATGTTATTAAAGAACTATTTCTTACAGCCTGGTGTCCTGCTCAATATTTATCCCTCAACCAAGATCACTAAAAATATGATTAGGTCAGCTTTCTTATCGCTTTGGTTAGTAGGGTCATTTGAGACCTCAAAGGTTGGTTGTCGCCTCTCTTCTGCGAGTTGCTCCCTCCTCCTCTTCTCTCTTCCCCACCCCCCCCCCCCCCCCCCCACCTCCCCAGCCTGGGTAAAGTTTCCATGCTCAGGGTTACGAGCCATGGCCAATGACAGAATCAGTGAATTTCAGCAGTGATGACGAAAGAGCTAGAACCAGGTGGGACAATGGCTGCTTAGAGGCAGCGGATCCTCTGGGAAGAGGACTTTGTTTTCCTCATGTGTTTAAGGAAACGTATGGGAAACCAACCTTTCCCTAGTTGTATTGCTGATTGCTCATTGAAGTTGAAAATTGGGAAGTTCTTATGAGCAACTGTAGAGGAAAGTGCTGGTCCATGAGGTGTGGAGAAATGAATAGAGGAGCTGCTCTTGAACAGATCACCATTCCACCTTAAAGCTGTTTGTGGGAGCTTGCTGTGTGTGGATTGATTGTCAAGTTTCCTGACATTAGGGCAGTGAATACACTTCAAGAGTATTTCATCAACATTGAAGTCTGATAGGGGCTATATAAAACAAGTTATGTCTGATCAAAAATATATTTTCATTTGCAATATGATGTACCTTTTAAACGTAATAATGGTACAATGCCTCTTGTCAGCTTCATTTAACTTGGCTGCAGCTTCTGCAGGCATCATTTACACTTCTGGAAATAACTGGTTTAAGATTGAGAAACTGACAAGTGCATTTTTCCATCTTTCTATTCCTCTTCTAACATTTCCCCAGTAAACAAAGTACCACCTGTACACCATTACCTGTCAAAAAAGATACATCATCATTACATTGGTAATTATTAAACAACTCTTACATTTCAAAAGTCAACATACTTTGTTCTCAAATGCATCAAAACACGTTGTAGCTGTTCATTTATCAGGTCCATAAAACAGAAATCTGAAAAAGCTGGACCTGGGCTTACAAAACGAAGACATGAAGATAATTTTATACAAATTGTTCCAGCAGCTAAATATGTACCATTGACTTCAGCAGAAGATGATATTATGAACAGAAGCTAATTAGATAATCACTGCAGATCCCCAAGTTTGACAAAAAGATTCGCAATCATAAACGTTAAGCCTGTGTTGGGCATAGCAATGGCAGCGGACCATCAACAGTTACCTATGTTGCAGCTGTTGGAGCTGGCGGTCAATGTCATTGCTTCTGTGTTTGTTGAGCTGGTTGGCATTGGTACTGCTGGTAGTGAATGACGGTTCTCTGAGAGTCACACAGAGGAGTCTTTGCACCAAGGAGTCCAACCATCAGATGTAGGCTGTTATGTCACAGCAGTTGGTAAAGGCTGAGTTGTTTAAATCTCAGAGGGAAACTGGAACAACTGTCAGAACCTATATTTTCAATTGGTATGTTTGAGATGCAGCCCTGAATTCAGAAATAAAACCACCAAGCCTCAAGAGGATTTTTATATAAACTAAGTTAAACATTTATAAATTTAACAAGAAATTAAGCACATACACACGTCTACAAATTACTACCATAATAACTTTTAAACAAATCCCCAAATTAATTACTGCACGGTAAATCTTCATCAAGGCAACAATTAAAGAGTCATATGCACTCGGAACGTTAACTCTGTCTTTCTCTCCACAGATGCTGTCAGACCTGCTGAGTTTTTCCAGCAATTTTTGTGTTTCAGATTTCCAGCATCCGCAGTATTTTGCTTTTACATACAAAACTCCTTTCTGTTTATACCTAGCTTTCTCTTTGAATGTAAATTCTCATTGTATCACTAGGTCTTTGAACTCCACCTCCTCTAACAATAAAACCCCTTTCATATCATCAATTTTATTAGTTATATAAACACAGTGCTTGGTGTCTCCTAGCTAGTTGCAAGATTTTACTCCCTTTAGAATGGTTTATTCAACAAATGCAAATATACTCTTTACCTTCTAGCTTTACGTTTATCTAATTAACATCTCAAAGTACTATACATCAAAGCACCCAGACTAGGTGGCTTTAATCCAATTAAGCCACACACACACACAGACCCTACTATAAATCCAATTTAAAAATAATTTCCAATAACATTATACGCATTAATATCTCCATGACATAGGCGCTTTCTTCAAAACTGCAAGGACAGAGAACAGGATAATATCATTAATGTTTCATGAAGCAACTGCTGGGTTCTGAAGGTATTAGAGTAGACTGCTTAAATGGTTATATCAATACACCTTTATCCTATTTTTTTTCTATGCTTGAAGCAAAAGCTATGCCATTGCTGTAACAATCATCAATCTTATAAAACAAAAACAGAATTACCTGGAAAAACTCAGCAGGTCTGGCAGCATCGGCGGAGAAGAAAAGAGTTGACGTTTCGAGTCCTCATGACCCTTCAGCAGAACTGAGTGAAGTTAGGAGAGAGATGAAATATAAGCTGGTTTAAGGTTGGGGGGGGTGGGGGAGGGAGAGAAGTTGGGGGGGCGGGGTGGTTGTAGGGACAAGCAAGCAGTGATAGGAGCAGATAATCAAAAGATGTTACAGACAAAGGAACAGGGAGGTGTTAAAGGTGGTGATATTATCTAAGAGAATGTGCTAATTAAGAATGGATGGCAGGACACTCAAAGTGCTGCTCTAGTGGGGGTGGGGTGGAAAGACTGACAGGGTATTATAGTTATAGATTTAAAAATAATGGAAATAGGTGGGAAAAGAAAAATCTATATAAATTATTGGAAAAAAACAAAAGGGAGGGGGAAGAAATGGAAATGGGGGTGGGGATGGGGGAGGGTGTTTAAGATCTAAAGTTGTTGAATTCAATATTCAGCCCGGAAGGCTGTAAAGTGCCTAGTCGGAAGATGAGGTGCTGTTCCTCCAGTTTGCGTTGGGCTTCACTGGAGCAATGCAGCAAGCCAAGGACAGACATGTGGGCAAGAGAGCAGGGTGGAGTGTTAAAATGGCAAGCGACAGGGAGGTTTGGGTCTTTCTTGCGGACAGACCGCAGGTGTTCTGCAAAGCAGTCGCCCAGTTTGCGTTTGGTCTCTCCAATGTAGAGGAGACCGCATTGGGAGCAACGAATGCAGTAGACTAAGTTAGAGGAAATGCAAGTGAAATGCTGCTTCACTTGAAAGGAGTGTTTGGGCCCTTGGATGGTGAGGAGAGAGGAAGTGAAGGGGCAGGTGTTGCATCTTCTGCGTGGGCATGGGGAGGTGCCATAGGTGGGGGTTGAGGAGTAGGGGGTGATGGAGGAGTGGACCAGGGTGTCCCGGAGGGAACGATCCCTACGGAATGCTGCCGGGGGGGTGAAGGGAAGATGTGTTTGGTGGTGGCATCATGCTGGAGTTGGTGGAAATGGCGGAGGATGATCCTTTGAATGCGAGGCTGGTGGGGTGATAAGTGAGGACAAGGGGGACCCTATCATGTTTCTGGGAGGAAGGAGAAGGCGTGAGGGCGGATGCGTGGGAGATGGGCCGGACACGGTTGAGGGCCCTGTCAACGACCGTGGGTGGAAAACCTCGGTTAAGGAAGAAGGAGGACATGTCAGAGGAACTGTTTTTGAAGGTAGTATCATCAGAACAGATGCGACGGAGGCGAAGGAATCTTATAAATACTATCTATATGTTACCACATATGGGTCTGCCACTTCAATTGTACACATGCAGCAAGCAATCAGCTGCCATTATGTTCATCAGTAATCTGGTTAATATTTACAATTATTCTCACGTTTTTTTTCTCCCCATTTTTTTAGTGTACTTTAGAAGGTTTGTAATCACCTGTATTAGCTGTTGGCATTGTGCAAGCAGGTCACATGCAGCAGTAAGCACATCACAAGATAATATTCCATAACTCCCAATTGTTCTGGTTTATTTGGAGAACTTCATTGCAATTGTATTGTGACTTCCTCAATTCCAATTTTTTGAATCCTGACATTTTAGGGTTTTAAATTGGCTGTGATTACAAATCTTAGAGTTGGTTTAGCAGCACTTTGTCGATTGGTGACACCACATCTCGAATACTGTGTACAGTTTTGATCTCCTTATTTAAGGAAAGATGCAAATGTGTTGGAGAAAGAGGAGGTTTACTAAATTGACATCTGGAATGCGCAGGCTGTCTTATGAGGAAAGGTTGGACAAACCGGGCTTGTTTCCACTGGAGTTTAGAAGAGTGGGGGAGTGACATGAATGAAGTCTATAAGATCCTGAACGGTCTCCACAAGGTAGACATGAAAAGGATGTTTCCTCTTGTGAGTGAGTCCAGAACTAGGGGGCACTTTTAAAATTAGGGGTTGCCCTTTTAGGACAGAGATGAGGAGAATTTTTTTATGAAGAATGTGCAATTCTGGGACTTTCTGCCTCAGAAGGCGATAGAAGCAGGGTCATTGAATATTTTTAAGGCAGAGGTAGATAGATTCTTGTTAGGCAAGAGAATCAGAAGTTATTGGGGGTAGATGGGAATCTCGAATTTGAAACACAAACAGGCCAGCCATGACCTTATTGAATGGCAGAGCAGGCTTGTGGGGCTGAATGGCCTACTTCTCCTATTTCATATGTTTACATGTATTTTGCTCTGGAATCTGGGTTCAAGTCCAGTGCCGATGAATGAAATGAAGATGTTATCTTTACTGCTTAAGTATAGGTAAATAAAGACCCTATTAAAACAAATTTTGGAAGTCTTAATTTGTTGCAGGCAGAACAAAACTGCACCTAATTAGCATTAAATTGCAGTGTCACCTGGACCACAAAGATGGCTGGTTTTAGAAAAAGAATATCACCATAGAATTCTGGGTGGGGGGTGGGGGGCAGTGTGGTTCTCCTCTCAAGTCTGCATTTAGGCATTACGTTGGGGTAGAATAAGGAGGTTTGATCTGCAGCTGCCTGTGCTGCTATACAAAAAGTGGTAAGTGGTCCAACTTTGACATTCCTCACCTTGGGCACATGGAACAAATTCTACTTTTTGACACAGTGGAAATGTACATTTTATTTTTGCTGACAGTGGTACAAACTTAGCTTGTCTTCCCAACTTTGTTTTGTAGCTCTAAATTCTACAACTTGCCCATTTTGTCCACTGAAGTTGTGTAACTTTGCCATTTGGGAATCGAATAGAAGGATCCTGTATATTGATATTGTACAGGACAGTGTGCCACTGCAGCATGTGCTGAAAATTGTTTGTCTACAAGTTGAATATCTGTAATCTAAAGATTGTTTCTTTGTATGAAAGGTTCACCGGAAACATTTCTTTTAATCTTCTCATGGCTATTCAATAGCTTAAAAACTGGCTGGGTAGGATGAAAGCTGTTCAGAGTGTGGTACAATTCCATGATGCTGTACTGGCAGGCTGCTGCTTGGTAACCAGATAAAACAGTTTGAAGTGTATGACCATAAATGCCAAACTCATTACTGAAGAAAAGATTAAGCATCAGTTGTGCATTACTGGTGATGGGATACAGATAACTGCAGCGGAAAGAGTTCTATTCTTGCATAAGAGATTTACAAGACTGACTCATTTACTTATTTTCATTTCCCCTACATAACCTGTGACATTGTCAATTCCAGCCACTAGCTAATTATTGTGCTGTTATGCTTTTGTTATTTTCCACACTATTCCAAACCAACTAATATCTTTACTTCCAACTGCATCTCTTCCAAACATTTTATTTCCAACAATAGCTTCACTGTTCATCCTGTCTACTTCCTATCCTTTTTCTTTTTCCTTACTTTATTCTTTGAAACCTAGCCTGCCCTTGTTTCTTTTCTGTGCATACTCTTAGCACTAGCAACACCTACCAATGAATACTAGTAATGGATTCATTCAATCCATTCAGCTCCATAATTACTATCCATTGTATTATGTATTCATGGATTCTATTCTACCAAATCACTCTTGCCCTATTAAACAGTGATTCACTGAGTGACCTCACAAGTGGCCACTAGTACCAAAAGATCGAAAGTTTTGATGGTACTGATTTCCTTTGAGTACCTGATATGAGCTTTCAAAAATTAGAACATGAGGTCCTTGAGTTTGTAACAATTTGTAAAGGTCTTGTAAAGCTCTCGTCAGTTTTTGTTGGGAGTCCTAACATGGAATAGATTGAAAACCACTACTCTTAACTAAAATAAAGCAAACACTTTGCGGAGTTGGTCATGCAAGGATCATTAAAAACTGTATGATGTCAACCTGAGATTACTAAAGGTCTTGTAACGCATTGATTTTCAATTGGCCATAAAATTATAACCAGCTGCCAGTTCAACAGAGTTTGCAGTCTCGACCCTATGTACAGCTGGAAAGCGTGTCAGTTTATTTCTGAATCACATGTGCTGGAAACATTGCACAATTGCAGGACATCATTTAATTTCTTGAACAAAAACAATAATACCTGGAAAAACTCAGCAGGTCTGACAGCATCTGCGGAAAGGCATACAGTTGATGTTTCGAATCCATATGACCCTTCATCAGAACCCTTCATTTAAGTTCTTGAATTTGTTTTTGTTCATTAGGTGTGCCTGACCCATATGCTTAAAATATAACTTTTAGGAAGCATCCAAACAATATAAAATACTGTACAGTTCCAGGTAAACCTTGTTTGTTATTTGCACAAATTGAGGGGATATTGCAATTTCATTAATTGCATCCAATCACATCAGAAATATGTAATTGTATTTTACAGATGTCGCAAACCATTTCATAGCATTCCAAAGCATAGTCTAGTTTCTTTTACAAGTTGTTTTCTGCTCCAGTCCCTGCATGGTGTGTGCTTATGGACAAAAAATTTATTGCTAGGCATCACTGGCTGTACGAATCCGAAGAAGCTGAGAGAGAGCATTCCAACAGGAGTGTAAGGTGCCTTCTCATAGTGGAATGGCCAGTTGTAGATATGAGCCAATGTCATACTGCTGCTCCAATGATTTGTATTCATTGGCAGAGATCTGGTGACAGGTCACTTGCCAGCCATCTGGCCACAGTGATGGATGCCATGTATAATAATTAATGCAAGTGCAATCAGTCATCATTTCACATTCATCTCTGCTAACTAGGGTGTTAGGAATGTAACTTTCTTGTATAGTTGTTTAGAAAAAAACAGTTGATTTTTGTGTTAGTACTTAGAATATATTGTGCATCAAACAGGTTAAAGTAGCCCAACACATACATATAATGGGAAAAATAATTCAGAGAATTAACACAATTGATGAGTTCAGGAAATTAATTTTAAATAACTCTGTGAGCAATGCCACACAAGATTAACTGGTTTCTATAATTAACTTGTTACAAGTATGAAGTTTGTAAGATTGTTATGTTTTGGGGCTGTCTCTTTAATTTAGGGTAAAATGGAGGAATGAAGGGGGTCATTTAACTTATTCTGAATTCTGCCCGTTCCTGATCCACACTGTCAAGGAGCTGGAAGTCCTAATGATGAGCAACAAGACTTTACTGTGCTGAGATAGCTCACAATGTCTCCTCCAAAAACTGCAAGACAATTGTAGAGAGGGCAGCCCAGCTTGCAAACAAGATCACTAATCCCAACGCCAGATTACGCAGTGAAGAGAATGAATAAAGTGTCCTGGCATAGCCACATCTCTTTAATAAAGGTTTAAAGTACAGAAAAAAATACAAGGCTGGGTGGCTTGGTTGTTAAAAATTAAAGGGGGGCCCAGGTTGCCTTACTGGGAAGAAGGTGCAAGATGTTCACATCTGTAAACAATAACCAGAGTAATTGTGCTGACGATGAATAGGCTATTAGTCTCCAAGTCTCTCAGGGAGGTGATAGGAATGTCAGGTTTTGTAAATGGTTATAGTTTAAACTGTCTTTAATTCCAAGATAGAATGGCTTTGGGGATCTAGAGGATTGCTAATTAGCATTTCTACTTGGATACAAGAGCCATGTGGTTCATGTTGCTCTGGAGATGGGCTTTGAGAGTGGAAGTGTCCATTGCAAACCATTGTTGTATCGACTTACGTGTTTCTTAAGATAGATTGGTCGGCAAGAATCTGAGAGAGAGCAGAGAGGTAGAGGCAGCCAGTCTCTGTTGTTCACCATGCAGAATGTGGGTGGGAGCTCATGCTCTGATTGAAGAGACCAAGGTAATAAGGATTTAAATTAAAGATTTGCCTAGCTTTGGCTAGAGGGAGGAATCTCCAGAAGTAACCCTCACTTTGAAAGTCATTTTGGAGATTATAAGCTATTTGGCTGGAAAAGGAGAAAGGAACCAAGCCGTTGGGAGCAGAGCATAGCTTTGGATTGGTTCCTGGAGAATGAAGTGTCCACTTAAAGGACAGGGTAAAGTATAACCATGGAGGGGGATTTTTGGATGTTTTAAAAGTTAAATGGGGAAACTTTTCTGTAGCTTAGAGTTTAAATTGTCTACTGTTTAATCAATGTTGCTTTTAGTTTATTGTTTGTTTCAGTAAAAATCTTAAAACTTGAAATCTTGCTGGGTGATCTTTCCAGTTGGTCACTGGAAATTCAGATATCTTATGGTCTCTGTGGGGATCGTAACAAGCTGTAAATTGAAGTTGCACTTCCAGTGTCCTAGTTAGCAGAGACTAATGTGGAAATACTGTGTTGGATTGATTGGTGACTAAAATTTGGGGTGAACTGTAGGTGATGGGGTCAAGTTTACACTCTTAAATATCCTAGTGTGCATTCTTGGAGAATGTTATTGATAAGAGGATAAATGACTATATAAGTTGGATTTGTTTAATCACTTCAAAATGTTTCTGCTCTGGTTTCTGAAACAACAACTCTAGAAATGTACATCTGGGAGAAATCATCTTCTTGAGTTCTGTACCTGATGATAGGCAACCCACAGTGCCACGACCTCTTAGGGCAAGGGGGCAGGTCCCGAATCTATCCCAGCCAGAACAGGGATTGAACCCTATGCTCTAGGCACCAATCTGATTCACACCCATCGTCCAGCCAACTGAGCCACATGGCCCCTCAAGGAGTCTGAGTTGCTGTGGCAACATATACTTTTACATGCACGTTGTAGCCTGTAGCTATGGATAGTGATGTAGAGGCTCCAATTTCTTTTCATCACATGGCTGACCAAGAATCTCTCCTGCTGTTGCTACCTGCTGTTGGCGTATGTTGGAAGGATTTACAAGTTGATACTCAACCTGTATGGATGTATTATGAATGCACCTTCTTTGGCCACCAAGTCCTGGAGTGAAACTGGAACCTGGAGCTTCTGACTCCGAGTCAGGGACACTATCCAGTGCGCTACAAGACCTTTGGAAGAAGTGTGTGATTCTTCTTCTCCACTTTTGATTGTCAGATGTTTAGTCAAATTTACTGTCTTGTTTTTCCGTTGACCAGCATTTGGTGCATTTAGTCATTTTTTCTTTCTGCTGCATCACATACTGTATCACTGATGTCACATTTTAAATTTGAACACTAACCACTCAATCATCCCTGGTGCTTCCTTATGCATGACCAGGCACCAAGATTAGGTGCAATTATATCATTGTTTTTATTTAGCACAGAATTATTTACTTATCCCATTTTCTCTCTGTGGTTCATTGGTGTCATCCAAATTCTGGGCAACAATGGAAGCAGGAAAGAATCATTCTATGTACACTGCCATAATATGTAGACCAGTTTCATTTCATAGATGATTCATCTAAAATGTCAGCTTGACTCACTGGTAGAATTCTTGCCTCTGACAATCATACGGATAAAAGCCCCAGTTTAGGTCTTGACACAATCTAGACTTGTATTTCAGTGCACTAAAAAAAGACTTTCATGTATAGAACACCTTTCACAACCACCAGATGTCTCAAAGTGCTTTACAGCCAGTGAAGTACTTTAGAAGTGTAGTCACTGATGTAATGTAGGAAACTTGGATGCCAATTTGCACACAGCAAACATCCATAAACAGCAATATAACAATGGCTAGTTTTTTTTGTGATGTTAATTGAGGGATACGAAGCATTTTAAAGGAGAAGAGAGATGTTTAGGGAGGAAATTCCAGAATTCAGAAGGTAATCGATCTCTACCTTTGCTCCTCGCCCTCTTTTGGGGGCTTCAGAAGGCCTCTCAGCAAGCACTAGGATGGCTGATCTGGGCAGAGTTCCTCAAAAATGTACCAGAGGTTTATTTTGGGCTTTTATCAACTGCCCTTATTCCCTGCTCTGAAATATTTTTCCACTATAATAAAATATTTTTCACACTGCTGCAGAGTGTCAGGAACCTATAATGTTATTGGAATTTATTGTAAGGAAGAATAGTTGGGGGTGTGTGTGTATTAAAAGCAGCTGGTCTGAAGGCTTTAATGTATCAGAAGATAAGCTAGATTTGAAATACTAAGTAGGTAAACGTGGCTGAAGTTTTAGAATGTGGAGTGTAAAGGGAAAATTTGCATTTTAGATAAACCAGAGTAATTTGAATTTCAAAAGAGGTGGTGAAATGTTACACTTAGCCAGAAGAAGCCAAACAGTGCAACAAAAACAGAAAATGCTGGGAAAACTCAGCAGGTCTAACAGCATCTGTGGAGAGAGAAAAAAAAGAGTTAACGCTTCAAGTCCTTATGACTCTTCTTCAGACAGCGTGTTTATTTTTTCTCAAAGCTTACTGATAAAATTGGTACTTTGAAAGATTTTTATTATTAGAAAAGTAGAGTCGAAAAGACATATTGGGACAATGGGATTTACATTAAAAAAGGAGAAACCTGTATAAAGGAGATGAGGTAATGTGTAAGAGAAGGCATTCTAACAGGTATGAAAAGCCTCTAAGCCTCAAGTTGCTGTCTACAGGAACTGAAAGTGAAGAAAACTCACTTTGAATTCCACTGTTCAGGGTATTGTGTTACATTGCCTGGATCTTTTAAAATCTATGTGTTTTACTATTGCCTTAACGGAGGTATAACTGGGAGTTAGATTAACTGGGGGAGCTAGGGGTTATCATAGTAGTAATTTGTAAACCTATGTTTGTACTTAAAATCATTTTTTTATTAATAAAGGTTTAATTTAGTTTTGTAAGAAGCCTATAAGACTCAGTGGTCTTATTCTACTGAATTCAAGGCACACATCTCAAAATAAATACAAATTGTACAATAGTTGTGGCACATGTTTCAAGGTTCCCTCTGGGATTTTAACAGCTCAGCATTTACCACCTGCTGTACCATAATGAGAGACATGTTGGGGGTTTGGAAGACATGTCTCGTTGATCAGATTTTGGATGTTGAACAAATGGGGTGGAAACTTGACAGATTTGAGTTCTTTCCCAAATTCTGTTTGTCTTCTGCAGATAGTTTCCTTTCTTTACCCCCACCCCCACTCCCACTGAGTGGTTTGCTAGCCTATTTCAGAGGGCATTTCAGAGTCAATCACTTGTGGATTTGGAGTCACATGTAGGCCAGACCAGGTGAGGATGGCTGATTTCCTTCCCTAAAGGGGCATCAGTGAACCAGTTTTTGAGGTTTTACAGCAATCGCTTTCAATTCCAGTTATTAATTAATTTAATTTAAATTCCACCAGCTGTCATGGCGGGGTTTGAACCTTTGTCGTCAGAGCATTAGCCTGGGTCTCTGGATTACTAGTCCCTGTGACATTACCACTATACCACCATCTCCCCATTGTTATTCTCCTAGTTTTAACTACTGGAAGATAATTTCTACACATATATAAAGCTATCATTACTATTTTGCAACTTGTTATGTGGAATACTAACCTTGAGACATGATTCTGATTTGCATTTTGATAGATTCTCCTTGAGGACAAAGTTTCTGATCTAACAATCTATATTACCAAGCTCTAACCAGTCATAACCATGAACTTCTGTGTTAGTATTTTGCAGAGAACAGTTTTAATGAAACATCAATATTGATAAGTAAAAATCTAGTTCCCAGGGCCAGATAAGTTGGGTGTTTGATGGTTCTGAAGTTCCCAGAAAACATCAATGATTTATTTTTGGCTTTTCTCAGCTGCCCTTATTCCCTGATCTGAAATATCTTCCCACTACAATAAAATAATTTTCACACTAACATTGCAGTACTAAAATTAAGAGGTACTTTGCCAGAACATCCAAACAGCAACGTGTTGTTTTTAGTGTTACAACATTGTGGGATTTTGCACCACCACATTCAGACATTGCATAAGCCTACTACTTTTGTCAAATAACTAGGTAAAGATTTCATTTTTTAAAAATGTACAATTTTACACACAGTGCAATTGCATATTTGTCTACACAGTATTTTCAAGAGTGATAATTGACATTAGTTTCCTATTAGTTAATTTAATATACTAATACAATGTTATCAGGATTAGGATGTATTGGTGGCAACCAAGGATTGGGTGGACTGCATCCTTTCAAAAAAAAATTTTTAAGGGCCAGTGGAAGCTCAATTGTTCAGAATACCAAGACTGTTCTATCTATCCCACTACCAGAAACAGGGTACAATTTGCAACTTGTGCAGCATTTGGAGTATTAACTCTTATTTCTGTGCAGACAGGCAGCTACTATCTGGAATGTTTTCACGGGAAAATTAATCAGACACTTCATACAACTGTGAAAAGAAACGGTCAAAAACAAAACTTAATGTTTGTGTGAATGATGGGCTGAAAACAAAATTTGTAGAGTTCCATAGGTCCATTTTCTTTAACTCCCTAATTATGTTGAGCTTGAATGTGGGTGGAAGCTAAAGATACCTGCTTGAAAAACTAGAGCTCCTTATTCCACCTAGCCATTTAAAAGCCATCATACTTCCAGATGGGTTAAGCCCATGAGTAGTTAAAGCATACAGACAGGAAAGTTACAGCTTCCTGGTCCTGAATCAACTGATCTCAGAATTCTAGTTCGGCGAATGGAGAAAATGACCAGGATTCCCACCTCATCAGAAATCCATTTCGGAGCTACCCTCCAACATTGATTGTCTGCCAGCATTCATGGTTGAGGCTTATTCCTAAGGAATAACCACTTTGAGGTATCAGAGGGCCACTGCCACCCATGGTCCACCAACGAGTCACCACGAGTCAGGAAGCAGAAAAGGTTATGTTTATGCATTTGTCAAAAAAAAACCTTCTGTTTTAAAATACAATTAATTCTTTATGGCCACTGTTTGAGTAAAAATTGGTCAACTCCATTGTTGCACATGCCTCTGTGAAGAATGTAAAATTAAGTAAAAACAGATGGTTCATTCCCCTTCCTTCCGCATAAATCTTTATGCAACTTAACATATCACAACAGAACAACTGATGGGTACTGCAGCTTTAAAATAACCAGTGAAAAATATAGATTATTGTTAGGAAGCCAAGGTGAAGGGCTAAGTGCTATGGTGGCGAACACTAGCAAGTATGAATGGTAGGAACTTTGAGGCAAATCAAAAAATAGTAATGTTACATCTTCCCTGGCGTTTACAATATCATAGGTTATAGCAGAAATAAAAGGTTGAATGAAGTCCTCATAAGCACTAGTTACTTTCACATCATGGTGGTGCACAAGCTTTTGCGCACTGCTGTACCTGCTGGGCATTTGTTGGTGAGCCACATGTTTTCCAAGTTTCTGACCTGCAGTGTTGGCATTCATGCAGAATTGGGCCCTGGATGCTCACCTCATTTATGTTTTAAGTGTGCCACTGACACAATGAATTCTGGCTTTTGTTGCAGTTGGTGCACTATAGACACAAAAACGCTGTGTTGCATTTGGAAATGGCATGGGTGAAGAATTGTAAGATGGTGCAGTTGGGAGATTGAGGAGAACAGTGGATGGAGAATGTACAGAAAAGTACTTGTGCAGTGGGCTGGGGAGCATATCACCAGGTGGCTCGGTGTTTGTCCCTGACTGTTTTTGATCTGCTGCCACTCAACTATGTAATCAGCACTGCTGTCAGAAACAGCCATGAAGGCGAAAAAACATAGTCTTAGCTTGAGAAGCCGGGGTGAGAAGCAAGAGACATTTCTGACCACCCAATTCGGTTGGTTGATCGCCGAAGGTGCTCTATCAAGTAACTAACTTTACTAACTTGTCCTGATCTGTTCCGATCCAGGACCTATTTTGTGCTTCGTGCTTGCCTTGAGAGGGATTTGCATTCGTGAACCCCTCCCCTCCTCTCCCCCAGCTGGCGGTGGCAGTGGTTGTGGCTGCTGCTGTCAACGGGCTATTTAAAGACGTTTCGGCGCTGAGGCTTGCAGGCGATTCAATGAGCTTTGCTGCGGACAAAACGCGATCGGTCAGTGAGGGAAGGAAGCGCGACCTCTCCCTCTGGCTGCTGCAGACATCCCCATGCACCTCTGCGGCCCCGTTTTGTCTCTGTATTTGCTATTAATTACAACGCAAGCCGGGTAGTCGGAGCCAGTCAGTTGAAAATCTAGCACAGCATCGCCTTGCAAATCCCCCTCCCCCATCTCTCTTCCTCTGCTTTCAATTGCCTGGTAAGTAGGATATTGCACGACGCAGTTCTTTTTAAAGTTACAATTTTCTGTTGTGGCTGAAATTAATTAGAATTAATAATTGATGAATCTCCGGGTTTATGTTGCAGTGGCTGGTAATTAATACCAGCATGCTGAGGTGGCACGCTATTTTATTGTAATTTTATTGTGCCCCTCAAAGGGACCAGGATACTCTTCCAGTTGAACTGCTACTTCCTTTCCCTGTGGTGCGATTTATTAACCATAGAGGTAAGTAACTGGATTCACCGGTGTTTCCTATTGCCAGCATTTTAGCCAGATTATACAATGATCTTAGGAGCGATTGCACGATTTATTTTGAAGGTTGCATTTACTGTAGTTGTCCACTTGCCTGAAGAAGAATCTTTGGTTCTGCAGTCTCTCCGTTTAATTTGTGCCTCAGTTCTGAAAGGCAGTCCATTTTGCAAAGATACAGCTTCTAAACTGGCATCTGAGGGCAGAATCTGTCATTCCCTCTGCAGTCAGCTGGTGTAACCTATTCAAAATGCTGCATCAAACTTGTTTTTGTGAAAATAATTGACTGCCGACACTTTTACCTAATTTACCCAATACCTATGTTGGCTAAAGTTTCAGTAACTGGTGGTTAAATGGGAACATTCTGATATTTGTGGAGGATTCTCAAATTAGCAATTATGTGATACAAAAGTTAGTACAAAAATGTGCACCTTTCCAATGTGAATTTGCAATCTTTTGTTAGTTTCCTGCATTTTCGTTAAATTAAAACATTTGAATATATGGTGGTTCTTGTATAAACACATGTACCATGTTACTATGTGGTAGACAAGCCATTGTAATGAATTTGAAGTACAAGTGTGTACATTAATTCTTCCAAAGTATATAGTAAGCATGTTCAATCTAAACTATTTTTTGCACCATTCAGTAGGAGGAAAAAAATAGCAAATGAATCTGCTGGAAACACCCAAACAGCCAAGCAGCATTCATGGGGAGAGAAGCAGTTAACATTTCAGATCAATAACCTTTTGTCAGAACTGGAAGAATTTAGAGAGGTAGTTTTTTTAACAACTACAGAGAGAGAGGTAAAGAAGCGGGCGGGGGTGGGGGTTGCAGTGGGAGGAGAGGAAGGAACAAAAAAAAGGAACATCTCCCTAAGGGGAGGTATGGGACTAGTAAAGAAACAGAAAGTGAGTCCAGAGAAGCTGTAAATGGCGACAACAGAACCACTCCCAGCATCTCCTGTCTAATAAAATGGGATAGCAGTTATGATCTGAAACTGTTGAACTGAGAAGCTCAGTCTGGAAGATTATATAGTCCCTAAAGCATGGAATGTGCAGAAGGGACCATCCATTTCACAGTGCTCTGATTCGTCTGTCTCTTTCCTAAAATGTTACAGATGTTTGGAAGTGGATTATTATAAGCATGTTGAGTGAGTATTAATCCCCTCCATCCGAGAATAATCTGGAGAAAAAAATTATAGGTGCTTTCTTTCCTTTTTACATAAAAAGTTAATCTTAATATTGTCTTAAATTATGCACACTTATTTCTCCATACTTTTTTGACTTGATGAGCAGGATTGGATTCATTCAGTCACAGTAGATCACTTGTTCTGATGCTCCTGAAGTTGCATCGAATTAACTTTTTTGTGCTGTTGGTGAGAACACGTGGCTGGAATTAAGACAGCCAGTTCCAGTTTGACAGGAGATTTGCAGTCATGCCTGCATGCCTGGCTTATGGTTTTTGGTCATCAGGACAAACCCTTCATTGTCATGAATCCATAATTGGAGTGAGCTGACTTTTTCCCTCCTCCATTTTTCTCTTTCAGTTTAGGATTTGTTGAGAGGTATACAGAAAGATATATCGCCCATAAATTTGGGTGATATATTTAAAGGTGTATCTACAGTAAAACCTTCAGAGTAAAAATCAACAAGCATACTTAAAATTTTTGAGTCCCTTTGTCAGTTGAAGCATTTACTTTGGACCTTGATTTTGAGTTGGAGTTTAGAAATGCGGTTACTGATTTGGGATTAAGCAATACTGTGATAATGGAAATGTTTATGGATCTTTATTTGTGCTATATTAACAAATTTTAAATCTCTGTGTGATTTTAAACACATTTGACCAACGGTAGCTTCTGCTGATTCGTCTGAGGTGGTTTCTAAAGGTGTATGTTACACAATAATGATTGCAGACGCAGCTTATTTTAATGCTTTGATTGGGTTAGCAAATGTTGCACATAGCGAGGACCAGCACATTTCTGCAACTTCCTTCCCCATATCCCCTTTTCAGAAGTGATTCCTGAATGTTGCACGCTGATTTTGTGCATGTTATAGTTGTCGCACTTGCCACAGCAGTTATGAGCCCAAGTGACACAACATGTCACAGGTACAAACTCTAATATAGAAATAAAAGTTGGTATAAATTACAGGGCTTATTACAAAACATAATGATGGGACTGTGATAAATCTCAAGAATATCGGTCTGCAATACATCCCCAGCTAATCTGTATATTAACATTCAGTACCCAAGGGAGATGAAGAAAAGCTGTCAGTGTTAGAAATTGGAAAGTAAAACACCTGTTGAAGGTGCACAGACAGTTCAGCATCTGTAAATGAATGGATTAAATAATTGGGTGTGTAACCTTTTATCAGTTTGATTTTTGAAAATTTGTGTTCAAGGGTCATGTATTATAGGGTAATTATTGGCAGGACAATGGGAAATGTAGTAATAATTATCAATGGTGCTTCAATTATGCAGCTGCAGCCAGCAGAGTATTAAACACTTTAGTTCTGGAATATCTGTTAATGCTATTAATTCATGGGTTTATTAGGATAAGAACATAATGTTTATGACCAGGAAAGGACTCAAACATGTCCTTTTTCATAGATTACCTTCACCTATGTGCCTGCTGATCATATTCATTAATTCCTTCCCTAACTGGAAACCCAATCCTAGCTGCTTTCTATAGTAGTGTAATTCTGTTATAATTACTGTTATATTCATATGGACTTTTCAGATAGGTCTCAGTATTTACGCTGCTGAAGTTGCTTCCTTATCCTGCCGACAGACTTGTAGATACAGGTTTGTTTTGGTTCCACAAATTTATCATTGTAATAAGAAGCCAGATTTAGCAGCATAAAATTCCAAGAGCTGGATTGCATTTGCAGCATAAAGCCACATCTCTTGTTTTGTGAATCCATTTATGCCTTCTCTGTCAACGGTAACCTTTCCCATTAACTCCATTACCTTAAATCTATGACACCTGGTTATTGATCCCTCCATCAAGGGGAATACCTCCTTCCTGTCTACCCTATCTATGCCCCTCATAATTTTATACACCTCAATCATGTCCCCCCGCAATATCCTCTACTCCAGGGAAAATAACCATAGTCTATCCAATCTCTCCTCACAACTAAAACTCTCCAGCCTAAGCAACATCCTAGTAAATCTCCTCTGCATTCTCCCTAGTGAAATTACATCCTTCCTATAATGCGAATTCTAGAACTGCACGCAATACTCTAGCTGTGGCCTAACCAGCGTTTTATGCAGTTCCAGCATAGCCTCCCTGCTCTTATATTCTATGACTTGGCTAATAAAGGCAAGTATCCCATATGCCTTCTTAACCACCTTATCTACCTGTCCTGCTACCTTAAGGGACTGGTAGACATGCACACCGAGGTCCCTCTGATCCTCAGTACTTCCCAGGGTCCTACCATTCACCGTGTATTCCCGTGCCTTGTTGTCCTGCCCAAGTGCATCACCTCAAACTTCTTCGGATTAAATTCCATTTGCCACTGATCATCCCATCTGACCAGCCCGTCTATATCCTCCTATAATCTAAGGCTATCCCCCTCACAATTTACCACCCCACCAAGTTTTGTGTCATCCGTGAACTTACTGATCAACCCTCCTACGTTCAAGTCTAAATCGTTTATATATACCACAAACAGCAAGGGACCCAACACCGATCCCTATGGAACCCCATTGGATGCAGGCATCCAGTAACAGAAACACCTCTCAACCATCACCCTCAGCTTCCTGCCACTCAGCCAATTCTGGATCCAATTAGCCAAATTGCCTTGGATCCCATGGGCTCTTAACTTCGTTATTAGCCTCCCATGCGGGACCTTATCAAAAGCCTTGCTGAAGCTCAAGTAGACTACGTCAAATGCATTGCTCTCATCTACACACTTCGTCACCTCTTTGAAAATTCAGTCAAATTGGTCAGACATGACCTCCCCTTAACAAAACCACGCTGACTGTCATTGATTAATCCCTGCCTCTCCAAGTATAGATTAATTCTTTCCCTCAGAATTGCTTCCAATAGTTTCCCCACCACTGAGGTTAGACTGACTGGCCTGTAGTTCCCTGGTTTATCCCTTCTTCCCTTCTTTGGCTGTCCTCCAGTCCTCTGGCACCTCTCCTGTGGCCAGAGAGGTATTGAAAATTATTGCCAGCGCCCCTGCTATCTCCTCCCTTGCCTCACTCAACAGCCTGGGATACATTTCATCTGGGCCTGGAGATTTATCTACTTTTAAGCCTGCCAGACCACTTAGAGCCTCCCCCCTTTCTAAGCTAATTTCTTTAATTATATCACAGTCCTTCTGCCTGATTTCCATACCCATGTCATCCATCTCACTTGTGAACGCTGACACAAAATATTCATTTAGAACCCTACCTACGTCTTCTGGCTCCACACACAAATTACCACTATGGCCCTTAATGGGCCCTACTCTTTCCCCAGTTATCCTCTTACTCTTAATGTATTTGTAAAATAACTTTGGATTTTCCTTTATTTTACCTGGCAATGTTTTTTCATGCCCCCTTTTTGCTCTTTTAATTTCCTTTTTAAGTTCCTCCTTATACATTCTATACTGCTCTAGGGCTTCTGCTGTTTTGAGCCCTCGGTATTTAGCATAATCCCTTTTTCTCTTTATCCAATCCTGTATATCTCTCGACATCTAGGGCTCTCTGGATTTGTTGGTCCCACCCTTTATCTTTACTGGAATATGTTGGCCCTGTACTCTCCCTATTACCTTCTTGAATGAATCCCACTGCTCTGACGCAGATTTACCTAAAAGTAGCTGCTCCCAGTCCACTCTGGCCAAATCATATCTGATCATGTTAAAATCGGCCTTCCCCCAATTTAGAACTGGCCCATCCTTACCCTTTTCCACAACAACCTTGAATCTAATGGAGTTATGATCACTATCTACAAAATGCTCCCCCACTGATACCTCTACCACTTGGCCGGCTTTATTCACTAAAATTAAGTCCAGGGCCATCCCCTCTCTTGTAGGACTTTCTACGTACTGGCTTAAAAAGCTCTCCTGGATGCATTTTAAGAATTCCACTCCCTCTAAATCTATCACACTATGACTAACCCAGTTAATGTTGGGGAAGTTGAAATCCCCCGCTATTACTACCCTATTATTTTTACACTTCTCTGAAACTTGCCTACATATCTGCTCTTCTATTTCTCCCTGACTGTTTGGGGGCCTATAGTACACTCCCAGCGGTGTGATTTTCCTTTTTTGTTTTTAAGTAGGATTCATATGGCTTTGTTTGAGGAGCCTTCTATGATGTCATCCCTCCTTACTGCTGTAATTGTTTCCTTGATCAATATTGCAATACCTCCTCCTCTTTTACCTCCTTCCCTGTCTCGCCTGAAGACCCTATATCCTGGAATATTGAGCTGCCAATCCTGCCCCTCTCTCAACCATGTCTCTGTGACAGCAATGACATCATACTTCCATTCCCTCAGCTCATCTGCCTTATTCGTCAGGCTCCTTGCATTAAAATAAATACCATCCAACCATGCCAAACTCCCTTGTGCCTTAACTGACCTATAATTTCTATGCCTTCCAGACTCACTTGCTCTCTCTTCTAAGTTTGGCTGTGCATCTCCCCCTGCTGAACCTCCTCTCAGGATCTCATCCCCCTTCCGAGTTAGTTTAAACTCTTGTCAAACTCTTTACCTAAATGCTGACAAGGAAAATCCATCTCTTATTTTTAACTAGTACTGTAACTGGTGTTACTATCCCAGATGAGACCCGCAATTTTGTTGCAATCTGGTTAGGGACCAGTAACTTTTGTTGTAAAGTAGATAAAATGTGAATTCTCAGGTATTTACTCCGCAGATGCTGCCAGACCTGCTGAGTTTTTCCAGGTATTTTTATTTTTGTTTTGGATTTCCAGCATCCACAGTTTTTTGCTTTTATCTTAGTGAATTCTCAGGTATTTACTAAGAATAAAGTTACAAGTCCCATGTTCTTTAACAAACAGAAAAATCTTTACTATACAGAAGTCAGCAAAGCAAACAGTCAACGCTATCTATCTTATATTAATCCTGGATGTTAGAGTATGAGGTAAATATGAATTTACAGGCAAACTGTGGTCAAACACAAACTGCATGTTAAATGATAGACATGACCAATACAGAATTCACAAACTTTGTCAACAATCCACCCACATATCAGTGATTACTGTGCCACAAAAATCCTTCAAATTCTGACTTCCCCACAAGGAGTTTCAGCTCTTGTCCTTCAAAGACCTAGTCTGATCCCCAGCCGACAGTAGCTCTACTGTACCCACGATCCATGGGTACAATCCTCACCAAAAGGCAAACTATTCCAGATCTCTCAGATCTGCTCCCAGATCCAGCCTTCATGATCTTCCTTTTCAGCTAAGCTGATCTACTTCTGAGACTGCATCCCATGTATTGGCCAAGCTGCACTCCAATGTCTAAACACAGACCCAGCTCCTCAGCCAGACTGCTACCAACAACTGCAGTCCACCTCCCAGCTCTCTAGCAGACTACTATTCCTTGGCTTCTCTGAGCCCCAACACCCCAAACAGCATGGAGCTATCAAATGACCTGAGCTCCGCTGAGCCCCAGTTCCAAAACAGCACCGAGCTATCGACTGCTCCTGGGCTTCCCTGAGCCTCAACTCCCCACAGACCTCTGAATCCTAGCTGCATGGAGTTAGCGACCTTCTGCTGCATCTTCAGTGTCAGACTAACCCTGTCACGTAGGGTCATTTTTTGCGGCCAAAAATTCAACCCCATGGTCATGTTTTCAGCCTTATCTGAGTAAGCTGTTAAAGGGAATCTGGCAACCGAGCATGCGCGGCCGATCACCTGCTGCTCTTTGCGCTTGCGCCAGAACTCCAGGTTTGCTAGGAGTAGTAGTTCTCCCATGGCACTATCCAGAGTGGCAGGCAGCCGTGTCGGATTCCTTCAGACTGGAACGTTTGAAAAAAATATGGACAAACAAATGTGTCCTGAACAGAAAGATGTAAGGAAATGTTTTAACTTGTTAAATGAAGAGATGTGATGCATTCTGGTGCTAAAATAGCAAAGATGATTAAGTGTACATTTAAATATTATAGATATTTGAATGCAAACCTAGGTCCGATTTTTATGATCAGCAGTGAAACAACAACACTCCTGACATCAAAGCAAGCTGCCCAAAAAGATCTAGCAGTCTCTGTGGCATGGATTTCCCTTTTCCTGGCACAAGTTTGATTCTGGTATTCAACAACAGTGCTTGTCATTAAGCTGGGGAAGCAGCCAATGACATTGAAGAATTCTCGCAGACAGCAAACCAGGCAGTCAAAACCACTGACTATCTGTAAAATGGATAAAAAGCAAAGGATAGTGAAATATATGGTTAGGTCATGCACAATGGATTTAAGTAGAAGCTGAAATATCATAAACTTCTTAAACTTATAATTTGAAAACCTGTGGATTTTTTTTATCATGATGGAGAAAGAAATTTGACGTTCCACAAATACAAAAAATTGTTTTTTTATTTGTTTATGAGATGCGGGTGTCGTTGGCTAGGCTGGCATTTATCACCCATCCCAAAATTAGGCTTCAGGGCCAGAGAGATTCTTCAGCAGTGATTATGAATTTAGTACTTGTTGAAAACGAAGTTACACCTCATTTAACAAGATGTAACGGTTTCAAAAGTGTGTTAAATGCAATTAATAAAAGTGAAGTTCAGGCCGGTGCAAATGATTTTAGAAGTTACCCATCTGTGGGAACTTCAAAGGAACCCTGTGGAGGAACAGGAGCAAGAAAACATTGACAGCAACTTCTGGATTGTCATATTTAACTACACATGGGCAGGTGCCAGAAGTTGCTAAAAGTGTCAGTGTTTTGCCATCATTACAATATTAAAAATCTGACTGTAGATTAAATGTTGAAATTACGGTTATATCATGTAGTAGTGGCTGTGAAGGAAAATCTAATTTTATGGGTGTGGGGAGGAAAAGGTAATCACAATGTTTGTAAATCATGAAAGGAGTTGATAGGAAGGATGGTCTTTGTGTGCAGCAGTTACATATTTGGTAACCTTTGAAGGTGCTGAGTCTTGCTGGGATGTGGTTCCGTTGGATTGACAGTTTTGGTATATTAACCCAAATATTTTGTGATTTTGATCAAGAAACATTGGATTAATCAATTGAGCCTGATTCTGTCTTCACCTTACACACTTTCCAGCAGGATTGCTCTATAGCCCTCAGAAGTAGGGTGACACTCTTTCTTCCCCAACTTGCAAGTTGCAGTACTGTTAAGGTCAATTGTAGCAACTGTTAAGACAAGCTAACTTGGTGCAGCCTAGGTATACTTTTTTTAAGTTTGTATAGTTCAGTGCTTAAAGTGCTCAGCAAACAATGTAGTTATCCACTTTGCCATCTTGGTAGTGATTTCTTCAGATATCTGAGTTAACAAATTAAATTGACTGTCACCTAGCACAGTGACAGCTGATTCAATTGCATTTTCAGAGGGGAAAACAACAGGTTCCTAATTGAATAGGGTGTAACACTACAGCAGGAGGGAGGTGAAAATGATCTGTGCAGATCCTAAATTATGAGGCGGACCAAATGTGAGTGACTTGCTTATACCAAACTTAGTAGATTCTATCCTTTATTTTCTTGCACCTAGCAACTAAGCTCCCCATTTTCCCTCTGGATTTGACAGTATATTTTCTGCATTGTGCTCTACCTGTGATGCAAATTGCTAATGTTGAGTTGGTAGATTTAATTAGCAAATTGTTAATCCTTAGCAGGTCCTTAGTTTTTAATAGAAGTGGCGTAAAGCAGAGTAGTAAAATAAAAGCTTTTGTTCAATTTCTTCATTTGGTTGGTTGGGGGAGTGACAGAAAAATGAAGGCACACATAGGATGTGTACAAAATGCTTCTCTGCTGAGATGGATATCAAATGGTTAGTCTGCCCTGGCTGCTCTTCTGTACCTCTTTGTGGCTGATTGCACAATGCCAGTGTGCAGTGGACTAGGCATTCTTTTGCTTGCCTTGCCTCATAATTAAAATGGTGCACAGTTCTCAGATAAGCTTAAAGTGAGAGAATGTGGGAACAGTGAAATTTAATATTTGGTATGTTAAGTTTTGCTATTGGCTTGGTTGGAAGCATAATAATATAAGAAATCGGCGCAGGAATAAGCCATATGGCCCCTTCAACCTGCTCCACCATTCAATAAGATCACAGTCTCAGCTCTACTTTCCTACCTGTTCCCCGTAACCTTCCCTGACTCCTCTGTCTTGTCTGTCTCATCCGTGAATATCCCATCCATGAATATCCTCAATATCTCAGCCCCTCCACAAGCTCTCTGAGGCTGGAGCATTTTGGGGTGCTGTGAAGGATACACAAAGGAGAAGTTGCATAACTTGTTGATTCCTATCAACTACCAACCTTTACGGGATGTTTTACTTATTAGGTTGATAGTCATTCACTGAATTGGGTGGTGAAGGCAGCCTTCCGTCTCTCGCAAGATGATTGTTTTTTTGCCATGGTGACCAACTCTGTGTTAAGTATTGCCTGGTGTGGCACAGAGCTCCATTCTTACATGGCAGTCTCTGCTGCATTTGCTGCCAAGGAAGGCAGTGGCTGAGAAGCTGCACAATTCACTGGCCTCCATTTTCTCTGGGCCCTGTCCTTGGTTAGCTGAGGATCGAGTGTGTTATGCTTAAGTAAGTAACCCATCTTTGCCTTCTGCATTTATATAATCTGTATTTTCGTGGACAAGTTGGTCCCTTTTGATGTGTTGACAGCACATTCAAATAGAGAGAATTCTGCTCACATTCATGGTTTTCAGTGGGTGATTTTAAACTGTTACACAGACTCTAATTACTGAACTAATTTGACAGCTTTTCCACAGACCCTATTATTGAAGAAACTTCTGTAAACTTAGGCTATGTCTGCTTGTGCGTTGTACCAGGACAAAACATTTGAAGCATAGAATGAAAGGTGATCTTAATAAGACACAAGAACAGAAACACCTCAGTGCATTCTAAATACTTTTTTTCTGTTTGAAAGTGAACATATTTGTTAATAGATTTGAAAATCTTACATCTGTTATCTTCCCATCCACACTGTTATATTTTTTTCTCAATTATAAATCCCTGTGCCCACATTTACAATGGAAACTACCTACTGCCATTTTATAATTATAGCAGTGGCTGATGTATAGTCCCTCACTTTTCTGCTGGAGAGAAACTATTATGCTCCAATCAAGTATGCTGTCTTCAAATTGATTGAAGCTATGTTGTTTAGCTATAAATATAATCAAATTGAAGCTTTATATAAAAATAAGGACTTTAAAATGGAGACTGAATTATTTCTGCATTTTATGTGCAAATCATCTCCCACCTTATAACCCTCTGCTTCATCTGAAGATTATACTTGATATTGATGCAGGGAATCAAGACCATGGGCTATCAGCTAATAACATATTAAACCAACTGATAGATAAAGATACAGGCACAGAATTTAAATCTTTAAAATGCAAACTTCATTATGCTGACGTGCCCTGCTCCAAATATCCACAGCCCTCTAATCCCACTTCACATGCACTTGGTTTTCACTTTCTGTGCTGTACGATGTGCAATTGAATCATAATTTATAAAAAGTAGAGTGTAATGGATAGATAGGAGCAAAATAGAAAAACATGGGATTCAGATTCAAACTCGAAATTGTGTAGCTTGCTGATTTCTTTAGATTACTGGGAAATGGTACAAAATGTTAACTGATGGATGGTATTTTGTGTAAATGTTTAAAAATACATCTTGAAATCACTTCAACCACAAAGGATCGGGGTGTGTTTGGTAACAACAGCACACAGTGATTTTAATTGGTTGTGGCTGCATTTTCTATTCTTGGTTTATGTAAAGTGAAATTCCACTTGGGAATTCAACTTGGAACGTTGACACGTATTCAAACGAAATGAAGATGTATAAATTTTTTTCTCCCTTGCACCATGTTGTGTTTAGGGACACATCTTTTACAGCATTGTGAAACTCTTGTCAATCTTTCTTGTCATTTTCCATTCAATTAAAGGTTATTTGTGGGAAGCTCTCACATTGCTTGGTTCTTGAAAAGATTGGCTTGAAGGATTTTGCTTTTGGTGAAAGTGTGCTACCTATTGGGATGAGATACTTCCCCTTTTGAGCACCTGGCTGCCAGCTCTGTGTAATGTAAGTGTGGAAACCTTCGAAGGAATTGTTTTCTTTGCTGCATATTACAGCAACTATCATTTTAAAATTCACTTTAGTGATGTTTCTGCCATTGTGTGAATGTACTGTTCAGCTTAAGTGACAGATGAAAGATAAAACAGCTTGTCGTTTGTGTGTTAAATAAAAACAGAAAATGCTGGAAAGGCTCAGCAGATCTGACAGCAATGCCTACCTCTTTGTGCGAATTCTGATGCATTTTCAGTCTCAAACTCATACTTTTCTAACATTGGTTATAAATTTGAGATTACTGTTGTCCTTTCTTTAGTTCATGAAATGGAAATTAACCTGTTTTGATCTATGCTGATCTTTATTTTTCTAGCCTACAAACACTGGTCGATATTTTTAATCTAATGATGATATCTTACAAACTCATGGGCTGTAACTGATATATGGAGAAAATAGAAGTGGTATATATCCTGGGGATTACTCTGAGTACAGGGTGATTAGATTCAGGGCATTAAAATAAATAGCGGTGGACGTGTCCGTGCTCAGCAGTCTGATGGGTGTTATTTAAAGCATCTTTGTTATGGTTTTGCTCTTGTTGAGTAAAAAAAAAGCAGCTGTCTGCTTTCTGTGCACTGGGCCATTTTTAAATGTTTTGAATCACAGACCAATCTAGTCATATGGGCATAATAACTACCATGGTCTTCAGAAGATTTGCATGTGATGGGCATCAGTTTCACTGCTGATGCCAGACTAAAGGGGCAGTGCAATCTGAAGAAGTGGCTCAGAAACTCTGGAGGGAGTAAACAAAATAAATATTATCAAGGCAGATTAATAGCAGAAAAAAATTAATACAAGACAAGTAACATCCCACTTAGGATGGAAAACAAAGCCATTCATTTACTCCTATGAATAGTGTTGGAAGTAGCTAAGAATGAAGCAGAAAGAGACCCAAATCTTGTTAGACTCTGCTAAACAGCACGTCCAACAAATGCAGATCAGCAACGAACAAAACCAGTAGAATGTTGAACTACATAATGGTAGAACATAAGCCAGAGAGAGTCCTCCAACTATCGAGAGGCCTGAATCAGACAACGTTTTGAGCACTGTTCTTGCTGCTGTGAGACACGTTTTATTTGCAGATTGTTTGAACCCACAATTCCGCAAATACTTAAGTTCCTGTTTGTCAACCTTGATGCAGAGAGTCATCACTGCTCATTTATTTTTCACGGTGGTCCATTCCTGATTCATTGGTGGAGACCTAAAAGGAGGTACAGCTAGATCAACAAAGAAGGTGGAGTAAAGAACTTTTAAAACTAAGGGCCTCGAAATTATGCTAGAATATAGCAAATAAAAAAAAAAGCCGTTGTCTGCTTTCCCATTTTTAAATGTTTTGAATCACTGACAAATCTAGTCATGGTTTTCAGGCTGCAAGCAACGTAGAGAGGAGACAGAAGGTTGACCCCTGATGTCAGGCGGTTTGAGTTAAGAGAAAATAATAGACTTTTGAGCCTTGGAAGGAGATGAGATATTTGCGAGGTAATCGTAGAGCAGTATAAAAGCAAAATGTGAAATAGCACTTTTAAGTTGTGAAATTAGGAAATGAGGACATAGGTTCAAGCTAAAAAGTAACTTTAGTACTGATAGTGGGAAGTAGTTCTTCACGTAGAGAGTGATCATCACTTGAAATGGACTTCTTGGTAGAATGGTGACTACAAAAATGCAATGCATTTTGGAAACATTTTAGAGACTGCAATTAGGGACATTATAGGGTGATTCTGGATGAGTGAACTGCTATGGCCCTAATGGTCTTCCTCATTCGTGATATCTCTGCTTTTCCTCTTTTCCCACCCCCTTCTCTCCTGCTGCCCTACAATTTGAATGACTGATGTGCCAACATTCACTGGGGCCACATGTAATGAATGGGTACTTGGGTGAGGAGTGCTGTTACATTAGGAAAAGTACCTCTTGACTTGCTGCTTTTTTAGGAGAGGAAGAAACCAGTGGAATAAGTGGAAGATAAAAAAAGGTTGGAGAGTTTACATAATTGGGTTTGTGACACCATTTGACGGAATTTGTTCCATTGAAATTCAGCCAAATATGATACAATCAGAAAACTAGATATTCTATTACTATTACATGTTTTCACTTTACTATCAAATATTTGATATATACTTTGGGTCATGTTAAGTCATCTGTTAGATAATGTAGTATACTCAAAGCCTATACCATGCATGCAGTAAAATGTACAACAAACTTGATGTTTGTAACTGTTTTTGAGATTGTGATGCGAAGACAGAGGTTTTCTTTTCCTCTCCAACATTTGTTACAACTACACTGCTATTTTTCTACGATTATAACAATTTTTTTTTGGTGCCCCATTTAACTGTGCGAAACTTTGACTTGAGTAAAAGTACAATTTTCCACCAGTCACTTAGAATGCCTATAGTTCCAAACTGATCATTACATTTTTAACATTTCAACTTGCTTAAATAATTTATTAAACAATAGATGGCTTTTCAAATTACTAATGTCCACATGATAAATTTTCATGGTTGGGTATGAAAGCTACTGTGTATTAGGAATGCAAATGTCCCTAAGCCTTTAAATTTATTTTTTACACATCGACATTTACTTCCTATAAGTAAACCTGTTTTGAGAAAAATAATTTACTTGCAGCCAAGCCATCCCCATATGGAACATTGCTAATTTGTTGTGACTCACATTAGCTGCTAAATGAGCATTTTTAGGTGCAGAGACAACAATATAAGCAGGTTAACAATTTAAAATACAGGCAAAAGTGAGACATAACAGTTGGCTCTCAATTTAATTTGGATATCTGGAGGCATTAACATTTTCTGATGAAGTATTTTTTCCCACCCTAGGCATTATTTGAAAACCTGTATTGTTTTTATTATTTTACCAATGCCACTTTAAATTTTTCAGTTGCATGGCATGCCCCTTCCTTCCAGCCTTATATCTTTCCTGCCCTGGTATTTTTATGATTTGTTAATTTCATCCCTGAGATTAGTGATCAAACACTGAAAGTTTAGAATCATTGTTGTGGGTTTGGAATATTCACTTTTGAGATTGTAGTTTATATTTTAAATTAGCTGTTAAATCTCTGCAATGCCGAACAGTGATTTGCTGCATGGAACTATTAGCTATAAGTTATTGGCTAAGTGCTAAGTAAATGATGAAATTGTGATCCTGTCAAACTGAGCAGATTGTTGGTGAGATTAGAGTAATATTTCAAAACTGCTCGTTTTGTAACGGGAGCAGCTTTCCATGATGTGGAAAATGTTTGTTTGATCAAATGGATCAGGTATCTTACTAACTAAATCTGCTTTCAGACTTGGAATACAATTCTTCTAATTTTTAAACTCAATCTTATCAGAAGATCAAAAGTTGGAAGATATCGCTTATGTAAAACAGATAATGTAATCATGAATAGATATGGTACTGCTGAATATTGTACTTTTTTATGTGGTATTGGGAGATTCTGAAATATATGGAGAGTAATATTGAATAGTTGCTTGCTTTCCTTTCCAATCTTCATGGTAATCTGTCATCCAGACTAGCAGGGCAACGTAACCTATTTCTATGGAAAGTGATCAAGTTGCTGGACTGTATTGGTTACAGTATTTACTGCATACCTTTGTTTTGAAACGTCATCTGTACTGACTGACACTGTAGTTTGGTAATCCATATAAATTGACTGGATTGACAGAACATTCCCACTTGGAAAGAAGCTGATTTGTCTGTAGTCTGTATCTATTGAGCCTTGGAGTGGCATTGTTTCCAGATGCAGTGGAGATCTGGCAGTCTCTGCATGAGAAAGAGTTAATAGAAATGAAGAATGCGCAAAGAGATGATCCCAAATTGATTGTGATGCTTGATAAATAGGAGGAAGCTTGTTAGTGATTTAAGAAACAACCCTACTATTGTTCAGCTTGGAAGAGTAACCAATTTGAATTTAGGCAGGAGGTTACATTAACTGCAACACCCATTTGTCAACATAATTCATTGCAGATTATTCAAACTCTCAATTCGTCAATTATTTCAGTTCCTGAAGTTGTCAACCTCGACACAGAGAGCCATAACTGTGCCGCCTGGGCTGTCTTGAGGAAGCAAAAGGTACGAGGAACTGACCACTTTGAGAATCAGTTTCAAAAGTACTCATACTCATTCTAGTGTGGTAATTTGATAAAGGGAATATTTGCTTCCCGCAGATACATAACTTCTGGATACCACACAAGAAGAGCATCCGTCCTGTTGTGCCTGTGCTGGCTCTTTGACAGACTTAATCCAATTAGTCCTGCATCTTTCTCTGCTCTTTCCCCATATCTCAGCAAACTTTTCCCTCAAGTTTACATTCAGTTCTTTTTTTGAAAGTTAACTTAGTATCCGCTTATGCCACTCTTTCAGGGAGTGCGTTGAATGTTGTATTTTCAATACCATGCTAATGAATCGATTTATCTTATTTATTAACCTATTGAGGAAACCATTTTGAGAGTATAAAAGTTATCTTGTAAAATTGACCTTGAAAGCTTCGAGAAAATCCTTCAGTCTTGTTTCAACAACATTGTATATGCTATTGAATTACTATCTGCATCACAGCTGTCCTGAGTATCTTGCATTTTGGACATTTATTTTTAATAAGACTGGAAACTTTTGTCGGCCTATGGTCAGGGATTGACTCTGCGAGCATCAAAGAGGAAACCTCTGTGCCTTGCACGACACAATTCAGATGTCTATATCAAGTTGTGTACGATTCTTACCATCTTTTACCTTTTGCAGGTTTATCTTTTCTAACATTGCGCACTGAGTCAGACGAGATGTTGTTTATAGGGTAGAAGTGATAAATGTTGAAACATGAAATATATTGACCCAAATTAAAGCTGATTTCCATTCGATAGTTAATTTCTACAGAAAGTTCCAGACAGGTGTGACGTGTAGTGATGACACTTGTAAGATAGTGCCGAAAGTCTGTCTTGTTGCTAACAATGACAAAGCTCTTTTTACTTAGAATTTTCAGTAAATTATTGATGCACATTTTCAGTCTTGCCAACATATTATAAATGTAAAAATATTTATGTGTATCATATGCCGCAAACAAGTTTAAAAACCTTCATGTGTGCATGTTCTTTCACTCTCTTTCTATCTCTCTTTCACTCATGCTGTCTTTCTTCTGCTTTCTTTCTCATTTTTTTTGTAACCAACCTCTCTTCTTCCTCCTCCTATATGACTGTCATACTGTACTGTAATTTTATATCTTAATTTCAGTAAAGGCTAGGATATGTATACCAAGTGGAGTTAGTGTGCCAGGGTGTCGCAGTAGAAAGGCAGCAGACTCTCTTAGACTTGCTTAGACATGGGTAGAGAGAGTAGATCTTGTCAGTGCCACCAGTGGTGAAAGTTGTATGGACTGTATGAGTAAGAGCAGTAGTCCAGAGCCATTTGAGATGGTATCTGGAATTTTGAGTTAGTATCTGATATCCAAAGGACTGATGCTTTGGGGCACTAGAGGAAGAAAGCCTGTGGCTGGTGTCAAGGAAGGAGGTGAGTCTATGGTTTAGGCAGCACTTGGATGGAATCTGTTGCCAGCACTCACAGCAGGGTTTCTGATTTGGCATCACATTGAGGCAGGGAAAATTTTGTGGTAGATTGTCTCTCCACCTGTTTCTCCCCCCTCTCCCCCCACCCTGCCAAGACAGACTAACAGAGTTGAACTCAGGCTAGAATGTACCCGGAGAGTATGGAATGGGAGGGTAGAGGGAAAGTGTGCAGCTTCGGTCACAGCTTGAAACATAGAGTCCTGCCATGGACTGCACAGAATTGTGTCTGGGCCTGGGGGCAGAATTGTGCTTGGGACAATTCAGAGGTGCAGTGTTTTCGAGGGATATGTTGTAGACTTATATAGGTGAATTGATTGAGCTCTTAATGTAAAGTTTGAGAACTCTCAATTTCATTTTGTAATGAAGAGATCCAAGCTACCCTGTGAAGATTGAATCTATTATGTTTTGCTGTGCTTTTTTTATTCACACAGTCCACACCCTGCAAACTAACGACAGTCCCACCTCCTTGATGGTGCACCTTTTGGTTGACTGCAACCTGTTAATAGTGAAAATCTTAAAACTACATTTTAACGCAGAAAACCAAGATTTTATTAATAATGAGCCATTATTTAATAGGAACAAATGTTATAAATCAAACTTTGGAAATCGCAATTTGATAAGAGGCATTTTGATGTAGAAAATGACAAGGAAACCAACAGGGTTGTCAGTTGACACCTATGGTGTATTAACAGCTTGTGCTTAAAGTAGCTTCCACTCATTTCCCTTTGTTCTGGGTTTAAATATACATTGAGATCGTGAACACAACTGCTGCCTTTTTACTGTTTTCTGCATCACCCCCATTGCATTTTAATTTAGTTTATGATTTCATTCAATGTATTCTATTTTTTCAATTTTCCTATAATTATAGTAAACATCTGGTTGCTGTACTAGCCAAAATTAATAAATACTGTAAGCACATCTGAGATGAGAGGGATGAATTTTGTCGGCTCTGAGTGATTTGATTTTTTTGTTTTATGTTACTTGATAACCTTTAAAATTGTTTTATGTTTTTCATATGCTATACTTTGAGTCCATTGTAAAAGTACCAATCACTTTTGTCTCCTTCCTGGGTGGGCACACTTTGTACAGGCAAGAGAATGGGCCTAGCCCAAGCCTTCGCCAGAGCTGCTTTCCTGATGGCCACAATAGCACCAGACACTAGTTTGGCAATGTCACTCTACCTTTTTCCTCTCCCCCTTTTAAGCACTTTTGCAAAATGGGGAATTTGGCAGACTTGAAGTTGAGTCATTTGTACACCTCACAGATGAAACCATTTGAAAATCTCCTTGGTGATGATTTGTGGTGATGATGTTGGGTGCAGTCTAAGAAGTGCTTTGAATGCCAGTGAAATATTGCTTGAACTATGAGAAGCCTTTCTGTACCGAGACCATAGATTACAGAGTTAGCCTGCCTATCAAAGCATGAACTGGTGTCAGCCTGTGCCTTTGGTTCCTTTGCTTGGTGCAGGTGCTTCATTGTGACCAGTGACTTCTCATCAGCATTTTTACAATCAACAATGTATTGCAAGAGACATCTCCCACAAAACTGTGCCAGTTAACCTGGTTTTCTTTTAGCAAGTACCTCAGCTGCTAACAAATCTAAAATGTTTTCAATGCTATTTATGACACAAGCTTTTATGAACAATCTTATCCAATTAATGGTCCATATTTTGGTGTCAGTATAACGGCAAGTTTAATGGCTCTCAATATAATTAAGATGGAAATCATCCAGCAACTTGTTGTGAGGTAGGGATATCCCATGAATTGCGAGTTACAAGCTACTGAAAACTTGTGCCGTCCAAAAGCAACAGCTCGTCCCCCGTCTCCCTGTGAGTTTCATGAAATTGCTGCTTTTGCACATTAATTGTCCATTAACTTTGTCTGGTAAGTACTAGTTGTAACTTCCAAGATAAAGTATTTAATATTTACTCAAGGCTGTAACTGAACTCAGCTTCAGGTGCCTTGACACTTTGTTTTGTTGGCAGCAAGATCTCAAACACGTAGCTTTGTTGAAGACTTGCAAGAATTCTCTTGCTAAATATAGCTAGCCAGATCAATAATAAATGATTGCAGCTGCTGAATTGTGCCACTGCAGCAGGATAATGGCAGATGGTCTGTAGAGAGAGAAAGCAGAAGAACATTGGTGTATTTATTGTTGGCATGCAGCCTTCCTATCCTCACAGCACCTTTTTCTCTCGGTTGCAGCCCCATGTAAATGCAATTCAAAAAGTTGGCTGCAGTGTTGATGGGAATAATTTTTTCATTTAACTGCGGAAAATAAATTATGTTGGAGGACAAAATGCTGGTGAGTGAATAAACTACTGGGCAAACAGGAATTATATGGGTGGAAATTTTTCAATAGCTTGGCTTAAGAGAATGTTGAACATGGTGATAAGTCTTCAAATACATCAAATACCCATTATCATATGGCACAGAAAGAAGCCATTCAGCCCTTCTTGCCTGTGCCAGTTCTTTGAAAGAGCTATCCAATTAGACCCACCCCTCCCCTGCCTTTACCCCACGCCCATGCAAATGTTTCCCCTTTTAAGTATTTATCTCCTTCCCTTTTGAGAGTTTCTATTCCGCCTCAAGTACCTCCACAAAATAAAAGTATTCTGTAATCTATCCACCAGTTGAAACTGAAGTGACATGGGATGCTGTGAGTGCACTTGCACGACAAAGTCGTGACCAGTGGCTATGCTGTTTTCTCTAGTCCTTGCCCTGACTCCAGCCTCCAGTGGATTTTTGTGACCATACAGCTATCTGATCATCTCTGAAATTGAAGAATGGTTTTTCCTTGTGCAAGTTTAGCTGAAGCTGCTGGAACTTGTGTCCCCAGGGTTTTTGGCAATTGTCCTATTCATCTTAAAATAATAGACAAATCTACATCAAGCCTTTTCAAGGTGTAATTCTGATCTACCTTCTCCACCTTAATGGTTCAGAATGGCGAGTTCTTATTGTGTTAGACTTATCTGGACAGAATGCTATTCTTTAGGAAGATGGTTAAAATTCTAGTCTGGAATCTGCCTGGCTGCAACCCAAGCTGCTGCAACCAGTTTATATTCACCATGAGTGATGAGTCTATATATGATACCCCATCGGTGCATAAAATGCAATGGGCAGAAGGCTATATATGGGGGAAGATTACACACTTTCAAAATGTTAGCATGCTTTGTAACCTTTATCTTTTCATAGGATTATTTAACTAAAGAAAGACTTGACAATTTGCAACACAAATAATGCTCAACAGCAGAAAAACTATCTACTTGCTGTAAAGTTTTCAGTCACTATTTTATAGCTTTTGTGTACTCCAAACAGCAGCTGAAGATTTCTGCTAAGTCTAATATAAAAACAAGCAGACATTTTTAGATGATTAAGTTGCTTGTTTAGTGTTTATCACATCAAGTAAATAAAATTTGCACCCTCTGGGAATTCCTTGAGTCCTTGTGAATCTAAAGAGTTCATGCTACTCTTTGATATTTGTGATGATCATATCAGCATGAATTCCTTTGTAATCTCTTTTAATGCATTTATTAACCCATTTGGTTAATGAATGTCTTAAAGTAGCATGCAGTTTCATAAGAATACATTTAACCTAATTAGTTGCAAATATTGCTGACAGCAATTGCAACCCACAAGTGGGATTAAGTCCTCAAAAAGGCAGGTTATGTGTAATGGCAAGAATTGATAGGCTGGTGAGCTGATCGCCAATTCCACTTGTAATGCTGTTGGTTAATCAAGGTTATGAATTAATGTAAAATGTGGAAGAATTATCATTTCCAGCATCCGTAATAGCTTTTAGCTTTTTGTTTTTATACTGTATCACAGTTTTACTCCCGAGCTTCTGTCCCTGCTCCTGTGCAGGAGGTTGATTAACATCGGCAGTGAAGTAAAATCCATTTGGAAAATATTTACCAATGATATTTTATTGCCCCCATTGAGGAATTAGATGTAGGCCATGTTTTTTAAAAATAAAGTCGCATGCCTCCCAATTCCTCTTCTCTACTCTTGAGAGTGCTCATTTGTGCTGGATATAGTTCCATGGATAGCAGCCAGCAGTCCTTTAACAAGGATAAGCCCAGACAATGAATGTTGGAATGGTTTGGATGATGGAGTACGGATCAGGAAGTCAGGGTCGCTAGTGTTCATTTCCACAGATATGTGCATACCAGCAGAATACATATCAGTTGCCTTTTCTGTGTTTCATTTTTCACAGAGGCAATGAGGCCAATTTTGGTGCTATTACTGTCATACTGGTTGGGTCCTTTTCTTCATATAGTTCATCAACTGATCGTATTTAATGTCCTGAATATGTTTATTTACTAGCTACTGCTGTATTTCCCTTTCTGCTCCCAAATTCTGAAAACAGTAGGACACTTCAGATTCAGGCGCATGTGAGGCAAGGAATAGTTAGATAGCATTCCAGGGCAAGATAAGACGCCCTTATCATTTAGACTTACTGATATCACTTCAGTAGAACTTTGGTCTTATTAATTTATCTCTGTCAATCATTGGGCTCACGTTTGATGAAAAATGTTTCATTTCATTTTGAATACTTGATAATACGTGAATATTTTTCACTCTTAAAGTTAAAAAGAGAGACTTGTAATTACATTGTGCCTTTCATGACCATCGGACGACTCAAAGTGCATTACAGGCAATGAACTGTAGACACCATTGTATGAAATGCAACAATCAATTTGCACACAGCAAGCTCCCACAAACACCAATGTGATAATTATCAAGTCATCTGTTTTTGTGATGTTGACTGAGGGATAAACATTGGCTAAGACACCAGGGATGATTTGCCTGCTCTTTTTCAAAATAATGCCATCTGAGAGGGCAGATAGGGCCTCTGTTTATCATTTCATCCAAAAGAAGGTACCTCTGAAAGTACATACCTCTCTCAGTACTGCACTGGAGTGTCAGCGTTGATTTTTCTTGTGCACAAGTCCAGTGGGATTTGAACCCGCAAAGCTATGATTCAGAAGATAGAGTGCAACCAAAAGACAGGCAATGTTTAAAGATGCACCACTTTGTCCAAAGGGACCTATATATGGTAATTGCTTGTCATCTACTGATGTGAAATTTTACTATTGGAGGCTATTTTAAAATCATCTGGTAAAGGAAGTGGTTACCCAGGTAATTTGAATGTGATGAATAAATGAAAAGATGTATTTTATTCATTATTTTAATTACATCCTTTTAATTCCTTCTTTGGAGGGGAGACACTGCTGTTAACCTTTGATCAAAATCTCTATTTTCTTACACAGATGTGCACAACAAGACAGGGACTCTGAAGCAAATTCATTGTTCTCAGTCACTTCCTGGAACCCCACTGTCTCTCAAATCTTTTCCTATTCATCTCCCTACATCCATGGATGGAAAGTATAAGGAGATCGCAGAGGTGAGTGATACCTTTCAGCAACCTAAACTTCTCTGATTTTGTTGGAGGCTGCTTTTTGCCTCCGCCCTTGAAGGTGGGCAGAGGTAATATTTTCACCTCTGTTAATCTGTTTGTCCGTAAACAATATATTTCAAAAACTAATGAACAAATTTCAACAAAACTTGGTAGGCAAGGTATGGACCAAGGAGAAACTCATTAGCTTTTGGCGAAGATGCGGATCTTGATCCTGGAAATTTTAAAAAAGGATCTGTTAACATTGTGAGATAGGGCAAATTGACTTTTTTTTAGAATGTTGTGGATTGTCTCAGCTACTGTGGAGAATTTGTCAAAATGTGCACAGAGTTTTCAGAGCAAGTTGTTTGAGGTGGACTGGCCTGAAACCACCTCCATGCAATGGAAGCTATCAATAAGATTTATTTTTTCAGCTTTGTAGTTATAGAGCATCAACCAGGCAGGCCTGGTTGAAAAGCTACAAGGAGGAGCTGTAATTGTAATAACGGTAAGTTGACAGAGGATGGTGGATGTATGTACTCTACTGAGTGCCCTCTTCACTTGTTCATTTATGTTTTCAGGACTAATGCTCTGGCATTTAGAAGCTAATTAACATTGAATTTTATTTTATGAATAGCAAAAGCTAGGTCTGATTTTTAAATATATTTTAATGTTTGAGTACTCTGTCCTATTTATTATTTGTGTTTTGTGCCCTTCTTTTCTGAACCTCCATGTGCGAATCCTCCAATCAGATTTCTGCTCTGCCCTACTATTTCCCCTGTGCCTGCTGCCCTACATTGACACCCAGTTAAGCAATGCCTCAATTTTAAAATTCTCATTCTAGTTATCAAATCCTCTATGGTACCAGCCCTTCCTGTCTTTGTAATTGCCTCCATCCCTCCAAGATTAGTGCATTCCTCCAATTCTGGCCTTTAGTGCATCTCTGATTTTAATTGCGCCACCATTGGCATCCATGCCTTCAGGTGCTAAGGCTCCTAAGTCTAGAATCCCTTTTCTAAACCTTTCTGCCCCTCTGTCTCCTGAAAACCTGCCTGCTTGACCAAGCTTTTGGCCATCTGCCCTAATTTGTCCTTGCATTGCTTTCAATCAAGCTTTGTTTGATAACACTCCTGCAAAGGGCCCATGAATGTCTCACTATATTAACAGTGCTTTATAAACACAAGTTTATGTTTGTCATTCTCATTTTATAACTGAAGTATTTTTTTCAAATATCCTTAAAACGATTTTTGGCCCTGATTCAAGTAGCCTTATCCCACTACCATCTACCAGACTGGCCATTACTTGCCAGTATGTTTCTAATTTGTTGTAGCTGTATTTGCGACTGGAATCAAAACAGATGGCTGTCTTGTTGGAAAAGGTGTATTTTACTGGTTGTGTTTGCATTTAATTAATTAGTTTTTGATGTAGAATCACTGTTGTCACTTCGACCAATGCAGGAGCTAATCTGTGAACAGCAAATTAGAAAAATTAACAATTTTTATGTTTTTGGTCATGATTTTGAAGGGGGAATGATGGTCGTAGGACATAAGAAGACTTTGCTACCCTTGAATCATACCAGGGATCTTGCTGAATGAAGAGACCAGACCACCATTTAATATTTCATCTGAAAAACCCCACTTCTGTCAATGTCTCTAATGGGTTTACGGAGATTTAGACAGTCCTGCAGGAACAGTTCAGTAATTGTATAAATGCAGTGCTATCTTCTGTACTTAAGTGGAGTGCTGCTAGGTCCTGCTTTCTTTTTCCTCTCTTTCAGCCTAATGCTTTATGACATATGTAATGGCTTCCTCTCTTTGTACTGTGTTCTTTCAACTTAAAGACTGCCATCATTCCTCTCCCCAAAAGAATCTTTCCTTTGGTCCCTCTACCTTCTCCCAGTAACATCTCCATCTCATCGCCATCTCAAGTCTTTGAATTTGTCACCTTCGTATTTTACCTCACTCCCTCATTTTGATTCCCTTCATCCAGGCTTCTGCCTAGCCTGCAGCACCAACATTTCCCTTGTCCGTCACAAGTCCTTTTGTAGCTGTTATTGACGTGCAGTACCCCAATGTGTCCTCTTTAACCTCAATGTGGCGTTGGACACTGGTGACATCCAGCTCTACCTCTCCAGCACCTTTCTTGATCCTTCTACCTTTGCATTACTTGCCCGATAGTTAATCTTAATAGCTAAAACTACCTCAAGGTAGACATTGGAAAAACGAAAGCTGTCATCTTTGGATCCTGCCACAATCTCTGCACCACTGCCACACATGTCATCCACCTCCCCAGCCACTATCTTGCAGCCTCAGCATCCTGTACAAACCTGAACTCAGTTTCCGATCCTTTTGCCTCTCTATCACAAAGAACTACCAATTTCAGCTCATCCAAAACTCTGTATCCTATCCCATCACCCCTGTCCTGGTTCAGTGAAATTGCCATCTGGTTCTTCACTGTCTCAAATATAAAATACTCATCTTTATGATTAAATCTCTTTGTGTCCTTGCCAGTCACTTCCTAAGAGACAGTAGAAGTTGTAGAGACAGAGGGGTTTAAGGGGAGAATCCCAAAGTGTACAGCCTAAGCTACTGAAAATATAGCCATGTACTGTGGCATTAAAATGGGCAGGGGGAACCTTGCAACTATATAGTTATCGGTTCGCACTTCCAACATTGCCGCCTTTATTTAAAGGTTGAGGAGAAACAGCTACCAAACTGTGCATGGTACAAGATATTTCACTTCAACAAATTCTGAGCCATTGGAAGCAGAGACCTGTGTAAGGAAAAACCGATTCAAGAAAAAACTTCTGTTGCACGAAGGTCAATGTGTATCAGACATGTTATATGAAGCATCATGAGAAACTTTAGCACAGTTTGGTAGCTCTCCTGTTCTTCTCAATGCTGGTCTCCAGGGGCAAGCTTTGACGCTTATAGTTACGTTTATCAATGCCTAAAAAATGTTGATGCTTCAAAATGAATAAAGCATTTTCCCTAAACTTAAGTTTGTTGGCTCCAATTTCAACAAAGTCAATACTGCAGTAAATCGATTTTATGACCTTTTTGATGTGTGCAATGTGAGCCCATATCCACACCCTTCTTAAAATTATTCATATTCTGCATGAGTAATTATTATCCTCCTAGTTTCATGTGCATCTCGTAGAGCACCAGAGAATTATTTTAAATTCTTCCTTGCTCTATATTTATTTACTTAGGAACTGTTCACCCGATCTCTGACAGAGAGTGACATGAGGACTGCTCCTTATGAATTTCCAGAAGAGAGTCCCATCGAACAGCTGGAGGAGAGACGGCAACGGTTGGAACGCCAAATTAGCCAGGATGTGAGGTAAGCTGATTTGCTAAACTCGAGTTTCGTACTTTTTTTTATTAGCTTGCTCTACTGGATAACATAAACAGCAAGAACCTTGTAGTTATTTGTCTTGCTGTCTGTGCAAACTAACTCAAAGATAATTAGGGACATGCATGTGAAAAATGTACATGTTGCAACAGTTCAGAGATTGGGATTAAAACACATAGGGGCAGAGTGGAAGGAATGGTGTACTGTGCCTGTCTTTAGTTTGTTATGACACAGCAGTTTGTAAAGGCTGAGTTATTTAAAATCCCAAAGGAAACTTTAAACAACTGTCATAACCTATATTTTCAATTGATATGTTTTGAGTTGCAGCTCTAAATTCAGGAATAAGACCACCAGTTCGCGAGAGGTTTTATATCAAACTAAATGAGACATTTATTAATTTACAACAAATTAAACACATACACATGTCTCCAAATTACTACTATCATAACTTTTAACAAATTCCCAAATTAATCTCCACTAAGGCAAGAATAACCCATAGACTTTAAGTAGACACCAGGCAAAGCATTTTTACCTTATAAATTCGAAATGAAGTTCCTTTTCAATTTGGTTCCTTTGCAGATAGTTGTAGGCTTAGATCTTACATGCCTCTGACCCGCGCACACAAATTCCTCTCAGGTTATACCTAGCCTCCTTTTTGAATGCAAATTCTCATTGTATCACCAGGCCCTTTGAACTCCACCTCTTCTAACAATAAAACCCCTTTCATAGTACCAATTTTATTAGTAATATAAACATTGTTTGGTGTCTCCTAGCTAGGTGCAAGATTTCACTTCCACTCTTGAATGCTCTATTCAACAAAATGCAAATGTACCCTCTACCTCTGTTTATATCTCAAAACTACTATATATCAAAACACTCAGACTAGCTGGCTTTAATCCAATTATCACACTCACAGACTAAACCTCTATTTTTAAAAAAAATTCCAATAACATTATATACATTAATATCTCTTCCTGACAAGTTGTTCTATAACAGCTTAAGTCTTACATGGATTGGGAGATGAAGGAATTGAATGAAATATGTATAACATCTAATACCAGTTTGCTTGACACCTATTAGTTAATAATTATACTTTATACTAGCTAGCCAATTGGAGTTAATTGGCACAGCCCTACTAATTAATTCTGTTTTTCGTTTTCCCTTTATTTATGGATCTTTTTAATGACTTTGATTTTTCGTTTGATCTCCACATGCCTTTTAAATTACAATGTTAAGGTTTTTCAATGTAAATTATATTGTTAAGGTTAAGAGAAACAGGTGATTGGTATTAATTATCTTTGAGTACATATAAATAGGGGATTGATTTGATTTCGAAAGTTCCCTTTTACATTTTGTTTTAGCTGCTGTGCCTCACCAGGGGCTGTCTCGCTCTTATTGATTCTTAGTTTAATTAGTTGATTTTGTTTCTTAAAAAGAGTATAAATAGGGGATAGCTGGGTCACTGGGTTGTGTGGGAGGATAGCTGTGAGACTGAACAAATGAATAAACTCAATAAAGAAAAGCTCTGTGTCTTGGTTTTGGCTTCACTAACTGACTTGGATCATTCTCACATATACCCTCTGAATAAAAATCAAGCCTTTCAAAGATGATTGTGGAATACTTTTTGAAGTTTTCATTTAGTAATGGCTATTCATTTTGACTGTGAAATACACATCATCAGCCACACACTAATGCTAAATGGAAAAGAAAAAGCTGACCAAGTCCTATCTCATCACATCGACAAATAGCAAGACGGTTTACTTGTATAATCCCTTAGACTTTTCTGATGAAATGCACTGACTGATTATAATAGGACTGATGCACTTGTTAGCGAGGGAATACTAGTTGAAAAACTCAGTGTGAGAAACAGTACGGAGGTTTGACTGGGAATATGACCCAGCTGAGAGCACTGAAAGCAAAAATCATATTTTCCCTTTAGACATTTATTGCACAAGCTGATGTGTGTTGAAAATAACTTCATTATTTTGAATGTTACTGAACCTACTTGCTCCCTGTTTGCTTACCAAGTGTGCACTCAGCGAAGTGGTAAACGTTGGCTACAACAAGTGTAACAAAATGAAAACCCAAATCGGCGAAAAGATTTAATCGCCTTATGTGTTGAAAACATGCCTTGGGCAAAGAATAAGATAACTGTGATTGGAGGCGTAAGGTTCTTCTCCATATCTATACCATATCTACATGCTTTCCCTTCGTTTTTGTATTCATCTTTCAGGCTGTCTTTTCTAATAAACCGCCATTATGAGTGGAGCCCAATCCTCAGCACTGTGTGGAAACCCCTTTTTCTTTACATGACCATCTTCAGGTGGCCCCGTATTGCTAAGTTAGAGCCTTCCTGGCAGAGTTATGGGTTCAAGTCTCCAGACTGCCTGTTGTTCAAACATGTCTCTCAGCTGGATGATTCTGTCAGCTCACAGTAGGGGAGCTAGGTTGACTGCAGAAGGAAAACCATGATGCTATGTCTCTCGAGGGACAAAACTGACAATGCCAAATGTTGTTCTTGTATTGCTGTGCCACAAAGCTGTATAGATGATGTTGGCATGGAGAAAGAATAGTGAGCAGCTGTTTTGATATTAGAGAAAAGAGTTAGGAAATTTGCTGGAGAAGGATTGAAATAAAGCCCTGCTTAGAAAAGGTTCAGAAAAAGCATTTATCTTTGTGTCATTGAAAATTTACCCTAAAGCCTCTTGACCATTAATCATAACACAGCCTTTGTGGAACCATCATTCATGACCCTATTATTTGTAACTTAGATATTGTTTTCGTCTTGCTTTTTAGGCTTAATGCATGTGGCCAGTAATACTATTGGTGTTAGAAGTAAGCATGTCATTGACTGGCCACATTTTAACAGTGTGTGTGCATTGAAGTCTAAGCTATATAAGTTCCTATTTTAACAGAACTTAATGCTTAGATTTATATTTAGAACCAGGGTTTTCTTGACTCATGCCAGTTGTATCCATGTTGAACTCCTTGTTGCTATGCATTCCTGTTGCAAGGCTTCCCAGTGTTTTCACAGTAACGGTAGTGCTTTCACAGTAATGGTAATGATATGGAATTGAAAAACCCACTTGTTTAAAATCGTATTTTCATCACTTGTTTGTTTGTATGGCTGCCAGAGTTTAAGACTTGATCAAACTGTTTAAGAATTGATAATCTGAAGAAAAATCTTTTTTTTGTCTTTGATTAAAAAGCTTCCCCATGTATCATCGACCATTTTAATCTGTATTGCGGTCTGCACAAACAACTAAAATGATTAGAACAGTTGTGCAAATACTCAAGAATATTCAGTGTGCAAACTTTAAAAAGTTTGTGGGGGGCAGGGGCTGAGTCGAAAACTACTTTAAATTATTAAAATACTTTGTAATTCGGCACAGTTTATGAACTGCAGTTAGAAAATATGTTTGCTAATATCTGGATTAACTGGCTTGTTTTCTCTCTTCTCCATTTCCCCTTTCTTTCCTTGTATCTTTGCCTTGCTTCTGCCTGCCGTCCTCAGACTAGAACCAGAAATTTTACTCAGAGCCAAACAGGACTTCATGAAAATTGACAGCGCTACAGATCTACAGTGAGTCTTCCCGCACTCCCTGAAGGAGTGCTTCTTCCACATGGTACCAGTCGTGTATCTACAGAACTGTCATGGATGAACTCTGCTTTCTGTTTCTTTTTTGCCCTTTCACAGGTTTCAATAAGTGAATTATTTATGCACTAATGTGAACAACCAGACCCATCATTGAACACTGTCTTTATAGCACTGACCCAATACAGGATCTGTTTCTCATTTAACAAAGGTCTTCAGTGACAGATTGCAGAACCCAGATACAACTAAAACATTTCTTTCAAATGATTGTGTTATTAATAACATTGAGATCCTGTCTTGGATTTTTTTTTTTGCTTTGCTCAATTTTCTTCTGAATTTCAAAGTATTTTTGAATACTATGTTTTGAATCTTGACGTGGCCTTCAGTTTTACTATGACTTATGGAACCAATTATAGCAAATATTTGTCTGTGGCCTATGATTGAAGTATTATGTCAACTGGGAGTTTAGTCAAAATTTTGTTCAGTTCTGCATTGTAACAGTAATGGTCCACAAGAGACAAAACTAGTTATTGTATAAGAAAGGGTGAGACTGAAAGCAGATTGGGAACTGATGGGTAGCATTGCATTCTTCTAGGCTGTCAATGTAAAGAAATTTTTTAGACTTGAAGATGAGCTCAGGTAGCAGCTAGCCACAGATCTGTGCTGCAATCAGATCTAAACAAAAACAAAAATACCTGGAAAAACTCAGCAGGTCTGACAGCATCTGCGGAGAGGAATACAATTAATGTTTCGAGTACGTATGACTCTTCACCAAAAGAGTCTGGTGAAGAGTCATACGGACTCAAAACGTTAACTGTATTTCTCTCCGCAGATGCTGTCAGACCTGCTGAGTTTTTCTTGGTATTTTTGTTTTTGTTTCGGATTTCCAGCATCCGCAGTTTTTTGCTTTTATCAGATCTGAACAGCTGTGCTGGTTTTTCGGAGGTACTGATTAATGAGTAGTTCATAACTGGGAGGTCTACCCATTCTGTGAAGCTTGTTTAGAATAGGAAAGGAGTTGGACACTGAGCCCCTCTAGTCCATCCTGCCTCCTAATTAGATCCTGGCTGAATGAAAAAGTGAAACTTTAATCAGTAAAAATAAACACAGTGAAGCTTGGGAAAGATTGAGCAGGCTGCCGCTCTTTTCTGAAATACTAAGAGGATAAGTTTTTTATAGAGGTCTTTAAAATTATGAAGGAGTTTGAAACGGTAGCCTTGGAGAAACTGTTTCCATTTGTGGTACAGTCCATAATAAGGGAGCATGAGTATAAGATAGTCACTAATTGATACTATAAAACAAAGAACTTAGAAGGAATTCCTTTATGTAGAGAGTAGTAAGAACATGGAACTCACTGTCATGTGGAATGGTTGAGGCAGATAGCATTGATTTTAGGGGCTGGCTTGATGCATGCGTGAGAGCAGAGGGAATAAGAGGCATATGGGACAGGGCAGGAAGAGGTAATTATCGTGGGAAGAAACTTATGGAATATAATCACCGATATAGACCATTTGGGTTTAGTAAATATGAGCTGTAGTAATTCTGTGCACCACTTGCCATTTGGGAAACCACACAGCAGTTGATTCCTGATGTGAAGATATTTCAGCCAGGCAAACCAATATTCACACAATCTGAAGTGGTAGTTTGAAAGTTTTTTTTACATAAAGTCCTTGGGAATATGAAATTGATGAAATATTTATTGTGAAATTCTGTAAGTTAACTTTTAACACTGCAATTTAAAACTGCACAAGCAATTAGCAGCTCTTTGCAAGCAAAAACATGTTGCATTGAGCCCATTATAAGCTTTTACTAAGCTGGTATTCAGATTGGAATTTGTATAGGTATTGATACATTTTTAGCATGGTATTGTACTTACTTTCACACTTCAAATTCCAGAGATTGTGAATTCCTAGCTCTTGCATAATGTTGTCCCCTAATTTGCATTAGTTTGATGACTTCTTGCAAAGAATCTTTGCTAACAAATGCAAATACTTCAAGGTGTAACTTTGCAGTGAACTCAAGTGTTCCAGTCAGACACTCAATATATTTGCAATGTTTCATGACCTGCCTTTTGGACATTTTCCTTAGATACTACAAGGACCAAATTGATGCCACAACAGAGAAGTATCCTGAAGAGCAGGAGAATGAGCTTGTTCAGGAATTCCAGCGAGTTCGCATATCTGGAGAAGAGAAATGTGGGGTATGGCAGAACTTTAAAGTCTGATATATAGTAGTTGGGAGATGGATGGATGAGCATAGCTTCTGGAATAGATACACTTGATTGTCCATCCAGCATGTTGAAATGTTTATTGTGAAAAGTATTTGTCACATGCTACATGATGGTTTTTTTTTGATTAGTCACAAGCCAGTGAAGAAGAGTTTTTAAAATTTCAACACCTTTGTTATAATTGAGGTGTTTTTCCCTTGTTGCCTAATGCACTCCCGTCGCCATACATTATCTGCAGAGGACAGGGTGGGTTGTCACCCTCCAAATAGTGGAAAGGAGTTAGAAGAGCAAATATGTAGGCAAATTTCTCAGTGCAAAAACAATAGGGCAATAATAGTTGGAGACTTCAACAACCCTATTATCAATTGGGATATCAACAGTGTGAAGGGCACAGAGGGCACAAAATTCTTGAACTGTATTTAAGAGAATTTTTTCAGCCAGCACGTAACAGGCCCATCGAGAGGGATCACAATTCTAGATTTAGTCTCAGGAAATGAAGCTGGACAAGTGGATGATGTAGCAGTGGGGGGAACATAATGCAGCTAGATTTAGCATCATTATGGAAAGAACAAAGATAGAACAAGAGTAAAAGCTCTAAATTGGGGAAAGACAAATTTTACAAAGCTAAGAGGTGAACTGGTGCAAGTGGACTGGATACAGCTACTAGACGGGAAAACCATGTCAAACCAGTGGAATGCATTCAAAAGCAAAATTCTACGGGTGCAGTGTAGGCATGTCCCCACAAGAAAAAAGGTGGTACTGCCAAATCTGGAGCCCCCTGGATATCCAGAAGCATACAGGGTAAAATAAAGCAGAAAAAGAAAGCTTATAACAGTCACAAAAAGCTTAATGCTGTAGAAAGCCTAGAGGAGTATAGAAAGTATAGGGGTGAAGTAAAAAAGGAAATTAGGAAAGCAAAGAACAAAGAAAAGTACAGCACAGGAACAGGCCCTTCGGCCCTCCAAGCCTGCGCCGATCAAAGAGACGATATGAAAAAAATATTGACAAATAAAATCAAAGAAAATCCAAAGATCTTTTATCAGTACACAAGAGCAGGAGGTAACTAAGGAAAGGGTACAGCCTATCTGAAATGTACATGGTAACTTGAGCATTGATGCTGGAGATGTGGATTCTGTGTATTCTGAAATATCCCCTTAAATCTTTGCCTCTACATTTCTCATAATTGCTCTTATTTAATTTGAAAAACATAGGGCAGAATTTTGCCGTCGGCGAGCAGGGGGCGTGGCCCGCTCACCGATGCGTAAAATGACGCGGGATGATGTTGGGCGGAACCCCCCCAGGCCATTGACATGATCATTTAAACAATTAAAGGACCTGCATGTCCAACCTTAAGGTTGGTGAGTCGGCCAGGAGCCCCGGCGGCAACTAGAGAAAACATGAAACCTCATCCAGCGGTGCGATGAGGTTTAATGCAAGGTTTCAAAAATTTTTAGAAAGTTATTATGTAAATTATGAATATGTCCCAACCCATGTGACATTGTCACATGAGGGGGACATGTTAGGGAATTTTTTTTTCTACTTTTAATATTTTTCAACGTGGAAGCGACCCCCCTGAGGCAGCACTTGGCCTCAGAGATGTGTGCTCTTCTGTGCGCATGTGCGAAAGAGCGCAATCTCGCTTTTGGGGAATCCCCTCGCCCACAGAGGGAGCACATAGCGCTTCCTGCCGGACGTCACCCTGGGTGGGCCTTAATTGGCCCGTCCACGTAAAATGGTGGCGGGGCCCGCTTCTCCGGCGGGGATCAGCTCCCCACCCCGCTGGAGATTGGGTCGGGCCCGCCCGACAGGCAGAAAATTCTGCCCATAGCCTTGGACCCACTCCTCTCTCCCTCAAACTGAATGTATAATTCAATCATATTATGGTTGCTGCTACCTAGGGGCGCCTTCATTATGAGGTCATTCCACAGGTGGGATGAGGTTTCCGATGTTAATTAAAAATAAAATAAAAATTTTTAGAATTCATTTTCAACATGTCCCTGCTCATGTGTCAGAGTCACATGAGGGTACATGTTTTCCTTTTGTTTTGAAAACTTTACTTTTAATGTGAAAAATCTTCAGCTCCCTGAGGCAGCGCTGTGCCTTCAGGGAGCTTTCACTGAGCGCACCCGTGCGCATGCGCTGACTTCTGTACTCACCCTCCTGCCCCACACCCTGACAGCGCTGAGGTTATCAGCGCACATCTCATGTAACAGCCAACCAGCGTGAAATTGTGGTCGGGTTCCGATCGTGGGTGGTGGTCCTTTGTGCAGCCGCTCCTGGGCCTGCCCTTAATGAAGTGGAAAGAGTAAATTCATTAGTATGATGAATTATAAATACATCCTATCTTATACTTAACAAGCTACTAGAACTTGCACATTGGAGCACCAACATTCTACCCTAGATAATAGTATTTCACCATGGAGCAGTTCTCTCACGAGGAGATAGAATATTAGAAAGAATTGTGGTGTGCCTATGGCTCATGGAGGCAGGTTTCAATGTCATGGTGAGATTGCTGGAAAGTAGGAGCAGGGTTTCTTCCTGTTTTCTTCAGGAGATTATAACTGGTACAGAGTGAGAGAAGGAAAGGTAAAATAGAGAAAATACTTGAAGCATATCAGATATAATAAATATATTCCCCTGATCATCAGTACTGTTAATCATTTAAGCAAGATAAGCAAAATAATGAGATTCTGCATTGTGTTAAGATATCCCTCTAACCTTTTAGGAATATGAATTTGAGAAGTCAAAGAAGCTCTGATGATTCACTAATTTTTAAGTACTACTTAAGTTTCTTCTTACTAGAGTCTAAGCCATTATTAATTTCTAATGGGAACATCACCCACAAGTAAATCATTCTATGGTTTCTAAATACGTTGTTATTCATTGTAGGTCCCTTTCACCGACCTTCTGGATGCTGCTAAGTGTGTCGTCAAAAGCCTGTTTGTTCGCGAGAAGTACATGGCTCTGTCCTTGCAGAGCTTCTGTAAGACAACTAAGAGATTTCTGGAGCAGCTGGGAGACAGGCAGTGTCAAGGAAACTTGCATGATGAAATGCTGGAAGCCCCCATTTCACCCGGTGAGACCAGACATAACATTGTTAGCAGCAGGCAGTTATATTGGAAACTTTAGGTGGCAGATGGCAATTTTTGTTGGCTTTCAAATAAAAATAGTCTGATTAACAGACAGGAACTTCTTTTTGAAAATATGAAGGGAAACAGCATATGCTGTTGGTTCAAGCTGGGTATCTTTTTGTGAATGTTACCCATTGAATCATAAGTTGTGATATTACTTGACAGGCTGTGAAAGGACAAGTTTTAGGGGTGAAAATTGTCTATGCCAGCTCCACGAAATGGGTTTTTTTTTAGCAAACCGACTGTCAATTTTTCACCATGCCAGTTTTCATTTTCCATTAACTTAGAAAATTTGAACTATTGTTCTGTGAACATGAATGAAATAAAGATCGGGCATGGTGAAATATCGGCTGCTGATTCACTACGAACCTGTTTTGCACTGCTCCTGTATATCAATTTCACCCCTTTAATCTCTGCAGTAGGTAGAGAAAACTTGTAAAGGGGACTTCTCCAAATTTCAGTTAATATGCAGAATGTTCCTCTAGATTCAACAAATTAATGTAACAACATAAGTTTCAAACCAATTATAATCCACATACAAGTAACATTCTTTATTCTATAACATTTATGCCACATTGCTTGCTATTGCTGATTAAATTCCACCCATAGTTTCTTTGCATTTAATGAGGATGGCGGGGGCCCTGATGTCTGTCACCAAAGCTGGAGGTACCTTTGCTGACCCGATTTCAGGGAGCCCTGAATAAATTAAGTCCCTAATTGGCAGCATGAGCCTTGCTGCCAGGACCTACCGGTTCTATGGCGGATATTTACACTTCCCCCAGTAGAGCTTCTGCCAGTAATACACTTGGGTCTTCACCAGGATTTATCGTGGGAACTCTGGGGAAAGGTAAGTGAGGGAGGGATGAGGGTTATGGAGAAGGCTGACCAGCAAGAAGTGCGTGTGGGAATTTGGAGGAAAGGGTGGGGATGGCTCTCAGTGGGCACCCCCCTCCCCACTGCTGGGTCCCTCTATCAGGCAGTGTGCCTTTGAATGAGGGACCCCTTCCCTCCTTCTGTAGGCTGCAATCAAGCCCATGAGGCTTTAGTTGTGGATTTCCCTTTGTGGAAGCCCCTTGCCTGCCAAAGGTTGAATATGTGCAGGAGCTGGATAGGCCCTTCAAATAGGTATTAATATCCACTTACGGGCCTCAATTGTCATCCAAGCAGGAAGGCAGTTCCCGAACCTTCCCACCCTGGACTTTAATCAGGGGGAAGCTGTAGTTTGCCCACCCCACACCCCTCCGCCCAATCAAACACCTCCGTCCCCACCCCCATCCCCTTAGAACTGGACTTGGGGTGGGGGGAGGGGCATTAAATTCAGCCTGGGATATCACTGTTGTGAGATTTACTGAAGATTGGATTATGTTTATGAAGAAGGAACCTTTTTGTTTATCAGGGATTAAACACAAGGGTTTTCTATACAGCCCCACCACTTGTACCATTTTGTGTTTATCACAAACAGCTCCTCCTAATGACACCTCATTAAAGTACAATTATCTCAGTGACGGGATTCTAGATGCAACTGCTAACGATTAGGAGAGGTGTTGATAAATGGAGATTCCCTTAATATGTTGGTTGTTTCGCTTTTTGATTTTACTGTTCACTGTGGATAGTGGAAAACTCATTCTGTAAATTGTATTGAAATTATAAAAGCAGAATACTGCAGATGCTGGAAATGTCTGTCCGCAAACATGACCCAGACCTTCCTGTTGCTTGCCATTTCAACACACCATCCTGCTCTCATGCCAACATGTCTATCCTTGGCCCTCAGCAATGTTCCAGTGAAGCCTAACGCAAAGTGGAGGAACAGCACCATATCTTCTGATTAGGCACTTCACAGCCTTCCGGACTTAACATTGAGTTCAACAACTTCAGACCATGAACTCTCTCCTCTATCTACATCCCTTTTTTCAAACTTCATTTTTATATTTTATCCACTTAATTTTATTTTCATTCGTTTTTTTCATTGTTTTATCCTCCTTTTTTATCCCCCTCTTTTTAACCCATTTTCGATCCCTTCCTTATAAATCCTTTCTTCGTAACCACAATTATAGTTGCTAAATTTGCATACCGACAAAATCTCCCCCTCATCAGTGTTTATGTTGCTGTACTGCATGTGCACAACACTTATGTGCTCAGGGTGTTCAGATATTACCCTGAGTGATGTATTGTATAACATGCCAGTTAGAAATTATTTTGAGACTTTTACTATTTATTGATTTATTTTACAGATGCATCTACCCATTCACCATTTGCTGAGGAGCATCCATACAAAAACTGTGACCCAGATATAATGCCTGAGGATACTGGGTTTGGCTGCAAAATGATTGATGGAGTCACCCATGTGTACTCTAAATCAAATATTATGGACAAGTAATTAAAACTCTTAAAATCTTTTAAAAAGCGTGCAAATCTCGTACAACCTTTAAAAAACTGTATATATGTATAGATCAGTTCCTGGTATAAATTATCAGACTGGTTATCGATATCTAGTACTGAATGAGTAGAAATTTCCACCAGTTAAATGTTGGGAATGCTGAAACCATTGTTTTCAGTTTCCGCTCCAAGTTCTGTTCCCTAGTTACCAACTCCATCCCTCTCATGGACAACTGTCTGAGATTAAGCCAGTCTGTTCACAACCCTTGGTGTCACACTTGATCCTGAGATGAGCTTCTGATTTCCTATTTGTGCCACCTCTAATGCTGCCTATTTCCACCTATGTAATATCACCCAAATTCACCCCTTTCTCAGCTCATCTGCGACTGAACCCCTCATTCATGCTTTCATTACCTCTATACCCTATTATTCCAATGCACTCCTGGCTGGTCTCCCACTTTCTACCCTCTGTAGACTTGAGGTAATCCAAAACTCGGCTGCCTTTTTCTTAACTCGCAGCAAGTCCCATTCCCCATTCACCTCTTTACTCACTGACCTGCATTGGCTCCTGGTCAAGCAACATCTTGATTTAAAAATTCCCACCCTTGTTTTCAACTCTGCCCCTCCCTGCCTCTGTAATCTCCTCCAGCCGCACAACCTTCCAAGATACCTGTGCTCCTCTAGTTCTGGCCTCGTGTGAATTCCTAGGTTTTAATTGCTGCACCACTGGCGGCCGTGCCTTCAGTTGCCTAAGCCCCAAGCTTTTGGTCATCTGACTTATGTGGTTCAATGTCATACTTTGTTCTAAGATGCTTCTGTGAAAGCACCTGGGGACTTCTCATTACATTAAGGGCACTATTGTTGTTATTTCAATCCTTGTAAATACTGAATGGCTGGGATAATTTTCAGCTGTTTGGTCAATTCCAAGTATTAATGTGCCCTTACTGACATCCAGGGAGGCCTTGTGCCACTAAACTAAAAGCTCCGGGTTCAAGTCCCAACCCAGGGCTTGATGACTAAGGAAGGTGCATTCATAATGCAGCCAAACAGGTTGAGTATCAAGCTACAAGCCCTTCCAACACCAATGGCAGGCAGTAAGAGCAGGTGAGATTCCTGGTCAGCCATGTGATTGAAAGAATGTTGACACCTCTACCATCACTGTCCATAGCTCCAGAATACAACATGCATGTAAAAGCACATGTTGTCTAGCAACTCTGAGTCCAAGTGAACTGTAACACACCATCACCACGATCAGAAATTTCAGTGCCTATATTTCAGATCCATAACCAGAAACAGGAACATTGTATTTAAAATAGCTTCAAGATGGTGGGATGCTTTTAGAGTGCTTTTTTTCATGTTTCCTTGGATTGTGACACTTTCAAGTTTTTAATTTGGAGTTTGCATCCCTTCATGATGGTAGGGTATGGCAGTGTCATGGTAATATTGCTAGACTGAAACAGTCTGATTGTGGAAAAACCCAATAGGTTCATTAAATCCGCTATCCTTACTTAACCTGCCCTATATGTGACCCCAGTTCCTCTCTTGATAAATACGGAAAATGCTAGAAATATTCAGCAGGCCAGGCAGCACCTCTTAAGTGAAAAACAATTAATATTTCAGGTTCCTAACATTCCATCAGAAACTTTCATGGTGAAAGGTTATCGATCTGTAGTTATCCCTGTTTCTGTCTCCACAGATGCTGCCCGACCTGCTGAGTATTTCCAACATTTTCTGTTTTTATTTCAGATTTCCAGTATGATAGTGTTTTGCTATTGGATGATTCTTTTGCCCTGAAGTGCTGTAACAAGCCTCTCAGTTGCATCAAACTGTTACATTACATTGGTTCAAGTAGGAGGATTACAGCTCCCTTCTCAAGGGCTAACATGGATGGGCAACAAATGCTGGCCTTGCCAGCGACACCCACATTCCTGGAATGAATTTTAAAAATCGGCGAGCTGTCCTTGTGCTTCAGTCCTCCATCAAATAGAAATGAAGTGCTGTTTGCTTGGTGGGAGAGACAAAGTGAAGATGAATGTGTTGTTATCTTCTGATAGCTGTTAAGTGGAGGGTGTGTTATCGCTAAGCCTTACAAAGTGTGAAAGCTCCATTACTTATTTGGACTGCAGGCCTAATAAAGGGCAATAAACAGGTGTGCAGCACATGAGATGTTTGGAATAATTGCTGGCTTTTAAGTTTCTCAACATCCCTCATTAATAAGGCATCAAGAATTGGAATTAAGTGATGCATCATATCATCCCGAAACAGCATATTTCCATGACTGATTTGGTATTCTAGCAGTCTGCTTTCCTATCTACTGCTTTGTAACCAAGCTGTAAGAAATGGATTAAAAGAGGCCTTTCTCTCACCACCTGTAGACCTGTGCTTTAGCTGAAATTGGTAACCAAACACTTGGAAAATGATTGGCATAAAATCCGTATCTTACATTTTATCATTCCATGTGCAGGTACAGCTATATCGATATTAGCCAGTTTCAGTGAAAGTATGAATATGCTTGTGGACTGGAGGGTAATTTGCGATCTAGCCATAGTATACAACCTTCTCATTTTGGAGATGCCTAAGATGGTTCCAAGTATGATCCCTTTCAGTTGATTCCCTGATGGGGCAGATTTCCTCCTCCCTTCATTTACACAAAGCTGGTCATTTATTTCATCCCAAGGAAGAGCAGATTATTCACAGGGGTCCTATGTAACATCATGAAATTACTCCCCCTATCGGTTGATAGTAGAATCGCATCAATAGCAGCCTTTAGCTCTGTCCTCTCAGTTATGGTGGAATAGTGATTGGAGAAATACAAATCTAAGCGCCAAGGGACAAACTTTATCTTTGTTGGTCATGTTGGTGGGAAGTTTGTGGGCCTTGAGTCCCGGCATCCCGCCCCCATCTCTTGAGATTACTAAACCACAATGGTTAAGAGGGCTAAAGTTTGTAATACAGGCATCTACTAGCATTCCTCTTAAACCAGCTGCTTGGAATTGCATAATAGTGTCCTAACTTTTAAAAATGCATATGAAAAAATTATTTGTAAATGAAAAAGCCTGGAGTGTGATCTTAAATCTGGTTTATTTAGGTCGACAGAACTGGACCTGCCTTGCCCAGATCTCCAGGAGTTCACTGCGGATATGAATGTTTTAATGGCCTTAATAATTAATGGACCAGTGTAAGTGCAAATGAATTTTAATGCTTTGGTATTCATTGATCTGTACTCTGACAACACCCATTCTACCTCACCACTGCCCCTGTTGACCGCCCCCCTCACTTTCACCCATCTGTACCTCACTGTCTCTGTCGACCCAGCCCCGTGACTATCTATAAATTGTCAAGCTGCTTCTCCAGTATTCAGTGATGGATGAACAGAAATATCCTTCAGTTAATTATTGGGAAGACTGAAGCCATTGTCTTTGGACTTCCGCGACAAACTTTTTTTGCTAACCATTGCTGCATTCCTCTCCTTGGCAATTGTCTGAACCAGACTGTTGCAACCATGCTGTTCTGTTTGACCTTGATGAGCTTCTGACCACACATCTGTGCCATCACTAAGGCCCCCAATCTCCATCTCTGTAACATTGCCCAACTGTACCCGTGCATCAGCTCATTTGCTGCTCATCCCATGGCTGTGGCCATTTCTGCTTCCCTGCTTTTAATTTTTCTCTGCCTTCGGCTGCTGCAGCCCTAATCTCTGGAATAACCTCTTTCCACCTTTAAGTTGCTCCTTAAAATCTGTCGTCTTCTCCCAGTCTCCTTATGTGAATGAGTATCAAATTTTGTTCGATAAAGCTGCTGTGAAGTGCATTGGGACATTATAACTACATTAAGGGTGTGATATAAACACAGGTTGTTTCTCTTTCCTGGCAGCACAGACTCTGTTTTCACAGATACCAAATTTGTATGTTGCGCAATGAAGAAAGAACCAAATACTAAATTGATCTCTGCAATTTACTTGGGTATAGATAGTCAAAGAATGATACGGTATAGAAGGAGGCCATTTGACCCATCGTCCCCATACCGGCTCTGTGGTAGAGTTATCCAGTTATTCCCACTTCCCTATTCTTTGCTCATAGCTTTTTTTCAAAAAACCCAATAAATTATTTAAAAAATGTAAAATCTATGAAGAACATAAAATTAATTTTGTGTTGCTTTACTGACAAAATTATGGTTATTGCAATTTTCTTTTCTGTGTAGTCAAGAGACTTTACCCCTACAATGCGAGTTACAATTTTATTTTTTATGAAAGACTTAAAATGGAAACCAAATATTTCAGATACATTGCTTTAACAGAACTGATTTTATTCTTGTAGATTATAGAAGTGAATGAGTAGTTAGCAGAATTATTTTCCTTTTGCCCCAACAGAAAATCCTTCTGCTATCGACGGCTGCAGTATCTGAGTTCTAAGTTCCAGATGCATGTTTTACTGAATGAAATGAAGGAGCTGGCTGCTCAGAAGAAAGTACCACATCGAGACTTCTACAATATTCGCAAAGTAGGGAAACTGAGAACTTACTTTTAACTTTTACACTCACTCTCAATACCCTACTCCCCTCTTGGTATCTTTTACTACCACGACAAGAATTTCTTTGGAATAAACTGGATGTGACATTTGAGCAAAGCCTAATTGTCATGATAAACTACCAATGCTTGCCATTTGCTGTAAGCAGTGTACTAAAAACCCTCCCTTTGGTTACTGCTAATTTCCAGGTTGCTATATGATAATTTATTAAAATTTTTAAGTAACTTCTTAATTGCTAAAGGTGAATGAATTATCAGGAGTAGACTATTAAGAGAAATAACTGAATTTAACGGAAATAAACTCATTTATCTCAGCACTACTTAATGAGCATGAACTCCATACTGATGTGGAAGAATACTCTAGAGTTAAATGCACCATCATTAAGCTGTCCTATCCAATCTCAAAACATGTTTTGTGTAGCATTGAAGAATTTTTGTGGGAATAGGGTCAATATATAGCACTCTGTTCTTTTGTACTTAACACACGTAAGAATGTTTGGGGAATGGAACACATTGCATTATAGGCATCCACTGGGTGCACGAAACAGGTATGATGCAAAGAAATGAAATGCAACTGAGGTTTTATTATTCTGAAATTTTGCAATGTTCCTCCTATCCCAGGAACTATAATCTTAAATTGGTACACTTTCAAAGATTAGTTTTCTTTTCTGCAATGTAGGAAAAACAGTTTTATTGCTTTTACATTCAGAGTTTGGATACATCCACCAAGATTTCAGTCACCAATCAGCTGACATTGTGTTTTCCTCCATGGCCAGAGGCATTTGTTGACCAACATACCCCAAAATGGTGACCTGAAAAAGGCAGAATAAAACTGAGTACCAAAAATTAAAAGGATTGGGGGTGGTGGTGATGGTGAAGGGTAGAGAAGTAGGTCTTTGTTATAATTCATTCACATGGGTGTCACCTTTATTGCCCTTAAGATGATGGTGGCCCAACGTCTTGAATAGAACTGAATGACAGGCTAGGCCATTTCAGGGGGCAGTTAAGAGTTATCCACATTGCTGTGGTCTTGAGTCACATATTGGCCAGACCTGGTAAGACAGCAGATTTCCTTCCTTAAAGAAAACTTCCAACTGATGCGTAATTAGAGTTAATTTTGTACTGTAAGCCCACACTCGTTGAAAATGGAATTGAAGCTCTGTCTTGCCTCATTTCATATAGATTGCTTAGTGATTTTTTTTCTTTATTCTTTCATGGGATGTGGGCATCACTGCCAAGGCCAGTATTTGTTGCCCATCTGTAATTGCCCAGAGGGCAAGTTGCTGTGGGTCTGAAATCACATGTAGGTCAGAGCAGGTAAGGACGGCAGATTTCCTTCCCTAAAGGGCATTGGTGAACCGATGAGTTTTTACAAAATCGATGATAGTTTCATGGTCACCATCACTGAGACTAGCTTTCAATTCCAGATTAATTAATTAATTGAATTTAAATTCCACCAGCTACCATGGTGGGATTTGAACCTGTATCTGCAGAACATTAACCTGGACCTCTGGATTGTTAGTCCATTGAAATTATCACTACGCCAACATCTAAGTGAGTTGACAGAAACTTTTGATTGCAACTGTGTGCGCTGGTTTTAAACTCAGGGGCAACAGTACTTTATGCTAATCCACAGTGCCACCCAAATATTTTTAAGTAGCTGTTTTTTTTCTGAATTGCCTGCTTTCCCTTCCCACTACTTCCTCACCTCTCGACCTTTTTAATTTTACAGTTTTGGCTTTGTTGGCCAACAAAATGCCTCTGTCCTTGAAGGAATGCCAGCTGAATGATGACTGGGTCTTGGGAGGTGTATCAGAGTTCTAAATGAAGGAACAATCAAATTGTTGTTCCTACATTATAGAAAAAAACCCTAATGTTTGTGGTGCACCAATTTAAGATAATGAACTGCTTGGGGGAGGGAGAACATAAAATTTCAGAGCAATGAAAACTCAGTTGCTTTCTAAATTTTATAATGTCGCGGCCATTTTTTTTTAAGAAAGAAAACCTGAGCCAAGTCATATGGATTGCAAAACTGAGTGTAAGATTACAAGATAGTTTCCTTATGTCTCTGTTTTCTTTGTACCTGATCCAGTAATTCAATGCAACCGTCACTCACAAAGTACATCCGGTTCATTTCAGGAGACGACTTGCATGGTTCCTGATGTGTGAATGTAGGGTAGAAATTTTCGCCGCTCGACCCGCTCGAGTGTGAAATGATGTGTGTTGACATTGGCTGAGCGTGCCGACATCAACACGCAGTTGCACAGTAGTTCGGTCGGTGGGCATGCGCTGGAGTCAGCAGCGCACCCGCCAACAATTAAAAGGCCTGTTAAGGCCATTAAATAATCAATTAAGCTAAATTTTCCGCTGCCCGTCCAACCTAATGGCTGGCGGGCAGGCAAAAAGTCCAAAGCAGACGCTGCATTTTTCTGGAAACCTCATCCACGGGCGGGATGAGGTTTTCAAAAGCAAATAAAAATAAAATAAAAGTTTTAAATTGAATTAAAAACATGTCCCTGCTCATGTGACAGAGCCACATGAGGGAACATGTTTTATTACATTTTTATTTTCTTCTTTTAATCGCTTCATCTCCATGAGGCAGCTCTGTGCCTCAGGGAGATTATGAAGTGCTCACTCGCGTGCATGTGTCAAGTTCACGCTTGGCCCGCTCGCCCTGCTCCCCACTGCCCTCCCTCCTCCCCCCCCTCCCCACCGCTGGGGAGCGCTGGGCGCTGCCACTTGGGTTTCATGCTGGATGGGCCTTAGTTGGCCCGTCAGCGTGAAATCGCGGTCTGGTGCCAATCGCAGGCGGTGGTAGAATTCCCGATCACCCCCGCCCGCCAAGCGGAAAATTCTGCCCATAAAATCTGTGGGGAAGAGGGGAAAAATCTCTTCAAACTTTAGCCTGTCTATATATGCATGGATTTCTTTATATTCAATCTGATTTACTGTTTAATATAATTTGAACATCTTTCTAGAAAATTGTGGAAGGTAACAGTACTTAAATACAATCTACTTATTCCCAGACAACTAGTGAAATAGAAAATCACAATATTCTCAACTTACCAGTAAAAACATCAGTGTGCTTTTATTAACTAAACACTTTCAGCTATTGTAGTTAAAATTAACATTTGCTAGACTCCCATTTACTCTGTCATTCAAAAGCCTGCCTCTGAGTGGCTAGATAAATAATTTGTAAATAATGAGGATTTCTGTTGTTTTATATGTTGGTAATCCGTTCCCTTATCTAACAGGTTGATACCCACATTCATGCATCATCCTGCATGAACCAGAAACACCTGCTTCGTTTTATTAAGCGTTCAATGAAGAAGTACCCAGATGAAATTATTCACGTGGAAAATGGAAAAGGACAGACCCTGAAGGATGTCTTTGAGAACATGAACCTCACAGCGTACGATCTCAGTGTGGACACACTAGATGTGCACGCGGTATGCATGGAATGTACTTTGTAAGACGCACCTTAACCCATCAGTCACAAAGAACCCATTGCTTCTAGTTAGTTGTCCCAACATTTCTGTAATACATTTAAATGGGATTTAAACAATACTAAGTCCTACTTTTGCCTTAGTTCACAGTTATGTCCAGATCAGTCAGTTTTTTCTTTTGTGTTTTAATTGGTAAACCAACATGTACCATGGCTTGATAGAAACTTGCATTCACCCTGTGATTCCCCACTTGGATTGAAAAAAAGGGAGGAGGGAAAAACAAAGAGCAACAGACAAAGTATTTGCAGTTCTCCTGGTACAGAAAAATTAGTTTTATGTTGAATTGCTGCGGCTGTGCCAGTAATTTGTTTTCTTTGTAGCCTGCTTAAGCTTGTACTAAAGATAAAGCGCTTGGGGTATTGAAGTTGAGCTGAGCAGCTTCCTGTGTGTTGCAGTTAAGTAAAATGCGTTTTCCTGGAGCATGATGTAACTCTTTTGTCTGAACACGAGATAAGTAATTTGGTTAATGTTCTTTCTTTTATCTTTCAATTTCCATCAGTAACACAAAGCAAAGGGCAGAGATCCTTTCTCAGACTACGATTTTGCTCCAAAATTAAATAATTTTACTGAAAACAAAGGGTTTTTGTAGAGTGTTTGTCATGTTTTTTCCTGGAGATACTGACACTTGCTGGTGAATGGTTGCACAAAGACATTACAGTACCATTCCAAGTGGCGGAATGACTCATAAACATATGTGAATAATGGACAGGATAGGACCAGCTGCTCCATCAAGCCTGTCTCGCATATGATGCCTGGACCATCATGACTAGACACTTGCTGCCCCAGCAAAGCTTTCTTCCTGCCATCATGTAAGCGCTTTGGACCTTCTATGTGATGGAACCTCTGTCTCAGGCAAAAACTGGGACAGCTCCCTCTATGGGAACCCAGCATCTATCCTCCTTCTACGTTGGTATCGTTTAAATGCATGTCCTTGGTCCTTTCCAACCTGTCAAACTGAAATAACTTTATCATAGGCATACACTGCAATCCTTTTTTTATCTTGTACTCCTCTATTAGGCCATCTCTTAAGTTTGTGATGCTGTTAAGTGAATAGACCCAGCTCTTTATGCCTGTCTGAATAATTAAGGCTCTTTAAGCTGGGAATCTTGTTGCTTTCCTCTTAACCTTTTCCAAGGTCACCACATCAGCCACGTTCTGAGGGAACTAAAACTGAGCACAGTTCTCCAATCACTCACATCATGACAAATGGTCTCCTTTGATTTATGAGCTTAAATAGTGAGTGCATCGCGGCTAAGCCTGATCCTAACTGCAGGTGACATTCACACCTGTATGTTTTGTGGCAGGGGTTTGCTAGCTAGCCATTTAAAGTGAAAGTTGTGTCTTTTATTTTAGCTTCCATAACTCGGGGGTAATGAAACTAATGAATGTGCAACAAATTTCTCGTTTGAAATTAACCAGCTTCTCTCAGACCAGGGAGTGAAGCTGGGTCTTTCAGGCCTTTGTACCTTCATATCATCCATTTTACCCACTAAGCCTTTAAGATAAACTTTAATTCTTGTGAGTAGTTTAAAGCTAATTCCCCATGTAGATTGTAAATGGCATACTTTTCTTTAAATTCTGGCAGGATTTGGATTCTTTGTGAAACAAGAAGGGACTCGAGCCTCAGTATTTTGAATAGTAAGTACATATCCCTAGATGTGTTCCTGGTTTTTTTATATTAACCATCTTATTTTAAATTTATCTGACGATTGACTCCTCCAAGGTGAAAAAATTCCAGCTGGAACTGTGGGAGGTTGGGGGGGAATAAAGAGCATCCATGATGGATCTGAGAAAAGACTAATCAGACTGAGGTTATTTGTCAGTGACCTCTAGTAATGGGATCCCTTTGGCTTACAAAACCTAGTGTATTCATTCTATTTGTGATGAATGCAAGACTTGGTGGAAAAGCTATATTAATGGATTAATGGGATTAGTATTCACAAAAAAAAACCTGTGTCACATCTAAGGGTAAGTACTTGACATTCATAGTATTGATTCTTACACTTCCCTTCTCCTTCAAAATTTTAGTGTTCAAAATTTCATTGCTGTAAGCTTAAAGATGAAAATTCCAGTTTTACTGTCAAATATATGTTGATCTTTTTCTAATTGAAATGATCTGATATTATAAATCAATATCCGCTATCTTCTTTTTCATTACCTGTTTGTTCAGTTACCTCAATGAGTAAAACATTCCTGATAAGAACTTGGGTATTCACTCACTTCTGGTTTAAAAACAAGGTGTAGTTTGGAATTTTCAAATATTTTGTACATTTTTTTCAACAGGGATACACCAAGTGTCCTATCTGTAGAAATGGTAGCTTAAATGTTCACCTTAAGCTGTGATGAATCATGCTTTATCTGTGAGCTGAGTGTTCTGGTTATTCAGAGAGTGAGTAATTGCTATACGTTTAACTCTTCTACATAAATATGATCTATGGGATGTGAATAAAAAGCTTTGTCCTATTTACATCTCCCTTTCCTCCTGCTTCCTATCCCACTGCTATAATCATTTTTGAATTAATTTCATTTGCAGTCCCTTGACCACGTTTTTTTATTACTTTGTCCAATTTTTTTCCTGTATTCTTCATCCCACTCTGCTTCATTGCTGATTGAGTTGTGGCTCATGGGCTAAGTAAGTTTAGGTTTTGGAGCATCTATGATTTGCCACAAAGTAGCGTGAACCATGTAAGACAAGGGCTGCAGGTTATACTGTATCAGAGAGGGGTTCACTTTGGTTTGCCTCCTTTCACTGGAAATGTGCTCATAGATATTGGAGGTTAGTAAGCATGCAGTACTTAATGAGGTAGAGTAAATGAATGATGTAATTGAAAAACGGCACACAGTGATTGAGTTTATAAGGAAAGGTAGCAGGTAATGGAAGAAAAGAGAAGGTTAATTGTTGTTTGTCAGTTTTGAATCTATTGTGCCATCAAATGTTTGTGTACCATGCTCTTTTGGGCTGAAGATAATTGGTATCAAATAGAAGCCAGCTGTGGTGCTGTCTCTAATGGCTGAAGCTGGAGAGCAAGAAAAAGGAAACATAAAATAACCTGCTGAAATATTTTGAGTTGATAGATGAATATGGAGACGTGGTGCATGCTTTGGATTGTTGTTTCCTCCATAGTATAGATTTTAAGATGGATGCAGTGCTGGTAATCCTGCTGGTTATTTACTTATCTCTGGAACTCTACCCTTGAATTCTTTGGTGAATAATTTCTCATTGCATTAGATATCTGTAAAACCTTTGGTACAGTTTGGCATTGTGCATTTTTTCATAAAAGCTCATGATCTATCAAGCTATGTTCATGGCTATCTAAGCATGTTCTCAAATGTCCTGGCAGTTCTCGCTTGTACCAGTAGACATGATTCAAGAAAAAAATCTTTCTTTGATACCTAACCTTCAGCCTCTGTTGCAATCTATCTTTCCTTTGACCGTATTAATATTGATAAACTAGTCAATGAAGTTAATTCATTTTATGAACTCCAAACATGCCATCCCTCAACCACTTCCTTCCCAAATTAACAATATTTTGAAATTGTGAGCCATCTCTGTCTGTCTCCAACTCTCCTCCCAGAACCTCAGAATTATGTTTTTTTTCTCCCTTCTACTACCAGGCTTCAAATCATCTATTTAGTTAACCCTGTTTAAACACAGTGTCTTTTAACCTTTTCAACCTTGACTACCATGAACCTTGGCTGTTCATATTCACTCATCAGTAATTTTAATCTCTTAAAAATGACTAAACCTTTTGAGCACGTGATAACTTTAGCTGGCTAAGAGATTTGCTCTCTAGTTTGCCTGGACTGTCTAACATTGCAGAGGACATGTACTCATTTTGCAAAGATCCTGGTTTACAGAGTTTTAAATTAAAGGTTTAAAGTGATGCTTAAAAGGCAGTTGTGGGATAAGGAGAGGTAACTTGCAATTTGCTGAATCTGCTGCAAAAGTCACATTTCATATTAGGAAATAAATCTTATTTGTAATTCATTAATTATTGTAGGAGCAGTATTTTTATTGACCATTAATTATTCTAGCATTCTTAGCCATTTCCAATATTTTCAGATTGAACAAAGTGGATGTTAGTGCAGATGCTATTCAAGTTGGGTAACTGATGTACATTTCCAAAAGCGCATGATGCATGAGCTATTCCACATTTTCGGTGCTTCTTTTATTCCTTAGAAATGCACTAATAGTCAAAATAAAATTGAGCTACCGTTTTGTTGCATCGTTCAGCTGAGGTGGTTTGGAAGTATTTTGTGACATTCTCTCACTCAGGAGCTTGCTAGGAGCTACACAGAGATAGTAGTGGCCTTTTAATGATGGATTTTCAGGGACAGTGCCCTGTTTCCATTTGTCTCTGTTAACACAGCTGAGGTTGGAGACTCTCCAAGTGGAGGCACATGGGCAGGAAAAAAAATCAATCTTTGCTCAGTGACACAGTTTGTTGGAACACTGATGTCAGGTACTACCGTACTAAAAGCTCAGCCCTGTAAAATATATGTATTATACAATATGTCAGACATATGACATTTCTTGAAGGATATTTCCAACTGAACTTAATAGAATGAAGAAGAAAGTCACCGTAGTCCAAGAGGACCATAGGTTGCTCTCTCATTAGAGAGAGAAAGGCGACTGATGGTGAGTTTAACCTCAGGTGAGGGGCAAGGTTGAAAAGGTAGGGCCATCATGGTGGACCTCAGCCGGTACGGGAATTGAACCCACACTGCTGGCGTAACTCTGCACCACAAACCAGCTGTCCAGCCAACTGAGCTAACTGACCCCCAACTTAATAGCAACCCCAGTATCTCCTCTATCGTGTGAATTTGCCTTTTTTTAAAAACTCGTGATTATCTAATTTTGCCCTCCAGGGCTATGGTCCCATCATTATAATGTCAAACTCTGTTACAAGTTCCCACAAGATTGTCATTCCAATTATAGCTGAAGAGTTTTAAGAGGCACTCAGGGGATTTCTAAAGGCAACATAATCCATAATGCTCTCATGTATATCTGCTGCAAAGAGAAATGCATTGGAACAGGGATATTAATACATTTGGAGAGCAGTGATTGCGCAGGGGAACACAAGGGACCAAATGAGAAGGAATTAACAAACCATGAAGAAATGCACAAGGGAATCATAGAAGAGGCATCTAATAAAACAGTGAAGACATTGAGATGAAAATGTTCTTCAGTATAGGCAAAAAAATGTTTATCTGTACAGTGGCATAGATGTGCTTCAGGCCCTTATGATTTTGATATGCCTCCCTTCCCTGTTTGTAAAGTAATTAGTGCTAAAATATTGAGCTCTATGAATACCTCACGCTGACTTGCCATTTATTTTGTGCATGAATGATCAGTGGTTCTGCTGGAGTGTCTGCTGATTGTTGACATTGTAAAAGCTGCTGTCAGTCAGACTCTGCCTCCTTTGTTATGGTGAACAGTGAGCAACAGCTAATGCTATGAGCTATTATCGTTGCTCCTTATATTAGGTGAAGCCATTTTATGCGCCTTTTTAAATTGATGGAATTTCCTCCTATGACAAAGTATGATGGGAATAAATGCTACTTAAGAGTTCCATTGAAGGGTATAAAGGTTGAAATAATAAATTTGGGATAAAGGTTTTGCTTAAGTAATATATGTAGATTTTCTTGTTAACAGGATGGACATGACTCTGACATCAATTGGTAAGATGCTGTATCCCACTGGTAACTGAGGTTGGGACTGAAGTTAATAAATCACAATGCCTGGTAACTTCTCCATCTTTATTTCTGGATATTAAATACTGGTGATGGGAAGAAAATAATGGTGAATATTATATTTCATGTATGGGTGCAGCTGAGATTCAAAAAATCTCATCCTTGTTGATATTTTAGGAGTAAGGAAGTTTTGCTGCAATTGTATGGAGCCTTGGTGAGACTGCACCTGGAGTACTGTATACAGTTTTGGTCTCCTTACTTCAGGAAGGATATACTTGCCATAGAGTGAGTGCAACAGAGGTTCATTTGGGTAATCCTGGGATAGCGGGATTGAATTATGAGGAAAGGTTGAGGAGACCGGGCCTGTATTCTCCAGAGTTTTGAAGAATTAGAGGTGATCTCATTGAAACTTACAAAATTCTTACAAGGCGAGATGGTAAATGTGGATAGGATGTTTCCCCTGGCTGGTGAGCCTAGAACCAGGGGTCACAGTTTCAGAATAAGCGGCAGGCCATTTAAGACTGAAATGAGGGATTTCTTCACTCAGAGGGGGGTGAATCTTTGGAATTCCCTACCCTGAGGGCTGTGGAAGCTCAATCGTTGAGCATATTCAAGACAGAAATCAATAGATTTCTGGAGACTCATGGCATCAAGGGATATGGGGATAGTAAGGAAAAATGGTGTAGCAGTAGACTATCAGCCATGATCTGTTTGAATAGCAGAGCAGGTTCGATGGGCCGAATGGCCTACTGCTCCTATTTCCTACGTTCCTATCTTAAGCAGACAGAGACGCTTAGAAAAACCTGGGCCAGGATTTTGCCCTCATCGGGTGGGCTCAGCGGGCGTGAGTGGGAGAGGTCGGGTAGCCGACGGCCACCCGTGATTGGGTCACGACCGCGATTTCACGCTGGCAGGTCAATTAAGGCCCACGCAGGTTAACACGCGTGCTTCAGCGCTGCCTGTGTGGTGGGGGGAAGGTGAGTGCAGAAGTTTGCACGTGTACGTAGGTGCGTGCAGGAAAAGCTCCCTGAGGCACACAGCTGCCTCAGAGATGAAGATTTTTGAAAATAAAAAGGAAAGCTTTTAAAAATGTTTAAAAAATGTCCCCTCAAGTGACAGTCACAGCAGGGATATGTTATGAATGAACTTTAAACAGTTTTACTTAATTTTTATTTGTTGTGGGAAACCTCATCCCGCCTGTGGATGAGGTTTCCAACAACAAATAAAAATTAAATTAAAATGTTTAAAGTTCATTCATAACACATCCCTGCTGTGACTGTCACATGAGGGGATTTTTTTTTTTGTGGATGAGGTTTCCTAAAAAATCGAAAGGCCACTTGATCTTTTCGCCTGCCAGCAAAAAATTGAACTTAATTATTACTTTAATCGCCTTAATAGGCCGTTTAATTGTTGGAGGGCGCGCTGCCGACCGAAATGTCGTGCGAGTGCATAATGATGTCGGGACGCTCACCCGATACCATCACGCGTCATTTTACACTTGTTTGGGTTGGGCACGCCCGCCCGACGAGCAGAAAGTTCTGCCCCTGGAAGAGAAATAGGGAGATGACTGAATATGGATTCCAAGGGTTAAATAAAAACCCTTGGTGCCAGAACACCACATGGTGCAGCAGAGAAGATGTAACTAAAAATAACATTATTATTATTTCTGTGACTTGATATTTTGATGTACTGGGTAAGAATAACAGGAAGTGAGATTTCCCAACAACTTCCAAGTTGATAAGTCGACCAATTGTTAATTAAAATTGATGAAAACTAGTGGAGATCATTTTAAAAATCTGGGAATTTGGGGTAATGTGTTTAAAAACTAAAGTTAACTCATACAAATATTGTTGTATGAAATGTTTTTTAATCGAGCTATTTCACAGATAAGTAAATGAGTATTACCAGCTGACAATAAGAGTGTGAGTAAGCTTTCTGACCCCACAAACCTGCTGAACCATTAAATAAGATCATGGCTAATATACTGCCTCAACTTCAATTTCCTGTCCTATCACCATATCCCGTGATTATCATAATGTCCAAAAATCTTCAGTCTCAGTCTTGAATATACTCAATGACTGAACAGTCACAGTCCTTTGGGGTAGAGACTTCTAAAGATTTACAACCCTCTAAGTGAAGAAATTTCTCCTCATTTCAGACCTAAATGGTCGCCTCCCTATCATGAGACTAGGACCCCTAGTTGTCGGTTCTCCAGCCAGAAAAACACCCTCTCAGCATCTATCCTGTCAAGCCCTCTCAGAATTTTATACATTTCAATTAAATCAGTTCACATTTTTCTAAACTCAGAGAATATAGGTCCATTCTGCTTGATCCTTTCTCAGAGGACAATACTCTTGAGCCAGGAATCAGTCTAATAAAGCTTTGCTGCTTCTCCTTTAAGGCATGTGTATCCTCCTTTAGGTAAGGAGACCCAGAACTGTGCACAATACTCCAAGGTGTGTGTTCTTACCAAAGCCCTATAACCTGCAAGACTTACCCTTATTGCAAGGATGTTGGAGTAACATATCATTTGTTTTCCTACTTGCTTGCTATACCTGCATTAAACTTTGTGATTCATGAACAAGGACCCCAAATCCTTCTGAATACCAACATTTATGAGTCTCTCTTTTAAAAATAATCTGTTTTTTAATTCTTTTTACCAAAGTGGACAATTTCACTTTCTCCATATTATACTCTAGGCTGAATTTTTCCATCGGCAAGAAGGGGGCGGGGCCCACTCACCGACACGGAAATGATGCGGGATGACGTTGGGGGTAATCCCCGACGTCATCCCGCCCCATTTAAATATTCAGGAAGGTGGGGGCACAGCGCGATCAGCTGTCCACCCGCCAACCTGTCAATGGCCAATTGAGGCCATTGACAGGATAACTAAAACAATTAAAGGACCTCCCCGTCCAACCTTAAGGTTAGTGGGCAGGCCAGGAGCCCCGGCGGGCTTCTGAAAAAACATGAAACCTCATCCACCAGCAGGATGAGATTTCATGTTGGTTTTTAAAAAGTTTATTAAAGTTTTTGTGCATTTTATTAACATGTCCCATCTCGTGTGACATTGTCATATGAGGGGGACATGTTAATGATTTTTTTATTTTTCTATTTTTAAAGTTTGAAAACCTTTCAGCGATCTCCCTGAGGCAGCACTTTGCCTCAGGGAGATGTGCGTTCTTTCGTGCGCATGTGCGAAAGAGCGCACTCTCGCATTTGGGGAATCCCCCCCTCCATCCGCACAGGAAGTGCTTAGCGCTTTCTGGCAGACGTCACGCTGGGCGGGCCTTAATTGGCGGCGCGGCCTGCTTTTCCGGCGGGGATTGGCTCGCCGCCCGCCGGAGATTGGGCCGGGCCCGCCCGCCTGACGGGCAAAAAATTCAGCCCTCTATCTGCAATCTTCTTACTCATCCGGTTGACCTGTGCAGCCTCTTTTTCCTTCTCACAGCTTACTTTCCATCTCTCAGCAAACATTGATGAAAGGATCAAGTGTACCATATCCAAATCATTAACCTATTTTGTAACATTGTGTCTGCTGCCAATGCAAGATGGCTACACAATACCCGTCTGCACATGCACACTTGCCCGTGCATGCACACTCGGCTGCGCGTGTACAGAAAGTGATGATGCAATTTGCAAGAGAGACAGTGCTGTTTGGATCTTATTTAGTCCTGAAGCTGTTCACCCAGCTTCTGAGCCCTGTGGCAGGCAGGCAGCCGGGGCGCAGCTTCCCTGCAGTTTCCGGGGATAGGGATGGGAGGGAACGGAGGCTTCTGATCCACCCAGTGATGGCCGCAATTCTGGATTACAACGTCCATATCCCACGTTTGCAGTCCCACTGTGGGAGGGTAGTCGGGACGTGGCCTCCCCGTAGTTTCTGAATTCCTGCTCCAGTGCCCCTTCCCTTTAACCCAGGCCTGTCACTAGGAAGAAATCCCGGAGCTACAAATGTGGGTTATGAAGGTTGTAATCAGAATTGTGGCCGTCACCGGGTGGATCAGGAGCCTCTCTTCCCTCCCATCCTGATCCCCAGCTCCATTTTGCCCCACCGACTCGGAGAAGGTGTGGCTTTTTAAATTATTGTCTTTAATGACTGTTTGATAAGCATCTCTGCTCCTGGCTGCTATCTACTCCATCGCTCACATTGATGTCAAGGAGTAAAACTGTGCATGCACGACGTTGGCAGCAAACACAGCCATTTATAAATAGCTGAGGCCTGAGTGCCAATCCTTGTGGCTGTTTATTCTTACTTTATTTTCTGTCCATTAATGAATCCTCGATCCTTGCTAACACACTCCCCTAATCATGAACCCTGATCTTGTGAAACAATCTCTTGTGTGACACCTTATTCAATACCTTTTGAAAATACAAATATATTACAGCCACTGGTTCTGCCCTTACCTACCCTGCTAGGTACACCCTCAAAAAAAAAAAAAAATTCTGATATGCCAAACACAATTTCCCTTTCTTAGAACCATGTTAACTCTGCCTAATCATAATTCTGATTTTCTAAGTTACCATGTTGTCGTCCCTAATCACAGATTCTAGCATTCCTGCTTCTACCAATGTTAGACTAACTGGTCTAAAGTTCCTTTTTTTGATCTCCCCATTTTCTTGAATAATATGGCTGCATTTGCTACATTTTAACCTGTGGGGACTGTTCTATAATCTAAGGAATTATGGAAAATCAAAATGAATGTGTTCATAATTTCTGCAGTTGCAGCTTTTAAAACCATGGACCTGATGGACAATATCCTAGGGAATTTGCCAGCTTATAGTTGTATGCATTTCCCTTGTACTTTTTACTAATATTAATGGCTTTAGACCCTTGGGGCAGAATTTTCTGCCTGTCGGGCGGGCCGGTTGAGGGTGGGCATGGAGCTGCCTCAGGGAGATTAAGTTCATATTGAAATATTTAAATAAAGGAAGGTAAAAATTATTTAGACATGTCCCTTCATGTGACAGTGTCACATGAGCTGGCACATGTTTATGAATGGTGCCAAAAATATTTATTCATTTAATAAAACCTTCAGGAAACCTCGTCCCACCCATGGATGAGGTTTCCTGAAAAACGCGAAGGCTGCTTGGGCTCTTCGCCTGCCCGCCAACCTTAAGGTTGGAAGGGCAGCGTTGACAATTTCTTTAATTAGTTTTTCAGTCTCAACAGTCCTTTGACCTTCAGCGGGCACGCAGCTGCCTAGTGTGTGCCTGCCGAACGGAAGATCTGAATGACACGCAGTGACATCGGTATGCACGGCCGACGTCACCATGCGTCATTTTATGCATCGGCGTGCTGGGCCCACCCATGCATGCCGACTTGAAAATTCTGGCCTTGGGGTTCCCCACTGTTTCCAGTATGGTTTTTTTTTGTCATCTGTTGTGAAAATTGGGACAAATTATTCGTTTAACATCTCTGCCGTTTCCTTATTATAATTTCCCCGTTGTAATTTCTTCTGTTTCTGCTTCCAAAGGGCCTATCTTTGCTTTCACTGACCTCTTCCTTTTATAAACTTGTAGAAGCTCTTACAATGTTTTTATATTTCTTGCTAGTTTACTTTCATATCCTATATTCTCTGTTTTCCATTTCTTGGTTAGCCTTTGCTGATTTGGACAAAAATAACTTGCCTCTCAGGATTGCCAACTGTCCTCCTAAATTTGCAAATGTAGTGAAGCACCGTTTTTCCGCATACTCTGTGTCATCCAAGAACTCCGGTTCAGCAGCGAGTGTCCTTTGCACCTTTTTGTGTTCTAACCATTTTCCATTTTTAACTGCTTTAGGTGAAGCACAGTTAAAACATCTCTTATGTATGTTACTGGTGCTCATCCTGCTTTGTGCAGCAGCCAATATTACTAATAAACTGTATTTCTAGTCTGGTGAGATAATGGGCCCAATTTTAACTCTACAAGTTGATGGGTTTGAGTGAATTAAAATTTCTCCCAACATCTTTTGCAATCTCTTGAACATACACAAAAAACCATGAAATTAAACCCGAGAGACAAAGTCAGTTCTTTTGTCTCGTGGTGAAGTTCCACTGGGCCACACCACAGACTTAAATTTAGACAATTTCTTTGCTTCTGAACTCTTTGGCTATCTGCTTGTGGTTTTTGGCCAGGCTGCACACTTCCTTAGCTGACAAATCAAGCCAATCTCCTTGGCACTTCTGAACTGCCCACAGGAAACAATCAGTGATGATTACCCCATTGCTAATTATCTGTATTCTTTCCTTCCATGGGGTGCAGTGTGAACAAATTTGACTTGTAGTTCACGCAGTTGAGTTGGAAACTGTATAGGCAGATGAGGAGGAGGGCGGGTGATTGATATCTATATCGTGCCCTTGCTAAAAGGTCAGAGTTTTGACTTCCTAAATGTTGATTTTCTGTTCTAGGATCGAAATACCTTTCATCGGTTTGATAAATTCAATGCTAAGTACAACCCAATTGGTGAATCGATTCTTCGTGAGATTTTCATCAAGACCGATAATTACATTGAAGGCAAATATTTTGGTCACATTATAAAGGTTAGAGTTGCAGAGACTTTAAAGATTGTGGAAGTTTTGCAGATTATGTTTTCTTTTCCATGTTTAGTTTAATACTTTTTCCCTTTGTTAAATATAAGTATTAACCGCATCCCTTTGATCTAGGTATGTTGCACACTATCTATGATGGATGTGGACAACCCATTGGTTTTCTCTCTCCCCAGCTGTACAGAGTAACTTTTCTCATTGAGGTGCTTCTTGTGACAGAGGTTGAGATCAGGAAGTTAATGCATGTATAGTCACATGGCAAACCATTGCCTTGCCTCGTGTGGTGTAATGTGTTTGGCTCCACCACTTATATTTTCTGTTGAAATTAAAAACACGGCTATAATGTCATAAATGACCTGAAATGCCATAGTGATCTCGAGGAAACTATTTCCATATTCTCTTTGAACAGGGAGGTGTCGAATCTCAATGTGTATGCTTAACCGAAATGTCAATGATGTGAAATGACAAATGTGTAGTTTAAGCAAAAAATGAAGATGGACAGGATAACTTGTTTACCCACTAATATTCCTTGCATATTATTCTTTAGACAATTTCCAAAAAATGTGTTTTCAATTTTACATGCTAAATGAAGAGTGACAAAGTATGCTCAACTTGTATCCACTCCTACTTCATGTTTGCACAAAATGATGCACCATTTTGAAAAAGGGCTCCCCACAAGAAAAATAAATGTACTTGGCCAAAATATTGGTTCTTTGAGTCAGTTACTGCCCTTGCTTGGGGAATCAGAGAGTATAATTCCACATGGAAGTGAGACATTTCTTTCTCAAAAGAAATAGAGAAGGTAGAGCATTACAAACAGTTCACCTGTGCCATCTAATGGCATTGGAAGAGACCTGGGTGCTCAATGTCAGATTAACCTCTTGTTTATTGAGTCATGCAAATGTGTTCAAGCTTTTGTCTTTGTGGGCCATATAGCTATATACCATTTAGTCTTTGACCCACATATGAAGATTAAATCCATGCCCATGTTAAATGTCATGCAATTTAAGTTGTTGAGTTTAACAGATCTTGGTACTCTGATTTTGGATGGATCCCCTAGTGGGGCAACACCATTAAAATCAGCCCTTTCTGAACTTCAAGGCCCTCTGATTCAAACACCACAAACCAATAAATGTGCAATTGAAATTTTATTGATTGCCGAAGCACTATGTCATGTGCCTGAAAATCCCTCCCTAACAACGCAGTTGGAGTACCTACACCGCATGAACTGCAATTAGGGATGGACAATAAAAGCTGGCCTTGCCTACAATACTCACATTCAAAGGAAAATTTTTTTTTTAAAAACTGGACATTTGAAATAAAACTAGAAAATGCTGGAAATGCTCAAAGTCAGGCAACATCTGTAAAGTGAGAAACAGACAAAGTTAATGTTTTCAGGTTGATGACCTTTCATCAGAATTTAAAACAATTGAGATATGGAGTGTACTGTTTCTCATCTATTTGACACCTTATGTCGTATTGTATGAAAGGGATGTAAAGGTAAAACTGCAACAATAGTAGTACAGTGCATCATAACACCTAAATTGCTGTGCCATGGAGTAGGTTTCTTGATAATCTTCTATGCTTGACCTTGATTTCAGCTGTGCCACTGTAGAACAGCCTCGGGTAGAGGTCAGACACAGGAGGGAGGGAAAAGTTAAGGGAGAGCAGCCACCCAGTAAGATGACATCTTATACTAGTATCAGTGCAGCCTGTGTGTGGATTGTCTGGGTTGGTGGGTTATACTAGATACTCTAGAAAAAGGAAAGGGATGAAAGCCATCTGCTTTGAAAAATATTTATAATTGTCACAAGACAGTCGCCAATTCTTTTCTTGTATCTCATAGGAAGTGATGGAAGATCTTGAAGAAAGTAAGTACCAGAATGCGGAGCTGCGCTTGTCTATATATGGTCGTTCCCGGGATGAATGGGATCGACTGGCAAAGTGGGCAGTGAAACACAGAGTCTACTCCAACAATGTGTGCTGGCTGGTGCAGGTACCACGGCTTTTGTAAGTATTATCATGTGCTGTAAAGCCGCAATTACTTAAACTCCAGACTATCTTTTATCTTGGGCAGAATTTTACGTCCCGTGGGCACGCACCCTACCCGATCGGACATAAAATCGTGCGATGTTTCACTCAGTGGGCGCGCGCAGCAGTTGTAATCACACCCACTGACTATTAAGCCCCTTAACGGCACAATTGAACATGATTTTGCATGGCCTGTCTAACCTTACGTTTGGCAGATGGGCCAGTGGGCCAGGTGGCCTTTACGTTTTTTATGAAACTCCATCCAAGGGTGGGATGAAATCTCTGTTTGGAAATAAAATAAAAATAAGTATCTGGGGACAGCATTTTTATGAGGTATGCTTTCTGGTGCTTGATTGTGCTACATGGACATTTTTTCCAGCTTTTCTAAGCTTTATTTTATTATTTGCAGATCTGCAGCTCCTTGAGGCAGCTGCCAGCCTTCTCTGAACTGGCAGCTGCCTCAAGGAGCTGCAGATCTGCAAATAATAAAATAAAGCATAGAAAAGCTGGAAAAAATGTCCATGTAGCACAATGCTCATCCATGCCTGCGGTGAGGTCTTTGTCCGCCCTCTTCCCGTCCCCACCCTGGCAGCGCTGAGCTTCTCGGCGCACGTTTCACGCTGGCTGGCCATAAATTAGCCAGTCAGCGTGAAATCGTGGTCGGAGGCCCCTTTCCCAACTGCTCCCTGGCCCGTTGATCGCACGTGCCCGATGAGGGAAAAATTCAGGCCCTTCAGTAAAGGCAATGCCCAAACCTGATAGGGGTGAAATTGGACATGGGCGGTGGCGCAAAACATTTTAATAGCATTATGTGACATACCTGATATTCAGCTCTGTCCTCAGTTGTGTACACTGTTTTTGTTTGGACTTATTAGTTTAATGATTTAATACAGTCTGCATGCTTTAATGCAAAGCAAACCAGATGAACCCTGAAGAGCAAATCGATCTATTATTTCAAATTCCTGTTGTGGTTTTCAAAACTAATAATGTGTAAACTATTTATTACATGATCTTGGATATCATCCAGTTTTAAAAATTGCTGTACATGTTTCAGCACAAGGGACTTTTTAATAATATAGTTTAGAACCATTAATAAGCATTTGATTATGCAAAACTCTTAAGTAAACCTTTCAGGATTTGTTGAGATAATGGATGCTGTAGAATCACTATAGGAATGAGTTAAAAACAAAAAGCTAAAAGCTACTGCGGATGCTGGAAATCCAAAACAAAAACAGAATTATCTGGAAAAACTCAGCAGGTCTGGCAGCATCGGCGGAGAAGAAATCAGTTTACGTTTCGAGCCTTCATGGCCCTTCGGCAGAACTGTTCAAAAGCCGTGGTACCTTCTGTTCTGCCGAAGGGCCATGAAGGCTCGAAACGTTAACTGATTTCTTCTCCGCCGATGCTGCCAGACCTGCTGAGTTTTTCCAGGTAATTCTGTTTTTGTATAGGAATGAGTTATTCAACTTCATATTGAATTGCTTTCAGTGATGTCTTCCGCACAAAGAAACAGCTGAGCAACTTCCAAGACATGTTGGAGAACATTTTTATTCCCATCTTTGAAGCGACAATTAATCCCCGCGATCACCCAGAACTTCACCTGTTCCTTCAGCACGTGAGTATATTGAATATGTAAGTGGGAGGAGGGTGACATAGTGCGAATGGCTCTTGGCTCCAGAATGGAAGCCACAGCTTGTGCTACTTGACAATGCCTGAGGCAGAGAATTGTAATACAGAACCTGGATTTCACTCATTGGCATTATGTTTGCTACTTAGCACAAAGCTGTGACATCCTCTCCAAAAAAAAAGTTGTCGCTTCAGTTTGAGTTGTGAGACAAAACATTATTATCATTGTTTTACATTTTACAGTTCCAAAATTCTGCCTTTTTTATATTTTGATTCTATTTGCTTAGTAAAAATTAAGTATACAGGATTCTGTTACAAGAGAGAGACATACCACAGGTCCTGATAATGTTGATAAATAATTCTCACTTCTCTTATGAGCTACTTGAATCTGTGTTGCATGCTGTCAGTCACTTTGATCAGGCTGCTCTGCTAATGTTTAGTTCATGTTATATAAACAGCTGCTAAATATTAGAGAGCAAAGTTCAAGGAAGATTCAGCTTTGAGGATAGTTTGTTCCCCTTTAACTATCAATGGGGAAATTAACATGCAATTCTGTGCCTTTAGCAGAATATGAGTTGAACATTTTTGGGATGGACCGTGTGTGCCTTCATCTGTAGATGTTATAATGGATTTTTTTTAAAAAACCTAATTTATAATATTGGATTTTTAGTTTCTCTGCCCTTGTATGTTATTCCTTTTCAGATGGACAGAGTTCAAAGTCTTCCACTGCTGCTGTATTCACAGTTTCAATGTGGCCAAGGGCAGCTCTCACTACAATTTCTAAATTCCCCTCATCGTGGAGCGCTGAGATTACCTTGGTGCACTCCCCTGTGGCTATGCCCACGATCAGCAAAATTAAGTGATAAATTGACAGATGTAAAGCTGTCTTGCAGTGTGCTGGAGAATTCCCTGTGCTGCCATCATCTTTACTAGCTTTTAAGGAGAATGACTTGGAAGAATGTACATAATGAATGGGATTGTCTTGCTTTTACAGGTTGTGGGCTTTGATAGTGTTGATGATGAGTCCAAACCAGAGCACCACATCTTTAATGCAGATTGCCAATTACCCGTGAATTGGACAGAAGACGATAACCCACCATATGCCTATTACCTTTACTACATGTATGCTAACATGACGGTCTTGAATCATCTCCGCAAGTATGGGCTTGATTCCAAATTACTTTTGTAGCTTAACATTCTTGAGATACTTAAAGATAAAGGGAATCATCTTTAAAGTACTCCATACAATTTATAATATGTTTCTCAGAAGAAATAAACTCGGTGATGGATGTAACTCTTCTGGCTCTGACAGACTCTCGTTACATTGAATCCCGATCAGGATCTTTCCTCCTTTTGCATGTTGACTCTGCAGCTCTAAAATAATCTTAAAAACTCACTTCACTCACTACCAACTGACCCATGAAATTTTCTCGCAATTATCTACCTTTCATAAAATGTACATTTTTTTTCCCCTGAAGAATGAACCAACATGCTTTGATATTTGTGTAGATGGAAAGGGAAGTCTTTTCAGACATATATTACCCTTGATTTTCCTTTTTAACTTGTGCTTTTGGTAGAATTTCACTTAAATCAAAATTTGACTTCACTATGGTCAACAAAAATAAAAGCAAATGCAGCAAAGCAGATCTGATTTTCAGCTCTGGTTTCATTATTTGAAATATAGCCACTTAGTGAATCGATAGCCATCTTTTTTGAAAAAGCAAATCTTACAAGCACTTAGAGGTAGAGATTCATATTGTGCATCTCAAATTTATTGGTAAAGTTATATTGTTCCTTAGTTATCGGTCACCTATTCCAGTAGTGTTAGTTTGGGCTAGAGCTGTGTTCAGTGCAAATTGGCAAAAATAGGGCAGCAGCATTGTTTGGGGATTTGCATCGAGTTTTATGTCATAGAAAAGAGCCATTTCAGCCCGACAACTCAATGCTGCTGTTTTTGCTCCATATGAATCACCCAGGAACATTAGGAACAGTATAAAAGTTAGAGTTAGGCTTTTTGGAAGTAAAATTAGGAAACACTTCCACACACAAGGGGTGGTACAAGTTTGGAACTTGTAGGCCATGTGGCCCCTTGAACTTGTTTTGCCATTCGAGTTAGATCATGGCTGTTTTACGACCTAATTCCATTTACCTGCCTTGCTCCATATCCCTTAGTACCTTTGATAAACAAAAATCTTATCAATCTCAGTTGAAAAATTAACTATTGATCTAGCATTAATTGCTCATGCGGAAAGAGTTCCAAACTTGTACCACCCCTTGTGTGTGGAAGTGTTTCCTAATTTTACTTCCAAAAAGCCTAACTCTAACTTTTATACTGTGCTTCCCCAGTCATAAACTCTCCAGCCACCAGAAATAGTTCTCTCTCCACCCTATCTGGCATCCTTAATACCATTACCAGGGGTATTATACCTTTAAAACCTTTGAAAACTTCAATCAAGCCATCGCTTAATTTTCTGAATTCCCTTGTTTGTGTAATTGTTCTTTGTAGTTTAACCCTTGAAGTCCAGGCACCATTCTGGTAAATCTATGATGCACTCACTCTCTTCAAGGCCAATAATGAGGGATATGTTCAATGTGTGAATTTTGGAAGTATATTAGAACAGAGCTGTGATAATTGTTGTAATTTCCTTTTCCAGGAAGAGGGGATTCAATACATTTGTTTTACGGCCACATTGTGGAGAGGCTGGTCCTATCCACCATCTCATATCTGGATTCATGCTTTCTCAGAATATTTCCCATGGTCTTCTGCTCCGAAAGGTAGGAACAAAAGCACCACCTGAGATTTATCTGTAAGGTCTTTTGAAAAGACATCACATTTGAACTACAAAGCTTGGTTTTACATAAGATACCTTTTCTAAGTGCAGCTAACGGACGTATCATAGAAGTTACAAACATAGATCAACAGCTGAATCCTCTTATGCACTTTGATGTGGTGATATGCCTAGCATCTTCTCATATCGTATACATGTGATCAGGAACTCACCAGATGCAAAAGTTATGTAAAGCAATGTGTTGGAGCATGCTAATGTTATGCAACTGTTCAAGACTTGAAAATATGCTTCTGTTGCTGTTCTTATCTGTGCATCAAGTCCCTGGCCTCTCTGTGTGTTACAGATTTGTATAGTGCCTCTGAATTAGGGAGGGCAAAAGTAGGCTAAGGCCTGTTAATCCCAGTGCCTGGATAAGGATAAGATGAAGCTCATATGATGTCCTCTTTTGGAAAGACTGATGACGTTCTGTCTGAGCTCAGTTGTTATCAGGGTTCTTGGCTTTTAAAATTGACCATTTTAGCACAACACAATCAACACCCCCAGGAGAGGAGGACTGGGGAGAGAATTGGATGAACTAGAAAAAAAAACACATCTGTCCAATTTCTGGTCAATGTATTGAAATTTTGGAAAAAAACTTCCAAAATCATATTGTCCAGAAGTTGCATTAAATAGCTTACTTTCCTTGGGTTTATTTCCTCTGGCACTCCTCTCACCACCTCCTCCCTTCTGATGCAACAATGGTGTTTCAGTACTTAGCAAAGTAAAACATGAGCTGATCTTGCACAATGCACTATAAGCAATCCTTTATCTGATGCCTTAGTTATTTATTTTAAATGTCCTACAAAATAAGGGATAGATGAATTTCCTAAAATGTGTTGAACTTGTTCATTATTAATATATACAGCATAATTTTAACTCTGTTTTCATTCTGTGCTGCAATATGCAAAATCACAAAATTGCCACTCTTCTGATTTGAAACATATTGGACGAAAGGAAATGGTGACAGTTGTTTAAGATATTGTAGCTTCTGCAGGATATAGATTTGAATTGAGACATAAGGGATGAACACTGTGTCTCAGCTGGCTATAAAGGGTACTTTTGCTAATTAGCTTAGGTCCACAGCACAAAACTGACTGCAGTTTGCCATTGATTGGCATTCCCCTTCAGTGAGACCTTACAAATGGATGGTTGGGGAATGGAACAATTAGTGATTTTACCATTGAGGTACAGTTAGGAGACTTTTACTCTGTTACTTCCCTGTGCTTGAGAAGTGCTTGATGTGCACATAGGATAATCGGAGTGGAAGAGTTTAATTCTCCTTTGCTGGCATTCTTCAAGAAATGTGCTCATTTAGAAAATGTAAAGTTGAATATGATCTCAAAATGTTGGTGTATTCTGAAACGTTAATTGCTGTGTCTAATTTGTAGGCTCCAGTGCTGCAGTATCTCTACTACCTGGATCAGATTGGAATTGCGATGTCCCCTCTGAGCAACAATAGTCTCTTTCTGAGTTATCATAGAAACCCACTGCCAGAGTATCTCTCCCGAGGTCTGATGGTGTCTCTCTCTACTGATGATCCTCTGCAATTTCACTTTACCAAGGTAAGGCAACCAATTGGAAATAGAAACTACAAAATTCTTTATGCGCAATAGTCAGCAACTGGTCCTTAGCTTTTATTAAAATTCTTGTATGGGATGTGGGCAATCCTGGCAAGAGCAGTATTTATTGCCCATCCCCTAATTGCCCTTGAGAAGGTGATGGTGAGCCGCCGCCTTAAACTGTTACAGGCCATGTGATGAAGGTACACCCACAGTGCTATTAGGAAGGAAATTCCAGGATTTTGACCCAGCGACAGTGAAGGAATGGCGATATAGTTCCGAGGCGGGATGGTGTGTGGCTTGGAGGGGAGCTTGAAGGCGGCAGTGTTCTCATGCATCTGCTGCCCTTGTCCTTCTTGCTGGTAGAGGTCACGGGTTTGGAAGGTGCTGTTGAGGAAGCCTTGGTGAGTTGCTGCAGTGCATCTTTTACATGGTACACACTGCTGCCACTGTGTATTGGCGGTGGAGGGAGTGAATGTTGAAAGTGGTGAATGGGGTGCCACTCAAGTGGGCTTCTTTGTCTTGGATGGTGCCAAGCTTCTTGAGTATTGTTGGAGCTGCACCTATCTAGGCAAGTGGAAAGTATTCCATCACACTCCAAACTTGAGCCTTGTAGACGATGGACAGGCTTTGGGGATTAAAGAGGTGAGTTACTCACCGCAGAATTTCCAGCCTCTGACCTGCTTTTGTGGCCACAATATTTATATGGCTGGTCCAGTTCAGTTTCTGGTCAACAGGTTGTTCATGGTGGGGGTTCAGTGATGGTAATGCCTTGAATGTCATGGGGCGATGTTAAATCCTCTCTTGTTGCAGATGGTCATTGCCTGGTACTTGTATTGCATGAATGTTACTTGCTACTTATCAGCCCAAGCCTGAACGTTGTCCAGGTCTTGCTGCATATGGACAAAGACTGCTTCCGTATCTCAGGAGTTGCGAATGGTGCTGAACATTGTGCAGTCAGCGAATATCCCCACTTCTGACCTTGTGATGGAGGGAAGGTTATTGATGAAGCAGCTGAAGATGGTTGGGCCTAAGACACTACCCTGAGGAGCTCTTGCAGTGGTGTCCTGGAAGTGAGATGATTGGTCTCCAACAACCACAGCCATCTTCCTTTGTGCTGGGTATGACTCCAACTAGTGAAGAATTTTCCCCCGATTCGCATTGACTTCAGTTTTGTTAGGGTCCCTTGATGTCATGCTCAGTCAGATGCTGCCTTGGTGTCAAGGGTAGCCACTCTCACCTCACCTTTTGAGTTCAGCTCTTTTGACAACGTTTGTACCAAGGCTGTAATGAGGTCAGGAGCTGAGTGGCCCTGGCAGAACCCAAACTGAGCATCAGTGAGCAGGTTATTGCTGACTAATTGCCCTTGATACCACTGTCAATGATGCTTTCTATTACTTTGCTGATGATGGAGAGTAGACTGATGGGGCGGTAATTGGCCGGGTTGAATTTCTCCTGCTTTTTGTGTACAGGACATAGCTGGACAATTTTCCACATTGCTAGGTAGATACCAGTGTTGTAGCTGCACTGGAACGCCTTGGCTAGGGGCGCAGCAGGTTCTGGAGCACAAGTCTTCAGTGCTTTTGCCGGAATGTTGTCAGGGCCCATAGCCTTTGCAGTATCCAATGCCTTTAGCCATTTCTTGATATCACATGGAGTGAATCCAATTCGCTAAAGACTGGCATGTGTGATGCTGGGGGCCTCCAGAGGAAGCCAAAATGAATGATCCACTCGACGCTTCTGGCTGAAGATGGTTGCAAATGCTTCAGTTTTGTCTTTCGCACTGATGTGCTGGGCTTCCTCATCATTGAGGATGTGGGGATATTTGTGGAGCCGCCTCCTCTGGTGAGATGTTTTATCGTCCACCTCAATTCACGACTGGATGTGACAGGAATGCAGACTGATTGTTGGTTGCGAGATAGTTTAGCCCTGTCTATTGCATGTTGCTTCCACTGTTAGGCATGCAAGTCTTCCTGTGTTGTAGCTTCACCAAGTTGTCACTTCATTTTCAGATATGCCTGGTTCTGCTCCTGGCATACTCTCCTGCACTCTTCATTGAACCAGGGTTGATTTCCCCAGGTTAATGGTAGTGTGGGGGAAATGCCGTGCCATGAGGTTACAGATTGTGGTTGAATACAATTCTGCTGCTGGTGGCCCACAGTGCATCATGGATGCCCAGTTTGGAGTTGCTAGATCTGTTCGAAGTCTATCCCATTTAGCACAGTGGTAATGCCACGCAGCGTGATGGAGTGTATCCTGAATGTGAAGGCAGGACTTCATTTCCACAAGTACTTTCCGGTGGTTATTCTTACCGATACTGTTATGGACTATATCTGTGGCAGGTAGATTTGTGAGAATGAGGCCAAGTCAGTTTTTCCCTTGTTGGTTCACTTTACCACCTGCTGCGGACCCAGTCTAACAGCCATGTCCTTTAGGACTCAGCCAGCTCGGTAAGTAGTGGTGCTACCGAGCCACTCTTGGTGATGGAGATTGAAGTCCCCCACCCAGAATAAATTCTGTCCCCTTGCCACCCTCAGTGCTTCCTCCAATTAGTGTTGAACATGGAGGAGTACTGATTCATCAGCTGAGGGGTCGGTGCAGGGGCGGTAATCAACAGGAGGTTTCCTTGTCCATTTTTGACCTGATGTCATGAGATTTCATTGGGTCTGGAATCAATATTAAGGAGCCCCAGACCAACTCTCTCCTGACTGTATACCACTGTGCCACCACTTCTGGCGGGTCTGTCCTGCCCGTGGGACAGGGCATAACCACATTTCCTTCCCTAAAGAGCATTAGTAAACCAGATGTTTTTTGCAACAATTGGCAATGGTTTCATGGTCACCATTACTGATACTAGCTTTTAATCCCAGATTTATCAATTGAATTTAAATTCCACTAGCTGCCATGGTGCGATTTGAACCCGCGTCCCCAGAGCATTATTAGTCTAATGACATTACCACTATGCCACTGCCTCCCCACAAATTAACTAGAACAAAGTTTGACTAGAACCAAATGATCATGGTCATTAGCATTAAAGAAATGTCAGGGTTAAAAGTTGTAATTAAAAGCATGAGACAGATCACAAAGCCATTTAAAGCTATGGAAGTGTGTCTATTTTTAAAAGCCTGAGATCTGGGAAAATAGGTCATGCATTTACTCCAACCAAATGAGTTTTGACTGACCTGTCATTTTGTTTCCATCAGCTTGTTATCAGAAGATCTAAGCTCCTGTGAGTTGCATGGGTCTGGAACTGTTGAGTGTTTTTAGTTTAGAAATTACAGTTATTAAGCCCCGCTTACACCATGGACTATTGTCACTGAGAAGCTTCAGTTTAGTTTCATCCAACTTCCATTGTAAATATTTGGAATTAAACCAAGTCAGTTTAAATTCAGTTTTAGAAAATTGCTTTGCTTGTATTTGGTTTAAGGTTCATTTAATATCTACATCCACTCTGAATTGACCCATTGTAAGTGACCCAAATCTATTCCTCAGTAATGTACATGTATGTCAGTCTTGATGTAAATCCTGAAATTCAACATTTTGTAATATGCACATTAATTGTGCCTGGAACCGGTCTGCAAGCTGCCCTGATGTGGTGTGAGTAGAACAACTTAAAAGGATTTGCCCCTTCTGTAATTGGTCTTCAGTCCTGCCATTGTAATACAGGAGTCAGTTTTAGAAATACATGTACAGAAGGCTGACACATCGTGCCTTTTTGGCGATTTTTGATCTGTTTGTAGATTTGAAATTTGCTGAACTACTTCTGATCTTAATCTTTTCATGTTTTCCCCAGGAGCCACTGATGGAAGAGTACAGCATTGCTGCCCAAGTGTGGAAGCTGAGCTCCTGTGATATGTGCGAGCTGGCACGGAACAGTGTATTAATGAGCGGCTTCTCTCACAAGGTAACTGGCATAGTATGCTGGATTCAAATTTGTTAGGATTTTGTGGAAGTAATTTAGCTCTGCTGAATCAGGTGGCAGACATGGCTCAGTGGGTAGCACTCTCACCTCTGAGGCAGAAGCTTGTAGGTTCAAATTCCACCTCACAGACTTGAGCACAAAATCTAGGCTAACACATCAATGCAGTATTGAGGTGGGAGGCATAAAAGATCACATGGCACTGTTTTAAAGAGGAGAAGGGGAGTTCTTCCCCAGTGTCCTAGCCAATATTTATCCCTCAGCCAACATCACTAAATCAGATTATCTAATCATTATCACGTGGCTTTGTGTGGGAAATTTTGTACAAATTGGCTGCCATGTTTCCTACATTGGTTGTAAAGTTCCATGGGATGTTGTGAGCTTGTGAAAGGCACTATATAAATGCAAGTTCTCCTGTCTGCTTTAGTCACATCAGGAAGATTGGGATGCAGTCCATAGGTGGCACTGGTTGTTGGTGCTGTGATGCCTTGTTGGACAGAGAATTGTGGAGAGAAGAATGGCTAAGGTACCCTAGTGGCTGGCTGCAGACTGAGACTTGATAGATGATAACTTCCTGACCTGTCAGGGATGGAATTGTGTGGAGACCCTAAGGAACAGATGAGGGAATGCGAATATTAATGACTAATCACATTTTTAGTTTATTGTTCTGGGAAAAGTCAGTCTCTGCAATTAATTGCAGAACTGAATGGTATAGTTCTGGAGTTTGGCCAAGTATTGTTGGAATTGTTGAAAGAGCAATAGACTAACCTAATGCTGCTTTCACCTGGAGACCTTCTTGTTATTAAGGTGAGAACACCTGTTTCCAAGTAAGGGAATTTGGGTTAACAAGAAATATGCCCAGATCTTTGTTAATAACTTCCAAATGCTTGAATTCTGAAATAAAAACACAATGTTAGTCTTTGTGTATAAATATAATTGACAGGGACCTGCCTTTTTGTTCCAATGCTGGTGGAAGTGCTCTACATTTCTAGCTTTTCCTGTATATAAGATACCACAATGTTTTACAAGTCACTGAACCCCATTCAGCAATTAGATGCTGGAAACAGTGATTGCTAACCCAAGAACTGGAGCTCAGCAGTCAGTCACTTGTTTCATGAACAAGACCATTGAATTAAACAAAGGTCCTCCAGTTCCCTCAAGTGCTCCTGCCATCCCACAAGAGGTTTGGGACTGTAATATTCCTCTTGTCCCAGACGATGTTAAATATTTGCAGATTCAGACACTAGTTACTTCCCACTCGAAGTGGGACAGGAGAGAAATTAGAGATGGGGGGAGGAGGAGGGGCGGGGGGAAACAGTGACCCAACTGAACTACAGAGAAGTACTTTCACAATGTGCTTGTTGTTGTAATGCTGAGTTTGAGGACTTCTAGACCATCTGTCCCTCTGACCTTGGCCAGTCAATGCTAGTTGTCATTCAAATAGGCAGGTGGGATGAGGCTTATATGGGGAGTCACAATAGAGAGAAAATGCACCACTTCACCCTGCAATCTAACTTGGGTTGTTTTAAATTTTAAATACAACATGTATGTCTTCACATTCTAAAGAGCTATTCCGCATATAGGCAGCACACCATTATCTTGGACACTCCTACTATATTGTGCAGTGAAAATAGGCAAATTATAATGTATTTGCTTCCATATCGGAACTGCTTACTTTGCAATACGTTTGTTTTAACTGATCTTTTTGCATCTGGTAATCCACCCACAAAGTGACTCTAATGAAATTGTTCCTTTAGTGCACCATTCAGTACAGCCTAATCATTGGGAATTAAAAATCATTTTAAAATACCACTGATTTACCTTCTATGATAACATGGTTATGTTAACTGATGTTCCAATCTTCAGTTTATTTACCTCTCTGTTTTAAATGCCAGATGTCTTCTGGATTCACTTCGTAATTTCCTCAGGAAGTAATTCAGTGCTTCACAGAAATTCCAATTGATAATGGCTTCCTGCAAGAAACTGTTGAATTCACAAAGTCTTGTTCACTTACACCATGTATGTTTCCTTTAAGGAGAGAAAGAATGCATTAAGTTGGAAAGTCAAGATATGCATTTTGAAAAACCTTGAATGCAATTAATTTTAAAATAAAAATCTGATGTAGAGGAAAAAATAAGCAGGGCAAAAGGAAAGAGTCAACCTCAATGCTGATGTTGATTATTCCTGGCCATAATGGCCATGTTAAGTGACTGAGGATTATAATGTACAGAAATATTATTAGACCAAAGTGTTTTGAGCTGAAGGGTTCAGAGTGTTAATGGTAGTGTTAAAGACTAAAGAAGGTGCTGCTAGTGGCATAAAGGTAAAGTAGAAGAATTTGTTAATATCAGGACAAGGGTCAGCACCCTGAAAGCAAAACATCAAAACAAATGACAGATGGTCCTGTGGGAGGGCGGGGTGTAGGAGGAAGGATAAAAAATAAATGAACAAATAAAAAAAAATGTAAAAATAGGATTAAAAAGGGGGTAGGAATGGAGGAGGGGATTCATGGTCTGAAGTTGTTGAACACAATGTTAAGTCCAGAAGGTTGTAAAGTGCCTAACTGGAAGATGAGGTGCTGTTCCTCCAGTTTGCGTTGGGCTTCACTAGAGCATTGCAGCAGTCCAAGGACGGACATGTGGGCATGAGAGCAGGGTGGTGTGTTGAAATAGCAAGCGACAGGAAGGACTGGGTTATGCTTGTGAACTGAGTGAAGGTGTTGCGCAAAGCGGTCACCCAGTCTGCGTATGGCCTCCCCAGTATAGAGGAGACCGCATTGGGAGCAGCGAATACAGCAGAACAAATTGAAGGAGGTGCAACTGAAGTACTGCTTCACCTGAAAGGAGTGTTTGGGGCCTTGGATGATGAGGAAGGAGGAGGTAAAGGGTCAGGTATTGCACCTTTAGGGGAAAGGGTGGAAATGATATTGGTGCATAAAAGAATAACAGTGTTTGTTCAAAAAAAAAGTTTCACCAAAAATACAAAGTGAATGATGTAAGTTACATTGTGACACCCCAATGGGTCATTGTAGCTGATGTCACCATGACAGAATGATGCACATTTAGGAGCCGTCACTGTTTGCCGTGGCATGGACCTGAAAAGGGGAAGGGGTGGGTTGGAGGAGTGAAAGGATACAGGGATCGGAGGCAAGGATCATGGCTTGAATTCTGATGTTTCCTTTGGTCCTGCTGGTAAAAACATTTGAGAGCCTCAATCAGTGTCTCTAGCTCAGCAGACTCAGCCATGTGGCGACAGGAGGGAGGAATAGAGCTTTAGGGGAAGAATTTTCCCCCCGCTGGGGGGGGAAGTTAAGGAGCGGGCGTGTGCGGGCGTGTGCGGGCGTGCCTCCAATCGGTGCCCCTGATCGGCCGCCATTTTAAGTGGGCAGGCCAATTAAGACCTGCTCAGCGTGACGTCCGCCAGGAAGCGCTATGTGCTCCCTATGCGGACGGGGGAGATTCCCTGAGCCGAGAGTGTGCTCTTTCATGCATGCGCACGACAGCACTCATCTTCCCGAGGCTAAGTGCTGCCTCAGGGAGATCGGAGCCAGATTCAAAAATGTGAAATATAGAAAAATAAAATCTCCCTGACCTGTCCCCTCATGTGACACTGTCACATGTTGCCAGGGTTAGAAAAGTGTAGCTACGAGGAGAGATTGAGTAGGTTGGGGTTATTTTCCTTAGAACAAAGAAGGCTGAGAGGTGACTTGATTGAGGTGTACAAAATTATGAGGGGAATAGATAGAGTGGACAGGATAAAGTTGTTTGCCTTGGTGGAGAATTCTAGAACCAGGGGACATAGGTTCAAGATAAGTGGCAGAAAGTGTAGGGGGGACATGAGGAAGAACTTTTTTACGCAGAGGGTAGTGGGTGTCTGGAATTCGCTGCCCAAGTTGGTGGTAGAGGCAGAAACTTTAAACTCTTTTAAAAAGTACCTGGATCTGCACCTTAAGTGCTGTAAGCTGCAGGGCTATGGGCCGGGTGCAGGAAGGTGTGATTAGAAAGAGCACCTGGGTGTCCTCAGGCTGGCATGGACAAGATGGGCTGAATGGCCTCCTTCTGTGCTGTAACTTTTCTATGGTTCTATGAGTTGGAACATGTCCATCACTTTTAATTAAACTTTTATTAAATTTTTAAAAACCTACATGAAACCTCATCCCGTCCGTGGATGAGGTTTTATGCTATTTCTGAAACCCGCCAGGGTTCCAGGTCTACTCGCCAACCTTAAGGTTGGACGGGCAGGCCCTTTAACTACTTCAATTAGTTTTTAAATGGACTCAATAGGCCGTTGACAGGTCGGCGGGCACACAGCTGATTCGGCTGCGCCCCCGCTGACCTGAAAATCGAAATGACGCAGGGTGAGGTTGGGAGTTCCGCCCGGCGTCATTTTACACATCAGCGAGCGGGCCCCGACCTCAATATCCTGCCCTAGGTTTTTATGAAACACAAAATTAGGTTTTTTGAGTGCCTGGTTTTAGTTAGATATTTCCATAGAGCAAAACCTTTTTTCCTGACTCCTTCCTTCCCAGATAACCATTTTCTGAAAATGGTTGTCCCTTAAAGTTGACGTGGATCTGACTGAAGTTGCAGACGTTAGAATTGAGCCTGAGTGACTATTAATACCTAAACTCAAAAGCTCTGTACCATGAAAACTCTGTTCCTGTAAAGCAGTTGCATTCTTTCTCACTATTCTAAAACTGGTTGCAACAGTTTTTGTTCCGCAAGCCTCAGACTTGTTGAAATTTATGGCCAAACAGTGGGTGTTTGGTTTGTGAAGAACTTGATAATTATTGGGAAACATTGCAGGGTTTTCAAAATATTTGACTGCAAGATTCAACGTTAGAGGAACCAAAAGTTTAGAATGATGAAGTTTGTTGCTTTTATGGCTTCAGATCTTATTTTTAAAGTATTTTAAATATGGAACACTTGTGACAGTTTAGGTCTCATCGACTATTTTTGCTGACGTATTTGTAACTGAAATTTCAGCTTTGACAAGACCATATCCTAATAACCAGCTCTGAATTTGCCCAAAGGCTTGGTTTACATGGTTAGTTCGAATGCGGTGTTTGATCGATATGAACATTCAAATTTGCAGCTTTTATTTTGTTCTAACTGCCTAAAAAATAATCACAGTTGTAACAGCAATGTGCACTTGATAGGTCAAATTTTGGGCTGAGTAGGCTAACATGGGGCCAAGTGGTGTTGCCTGTTTAAAGAATTCTTTTCTTTCCCCACTTGAAATACTTATGCCAATGCAAAAAGTATCCAAAATATGATTGGTAGAGAATAGGAAATGTTGTTTGGATAGTCAGAGGGTGTTTTTTCTCGTGGGAGGCAGTTTAGAAGGAGGTTTGCAGCTCATTACAGTGCTTAGGACCATCACTGTCCCACTTTTGGGAACATACCAATCTCAGCCCACAGGATGAGCCTAGGCCGTCAACTCATGTGAGAACTGGCTCAACCTGGATACAGTCCCACATGGCTACAGTAGCTCAACACAAATGACCCTGCTGCTTGTGTGAACCCAGACGATGGGCGGAATTTAATGAGTGCAACAGGGGTCTTCTCCACCAGTTGTAGAACCGGTGAGAACCCCATGCTTCTTCTCTCCAAGAGGCCCAGGGCAATTATGAGGCAATCAGGCACATAATCGAATGGAGGCCCGATGCTATCCAGGTTAAGGGCCCAGTAGGGCAGAAATCCCACTCCTGCTCCATAGAATGGTGACCACTGCCGGTATTACACTCGGGCCTGAGGTGGGATCAGCCATGGATCCCCAGACGGAGGTGAGTGTGGGCGGGGTTGGGGGGGTGCCTAGCTTGGAAGAGTGGCATGGGGTGGTGTTTGTCAACAAGAGCAGGGGAGTGATATCCTGAGGGGCGCCCCCTTCCTGTTGCTGGGTCCCGCAATCAGACACATAATGTCCGTGAAAGAGGGATTCCCCCATCGTAGAAGGCTGGAGGCAAACCTGATGGGGGTTTACTGGACAGCCTCCCCGGATGGCGAGAATCCTGCCCGCCACTGGTTGAATACCGGCAGTGATAGGATGAGGCCGTTAAGCGGCCCCCACTTGGTATTTGCCTCGTTGGTAGCAGGGTGGGGAAGGGGGGCCTTAATTCCATCCGATGAGTGTTGGCAAGCTATTTGACTTTAGCGATTGTCAGAGTTGAACACTGACCCAACATTGACAGTGTGCAACCAGCACTGGATAGTTTTCCTGGGTGAAAATCTTGTGGTTTTTTTTTGTGATTTTTCTTCCCACCCAACCAAGATACATGTCAATCAAAACGATCCTACCACCATTCCATCTGAGATCAAATAATCCTGCCCAAACAAGGGACAAAGCCTGTGACCTTAATTCCAGTCTGCAAAATAGTGAAGCAGTTTTATTAAAGATTCAAATTGTGTAAATTGGTTGTTTTCATTTCTTTTGAATGCTGTTTTTACATAATTCCTTTTTTAAACAACGCCTGCTTTTTTCACATTTCAGGTGAAAGGTTACTGGTTGGGACCAAACTATCAAAAGGAGAGTGTTGAGGGCAATGATATCCGTCGCACTAATGTTCCGGATATTCGGGTTGGCTACCGTTATGAAACGCTGTGTGAAGAGCTGAACTTGATTACACAGGCATTGATCACTGCGGAACAGTTGGAGAATAATTCCATCAACATGACGCCAGTATCTGAATCACGATAAGCCACTTTTACATTAAGTGAATGAAGGCCTTCGCATGGGAGGCCAGAGCTGTTAAAACCATTGTAAACTGGACACCTGTAGAATGCTAGAATGTCTGGCAGTGTTTACCCTCACTATATCATTAATACACATTATTATTACTAGGAGCATCTGAAATGGAAACAAATTGAAAACCTTACCCTTTAGTGCACACACAAGATTTTACCTTTCATTGTACTTGTTTTACAATAATGTGTCAGTTATTTAAATCTAGTTGCCTGTTCCTTTTGATGATCTTTTAGCCTGAATATCAGAGTTGTCCAGGGTGAGGAAGTAGCACATACGCCATATTACTTATCACATGACTGTGACCATGTCCTTCATTTGGCTTCTCCTCAAAAGTTCTACCTCCCTGCATTCCAAGAGGTGCTATGGTTGTACAGTAAAACATGCCTTTGTAGCCACCCATGTTAGTGACCATTAAAATTCAGGCGCTGTTTCAATTTTTCCATTATTGCATTTAAAAAAAAAAGACATGGCCAGTTAGCATGTTACTTCCATAGGCATGATGTGACTAGGATGTTTAGAAATTGAATAGGTTTGATTATCTGATAGAAGTTCAGTGAACATCCGCATTATATATGTTTGCTGTTGAATAGGGGTCCACATGAGCACTCTGAGCAATCCTTTTTTTCCTTCCTGTCAGCAACCTGATGGTAATTTCAGGCTTGGTTAAGTGTTAGTGCTCTTGGGCTTAAGACAGAAGATTGTGGGTTCAAATCCCACTCCAGGGCTTAAGAGCATATTATTTAGAATGGCCCTCCGCTGCAGGGCTGAAGGAATGCTGCACTGTCAGAGGTGCCGTTTTTCAAATGAGACATTAAACTGATTTTAATTTCTGTTCATTAACAGATCGACATATAAGAAGAGCAGGGTAGTTCTCCCCATATCTTGATCAACATTTAACCATCACCCAACTTCACCAAAAACAGATTAACTGGTAATTTATTTCATTGAGCATGGCAAGATTCCACAAAAAGCAATTTGGCTATTTCATTTGCCTACAAAATAACAATGATTAAACTTCAGAAGCAATCTCCAAGTTATAAAGCATTTGGGACATCCTGAGGACTTGAAACGTTCTTTAAGTTGTACTTGGAATTTGACCTCATCTTGAAGCCTTCCCCTCATGGCCCACCAATAAAATAAATCTAAATTTGATTTGTAAATCAGGCGTGGGTAACAGTAACTAGTCCAGGACCACATTAACATGGAGCTGGTCAGCCTGTGGCCTCATACATCCATTACCTTAATGTATTCCAAGTTCTCTAAACCCATAGAGTTCTAAACCAATTGCCCTAAATATATTGCATGTGATAGTGTTGACAGAATTAGGTGATTTGTGGTATTTGTGTTAAATAATGCACCTTACACAAAAAAAATGTTGAGCCCAATTTTATATATTTATTAATTCATTTGTATATTAAGTCGAGCAATCTGTAGGCTGTTTTAAATCTGCTGGAAAGTTGCCTAGTATTGCTGATGAAGCTTCTTTGATCAAACTGCTGTTTGTACATTTGCTCAGCATTTGAGCTGAGTGTTCTGCTTCCTGGTAGCCTTGCAAAGGTAGATGCAATCAACTTCATTCCAGAAGATGTAGGTTTATTTACACTAGGTTAGCTTAACATCTTTGCCGCACATACAATTGATGATTATTGACTGAAGCATGAGGAACAGTGGCTGAGAATCAGTGTCTTATTGCTACATGGTAAAATACTGCCATCATGCCTCTGTAATTTGCTGTTAAATGCTGATGTGCACATTATGCTTAATGACCCCCATATCTACCTACAGTACCTCAGAATACATATCATGACCGTGTTGCATTTGACAGTGAAAAGCTAAACCCCTGATGCCAAAAGAACACCTTTGTAAAAGTTGCTTGTGGCCTTTTTTTGGATGGTAATTTTTTTTCAGCTACTTGTGAAAATGAAGCTCAGATAGCAATTGTGCATGGACACCCCATGTTCATGTTTGCTGTTCAACTCACTGGTACTGAAGGACTAATTGTTTAAAGTCCAGAGCCAGAAACTTTTCAGGAGGAATATCTTGCTTTTCTAAGTGGAAAAAAGCAGTGGATTAACCTTTCTGTAATTGCCATTTGCATTAAAATCTAGCTGTTTCAATGAAGCTTGTTTAACATTTGCTTTGGCTACATGTAGGTTTGGTGCAAATGGCATATATACTATGTAGTGCATACCTCATAAAACGTACAGTTCCATTCTTTCACAAGGCTGCATTTTGTGTGCTAGTAAAATTCAGTCTTATGACTAAACTGAAGGTGAAACCCAGCATGCAACAAATCATTAGGGCCAGAAAGACAATTGTTACTGTTGAAGGCAAGATACCTACCTGAAGTCTTATTGGATGGATGCTTTGCTTTGCTCTTGTGGTACAGGACATCAGAATCCTTCAATATTATTTACATCCTTATGCCAATCACATAAATCTTCTATTGCCTCTATTACAGGTACCCTTAATAGATATCCTCAAACTGCCTAAAAGACAATGAAATAATTGCCTCAGTGTTTGCATGTTTGTCTGAATGCTATCACATGAGGAATGTTTCACACCTATGAACTGTGTTTTGTTGGTATAAAACCAGCTTTTACAAATGTAATTTATTGTAAAAAAAATAGTAAATAATGTTAGGATACTGAGACTATTTTGGCGTGGGATAATGGAATTTTATAACCAAGCTGAGCTTCAGTGATGTGATTTACATTATTGTCTAAAGTTCTTGTCTGTTGCAGCCTTGTAATGTTAACTAACTGCACTTGCTAGTTGTAAAATAGTGGGAATAAGAAGTTTCACATCAGTGCATATATAATGCAACTTATTACTTGAAAGCAAAATAGTCAGATCTATGTTTGGGGACGTGTGGAATTTCTGAGTATTACTAAAGGACAACCATCAAGAGATTATTGCAACATTAAGCACAGTATACAATGTGGGTCCAGCATTATTCAGAGTACAATCAATAACCCAATCAGTTATCTGACAGTGATGTTATAGTACTGGTTCATGATTAATGAGTCTGGATCTTTGTAAGTCATTAAAGGTCAGAAACAAGAGTCTTCACGGATTGTTGCAGAGCTCCCCCAGCATTTATCACAAAGTAACTTGTACTTCAGTACAACAGACATTAACCATGCTGTAGTTTAGTAGAATAATGGTGGGAATAGATTAGGTGACTCATATGGGGTGAGGAAAAGCATCGGCAAGGACTTGATGGCTCCACTGACCTGTCTGCGCTATAACATCCTGTTATTCGTAAACATATTTTGTGCATTTGAACTAAGTCAGCAGTTGCTCTACACTGATTGGATTTATACAGAGCCTTTGAATATTGTCTAAACATTTTAAGATTAATTTGTCCTGTGTCCAAATTGATGCATTTTTAAAAAAAATGAAATAGCTTAACTACCCTCTTCAGGTGCCCCACATCATTCCCAATTGTTGAATCTCAGATAGCCTGCTGCAGTTTCTGCTAAAGTGCCCTATAACCAACCTTTTAAGAGGGAAGGACAAGTTAAATTAACAAGAGATTTTATTTTCCTTCTTAATTCTCACTGACTTCTTGCGTGGGTATACCTCATCTCAGCATTGCCTCCGATAGCCTTGCTGGTAAGTAACAAATCACAAGCCCAAACCTAATTTTAATCCTGATTTTTAAATACTAGGAGTGATTTCTTGTAAAAGCCTGGATGCATCCATGGTTCAATGTTTGCATGTTTTGGAGACCAATGTAATGATACTTTCTCAACCCAAATTACACACATTTGAAAAACAGATGGGGAAGTTATGATGTCCTTTTAAGCTGGAACTTGTTCAGCCAGTGCTGTTCATTTTTAAGGGTAAATACCAATCACTGCTCAACTGACTAGAATTTTAGTTCTATACATTTTATATTATTTACAAGCTCTTTAAAAAAAAAGTGTTGCCTATCGTACTACAGGTCATCTCATGCAGGCCCTAAAATAATTTTTACTGCTGGAAGTTCCCATTGTAGCTGATTAGCTGATTATTTAAATCCTTTATATGCAATCATATCTATTACTATATTAAAGATGATAATATACATCTTTCAAATGTCACAGTTCCCCATTGTACTTTCTTGAGAAGACTCCTCTAGTTAGAAAATGGTGAGTGTTCATCAAGAGATCTGCTAGTTTTGCAATAAAATGGAAGAATTAAAAATGGCGAGAAGAGCTGATTCACTGTATTACTAATATAGTATAATATGCTTTAAATGTAGCACTCATCATGTTTTTAAGAACAGGTTATTCAAGTTATCTTTTCTAGATTAAAACCAGATTAATGCATGACAAAATGGTTAACATTTGAAATGGCTATTATTTTGACTGTAACTCTATTGGAACTTTTTTTTTTGTTTACATATCAGATTTCCAGCATTTAGTTTCTATTTCTATCTCTAGTTTTTCTAGATATTCCAGTCAATGTACTCTGATTTGGATCCGATCATGTTTGGTCAAGACTTTATTAGTTGAACAGTTTGATGTGTATAATCTGAGAAATGTAACTCCTTGTCTCATTCTTTGGTGTAATTGTAGGTTCCTGCTACAGGCAGATATAAGCAGCTGTGCCAAAAGACTAATACTTTGGTTGTTCCAGTCAGTACTTGGCATCCAGAGTCCAAACACAACAAATTCAGCTCTGAAGGAAGTCAGGCCTATATTATAGAGCACAAAGACTCCTCTAGAATAGGGAGTAAATTAAAACTGTTATTTTGTACATTGACCTATTTGTCTGACAATCCCACATAATGAGATTGTCAGGTATGTACAGCCAATATATTGCTTTGAGGAAAGTTGACTTTACTGGTTCAGAAAAAAAAACGAGGGTGGAAAAAATTGCGCAATATCATAAGTTCCATTTCATTATTGGGTAACAAATGTTGGCCTAGCCAGAGATGCTGACATCCCATGTGAAAGAACTTTTAAAAAATCTTCCTATGGCTGAGAAAGTCCTTTATGAGCAAAACAGACTAGAAATGTTCCAAATTCAATCCCAAGTGTGCAGAGATGGAGCAACAATAAGCATTATAGCTGCAGCATCCCTGAATTCAGAAAGCGAGCTCTTTTTCCCGATGGTTACACAGTGACCCCTACTGGCAGCCTATTTGTGTGGCTCTTGAGTGAGGAGAGGATTAATCTGAAGAGTGACTGATTTTCCTCCAGCGCCCTCTCCATTTCTCCAGTCATCTGCCACAGTCAAATTGCTCCAAACACCCAACGTTGAAGCATAAATAATGACCACTTAACCTGGTAACAGAGAACACCCGCTACCTGGTGGAACTGTACCTCGATAAGAGAGCCAATGCTTTCAGAAAGAAAAAGGGAGATGAGCACTGGAGAACAGGAGTAATTTGCGAGGAATGGTGAGAGAAGAGAGTGGAAAATTATTTTATTTAACTTAATGCAGCTTTACACTTTTGTGTTTCACAGTTCTGTGCAATGCCACGGATAATTTGGAGAGTTAATTTATCTTCAGTGTGCATTGTTCCATGCTGTTTGTGAAATTCATCATAATTGGATGTCCCATATCAGCAAATCCTTTAATCCAGACTTTTCAAAAGTTTGGGTAAATTGGTAGATATCTTAATGTTAGTTTTGTTCATTTAAAAAAACATCCAAGCTAGTTAACTACCCGTGGTGTTCCCTGTAGCCAGTTGATTGTGTTTCTATAATATACAGAGGACAGGGATAGAGACTGCAGAAGTCTCTCCACAGAACCGCCTTGTGACCAGAGTTTACAAATATATTTGACATAGCAAAATTGAAACGGAAATGTCGTCGACAATGCGTGACCAAAATTTGTGACAACGGGTTTACGGACAAGGAGTGTCTGCTGTACCGTGAATTTACAAATAAATTAAAGTATTGACCATAATTAACACAGACCACATCAGTTTTTGGCACCTCTGTTTTGCTGCATTTAAATATATGCAATCAGAGTACCTTCTAACTGCTGTTATTTAATCAAAATGTAGAGGTAGTCATCCAGGCACTATAAATATAATTAATGCTTCAAGACAATTTATTTGTTTCAAACAAACTAAATTAATAGACTTGCGTTGAAAAATTAGTGTGTACAGACTGAAGCCCTGTAAGTTTGCCAAGAGAATTTTACATGTTCAAAATTAAATTTTTGCCGCAAACTGAGTTATACATAATATGTGATTGTATTTCTCTAGATGTTAAAATTTTATTTAAGTTACTTATGTCGCTCCTATTTGAGATGAGAAGCATCAGCATGCTGGTGGAGACTGGTTAACATGGAAAGAAGACCTGTTTGACAGGATTTGGGCAATGGGATGTTCTTAAACAACCTTTAAGGTTTGCCAGCTATGTTTGTTCATATCAGTTGATCTAAAGTTAAGGAGTAAATCTACTGTCTATCAACACACTTTTCAACCTCAATCAGTTATTGCATCCCTTGTTGAAATTCAAGGCTCAAAAGTCCCAGAACTCTATGATAAATGTTACTATTATTATAAGTTCAGCCTGACTCAGTTAGTAGCACTCTTCTGAGTCAGAAAATCCCATTCCACGAGTTAGGCACATTATTTAGGCTGACCATTTAATGCAGTATTGCTGAAGTGCTGCATTATTGGAAGTGCCACCTTCTGGATGAGACATGAAACCAAGGGCACCCACCTGTTTAGGTGAGCATAAAAGCCCATGCAAACATTCAAAGGGGAGCAGGAAATTCTCCTTGTACACGGGCCAACATTTCAAACTCACGAAAAACATCTTATAGCATTTCACTGTGCACAATCGCCTGTGACATTTGCTTACAAAATAAGTGACTCCACTTGAAAGCTGGTTGTGAAGCACTTCAAGATGTTGAGGACTTGAAAAAGAATGATAATAGAAATAACTTTTTTTCATAAAATATATTATGCCTAGTTTAAAAAAGATAATAGCAGAAGTGTGTAATTATTGTGATAGTCGACAGAGCAGGGGAAGCTGTCGCTTTTGATGAAATCAATGGTCAGTTTTTAAAATTTTGCTATAATTAATTTGATAGGTTAACTTGAAGAGTTTAGAATTTTTATCAAGACTTTATAAATACTAATTTTAGTTAAGTCTTTATCATCTGCTGTGTTGTGTTTGACATTGGTCTTCAGTTTTTCATTGCTTTGTAAACATCTTATTCCTTTACTGTTTACCTGAAGACCAGCTTAGTATCAGAGATGGCTGCTACAGTTTTTATAAGCATCACTAGCTGCACTGGAGATAAGCCATAATTTATACTCCACTGTGAATTACATAGAGGCAGTAGTGATGCTTTTGCATAGTGTTTCTCTTAGGTATGAAATTGATAAACAAGGGGGTGAAAGGTTATTGGGAGTAGGCAAGAATGTGAAGTTGAGATTAAAATCAGATCAGCCATGATCTTATGGAATGGCGGAGCAGGCTCAAGGGGCCAAGTGGCCTACTCCTCCTAACTGGTATGTGAAAATGCTATTATTAAAACACTAGATCAGAATATAAATCATGTGTTTGAACAACACACCTGGCTTGTACTATTCACACTGTAGTTTACTCATATATTTGTATTCCTTAAATAATCCATAGCATTTAAAATCCCTTTCTGAATTGCGATTGGTTGGATTCATTTGGAATTCGGAGTCTGATTTTTAAAACGATTCCTGGTTCCTGACTCTCTCGGGCAATCTTAAGACATCCCGCCCATCGGAAAATCCATGGGTTCAGGTGTAATGGTGATTCTAAACCTCATCCGATTTTACTCGGCATTGAAGTCATCTGAGAATGATATTGTGCAGTAGGTGAAACTGACATTCTGCCCTAACCCGTGCATTTCCTGCATTTAGCAAGGAGAGGTACTTGCTTATGGAGTGGAACTACAGTTCCAGCAAAATGCTGTTTTGTACACTAAGGACCAGGTTTAAGGTTTTGTTTCTGACTGTGATAAATGTCAAACTTGAAATGGTTTTAGCACAGAAGAAAGCAGTTAGTTTCCCACTATTTTGTAAAGCTTATATTCTCAGGTTTGCTGAGTTGAGTCTTGGTTCTTCCTTGCCACATTTCCTGTTGGTTATGATAATGTGAGAAGGCTTTGTAACTGCCCACAAGAATGGGGCTCATCAGCAGATTATGGCAATTTTTGTGGAGCACTACTTGTAGTAGGTGAGTTTAGCAATGACATTACCACTACAGGGTTACACTGTTGCTGGGATATTTGTGCCAGCATTCTATTTCTGATTTGCCTTTCTACGAAGGTGTTTTGTCAAGGGAACGCTGAAAGAAATTCTGAATCAAATTATTTGCAGTTTGTAAGTCATTGTTCCCTCTTTGAAGCTATGATAGTGGCAGCAGTTGTGTGAAGTCTCTGAGATAGAAAGTACTTGGTATGCAGTGCTACTTAAATTGCACACAACTGCATTCTCCACTATTGGGAGTATTACAGTAAATCATTATATACTGAGTATTATGAGAATTGTCATAGGCTGTAATGGAAGCCTTGAGCAGTTAAGAGGGGAGATGAAGTCCTTTATTTGTTTTTGCTGCACTGTGTGTTCCATGCCGCAACTCATGGTACAACTCAGGTAATATTTTTGTGGCACTTTACCTGTTACCCAATTGTTAAAACTGCTTTTGTTGGATTTCTATCCAAAAGTAATTTGTAATGTTGGTGTGATTTTTGGGTCACAGGTATTGCCAGCAGTTTTTAATACTTCTTCAGAATTACTCATAGATTCTATCATACTGTTAAGAGACTTGAATACTTGTTTAAATACCAACGCTCATGCTGGTTAAATACTTGTTGTTAAGTATCTTATGGTTTTTTTTATTACAAAGTACTGGCCTCATTTTTAATTTTTGTTGTTTACTGTTCCATACAAATAGCACAGCACATTGTACTTCACTGCACAAAGAATGCTAACTCACACCTGAAAGAATTATGCTGTGTGATAGTTGTTCTAGCCAAGACTAACATACATCAGTGTGCTCTGGCCTTTTTTTTGCTGCTTTTTATGGTTGGTTCAAAGACGACTGTGTATTTTGCTTTTTTTTCTTGTTCCTCGATGTTGATCATTAGCTTGACAAAAATGCTGATTTTACACGCAAAAACTATTCAGACCAAATGTGAATGGAAGGCAAATTTTAAAAATTCCAATTTCCCATATCATCAAGCCAAACTCGCCTAAAAAATGTAGGAATGCACCTGGAAAGGTTTTGGTGGTCTTTGAAATCTGTTCACAAAAATATAATTATGGTATAAATTGTGATGAACTTGTAAATGTGCAACCAGCATAGGTTTCCCCCCCTCCGACTGACCAGTGCATTACATACTAGAATTTCATGCTTGCAGCCAGAAAATGGTGACATGAAATTGGCATAAATCCACTGCTATGGACCTAAAGTTTAACATGTGTGCATGGCTGTATGTGTTGTTACTGTGATCTGTCTGCAAAAACAAATGTATGAATTACCAGATTTTAAACCAGGTACATATGAAACAATGGAAAAACTATGTTGACCTCCGATTGAAATGTTGAATTTTGGTAACCATTTTGCATAGAAGCAGACCTAAACAAATGACTGTCAGAACATTAGCCTGAAAATGTAAGACTTTAAGATATTTGAATAGTGTGGTGCTGTTGTTTATGGATTTGTAATCCAGGAACTGAGTTCAAATTCTACAACCGATTGATTGAATTCAGTTTAAACAAAAACTTGTGTAAAGGAAAAACCCAATTGTCTAATGTTTTTTTCGGGAAGAAAACCTGCTTTTCTTAACCTTATCTGGCCTATGTGTAATTCCAACAGGATTGGCTCAGCAGGTCACCAAGAAAAACCACAACTGCCATATTCTCGGGGCAAGTAGGGATGGGCAACTTTGCCAGAAATGCCCATATTCATGAATGAATAAAAAAAAATACAGGCCTGTATTTATTTTGACAGTATTTGGCTGCTCTGTAATAATATGGTAAATAAGGATTCAGTAATTTGTCTGATCTGCTGGATACCATCTGTTGTTTGGGTATGTTAATGCCAGTTTTGCACTGTAATGCGACTGCTTGTTAATTCTGTTAATTGAGACTGCTGAAAATGTAATTATGCTGAAGTATTGCATTAAAGAATTGTTCAAAAGTTCTGGCGTTATGCAGTGTGAAGGATAATTATACAACAGAGTGAGAGTTACCTATCCATTGGATCTTGGGTGCATTTATCACAAAACCTCTTGTTATTTTTGATCTATTTAAAATGGCAGAAGAGTGATTCACCAGCAGTGAACTGGCCACTGCATTTCCTACATTACAACAGTGACTATACTTTTTATTTTAAAGTACTTCATTGGCTGTGAGGCTCTCTGGGTCATTGCAAAATTGTGAATGGCCCTTTTTAGATACAACTGTTTTGTATTTTTTTATATTTTTGTAAAGTTGGATTAGTTGCACACGAGTACCTTTTCTAAATTGGCTCAATACTGCCAAGTTCTGTGGAAAAATTAAATTTTAGTTTGTCCAACAGCAGGTATTGTTTCTAACATTAACTCATGAGTATAAAATTGCAGGCAGAGCTTGAACTCAGGCAATATACATACGTGTATACACATACACACACGGAACAAATCTGACAAATCCGTTAGAATTCTTTGAGGGGGTAACGAGTAGGTTAGACAAAGGAGAGCCAATGGATGTTATCTACTTGGACTTCCAGAAGGCCTTTGACAAGGTGCCGGACAGGAGGCTGCTCAGTAAGATAAGAGCCCATGGTGTTAGAGGCAAGGTACTAGCATGGATAGAAGATTGGCTGTCTGGCAGGAGGCAGAGAGTGGGGATAAGGGGGTCCTTCTCAGGATGGCGGCCGGTGACTAGTGGAGTTCCGCAGGGGTCAGTGTTGGGACCACAACTTTTCACTTTATACGTTAATGATCTAGATGAAGGAACTGAGGGCATCCTGGCTATGTTTGCAGATGATACAAAGATAGGTGGAGGGAAAGGTAGTATTGAGGAGGCGGGGAGGCTGCAGAAGGATTTGGACAGGTTAGGAGAATGGGCAAAGAAGTGGCAGATGGAATACAACGTGGGGAAGTGTGAGGTCATGCACTTTGGTAGGAAGAATAGAGGCATAGACTATTTTCTAAATGGGGAGATAATTCAGAAATCTGAAGTGCAAAGGGACTTGGGAGTCCTAGTCCAGGATTCTCTTAAGGTTAACTTGCAGGTTGAGTCGGTAGTTAGGAAGGCAAATGCAATGTTGGCATTTATTTCAAGAGGACTAGAATATAAAAGCAGGGATGTGCTGCTGAGGCTTTATAAGGCTCTGGTCAGACCACATTTAGAATATTGTGAGCAATTTTGGGGCCCGTATCTCAGGAAGGATGTGCTGGCCCTGGAGAGGGTCCAGAGGAGGTTCACGAGAATGATCCCAGGAATGAGGAACGTTTAAGGACTCTGGGTCTATACTCGATGGAGTTTAGAAGGATGAGGGGGGATCTGATTGAAACTTACAGAATACTGAAAGGCCTGGATAGAGTGGACGTGGGGAAGATGTTTCCATTAGTAGGAGAGACTAGGACCCGAGGGCACAGCCTCAGAGTAAAGGGAAGACCTTTTAGAAGAGAGATGAGAAACTTCTTTAGCCAGAGAGTGGTGAATCTATGGAATTCATTGTCACAGAAGGCTGTGGAGGCCAGGTCATTGAGTGTATTTAAGATGGAGATAGAGATAGGTTCTTGATTGGTAAGGAGATCAAAGGTTATGGGGAGAAGGCGGGAGAATGGGGTTGAGAAACTTATCAGCCATGATTGAATGGCAGAGCAGACTTGATGGGCCGAATGGCCTAATTTCTGCTCCTATGTCTTATGGTCTTATGGAACAGCATAATGGATTTTTTTTTACCCCAAAGTAGTTTGGATGCAATCATCTTTGCCAGCTCCTAAAAATTAACTAAATTAAAAGCATTAACTAACATTGTTACAACATTGAGCCAAATTAAAGGTGATTTTCTAACTCCATTATTCCTGTGTGAACATTATAATGGGAGTAAAGTTTTTGTGACCAGGAAACTAAATCTGATTCAATGCAATTCCTGCTGCTTTGCTGGGTGGTTGATGGTGTATTCAACGGAAAACATGTTTAGACACATCATTTGAAAAGGACACTGAGGAATTAGTTCAATGTAAATTACTTCCATCCTTTATATTTTGATACTTGGTGTCCTATAGTAAATGTTCTTGCGAACATTATAAAATTGAGTTTGACACGCAGCCTGTTCCCATGTATGGATGACATACATTTACATAACCCTAATGAATTGGCAATCTTAAACTTCCAAAATAACATTTGACTCTGGCCTATTATCGCATATAGTTTCAGCGTTAATCACAATTCGCATCCGCCAATGAATAATGATTACAAAAGTGAAAATGCTGTTAAGTACTGAGCGGGTCAGGCAGCATCTGTGGATAAGGAGGCAGTTAATGTCTCTGGTTGATGATCTTTCATCAGAACTTGTAACAATGTTAGTTAATGATTTTAATTTAGTTAATTTTTAGGAGCTGGCAAAGATGATTACATCCAAACTACATTGGGGTAAAAAAAAAATCCATTATGCTGTTCCGTGTGTGTATACACACGTACGTATATTACCTGAGTTCAAGCTCTGCCTGCAATTTTATACTCATAAGTTAATGTTAGAAATGATACCTGCTCTTGGACAAACTAAAATATGAGAAGGATGTAATTTGCATTGAAATAACGCATCAAAGTTCTGTTTATTCAATAAATCAAAGCCAATGGAATTTTTTCATATCCTGTGTTCCTTTTTTAAAAAGAAACATTGGTTAATGGGTATACAATGTGTCAGCTGGAAAAGTCTCGGCAGTTTTGAGGATACCTTTATTGGCACAGCTGCTCCACTTAATATTGAGTCAAGATGTTCATCTGACATTCCACTGTCAACAACTTACATATATATACAGTGCCTTAAACATAGTAAAGAGTCTCAAGGTGCTCCACAGTAGCATCATCAAACAAAATTTGACATTGAGCCAAAGTTGATATTAGGACTGATGACCAAAAGCTTGGTCAAAGAGGTTCTAGAGGCTGCCTTTCAGAAAGGACGAAAGGGAGACTTAAGAAAGGAATTCCAGAGACTGGAGATCAGGAATCTAAAGGCATGACCACGAACGGTAGAGCGATTAAAATCAGGTATGAGCAGGAGGCCAGGATTGGAGGAGCACAGAGATCTAAGGGTTGTAGGGATGGATAGCTTACAGAGATGAGGAGGGGCGAAGCCATTAATAGATTTGAAATAAAGGATGAGAATTTTAAAATAGATGCAAAATGGACAGCCGCCTACTTTATGCACATTTCTATGACCCAGAATTTGGGATGGAGCCAACAGTGTTTGTTTGAAAGCACCTCTTTGAGAAGACTTTTAGAACATGCAAGCATCAGTGGGTGATGTGCTGCTATTCCTGCTGAGATTCATAGGGTTATCTTATCTGTATAATATTGGCAAATCAGAAATCCAGCTCCTCTGTAAAATTGGAAAAATACATTGGGGAGGGGAAGAAATTGTTGCTGCTCTGATAAGGGCAGGTAAGGTCCTTTTTTCACTTGGGCATCTTGGGACTTTCTCCAATGATTGCCTGGCTTCTTAACTGTAATGACATCAACGTGTGCAATGTTTTACCTGTAACTTGCATTTGGAGAATCCCCCAACATGCATTTCTTCCATACATCTCCATACAACTCCACCCTCTCCTGTTACAGGGTCCTTTTAACACAGGTCTACACACATCAGCTGTCTTCTGATCTCTTGGAGATATCCTTCAGGTGCTTGCCTTTAATGCCAATCCTGTTCCGGGAATAATTGGTATATGTGGCCAGGAGACACAGTCCATCTAGAAATAAGGAAGCTTAACCCAGTCTAAGGAGCAGGAAGTGGAGTTGCTGGGGAGGCATTCCAACTTGGAAGTTGATAAAGGCAAAGCCAGCAGGTCAGTGCCAGCTTCAGGTAAGTGCGTAAAAAGCCAATTTCCAGAAAGGACCCTCATGCATCCATACTTGGCTTATTCCCTCTTCTGCAAATCAATCACATCATTCCTGTCATTGAGAGAGGAAGAGGAGAGTTTCAATATAAAAGCAGAAAATGCTGGAAATGCACGTTCATGGAATAGAATTCCTTCCTGTTGACGGAGGCACTCGGCTCACCCGCTGGCGCCTTGATGGCCACATGTGTACAGTCTATAGCACCCTGGACGCAGGGGAAGCCAGCAATCACTGCAAAACCTCTGGCTCGCTGTGCCTGGCTGGCCTTGTCCATATAGTAATGAATGAAAGTCAAAGCACGCCTGAACAGAGCTTCTGTCACTAGCTTTGCACAGCTGTGTACAGCTGATTGGGAGACTCCACACAGATCCCCCCACTGACCCCTGGAAAGAGCTGGAGGCATATAAGTTGAGGGCCATTGTGACCTTCAGCGCCACTGGCATGGGATGTCCACCCACACAGTTGGAGCTGATCTCAGGGCCAATCCTCTGACAAATGGAGGTCACTGTCTCCCTTGGGAGACGGAGCCTCCTTTGGCATTGCACCTCAGACATATTGAGGTAGCTGCATCACTGCCTGTAAACCCTGGCAGCAGGATGGTGACATCTTCTGTGGCCCCTTATACCTTGGACTTCCTGTTGGCCCTGCGCCCCTTGTGCCTGCGCCTCTCCTCCCACAGGTCCCTCGCCTGGAAGCTGCATAGGGACACCTGGCCTCCTCCCCCTTCTGCCCCTCTCTTCCTCCTCAGAGGATGTGCCTCCAGCGGAGACCACAATCCCCATTACCAGGGTAAGGGAAGGCTGTCTGATACCTGGAAGGGCCCACGTGGTGTGAATCCTCCGGTAGCCTGGAAAACAATGAGTCCTGAACTGAAGCCTCTCAATTCTCTGAATGCAGCTCTGAAGTGAGACGAAGCTGTCCTGTTCACAGAAGCAACCAGCAGCAAATGATACCCTGCATTCCTCACTAATCGCATTGACAAGGCCAATGACCCCTCTTATCCCACCTGTGAATGAGGTTTTGCTAACTGTGGCCTGCCCGCCTTGCCCGTGTGATGGCCTAAAAACCGCACAGGCTACGTAAAGTCGGAGACAATTGGTGCCTCAAGGGCCTTAACTGGCCATTTAATTAAAGGTGGGCATGCCTCCGTCTCCACCGCATGCCCGCCTAGCGAAATGTTGCAAGAGTGCACATAGACGTCGGCACGCTCGGCTGACAACGCGTTTTATTTAACACTTGAGTGGGTTGGGTGCACGGCCATGCACTGAGCTAAAAATTCTGCCTTAGGGTGCCCTAACCTTTATTCTCACTAACAAACAATCTGGTATGACTTGACAGACTTCTGCCTTCTTGACAATTTTAAGGGGTGAACCTGAAGCAGTTGCTATGGTTATATTCTTATCTATAATTCTCAAGGCTGCAAGCATCCAGCTGGGCTGAGATCCATAGAATGAAATCATTGATTGATTGCAGAACAGTGGGAGGCCACAGTGGGAGGCCATTCGGCCTGTCAAGTCCATGCCGACTCTCTGCAAGAGCAATTTAGCCAATTAGCTCTCCATCCCCGCACCCCCTATTGCGTAGCCCTTCAGATTTTTTTCCCTTTAGGTGCTTGTCCAATTTCCTTTTCAAAGCCGCAATTAAATCTGCCTCTGCCACTCTTTCAGGCAGTGCATTCAAGATCCTAGCCGCTTTTTGCATTAAAAAGTTTTTCTTCATTTCACCTTTTGATTCTTTTGTCAATCACTTTAAATCAGTGTCCTCTGTTCTCACCCCCAATGGGAACCATTTCTCTCTATCTTCTCTGACTAGACTCTTAATGATGTCTACTAAATCTCATCTGAACCTCCTCTCCTCTAAGGCGAACAATGCCAGATTGTCCAATCTATTCCTCATCCCTGGAACCATTCCCATAAATCTTTTGTTCACACCCTTTAAATCCTTCACATCAATTTTCCAGTTGAGGCTGAATCAATGTTTTATAAGGTTTCATCACAACTTCCCTCAGTGTTTTTTGAAGTAACTTTACTTTCGGTTAATTGTGTTAGCACTTACATGATTAAAATTATACATTTTAGACTCAGTCTAATCTACTCAATTGTTCATTCCTTCCTTAGTTTTTATTGTGGATTAATTATAAGCTGTCATAGCAGTCTGAGACTCCTGCTTGTACAAAAGTAGATATGTTTTTAAATGGCTTTTACGCAAGATAGGCACATAAAGACTATTAAATACACAAGTTAGTTGGGTAATATTGAGCTAAAATGATTGTCAGGATTAAAATATATAAGCTTTTAAAATTAATTGAATTTAAATTCCCCAGCTGCCATGATGGGATTTAAATTTATGTCTCTGGAGCATTCGATAGGTGAATAATTTGTTTACTGAAAAATCATCATGGTGGCAGGTGCCGAATTGTGATGCTGACACAAACAAAACAAGTAATCATAATTCATAACAGTTATAGACAGTTATTAAAATTAAAATAAAGTATGAAATAATAGGATTGCACAAACATGAACATTTTAGCATACAAATAATTACAATACATTTGTAAGATGCAGGTCTCCTTAATTTGCAGAATAGAAATGAAATATTTACTGCACTCTGCATTTTGTATTAAAGTCCATAATCATGTATTGTCAGGTTTAATTCATTGAATTTTCAATCATTTACATACTACTTATGAGCTTGTAGGGGACTGGGTTGTCTCGTAGTTTATTCGTTCTATATCTTATTAATCCAGTAACATAACTCTGCTACCATTCCTGCTATTACACCAGGGGTAATGTAAGAGAGGAGATTGCTGTAATATTAAAAAGCCGAGAGGTTGCTATAGAGCATATAAAGGTTTGTAGCACAAACCTATGGCTCAGTAAAGGCAATGATAGGAAGTTTGAAAAGATATAGGTCCCTAATCCCTATCTGGCAATACGTTTAAATAACTGGGCGTCATAAAATATCTAATAGTGTTGTATCGAACAGAAAGTAGAAGACTGGAAAAAAAAGGTACAATATTTGACTCAATAGGAACTTTGCCTTCCAGCAAGTTAAGGCATATGAATAAGCTTGGATAAACCATTCTGACAAATTACCCCTAGAGGTTCCCTGCACAGATAATTTTGGACAAATGTATACAAGTCTAGCTGAAATGTTTAATAAATGTTTTGAAGTAAGAATAAATGAAGTTAACTCTTAGAATTGTTACTGTCTCCAGTTTTACAAATCTGTTAAAAGCATAAGGGAGGATTTATCCCAAGTCGCTTTCTATCTTATCTCGCCCAAACTGAACTGCTCAAGGATGCCTCTCCCTAAGTCAGCAAAAATTCTTTTGAGTACAGAAGGTTGTGTGTTAATTAAGGTTAACTTGTTAACGCATGATTCCAATGTTATCCGTTTTCTACTACGACATTGTCCCCCAAACCAGCACCTGCCATTTCCCTCCAATTAGATAGCTACATTACTGAAGGGTGGGGGACAGAAGATGCACCCATTGTTGTCACTGAGAATTTCCATGGTCTAGAAAACAGGTTCTACTCCAATGTGTGCTCCACTACTGAGAACTGCAGTTACCATTGCACTCCCAGTGTACTATGAAATACATAGCCAGTATCTTTACTTCACCTGTTGAATATTTTCTTCTTTTATTCTTTTCATGGGATGTGGGCGTCCCTGGCAAGGCCAGCATTTGTTGCCCATCCCTAATTGTCCTTTAACTGATGGCTTGCTGGGCCAGTTCAGAGGGGCAGTTAAGAGTCAACCACATTGCTGTAGTTCTGGACTAACATGTAGGCCAGACCAGGTAAGAATGGCAGATTTCCTTCCCTAAAGGACATTAGCGAACCAGATGGATTTTTACGACAATCGACAGTGATTTCTGTTATGATGTGGCAGATGATGTATACCAGGCGGTTCAACTCCATGAGGGAAACTTGATCACCTAGTCACAACTGTTTTGCAATTTGTATTTTGTTTCGAGATGCAAAAGTAATAAGACTACCATGACTTCAGAGGTTTTTTAGAAAACTAAATTAACCAGTTATTAACCAAAGAAAAAAATTCAAGTTCAAGCACATACATAGGTCTGCAAATTACTACTATATTAACTCCTAAAACCCCTAATTAATCTGGCTTCAAGTTACACCGCTGTTAAGGCAATAGTAAAAACAAATAGATTTAACCAGACCCAGGCAAAGCAACACAATACCCTGGGCAGTGATATTCAAAGTGAGTTTTCTCAGCTTTGGTTCCTGTAGACAGCAACTTGATGCACAGAGGCTGGAGGCTTTTCACACTCGATAGATATTAGAATTCCTTCTCCTCTTACACAGACGTCTCCCCTTTATACCTGTTTTCCCTTTTTTAATGCAAATTCCATTGTTCCCATATGTTTTCTGCAACTTTACTTTTCTCATAAAATTAGTATAATGAAAGATTTATATTATCAGTAACCTTTGGGAAAAATAAACACACTGTTTGACTTAGCTTCTTCTGGCTAGGTGTAACATCCTACCATCTCTTTGAAATTCAAACCAACCTAATTTATCTAAAAATGCAAATTTTCCTCACAACTCACATTCTAAAACTTCAGCCATGTTTACGTATTTAGCATTTCAAACCTAGCTTCTTTTTGATAACTCAAAGCCTCCAGACCAGTTGTCTCCAATTCACACACACACATATGCACAAAGTAACAATCCAAACCCCACTATCACTTTCAACGTTAACTCTGTCTTTCTCTCCACAGATGTTGTCAGACCTGTTGAGTTTTTCCAGCAATTTTTGATTTTGTTTCAGATTTCCAGCATCTGCAGTATTTTGCTTTCAACTTAAAGGGACTTTTGCTTTCAGCCAAACCTAACAAGTATCAATCATAATGACACACAGTTTAAAGTCAACCTATTTTAACTCGCAGTAAAAATTGAACACAATTCCCATCTTATCAATTCACTGTGTTGTATTTGAAAGTGTTGCAATTCTATAGCACTTTTTACAATCCCAGAACATCCCAAAGTGCTTTACAACTAATGAAGTGCTTTTTAAAATTAGTCATTGTAGGAAATATGGCAGCCATAAATGCTGCCATAAATATGATGATGAAAATAATCTGTTGATTGAGGAATAAATATTCACCAGGCTATTTTCCCTGCTCCCCTTCAAAATAGTGCTGTGGGATCTTTTGGATCCACCTGAGAGATCAAACAGGGACTTGGTTTAACATCATATCCTGAAAGGCAGCACCTCTCACAGTGCAGCATTCCCTCAGTAGTGCACTGAAGTAACAGCCTAGATTTGTGCATAAGTCCCAGGGAGTGGAACTTGAACCCACAAGCTTCTTGCTTAGAAGCAACAGTGCTACGAACTGAGCTGAATAACTTAACGTTTGTTATTTCAATGGATAGGGATCTGAGGAAGTAAGAGTCAGGAGCCCTCAAATAACCTCAATGCAATATCAATATAGGATCACAAAATTGTTTTAATTGTTTTAAATTTCAAAAATACTCATACAAGTTAATATTTTCTTCAGTTGAAAATGTACTGCAAATGTTCTCAATGTGTCACTGTCAGTCATGACATAATTATGTGTATCCATATTTATGAGGCATCCCGTAAATTTTGTCTCTTAAGTTTGTGCTCAGTCTGACAGGTGTTATTGTCGTTGGTGCAATTGTGGGAGTTGGATAACAGCTCATTCTGCATCTCTGCCCTAATCCTGATCTCAAAGCAAGAGCTGAATGCCAGAGTAAAGGAGGGAGTGATTGTCCAAAAGCCAGGCTCCACTATTGCCAACGGGATCAGCATTGTCCATATCAGCAATAGTCACTGCACCCAAAAACAATTTATTGTAAATCCCTTTGAGATGTTTTCACGTGACGAAGTGCCAATCCACACAAATATAATTTGTATGTATAATGCAAGTTATAAAACGCAACGCAAATCTCATACAAAAACAGAGGCCAGCAGAATTTACCCAAGAGCATAGGAAACACTAGTAGTTGTGATAGCTGAAGGGCAGCTCCTCTGCTCGTTTCAGCAAATCACAAGGTTTTGCACTTTCCTCTCCTGTTGTTCATAGGAACCTCCCACTTTTAATTTCAAGTTGTCCAACATCATCATTCTCTTTCTTCCTCTTGGTCTACATCCCTCTAAGCTTCCTTCAGTCACCTCCTTGAGCAAGTTCTCATGCCTTAGCATATGGCCAATCCAACCTTGTTGTCTTTTCTTGACGATATTCACCCACGATCTTTCTTCCTCCCCTATCCTGAGAACTTCTTCAATTGCTCTTGTGTTCTCCCCAACTGACCCCTCCCTCCCCAACTCACCCAGAACCACATTTCGTAACTAATCATAGGCTTTCACCAATTCATTCATTCTATGAAATGAAAAGTAATGTTAAAGAAAAGACAAACAATATGAAGGTTGGAAGAAATAATGGTGGAAAAATAGAAGTCAAGGTAACTGTCAACAGCTGGAACAGGTATCACAATTTAAGTATCTGGGAAGCATCTTGTCATATAGACTGGTTAAGTGAGTGGACAAAAATTTGGCAGATGAGTATAATGTGGGAAAATGTGAACTTGTCCACTTTGGCAAGAAGAATAGAGAAGTAGTATATTATTTAAATGGAGAGGGATTGTAGAACTCGGTGGTGCAGAGGGATCTGAGTGGCTTGATACACGAATCATAAAAAGTTAGTATGAAGGTACAGCAAGTGATTAGGAAGGTAAATGGAATGTTGGTGTTTATTGCAAGGGGCATGGAACATAAAACTACAGAAGTTTTACTGCAGCTATACAGAGCACTGGCGAGACCACATCTGGAATACTGTGTACAGTTTTGGCCTCCTTATTTGAAAAAAAAAGATATAATTGCATTAGAGGCAGTTCAGAGAAGTTTCACTTGACTCATTCCTGGGATGAAGGGGTTATCCTATGAAGAAAGGTTGAACAGGTTGGGCCTGTACCTGTTGGGGTTTAGAAGAACGAGAGGCGATCTTATTGAAATATATAAGATCCTGAGAGGACTTAGTGGGATAGGTACCGCGAGGCTGTTTCCACTTGTGGGAGAGACTAGAACTAGGGGTCAAAGTTTAAGAATAAGAGGTCCACCATCTAAGACTGAGATGAGGATTTTTTTTCACTGGGTTGTTAGTCTGTGGAATTCTCTTCCCCAGGAAACATTGGAGCCTGGGTCACTGAATCTATTGAAGGCTGAGCTAGAATTTTTTTTATATAGAGAAGGGAGTCATGGGGTGGGGTGGTGCAGACAGGAAAGTGCAGTTGAGACATCAGCCATGATCTTATTGAATAGCCGAGCAGGATTGAGGGGCTAAATGGTCCTCTGTTCCTATGTTGTCAGAAAATGGTTACTGACAAAGGGAATCAGAGCAAAGAATGCATTTACCAAAGGATAAATAGTTGCTCAGTGTGGGAATGTGGAAGGAAAGAGCAATGAAGACTGTGATTTGGAGTAAAAAAACAGAAAATACTGGAAAAACTCAGGGAAATAAGAGTTAACGTTTCCAGTCTATGTGACCCTTCTACAGATTTGGAGTGTCTTGTATGGGGATGAAAGAAGAAATGGATGCACAATTGAACAGGACAAATTTTGTTTAAACACACTGTCCTTTTTCTTTTAACCCGTTTTTTTAATAAAAAATCTAAATAATGCAAATCAAGCTACCGACGAAACCAGAACCATCGATAAACTCCAGGCAAAATATAACTGGCCCAGCAGTGCGAGGCGGATATATATATAAGGCTGGGAGCAGGGGCGAGGTTCAGTTTCAGAGTCTTGCTGCAATTGTGCTGGTGCTTGGGAAGCTGCGGTTGCAAATCATGGTGATGACACTGGGCTACTGGGACATCCGCGGGGTAAGGAGAGAGCAAGCCGGGCAGGGGGGCTCCCCAATTACCCCTTCCCGGGAGGGCGCTGGTGTTTTCTGTGTGAGCAGGAGTGTTGCCTACAGCTTTGAGCTGGGGCCTTCGTTCAGATTTACAATAAGGAAGCGCAGTTTCTGTTAGTTTGCCGCGCCAAACTTGGCTTTTGTGTCTTATTATCGATTCAAGATTTCCTCTCTTTTTTCCCCCCTCTCCTGCAGTGAATTGCACGGTTTTCCAGAATTTGCACCAATCTGGTTCCAATCCGCTTTTTTTAATTTTGTGTGGGTTTTGTCTCCTCTCCTCTCTCTCTCTCTCTCTGTCCATCTGAACTCTCCGCTACTTTCATCCGGTGGCGACGTTAGGAATTTAGCAGCAAACCTGAGCCGGTTTGACAAGGGAATTCCCCCTCCCCGCTCGGGAATTCCCACTCCCTGTACAACAAAAACCCGGAAAATGCTGCTGCCAACATAAGGTCCGGAAAAGAACGTTTAATTATTGTTTTGGGTACGAATTCTGCAAAATGCATTGAAGTTTTACAATTCCTAGGCTCAAATATGCAGGGACTATAGAGCAGGGACTATGAGAATATGAGATTCATTGGAACAGGTTTTAGAAAGTTATGCAGCAAAAAGCGATATTCCGAAAGGATGATATTGACCGAGTTCTTCGCAAGATAGTTATGGACGAAGAAAACCAATCTGTTCGTGCTAAAGTTCCTATTTGCTCCGATTTATTCAACATCTTTTCCTCTTGCAGATCTTTACTGTCATTTCACGTGCTTCCCGCTAGTCACTTTCACTTCTAGATTCGCTTCCAAGTATTTGGATCTCCACTGCTTATTGTTAGCCGTAGGGATATTTTATTTTCATTTTTAAGGTTATCAGCTTTTTTTTTTGCTGTTTTAATGTTTCTGTTTTTGTTTTGTGAAGGCTGGTGGCTTATTTTTTTTTTTGCTTTGCAGAACCAGGTTTTGCTGTGAATATTATCATTGCCATCTCTGTTGGCAGTGAACTGGGTGCTCTTATTTTAAACTTGTAACTTTTTGGATGGAGATGCAGTATTCTGTGTGCCTCGTGTTACAATGTTTCTACATTGTTTGCAAGGCATTAGCCTAGTTTGCAATTTATGTAGGAAAAATCTCGTGTGGTGCCAACAGCGAGGATTCAGCAGGATATAAACTTGCAACTTTTTGATCACCAAGTCCTGAACCAAAGTTCCATCTTGACCCTGCATATGCTATTTAAATTCGCTTTCTAAAATAATGTCCAAAACTTTACAGGCCTAGTAATAATGGCTGTGAAATCTTAAGAGGATGGATTATTCTGCTTTTTTTTTGCCATTTGTAATTACTGGATATATATGTCTGTCTCTCCCTGGGACAATTCTTCAGTGACTAGCCATTTTTACATAGGGACTGTCTCTTCCATGACTTTTATCCTGTGGATCAAGATACACCCATTGTTTCCATTCATACTTTAAACTATGCCAATGCTGATTTAGAGGCATAAAACAGGAAGTGCTAGAAATATTAAGCAGGTCCGACAACATCTGTGGAGAGAGAGAAACAGTTGACATTTCGAGTCTGATATAACTCCTGAAGAAGCCATATTTTACTCAAAACATTAACTCTGTCCACAGATGCTGCCAGACTTGCTGAGCATTTCCAGCACTTTTTTGTTTTTATTTCGTGTTTCCAGCATCTGTGGTGTTTTGCTTTTATTCTGGTTAGGGGCATCTTGAGTCCAAATAAATACCTGGAACTGTAGGTTTTGGTTCAACAACGTTCATTTTTTTTTTGCTTTTTCCAAATCAACTGTAAAATATGCCATTTTTTTGTTTTAAGATGTGTAGATCTCTCCCTCCCAGTAACATGTACAGGTTTGTCCTGTGTAAAGCCATAATTGCTGACACCTATCCGAATTATGCCTTTCTCTGTCACCCACTTGACCTGCGGTTCTGCCATATGTTTCAGGATCCTGATATCTGGCCAGGTGTGAAAGTTACTGGTAAATTGAGACTTTTTTTTAAAGACTTTGCCCTGTGAAAGAGATTGGTTTTTCCCCCACCTGAAAGCTCAGTGTGCCTATTGCTAAAATGGATCTGGAGAGGCTCCAGAAATGCAATAAGTTCATTTGACGCCACAAATATAGTCTGCTTAAATCTTCACAGTCACAAATACAGATGCAAGAAACTACTTGATTTGAAACTGTATCCAGTGCTGCAGCAACAATTTCAAAACCTCTTCACTTGTCTTCACATGTGTCACAAGAACAAGTTTGGATTTGCTCAAAGCAGTTGTGTGCAGAATATGTCTTGACAGATTACAAATACTTTTAGACAGCAATGTCTTTAAGAATGCATGGTAGATCTCTCACATTTTCTTTTGTTGTTGATTGACTTGAATATACAAATGAGATGAATGTTTTGCACACTGTCTGATTTGAGTCTTTGTTGTGTAGTTGGCACAGCCAATCCGCTTGCTTTTGGAATATACTGGAACAGAGTATGAAGAGAAGTTCTATTCATGCGGAGAAGGTAATTGTGTCTCTGTTCTGTGCAGTTATAATGTGAAATGTCTGCTCCCTGGTAATTAAGATGGGATGTGATGTGTTGTGATGTGCGATTGCTCAAGGTCTCCTCAGCTGCCAGTCTCTGCCACGTCCCAACTGTTCTACTTGAATTGCTTTTGTACTTTGGCTGTCCTTTGTAAGATTTGGCAAATGCTGACTGTTCTTGCAGGTTTTGATACAGTGTAAGAGAGATCACTCTTGTCCATCACTGAACTCACTCAGTCAGGGTACAGCATTCAGGCTTTGGCTGATAAGTGGCAAAGAACATCCGTGCCTTACAAAGAACATAATATTGGAGCAGGAGTAGACCATAAGCCACTCAAATAAAAACAGAAAGTGCTGGAAAAACTCAGCAGGTCTGGCAGCAACTGTGGGGAGAGAAATAGTTAACATTTCTAATCCAATTTCATTCTTCAATGGAATGCCACTCAAGTCTGCTCTGCCATTCAACACAACCATGGCTGATCTTTTGCCTCAACTCCACTTTCCTGCCTGCTCCCCATATCCCTCAATTCCATGAGAGACCAAAAGTCTGTCTATCTCAGCCTTAAAATATTCAACAATGGAGTAGCCACAAGGCTCTGGAGTAGAAAATTCCAAAGAGTCACAACCCTTTGAGTGAAGAAATGTCTCCCCATTTCCATCTTAAATGATCAACCTCTTATCCTGACACTGCCCCCATATTCTAGATTCCCCTCCAGAAGACCAGTGCCAAGTCTTGTCTGGACCCTTCAGAATCTTGTATGTATCAGTGAGATCACCTCCCATTTTTCTCAACTCCAGAGAATATCGGCCCAATTTACTCAGCCTCTTATCATAGGACAACACTCATCCCAGGAACCAATCTAGTGAACCTTCGCTTTACTGCCTCCTAGGCAAATATATCCCTCCTTAGATATGGAGACCATAACTGAGCACAGTACCCCAGGTGTGGTCTTACCAAAGCCTTATACAATTGTATAAAGTTTTCCTTATTCTATAGTCCTAGAGTCTCCTTGTAATAAAAACCAACATTGAATTTGCCTTCCTAATTGCTTGCTGTACCTGCATGCTGACTTTATGTGTACCATGTGTGAGTGCATCCAATGGTTCAGGAAAGCAGCTCACCGCCACCTTCTCAATGGCAGTAAGGGATGGGTAATATATGCTGGCCTTGCCAGTGATGCCCATAATCCCATGAACAAATATAAAAAAGGATTGTTTTGTTTTTTTGAAGTTAGTGGCACCCATTTTCGGGTTCAGGATTCAATCCTTGTTGTGCAAATGCCCTCAGAAAGCAGAACTAGCTAGTTGGCTAACACATTCGGAATGTTTTGCGTGGGCTTCCTGAACTGTGAGTCACTTTGCAACATTGATATAGAATCTGATTGTCATGACATTTTAAAATGACCTTTGATGCCATAAAAATGTTAATATGTTGCTGTAACAGTAATGTGCAACATGTTACCAGTATTCATGCCCAACTTGCCTCTTTTCAAGTATGTGGGAGAGGAGAAGAGGGATTGGGGAATATTTTTGAATACCATTTCTTGCTTTCTGATGCACTTTAAACATGAATTGTGATATTGGTTCCAGAATTATAGCTGAAGTATTTTTCTCTGGGTTTTGGAAGTTGAACATTCTCCCGGCTGATATATTGAGTAACTTCGATAGTGCAATACATTAACAAAATCTTACGTTTTCTAAATGTGTTAACTTTTTCAAGCTCCAAATTATGACAAAAGCTGCTGGTTTGATGTAAAGCCGAAGCTTGGACTGGATTTCCCAAATGTAAGTGTTGACACAAATCCCAGATCTTAAAAGTTTTCCCCCCACTGGGGAGAATTGTAATTTTTAAAAACTTTTTTATTTATGAATGTTCCAGCTGTTGAGTCGTTGGTCTCTACAGAACACCCTTTTTCACTCATTCTTGCATAAACGTTACTTGAACCATCGTTTTTAAAAAAAAAAATAGAAGTTAATGCAGTTTGTTTTTTTTTTGAACATCGTACATTATTATTTCTTTATCACGTGTTTCTATCTTCCTGGAATGGATGTTACTTAGTTCTCAGGCTCTCATAACGCTAATGGATTTAGAATTTCTGGTTTTTCTATCCTCTCGCTTTCTTGCAAGGAATCATTGGTTACAGATAGCCTTTGCGTTTAAAATGCACTGACCCTGTCTCACTGCCGAAGGATTTGAAATGTCAGTGAATGCTGTATGCATTGAAAGTAGCGTACCAGCTACTTGTACCTTGTTCACTGGCACTTCAAATCAGTGAGCGGCGGAAGGTGTCAACAAATTTTCAGAAACGTCTTAAATGGCTCGGTGATAACCTTTTTATGAATAATGTTTTAATTCAGAGTGGGATCTGCTGGATAGCATCTGCTAATGGTAATGAACTTTCCAGGCAGCTTTCCAGTGACAGCATTCATGAATACAATAATCGATTGTTGTTTGATACTTCATTCAAATTGGATTTTGGAGGCACTGTAATATGGATTAGTGTATAGATTTTTTTTTAAACGAACAAAACCAGCCAAAAGATCCCCAAGTGTACGCCCTAAATAAAATGCTGATTATAATAGCTTAGACCTTTCTGTCCTGTGGCTAGTTGACTGCACCACTGTTCTAACCTATGATGATGTGAAACCTTTTTTTTTCCAGCTCCCTTATTTGCTTGATGGGGATGTTAAAATTACTCAGAGCAATGCCATAATGCGCTATATTGCGAGGAAACACAAGCTTGGTAAGTTTCTTCTGCCCAGCTGTCACAAAAATATGCCTCTTTCTTTAGCAACTTGTCAAGATTCAGCTTAATTTCTTGTACCAGTAATCTTGCAGGATGCGGGCATATGTTCCTCCTTCAAGATGTGGCTTGTACTATTTGCTTCCAATCCATTTGACTCGCACAGTTCCTTTTTATTTTGAATGTAGGTTTAAAAAAAAAATCTCACTCTTATTAATTCATTAGCAATTAGTATAGGTTGACTGACTAGAGTTTATACGCTCGTTTCTGTGCAATCAATATTGGAATCATGATGTAAAAATGTAAATTGGAAGAAATTGATTCTGTCAAATTGTGAAATTCTATCCAATACTTATTTTATGCCTCTGGTGCTGAATTCCCTAGGTTTTTTTCTGTTAGCTAATTAACTTAAATTGAATATATTTAAATCTGCAAGATACAAGTTTCTGGTGCCTCAGGGAATTGAGGGACTTGGGAAGCAGGTGGAAAGTGGTGTTGAAACCCAGGATCAGCCAGATGACATTTTAAAAAAATTTATTCATGGGATGCGGGAGTTGCTGCCAGCATTTATTGCCCATCCCTAATTGCCCTTGTTCAGAAGGAATTTAAGAGTCAACCATGGAGTCACATGTAGGCCAGATCAGGTAAAGACAGCAGATTTCCTTACCTAAAGGATATTAGTGAACCAGATGGGTTTTTACAACAATCGTTTCATTAGACTTTTAATTCATTTAGACTTTTGATCCAGATTTTTATTGAATTCAAATTCTGCCATCTGCCTTGGCAGGATTCGAACCCGGGTCCCCAGAACATTACCCTGGGTCTCTGGATTACTAGTCCAGTGACAATACCACTACGCCATCACCTCCCCATTATGAATGGTGGACGAGGCTCAATGGACCACATGGTCCTCTCCTGCTCCTATTTCTTATGTTCTTAAATAGCTAACAGATAAAGAAATCAGCACAATCATTTAAATGTTACACACAGAGCACTTTTTTAAAGAATCTAACAAAATTTTATCTAAAATAAAAATACCAGGAAAAACTCAGCAGGTCTGACAGCGTCTGCGGAGAGGAACACAGTTAACATTTCGAGTCCGTATGACTCTTCAACAGAACTAAGGAAAAATAGAAATATAAGCTAGTTTAAGGCGGGGGGGACAAGTAGAGCTGGATAGTGGGCCAGTGATAGGTGGAGATAACCAAAAGATGTCATCGACAAAAGGACAAAGAGGTGTTGACGGTGGTGATATTAGCTAAGAAATGTGCTATTAGGTGACATTAAGGGTAGAAAGCAGGACGAGCAAGATACAGATAGCCCTAGTGGGGATGGGATGGGGGGAAGGGATCGAAATAGGCTAAAAGGTAGAGATAAAACAATAGATGGAAATACATTTAAAAATAATGGAAATAGGTGGGAAAAGAAAAATCTATATAAAGTATTGGAAAAAAGGGGGATCGGAAAGGGGTTGGGGATGGAGGAGAGAGTTCATGATCTAAAATTGTTGAACTCAATATTCAGTCTGGAAGGCTGTAAAGTGCCTAGTCGGAAGATGAGGTGCTGTTCCTCCAGTTTGCGTTGAGCTTCACTGGAACAATGCAGCAGGCCAAGGACGGGCGTGTGGGCATGAGAGCAGGGTGGAGTGTTGAAATGGCAAGCGACAGGGAGGTCTGGCTCGTGCTTGCGGACAGACCGAAGGTGTTCCACAAAGCGGTCACCCAGAAAATTTGATCTAATTTCCCCACCCACCCCCAACCTCCAAACATTTTTATGCATTCTGTCTGTATTGGAGGTAGGAAACGTTTTGGCCAAAATTCAGTTTTCACCAGCTGAAATGTGCTTATTAAGGCAGTGTTTCTCCCGGCAGTCACTTGAAAGTGAAATGTTTGAAGACTTGTGCAGTAGCCTCATGTGCTGCAGCCAGCAGGTTCAGCCTGGTTGGGCCTCTTTCCCCCTTCTACTCAGGCCTGAGTGTGTCTGTGTGAGTGCAATGGCTAATAATTACATTTTTGTTTTTTAAAAGAAAAGCTTGTCTGGCATTCTGAACAAATATCATTTGGATGACTGGCATAGAACCAAGAAATTCATGAATTAGCATTTGAATAATTCTCTCTCAACCCTCCCAATGCAAAGACTATAGTAATTCCTCACTTAACATCCTAGTTAGGTTCTCTGAAATTGTAACTTTAAGTGAAACGACTTTAGGTGAATCATAGGTTCCCATAGGAATCAATGTTAAAGCTGGAGTTAGGTTCCTTCGGACATCGCTTGCCTGGAAAAAACAATGTACTATTTGAAGTACTGTACACTACTGTGCATTCCTAGCTGAAATAACTTATAAAATACAGTAATCTCCTAAATATAGAAGAATTACTGTGTAAATTTAAATTAATGCCAGATGATTTTCTGCCTTCTGGAATATTCTGTAGTGACTTTCACAGGTAAATTTTGTTCTTTTAGTCCATTTTTAATTTGTCAAGTGAAGCAATGGTGGAGAACTACAGTAACAGGAATACAAATATTTTATAATATTCCCCCTCCCCAGCTGCTACTAGGTGAGATTATATCTTGACTGTTTGCTTCGGTGTGCTTCTAAAACTTGTTTAAGCAAGAAGGTAATACTGTAGTCACCCCAGGCCAAGTCACTTGAGATTCTATCTTGACAAATGGATAATACTACTTGAAATAAAATGGCATTCTTCCCAAATAATCTGTTGTTGAAGCAAACTTAGTTAAAACGCTAATGTTCTAGAAACATAGAAACTAGGAGCAGGAGTAGGCCATTTGTCCCTTCGAGCCTGCTCCGCCATTCATTATGATCATGGCTGATCATCCAACTCAATAGCCTGCTCCCGCTTTCTCCCCATATCCTTTGATCCCTTTCGCCCCAAGAGCTATATCTAACTCCTTCTTGAAAACACACAATGTTTTGGTCTCAACTACTTTCTGTGGTAGTGAATTCCCCAGGCTCACCACTCTCTGGGTGAAGAAATTTCTCCTCATCTCAGTCCTAAATGGTCTACCCCGTATCCTCCGACTGTGACCCCTGGTTCTGGACACCCCCCACCATCGGGAACATCCTTCCTGCATCTACCCTGTCTAGTCCTGTTAGAATTTTATAGGTTTCTATGAGATCCCCCCTCATTCTTCTGAACTCCAGCGAATATAATCCTAACCGACTCAATCTCTCCTCATATGTCAGTCCTGCCATCCCAGGAATCAGCTGGTAAACCTTCGCTGCACTCCCTCAATAGTAAGAACATCCTTTCTCAGATAAGGAGACCAAAATTGCACACTATATTCCAGGTGTGGTCTCACCAAGGCCCTGTATAATTGCAGCAAGACATCCCTGCTCCAGTACTTGAATCCTCTCGCTATGAAGGCCAACATACCATTTGCTTTCTTTACCGCCTGCTGCACCTGCATGCTTACCTTCAGCGACTGGTGTACAAGGACATCCAGGTCTCGTTGCACATTCCCCTCTCTCAATTTATAGCCATTCAGATAATAATCTGCCTTCCTGTTTTTGCTACCAAAATGGATAACCTCACATTTATCCACATTATACTGCATCTGCCATGCATTTGCCCACTCACTCAGCTTGTCCAAATCACACTGAAGCATCTTTGCATCCTCCTCACAGCTCACCCTCCCACCCAGCTTTGTGTCATCTGCAAATTTGGAGGTATCACATTTAATTCCCTCATCTAAATCATTAATATATATTGTGAATAGCTGGGGTCTCAGCACCGATCCCTGCGGTACCCCACTAGTCACCTCCTGCCATTTGGAAAAAGACCCGTTTATTCCTACTCTTTGTTTCCTGTCTGCCAACCAGTTTTCTATCCATCTCAATACACTACCCCCAATCCCATACACTTTAATTTTACACGCCAATCTCTTATGTGGGACTTTGACGAAAGCCTTCTGAAAGTTCAAATAATCTACATCCACTGGCTCCCCCTCATCAACTCTACCAGTTACATCCTTGAAAAATTCCAGTAGATTTGTCAAGCATGATTTCCCTTTTATAAATCCATGCTGACTCTGTCCGATTCTGCCACTGTTTTCCATGTGCTCAGCTATTAAATATTTTATGATGGACTCTAGAATTTTCTCCACTACTGACTTCAGGCTGTCTGGTCTATAATTCCCTGTTTTTTCTCTCTACCTCCCTTTTTAAACATTAGCTACCCTCCAATCTGTAGGAACTGTTCCAGAGTCTGTTCTCTTCATAATTTTAATTTTGTGTAGAATGCTGTCTTCTGTGGAATAAGAATTGTTTTTCCTTTCCTTTGCCTGCCCCGACACACTCAAAATTTCATTCCTGCTATTTGTGGAGCACCTGGAAGTCAGGTGATTATCAATGCTCAGACGCAAGTGAAATCAGAATGAATGTCGTGACTTTGAAGGTTCCCTATTACCTTGTGACGTTAATGCAAAGCAACGTTGATGGAGTCACAGGGTGTGGAATTACTGTATTCTGAAAAGTGTTTGATTGTGCACCAGAATATCTGCTGCAGTGTCCTGTGATTTTCTACCTTGACTTGGATAAATTTGTGTTTGAATTCATTCTTGTAGCGGGTGAGACCGATGATGAGAAGGTCCGTGTCGATATGTTGGAGAACCAGGCGATGGATTTCCGCATGGGCCTGGTGCGGATTGCCTATAACCCTGATTTTGTGAGTTTTGTAACTGGCTACGTTTGATTGCTAAATTTTAATATTTTTTGGTTTAGCGGTACAAGGTGGGGAATCGAGGATGAACTGTTCTGTTGAATCCATTTATTTCAAACTATGCTGTGCTGATGTAGTCGTTGATTACATGGATATACGGCACAAAATCAGACCATTTTGGCTGAACCTGCCCATACCGCTATTTATATTCCACTTGAGCTCCTCCCATCTTTTCTCATCTAAAGCGAGCATCAAAACCTTTCTTCCCTTCTCACTCAAAAGCATCTCTAGTTTCCCCTTTAAATACATCTCTACTATTCACTTCGACAGCTCCCAGTGGTAGAGAGTTCCACATTCTGACCACTTTTTGGATGAAGAAATTTCTACTGAACTCCCTATTGGATTTTTTGGTGACTATCTTTTACTGTTGGCCTCTAGTTATGTTTTTTCCCAGAAGAGTAAACATTCTCTCTTTGTATCTACTCTATCAAAGCCTTTCAGAATTTTAAAATCTCTATTCGATCACCCCTCAGCCTTTTTCTTCCAAGAGAAAAGAGACCCACCTTGTCAATCCTTTCGTGACATGGATATCTACTCATTTCTGGCATCATCCTTGTAAATCTTCTCTTCACCCTCTCCAGTCCCTTTATACTCTTTCTATAATATGGCGACCAGGACTGCACGCTCAGTGTGGTCTGACCCAGAGTTCAATACAGGTTAAGCATAACTTTCCGACTTTTCAATTCTATCTCTCTAGAAATAAAACCCAGTGCTTGGTTTGCTATTTTATGGTTTTATTAACCTGTGGCGCAAGTTTGATGACTCCTGTGTTTGTACTCCAAGGTCCTTTTATACCCGTACCCCACCTAGATTCATATCTTCCAAGTAATAAGTGACCTCCCTATTCTTCCTACCAAAGTGTACTACCTTACACGTATCTAGGTGAAACTTCAAATTATTTGCCCATTCTGAAAGGTTATTAATGTCCTCCTCAGTATTGACTATTTCCCTCCCCCCCAACCAATTTGGTGTCATCCACAAATTTAGAAATTGCATTTTTCATTTCAAATCCAACTCGCTAATGTAAATTGTGAACAGCGGTGGCCCTATCACTGATCCTTGTGGAACACCATTTCCCATTTTCTGTCACTCTGAATAACTATCCTTTTCTCCCACTCTCTCTGCTTTCTGTCCTGAAGCCAGCCTACAATTCCCTCTGCCACTCGTCCCCGAATCCACATTCTCATACCATTTTCATTCATTAGTCGATTATGGGGCACCTTTTATTGAGGCCTTTTGAAAATCCAGATAAATTAGATCTACTGCATTACCATTGTCCACTCTCTCTGTTACCCCTCAAAAGTAATTCGGAGAGGTTGGTCAAGCAAGATTTCCCCTTATGAAATCTATACCTATATTCATTATAATATTTCCTATTTCTACATGTTCTCCCTTTCTCTCCTTGAGGAAAGATTTCATTATTTTTCCTATCATTGATGTTAAGCTGAGTAGTCTATAATTCCCTGGACATGTTTTGTCCCCCTTCTTAAATATAGGAGTTATGCCAGTTGCCGGCTACTCCTCTAACATGCCAGAGGTCACTGAGCAAAAATCATTTTGCTCAGTAATTTTCTGCCAGCAGAGGGGGCTGTGGTCTCTGGTTCATAGATTAACTCAGATCGCCTCACTTCACCTTGTGGAGAGATTTGAAATTAATGCAGCCGGGCAAGCGGGGGAGAGAATAGTTTCATCTTTACCTTTTGCTCAGTCTAAAAATCACTTAACATTCTCAAGGGGATCAACTATTGCAGGCGTCCCCTAATTTTGAAAGTACGATTGAGAGATATATTCAGAACCATAAAGCGGAACCTTCCGGTCCTGCGAGCAGTGGGGAGCTTGGCCGACGTGGGGATCTTAATTTGGGGTGAGGTCAAAAATCAGTTTCTTGACGGCGGGACGCACTTTACAGTTATGTTCTTGGGACCTTTAAGGGTGGGACAAGCTTCCCGGGGAACCATGTCAGAAAGTCCGTTTGTGCGCATTAGCATGTCATGCATGCTCATTAAAAGGAATGAAACTGGACGGACCACCCGGCATTGACCTACTGGAAACGACAACGGCAATCTCAGCACTGTCGACCCTGCCAAGTCCTCCTTACTAACATCTGGGGGCTTGTGCCAAAATTGGGAGAGCTGTCTCGCAGATTAGTCAAGCAACAGCCTGACATAGTTATTCTCACAGAATCATACCTCAGGGATAATGTCCCGGACACCACCATCACCATCCCTGGTATGTCCTGTCCCACCGACAGGGCAGACCCAGCAGAGGTGGCGGCACAGTGGTATACAGTCGGGAAGGAGTTGCCCTCTTCAACATTGACTCTGGACCCCATGAAGTCTCATAGCATCAGGTCAAACATGGGCAAGGAAACCTCCTGTTGATTACCATGTCCCGCCCTCCCTCAGCTGATGAATCAGTGCTCCTCCATGTTGAACACCACTTGGAGGAAGCGCTGAGGGTGGCAAGGGCACATAATGTATTCTGGATGGGGGACTTCAATGTCCATCACCAAGAATGGCTTTGTAGCACCACTACTGACCGCATTGGCCGAGGCCTAAAGGACATAACTGCTAGACTGAGTCTGCGGCAGGTGATGAGGGAACCAACAAGAGGGAAAAACATACTTGACCTCATTCTCACCAACCTGCCTGCTGCAGATGCATCTGTCCATGGCAGTATCGGTAGGAGTGACCACTGCACAGTCATTGCGAAGACGAACTCCCAACTTCATATTGAGGATACCCTCTATCGTGTTGTGTGGCACTACCACCGTGCTAAATGGGATAGATTTGAACAGATCTAGCAACTCCAGACTGGGCAACCATGAGGCACTGTGGGCCATCAGCAGCAGGAGAATTGTACTCGACCACAATCTGTAACCTCATGGCCTGGCATATCCCCCACTCTACCATTGCCATCAAGCCAGGGGATCAACCCTGGTTCAATAAAAAGTACAGGAGGGCATGCCAGGAGCAGAACCAGGCATACCTAAAAATGAGGTGTCAACCTGGTGAAGCTATAACACAGGATTACTTGTGTGCCAAATAGCATAAGCAGCAAGTGATAGACAGAGCTAAGCAATTCCACATCCAATGGATCAGATCTAAGCTCTGCAGTCCTGCCACATCCAGCCATGAATGGTGGTGGACAATTAAACAACTCACTGGAGGAGGAGGATCCACAAATATCCCCATCCTCAATGATGGAGGAGCCCAGCACATCAGTGCAAAAGATAAGGTTGAAGCATTTGCGACAATCTTCAGCCAGAAGTGCCAAGTGGATGATCCATCTCCGCCTCCTCGGAGGTCCCCAGTATCACAGATGCCAGTCTTCAGCCAATTCAATTCACTCAATGTGATATCAAGAAATAGCTGAAGGCACTGGATACTGCAAAGGCTATGGGCCCTGACAATATTCCAGCAATTGTACTGAAGACTTGTGCTCCAGAACTTGCTGCATCCCTAGCCAAGCTGTTCCAGTACAGCTACAACACTGTCATCCACCTGGCTGTGTGGAAAATTGCCCAGGTATGTCCTGTACACACAAAGCAGGACAAATCCAACCCGGCCAATTACAGCCCCATCAGTCTACTCTCCATCATCAGTAAAGTAATGGAAGGGGTCATCAACAGTGATATCAAGCGGCACTTGCTTAGCAGTAACCTGCTCACTAATGCTCAGTTTGGGTTTTGCCAGGTCCTCTCAGCTCATTACAGCCTTGGTTCAAACATGGACAAAAGAGCTGAACTCCTGAGGTGAGGTGAGAGTGACTGCCCTTGACATCAAGACAACATTTGACTGAGTGGGGCATCTAGGAGCCCTAGCAAAACTGGAATCAATGGGAATCGGGGAAAACTCTCCACTGGTTGGAGTCATACCTAGCACAAAGGAAGATGGTTGTGGTTGTTGGAGGTCAGTCATCTCAGCTCCAGGACATCACTGCAGGAGTTCCTCAGGGTAGTGTCTTCGGCTCGACCATCTTCAGCTGCTTCATCAATGACCTTCCTTCCATCATAAGGTCAGAAGTGGGGATGTTCCCTGATGATTGCACAATGTTCAGCACCATTCGCGACTCCTCAGACACTGAAGCAGTCCATGTCCAAATGCAGCAAGACCTGGACAATATCCAGACTTGAGCTGACAAGTGGCAAGTAACATTCACGCCACACAAGTGTCAGGCAATGACCATCTCCAACAAGAGAGAATCCAACCATCGCCCCTTGATGTTCAATGGCATTACCATCACTGAATCCCCCACTATCGACATTCTAAGGGTTACCATTGACCAGAAACTGAACTGGACTAGCCATATAGATACCGTGGCTACAAGAGCAGTTCAGAGGCCTGGAATTGTGCGATGAGTAACCCACCTCCTGACTCACAAAAGCCTGTCCACCATCTACAAGGCACAAGTCAGGAGTGTGATGAAATACTCTCCACTTGCCTGGATGAGTGCAGCTCCCACAACACTCAAGAAGCTTGACACCATCCAGGACAAAGCAGCCCCGCTTGATTGGCACCGCATCCACAAATGTTCACTCCCTCCACCACCGACACACAGTAGCAGCAATGTGTGTACCATCTACAAGATGCACTGCAGGAATTCACCAAGGCTCCTTCGACAGCACCTTCCAAACCCACAACCACTACCATCTAGAAGGACAAGGTCAGCAGACAGATGGGAAAACCAACACCTAGAAGTTCCCCTCCAAGTCACTCACCATCCTGACTTGGAAATATACCGCCGTTCCTTCACTGTTGCTGGGTCAAAATCCTGGAATTCCCTTCTTAACAGCGCTGTGGGTGTACCTACACCACAGGGACTGCAGTGGTTCAAGAAGGCAGCTCACCACCACCTTCTCAAGGGCAATTAGGGATGGGCAATAAATGCTGGCCTAGCCAGCGAAGCCCACATCCCATGAATGAATAAAAAAATAAAATTAGTGAAAGGCCACCTTACCAGAATTAAGCTCCCCCCTCCATATTAAGTTCCCTGCCAGTGAGAAATTGGAACATTCACAGTTACAGTTGCATATAAGTGGTGTCCACCTGGCAAGGTTGAATTCTTTCCATGCTTAACAGAGAGTTGCCGCTGCATTGTCCTCTTTGGGGAGCGTCTGTAAATACCAGCTCCTGCTCAAGTCCAGGTGGTGGGCGTGCAGGTTGCATGGAGGATGATCAAGGGAGGGTTAGCGGGGAAGGGTGGAGTAGTGACCGGGCAATGGCGGAAGGGAGAGTGCAGGTTCTCCAGGTGCCCTTTTAATATGGCGCCTGGACCTTTGACCCCATGAGGTAAGGACAGGTTCGGGGGACCTCTTGCCAGCACCTGCCGAGATATTTGTCAAGCTCCTCACAGATGCATATTTAATGAGCTGAACAGTGCAAGATTGCATGTGGCTGGCTATCCCATCCTCCAGTGGAAATCACTCTCACTTCCGCTCCTGCCACTGAACATTTCCCCTTTTATAGGGGCTACTAATTTAGATTTAAAATTTGCATGACTATACAGGAAGGGGAGGGGAGTGGGATTAATTGGATAGCTCTTGGAAAGGATTCGCAATGTGGGTTGAATGATGACCTGTATGGTTCTGTGAATTTGTATATTCCATTTTCAAATGAGAAGCTGGGATTTCCACTGTTCTCAGGATCAATACCACTTGCCGTGTGATCGATTGCTATGATATCTGGTAATTCACAGTACTGGAGTGGGGGATTAACTTTTAGCTGGACTTGGTGATAGCTCTGGGATTTGTTAACACTGGGAAATAGTTCTGGGTTTGTAGCAGAACCACAGTGGGACACTGCTGAACCTTTGCAGTACCAGTTACACCTGTAGGTGACACTGTTGTAGGTCTTTACAGTGTTAAATAGCAGTGGCCCATAACTTCCGATCTCTGGGATGTCGTATGTGGGAATTACCCCAAAGATGTGCTGGGAAGTCCCCAGGTAAGGATTGCCCAGCAATTGCCCAGAAGTTCAAACTTCCGACGGGCAATTATCCTGCACTGGGAACCATCTGATACTCCGATTTAAATCGTACAGTGATAGGAAAAGTTAGAAGAATTAAAACAACTTCTAACTCCTGGGTAACTATAGTACTGACCCCTACCTGTCCAGCCCCCTCCAACACACACTGACCACTGCAACCCGACCCACTTACCTTACACGCTTACTCTTCTCCCTGGCTTCTAAATGTGGCTGAACTTTTAAACCAACCTGCCTCAAAAGTGGGTGAGGCTTCCATTCCCCTGATACTCCTGCTCTCGACAGGCGAGTATTGGCCTAAACTGCTCAATCTCTCCTCATAAGACAAGCCCCGCATCTCTGGAATCAATCTAGTGAACCTCCTCTGAACCGCCTCCAGTGCAACTACATCCTTCCTCAAGTAAGGGGACCAAAACTGTGCACAGTACTCCAGGTGCGGTCTCACCAATGCCTTGTAACAACACTTCCCTATCTTTATACTCTATTCCTTTAGTAATGAATGCCAAAATTTCATTTGCCTTCCTTATTATCTGCTGTACCTGGATACCAGCTTTCAGCGATTCATACATGAGGACACCCAGATCCCTCTGCACTGAAGCATTCTGAAGTTTCTCTCCATTTAAATAATAAGTCGCCTTTTTATTCTTCTGACCAAAGTATGGCAGCTTCCATGATATTCAGTAGTGAGGCAGACAGCAATATGCCTTAATGGTGAAGTGACACGATTCTAGCATCAACTTTCAGACGTTGGCATTTAACTACACATCTGCTTCTGACCTGAAGTTGCTGTACCATTTACACAAAAATAACTGGGCACTTTAACCTCACCGTTTATTTTGACAGCAAATGCTGACCCATTAGCTCCCAAAATAATAACTCTGTACTTTCTGTTGACCATGTCTATATCCATCTCAGCACAAAAGCTGCTGAATGTCCATTGTGTGACCAGGTACTGAGGTAGAGATTTAGGTGATTTCTGAGAGTTGGATATGACAATGGATCGTTAGGTGTTTCTCCGTACGCTCAGCTTCACTGTTGTCAAAGAGTTTCTCTCCACTCTGGCTTTTCCATTCATCGTTTTATACTGTTCCCTGAGTCATGGCTTTTGTGAGAGGCTGAGGCCTCCAATTAAAAACTTCAATGAAGCCATTAAGACACAAGAAATGATTTCGCTCCAGGGCTTTTCCGAAAGACCGGGAAAATAGTTCAAATCCGAGTTGATTTAAAGTTTTCAACTTCTCCTTTAGTGTGAATGGATATTGGATGCTGTTGATAGTAATTGGTTTTTAAAATTCTCATCCTTGTTTTCAAACCCCCTCTAGGGCCTAGCCCCTCCCGGTCTCTAACCTCCTCCAGCCCTACCTTGCTCTAACTTTGGAGTTGTGTCCATCCCCAAGTTTTAATCACTTGAGGATTGTGTCTTTAGCTGCCAAGGCCCGAGGCTCAGGAAGCCCCTCCCTAAACCCCTCAACTCTTTTTGTTTTTTTGTCCTTTTACGACTCTTCTTAAAACCTACCAGTTTGACCAAGCTTTTGGTCGTCTGCCCTCTCCTTCCCTAATGTGGCTCGGTGTCAAATTTTGTTTTTCTAATGCTTCCTGTGAAGTGCCTGGAGGCATTTCATTTTGTTAAAGGTGTCGCATAAATACACGTTGTTGTTGTTGTAGTTTGCTGTCATCAGGGTGACCAACTCTCGGGGAATAGATGATGGAATGTTCCGGCATGGGAGCCGCTGGGGTGTCTCCTGTCTGGGCTGTGGGAGCAGCCCACCGGTGGGAGAGTTCGTTGTGCGGCGCTGCCAAATGCTTGCGGGATGGAGGGGGGCAGAGAGAGCATCAGCCGCACGCGTCCTGTGTACAACCCGCCCCTTTTGGTCACCCAGGAGACATCCCCCCCCCTCCCTGAGCCTCTTCACTTTCCTCTCTTTTAAAACCTACTCTTCAACCAATCATTTGGTCACTTGTCCTCATATATTTATTTTATTTATTCATGGGATGTGGGTGTCACTGGCTAGGGCAGCATTTCCTGCCCATCCCTAATTGCCCTTGTTCAGAGAGCATTTAAGAGTTAATCACATTGCTGTGGGTCTGGAGTCACATGTAGGCCAGACCAGGTAAGGACAGCAGATTTCCTTCCCTAAAGAGGAGCCAGGTGGGTTTTTACAACAATCGACAATGGTTTCATGGTCATCATTGGACTTTTAATTCCAGATTTTTATTCAATTCAAATTTTACCATCTGCCCTGGTGGGATTCAAACCCGGGTCCCCAGAGCATTACCCTGGGTCTCTGGAAACACTAGTCCAGCGACAATACCACGACACCATCACCCCCCCGTATCTCCTGATGTCGCTCGGTGTTGAATTTTGTTTGATAACATTTATTAATGGCAACCTTTCCTGCTTTTAAAAAGCGCTATGAGTACAAGCTGTTGTGTGTTTGAAATGAATAGGCGATACAGCCATGATAACACTGGCTATTAACAGTCCTGCCACATGGTGGTGCTGTTAACCACAAACAGTGCACAAACTCCTGCTGCAGAGGTGGTGATGCAACTTAAAAGCAGAAAATGCGGGTATGATCAGCAGGTTTGGCAGCATCTGTGGAGAGAGAGAAACTTTATTCTTCAGGTGGTGATCTTCCATCAACTGGTCATCCAATGCTGCAGAACCACAATTTAAAAGGCTGATCATTTCTTTCAGTTAACAGTGAATTCCACAGGAGACTCACTAGCATTTAAAACTTTGCAGTTGCACACTTTGTGGTCAACCCTTCAGATGTGGTGTATGATGCATAGAAATTCCCTATCATTCTTAAACTGTGGGAAAGACTACAGCAACACCAGATACTGGATCCAGAATATTGACTCTCTCTTGGTTGCTCCATATGAACTTGCCCATTGGTTTTACAAGTTGGACTTTTACATTCTTAAAAGGGTCACTGCCGCACATTAGTAGCAGAATAATACATTGGTTACATTGTAGAATGTTCAGCCCTTTCACTGACTTGATGAGACCATTGCAATAGAGATTCAGGAGTGATTCAGAGCCACTCCAGTTCACATTTGCTTATTTAAAAGGGAGATTTAAGAGGAGAATATTCAGATTTCAATGAATCTCAAACTGCAGTATAACACATCTCCCTCGTTTACCTAGTTCCACGATGACCAGTGTGTAATAGTCGAATTGCAACATCTATTTTATAGAAGTTGTCTCTTTTGAGTTAGCTTATAACAGCAAAATTAAGTGTACATCAGGCTATTTTATTACATAGCTTCATAATTATAAATCTGGTTAAGATTCATGTAAAAGTACAGAATCCACCCCCCACTTCTTTGTTTATATTTACGTATTGTTGGAAAAAATGACTTTTTGCCAAAGTTTTTTGTCTTACACTCATCAGGACAATTTGAAAGAAAATAGCAATGTCAGGAGAAGCAACATATTTATACTGTATGAGAAGGGAATGCTGATTGGTTGGCAGGTGGCGCATTTGCCTGTACCTGAAGCTACATATATTAATACACGGCCCAGTTCTTTGCAGACAGAAAGAACATGTACGCACATTGCGCCTGTTTCAGCTAAACAAAAGAAGTGACAGTCATTTGCTGTATCATTCCCCAGGGCAATGTCTTGACCAATCAGAGTCAAGCTGCCTGGTTTAAATTGCAAACAATGCTTGGCAGTTAACTGTCAGTCACTATCAACTAGTGCACTCTCCCTGGCAACATCTCTACCAATCAGAGTCCACTTGCCAACCATTCAGCAGTTTATCTCATACAGTATAAATTAGTTGTTTCCCTGACATTGGCATTTCCTTGCGAATTGTCCTGATGAGTGAGACGAAAAGTTTTGACAAAAAAGTCTCTCTTTTTTTCAGTAATCCTCAAGTTCTATACTCCCAAACGACTATTTATATTTAGAATTGAAGAGAATCCTGTACTTGAATATTAGTTCATGCTACAAATTTTGCGCTGTATTCCACTGGTGAATGGAACTCTCCGTTAACCGGCATTTTTGATTCACCAATTCCGCACACTATAAAGGAGTGGAGTAAACCAGCTGTTCAGAATCAATAGAGAGCTGCACCAGGCTTAACTCTGATTTGGGGAGGAAACTTCGAAGTCCAAACTCTATTGAATGCGCTAAAAACAGGAGCAGGAGTAGGCCATTGGGCCCCTCGATCCTGCTCTCCCATTCAGTAAAATCGTGGCTGATCTGACTGTGGCCTCAACTCTACTTTCCTGTCTGCCCCCCATAACCCTGGACTCCCTCGTCGACGAAAAATCTATCTAACTCGGCCAAGAATGCGGCAAAATGTTGGCATTGGAAAATTACTTTGTTCACCTTTACTCTGAAAAAACACAGACTGGAGTAAAAAAAGCAAAGGATTAATTCTAACAATGAAGAAAATTTGGTGAGGTGGAACTGAGACACGTATTGAATGGGGGGAGATCAAGGCAGCCACGATTTGAGTAGCTGATTAGCTTGCTGAAATAGAATTTCTTACAAGTGGGCTGTGCTGCTCAGATTGACGAACTTTAATGGTCCCTGTTCTAGTGTTCCCTTATTCAATATACTCCAATCCATTCAGTTCCCCAATGGGCTTTAAACTAAAGTTTGTCCCTGAATCTGGCCCTGCTTTGTGAGTGTATCCTCGGTGATTGGCTGAACTGTGTTGGCTAACGAAAAGAAACTCTCTGCTGTGTGTTAAATGCTGCAGTATTTGAGTTGTGGGATGCTGCAGATTCATTTGCAGTAATTAATTAACTGCTTCGCGAGTTGTAATTTGGTCTAGCATGATTTTTATGAAACTGCATCTTGGGGTGGGTGACTCTGCAAAAATAGAATTTTAAACAAAAAGGACTTTCCAACCTTTTTATGCTGGAACACCGTCATTAAGCTTGAATATTGCTGATTCCAGGGAAATGCATTTCACTGTTAGGTTTAGACTCTTGTATCTTGACCTTGTCTACGATGCGATTCCTAAAACTTTTTAGTATTTGCCAAGATTATCAATGCCTGAAAGATCTTGTTCAAGTGCACACTCAAGTGTTCAGAGTATAACCTGGCTCACAGGATTTGAGGATGTAACCATTTTTTTTGTCTGATTTTGCTGCAGGAAAATCTGAAGGCTGACTATCTGAAAGGCCTGCCAAACTTGTTGAAGCAGTTTTCTGATTTTCTGGGGAAAAAGCCTTGGTTTGCAGGTGACAAGGTGAGTTTGTTTCCAAGGGGTCACTGCACTAAGTATGTTGGGACCAGCTTTTATTTTATTTTATTTTATTTTTCCTGGGTGTGTTGAAGAGAAAGGATGAAGCCTCAATGGAACAAGGGCTGGAATTTTCCAGCCCCCGCCCCCGCCCCCCCCTCAAAGTTGTGGTGGACTCCCCTGTGGAGGGACCAGCGAGCCATTGAAATCCCCATTCACATCGGCCGGACCGGACCGGAAGATGCCGCTGGCGTGAGGGGCTGGAAACTTCCGGCCAAGACTAAGTAGCAGTGTCTATCTGTAATTTTAGCGCACTAACCTCTCCAGTCTGGACATCCATTGTTTGGCAAACACCAGTTATCAGTAATATTTTGAGCAGTTCCCAAGGTATCAAGTAAAGTTATTGGCATAATTTTATTCCAGTACTTTGGGGGCAGAAACATGCAAAGTACAGTATTTGGAGGAGTAAGGCCATTTTTATTACTGCTTTATAATGTGTTAGCACTGTTTTATATTTCAGCTAATTATTTACATCTACAGTGTGTTTTACACACTTATGGTTAGACATTCTAACATCATTCCATAATCCAGAAAATTCCAAAACCCCAAATTGACTTGGTCCTAAGCATTCCGGACTGGAGAGGTTACAGTGCAGTACATTTAAAGACTCTCACCTCACAACTGCATTTGCAACATGTTGTTGAATCAAATCCAATTAATATCTTGTGGCATTTACTCCCAGGTTTAAAAATACACAAGGGTTCAGTGCACCTTGGTTAAAACATTACCCACAGACTTGTTCAAATCTCGCCTTTTTTTACTTCCCACACCCCCTCTCCTTGTCAGTTTTGTGTCTGGGTTTCACAACTCTGCTGTAATTCCCAGTGTTCCTCGCTTGCTTACTGCAGGGATGGTCCAGCACTCTTTAAAAACATCGTATCGCTGAACTGAACTTTGTAAATTGTATATTAATTGAGTGTTCAATGGTATTCAGGTGGTGGATAGTAACTGGGGATTCACTTGTGTTCCTGTGCATAGGAACAGACTGAAACAGTGGTTGTTGGGTTTGCAAGTGTAAGTTATAATGTGCGTTTCATTAAATAAAAGCTTGCAAGTGTGTAAAGTATAGGCTCCAGTTCTGTCCTTCACCATCTAAAATGGAACAACATTTGTTTCTTAACATGCCGTTTGACTGGGCAGCACACAGCATTTGCTTCAGTAACATGCTATAGAGAGTGGGTTGTGAGCTTGTTTTCTGCCCTCCCTCCCTGCACTTACACTAAAGCTATTGAGGGAGGACAATTGATTTGCGTTCAGTGCATTTCCTAATGTAGATAATAAAAAAAGATTGCCAGTGACCACCCTTGTTATGTGAGGAGTTTGCTTCTACTGCAGTGTTGCACAACTCTGCATGTTCTCTGGCTGTTTGAATATCCACTCTGAGCTGGGCATGCTGTCATTTAACTGGTATAAGGATCTGGATCTTCTGTAACACTTTGAGGAACCTGTGTCCCACCTGGACATCAGTTAGCAGCCTAAGATAACCCTCTGGGCCCTTGGATACTTGACAAAAACAGATCCTGTGACCTACAGGCCCTTGACTGGACTTCACCCTCTTTCTCTTTACCACCCTGCCGAGGAATCTGCATAATAATTCACCAAAAGGGCTTGTGTGCTGCAGTTTGGATTTAAACTGAAACTTGCCTGTGTTAAATTGATCCTATTGTAAAAGTGTAATCCACCACAAATCAGTTTACACAAATGGTGTGTGGTTGTGTTAATTCCTAAATGAAAGTGGTGGGTGCTCTAACATTTCTGTTGTAACAAAGCACACATCTTTTCAGTGGTTGTAGAATATAACTCTAACAAGAGGTTGGGCTATTCCCTACTCTCAATGGATAAATGTTGGTTTGCTAGCGCTCCTTATGTTGAAACAACTGCAGACTCCAAAGCTTGAATGTTCTAAAGAAATTTCTCCCCCCCACCCCCCCGTCTAATATCACTGTGTGAGTGTATCATTGCCACATGGACTGCAGCAGTATCAGAAGGTGGCTCACCAACATCCTCTCAGACGCAATAAGGGATGGGTAACAAATGCTGGCCTTGTCCACATCCTGGGAATGAAATAAAACAAAACAAATAAAAGGTGCAGCTTTGGATCAGGAAACAAATTTAGACTATATGGGATTCAGCAGAGCTGCATAACTGATGAATTGAGGGTGCTACGAATTTATGTTGGATAACTAAGGATGAGCTTCTCTCTCTATCCACCTGAATTAATTCAGAGTCTCAAACCAAGCTTTGGAGAGAACAATTTTTAAAATAACATGTTTGTTTAAAATAAAAATAGCTGGAAAAACTCAGCAGGTCTGACAGCATTTGCGGAGAGAAATACAGTTAACGTTTTGATGAAGAGTCATATGGACTCGAAACATTAACTATATTCCTCTCTGCAGATGCTGTCAGACCTGCTGAGTTTTTCCAGATATTTTGTTTCAGATTTCCAGCATCCGCAGTATTTTGCTTTTATCTTGATTTTTTTTTTTAACCTTCTCCTACCAGATCACTTTTGTAGATTTTCTAATGTATGAACTCTTTGACGAGCATCGTGTGTTTGAACCCAAGTGCTTGGATGAGTTTCAAAACCTGAAGGATTTTGTTGCGCATTTTGAGGTAAGAAGCGTGACTGAAAGCAAGTTATTAGGGAAAGGCTTGATTGTTATGTAATTAAAACTCACTGAGTAGAGCTTAAAGACAAATGCCCAGCAAGGTGACCTGAATTGAATTATCCAACTGGATGGGACTGTCCGACCGAGCTGAACCTGGTAGACACGAAGGTTTCAGTATTTGTTGTGGGAGAGAATGGCATGCAGAAGTTGTCCCACGCCAGTACAGGAAGGGGTCAACAGACCAGGTGGTCCTTTTTTCAAAGGAAATACCAATGTACAGTTCTGGTCATCTCATCTCCATGTATATTAAAAAATGGACATGGATGCCAAAAAAAAACAAATAGTACCAGGATCTTACTCAAACTTTTATCAGGAAAGGTTTAACTGGCTGGGGCTCCTTTTCTGAAAAAGAAGTTTGAGGGATGACCTAATATAGGTCTTTTAAAAAATGTTATGAAGTAGTTTGATAGGGTAGACTTGTGGGGAGTCCAAATGTAGGGGCCTTAAATATAAAATTGGGAGAAACTTCTTCACCCAAAGAGTGGTTAGAATGTGGAACTTGCTACCACAGGGGATTGTTGAGGCAAATAACAACATGGATGCCGTTAAAGGGAAGCATCTTCCAAACCTATGACCTCTGCCACCTAGAAGGACGAAGGCAGCAGATGCATGGGGACACCATCACCCACAAATTCCTCTCAAGTCAGGCACCATCCTGACTTGGAACTATAATCACTGTTTCGTCACTGTCACTTGGTCAAAATCCTGGAACTCCCTCCCTAACAGCACTGTGGGTGTACCTACACCGCATGGACTGCAGCGGTTCAGGAAGACAGCTCACCACCACCTTCTCAAGGGCAACTAGGGACAGGCAATAAATGCTGGCCCAGCCAGAGACGCCCACATCCCGTGAATGAATTTAAAATAAAGGTAAGCACTTGAGGGAGCAAGTACTAGGATGATATGCTGATGGGGTCAGATAAGAACATGTGTGAGAAGCCTTGTGTGAAGCATAAACACTGGCATAGACCAGTTAGGTTGGATGGCCTGTTTGTACTGTAATTCTATAATTACACAATTGGGCAATGTTGGTGCTGGTATAATGCTAGGTATATAAGCCCAGCAATTGGCTGATCGAATCAAACAGCATATTCCTTCGGTTGTCCATTATAGGCAGAATACAGATTGTACTCAACCAGCCTGCGCTTACAAAACTCAAAACGAAACGTCTACTGTTAGACAAGATTCTGCGATTAGGCAGCACTTGCTGAACAATCCTGAGTGTGCTAATAGTGACACACAACCAATTTAAGATAGTCACTCAAGCTCGTAACTTGGCTCATTTACGTTTGCTAGAAGCGACATACATTCATACTGTTATGAACAATGTATAATTTTAAGTTGAATTTATATATGTGTGTTAAGAAAGATAAAAATGGTTTCAGTTTCACTTAGGTTTTGTTTATGAACCTTGGTGCCTGGGAGTCTGGATAGACATGTGACTAAAAGGTTTCAGGTCTTTTGGGTTTGTTTGTGTATATATTTTTTTAATGAGGTCTTGCAGCCCCTTAAGTGAAAGAGATGGGTTAAAAGGGGTTGAAAGTTCAGTGATTCTGAAAAAAGAAAAGTAGAAAGGCTTTACTGTTGCCTAGCTATACTGATCCAGTGAGACAGACACCAAAGAGACAGGAGAGAGTTCAGAGTATGTCGGAGATAGAAGACAGGGCTTTTAAGCTCTCTAAGAAAAACTGAGAGGCTAGTGGGACAGTAGTTAACAGAATAATCAGATATGGGACTTAGTTAAGTGATCAGTTTAGCCGAGGCACTACTGGAAGTCTGAGTTCAGGGAACCCATTTGTTTGCTCTGCAATTGAAGAAGCCAAGTTTATAGTGTAATTTTTGGGCATCTCGGGGAGAGAAAATAGTTGGTTGAGAAGAACCGAGTGAATGCTCAAGAATTCACTGTAAGAAAACAGTTTGCAACTGTACCAATCCCAAGTGAGAAGCTTTTATGTCAAGCCAGTGGTAACTCTTCACTGTGCCTGTAAAGATATTGGAGTAAAGGAATAGTGGGAATTTGAATTGCTATCTTGTGTTTATATTGAGATCTTTCCAACCTTTTTGTCTGGTATAAAATAGTTGTTTTCTTGTTTTAATAAATATTTTATTCTTTGTATTAAAAGTTCATCAGCAGACTCCTGTGAATTTGTTCAGTAACTTTCCTCCACGGTTTCTTAAAAATAAGTTAGAATCTATCAAGCCAGGTTTCACTCTGGGATCTGACTTGTCCAGTATTTACAGCAGCTGGGATCATAACAATACATGGAGACCTGTTCTCTGCAACAAAAGGAATATGTTCAAGCATTGCACCTTTATTGAATTACCCAGGAGCTTGGGGAGCCTATAGTTCCCTGTTGCTTTCTCCATGGTAATCCCACGGCCAAGCAGAGTTGACTTGCCAACCGATCAGCACCCTTTTCTCCTGTAGTAAAAACTGTTGTAATGGTTTGAAATTTGGCATTCTGGCATTTGTCCTGATGAGTGCCAGGTGGTCCTTTTTTTCATGGTTGTATGAAACTAATAAGCAGTTCTGGTCATCTCATCTCCACATATATATAAAAAAAAGACATTTGGCTGCAAACAAAAAGATTTACATGGATCTTATTCAAACTATCAGCAAATTTAACAGGCAAACTAATGTAAAAAGTACAATTTAACAAAACTGATTTTAAAACATTCAATACTTCAAGAGGAAAAGCTTTGGCAACATGTCCCTTTTCAGCAATGATTTTATAATTGAAACAATTAACATACACTAACTTTTATTTTGCAGTTAAAGATTTCTTTCCAGTAGCTTTCTGAATTTTGAACTTGCAGTTTTTAAGTGCAGAAAAAAAATGTGACAATGAGAGGATTTTATTGAACTGTTGATCTGTGATAATCAGGGTAACAATGGAAGGTGAATTTTATGAAATGTACTGCGTAGCCTACGGAGTTCCTATCCTAGCCTTAGCTGTGCAACCGCCGAAATGTTAAGCAGAGGTCAGGTTTACTCGAGGAAGGAGATAGAATTAGATTTTAGGGTTGCACCAATTTTCTGGAAACAGAATTCTTGCCTTTATATGCTGTTGAGTGCAAGGAGGGTCTTTTTTAAAAAAAATAAATAAGGAAACAGACCACTTGGCTCTTTCTCGTTTTCACTCTTTGTGCTTTTAATTTTGCATTTTTAATCTGGCGTGATTGTGTTCTCAAATGTCCAAATGTTTGTGTCTTTTAAAAAAATTTGCAGGCTTTGGAGAAGATTGCTGCGTACGTCAAATCCGACCGTTTTATGAAGGGCCCATTCAATAATAAGGTGGCCAAATGGGGGAACAAGAAATAATGAAGGAATTTGACATTCCGCGGACCACTGAAACATAATGTACGAAGGTTTTTGCAAACTTTAATAAAAGTTGAAATGAATGGTTAAAATATTGCATATCTAGTCTTTGGTATCATTTTCATGCTTTTTAAAAATATAATGAATGAGATCCTTTTGTGTGCGGTCCATGGGGAAGTGATCTGCTCAAATTGTTATTGACACTTGTATGGTTAACCTAATTCTTCAAGGGAAGAAGCACAGGAGGAGAGTTTAATGGGACGGAGAAAAACTCCACTCGAAGTGGATGCCAAGTACCATCCACTGGCTGTAATTCAGGGTAACTTGTACCCTTCTGAAACATTTATTGTATACTGTGGGAGGCAGTAACATGTTTCATTCTTCAGATCAGCCTTCCAGCTTAACAGTTTCTTGGAAATTAGTTCCAGCAAAACTCCATTCATTTTGGTTGAAAACTTGTAGATTATATTTGTGATTTTATTACTGCCCTGGTTATTCCTGCCTTTTGGTATTTGCATTTTCTAAGATGACAATAGTCCATCCGCCTTCTTAAAATTGAACTTTGACAAGAGTTGTCACTGTTCACTTGCCCAGTAGATGGTAGTGTTGTGCAAGTTTCTGGCTATAACATTTACAGTGTATATAAATGCTACTTACAAGAAAGAGCCTTTTTCTCTTTAATGCAAAAGGACTTCCAAATTATTTAGAACCATAGAACACTACAGCACAGAAAACAGGCCATTCGGCCCTTCTAGTCTGTGCCGAAATATTATTCCGCTAGTCCCATTGACCTGCACCTAGTCCATAACCCTCCAGACCTCTCCCATCCATGTATCTATCTAATTTAACAAATCTGATTTAAAAAGTTCAGTAGTTATTGGACTGAATAGTTTTTTTTCCTCCCCCTCAACCCACCTGGTTCACTAATATCTTTTAGGGTTGTTATGACACAGCAGTTGGTAAAGCTGAATTATTTAAAAAAAAGTCCCAGATGGAAACTTTAAACAACTGTCATTACCTATAGTTTTAAGTGGTTTGTTTGAGATGCAGCTTTACATTCAGGAATCAGACCATCAGTTCGAGAGGTTTTATATCAAAATACATGAGACATTTATTAATTTACACAGGTTAAATATATACGCATGGCTACAAATTACTTCTTTCATAACTTTTAACAAATTCCCAAACTGTTCTCCATTAAGGCAACAGCAACCCATAGACTTAACCAAACACCAGGCAAAGCATTTTCACCGTATAAATCCAAAATGAGGTTCCTTTCACCTGGGTTCCTTTGCAGACACAGTGGTAGGCTTACAGGCTTTGATGTTACATTGCCTCTGCCCTGCACACACAAAAGTGCTACTGGTTATACCCCACACATCTCATAGAATGAGAATTCTTATTCTATCACCAGCCCCTTTGAACTCCACCTCTTCTAACAATAAAACCCCTTTCATAGTATCAAGTTTATTCATAATATAAACGTTGCTTGGTCTCTGCTAGCTAGATGCCTGATTTCACTCCGCTTCTTGAATGCTCTGTTCAACAAAATGCAAATGTGCTCTACCTCTCTTATATCTAAAAACTAGTATACATCAAAGTATCCAGACTAGCTGGCTGTAATCCAATTAAGATGTACCCACAGACTAACCCTCTATTTAAAAAAAATAATTTCCAATAACATTATATACATTAATAGCTTCATGACAAGGGGAGGAAATCTGCCATCCTTACTGGTTTGGCCTACATGTGACATCAGACCCATAGCAACATGGTTGACTTGTAACTGTCCTCAGAAATGGACTAGCAGGTTACTCTGTTGTATTACAGAAGGCAGTTCACCACCATCTTCTCAAGGGCAATGATGGATTGGAAATAAGTGCTGGCCAGCAATGGCCACATTCTGTGAATGAATGATAACGACTGAAACATTGTAGTTGATAAGTTAAAGGTACGATTGTAACTGACTTTCGGCAGAGTTCTTCTGAGGGGCAGATTCAGAAGAAAGTGGTGCTCGAAGGAGCGAGTGGGGTGTAGGTGATGAGGGATACAGGAAAGTGGTCAGATGACACTGTGTTTGAGAGCTTAGGTGTACAGAGGCTAGGAGAGATGGCAAGATTGGGGTGAGGGGGAATGGCTATGCACATGGATAGAGGGATTTATATCGGAACCTATAATGGAAACAGTTTTTCATAGTTGCATCATTTATGCTGGAGAGAGGGGATTAGAGGCAAGGTAGTTTGAGATGGAAATTGAAATGAAGGATGACGAATGTGCACAAATTCATCAAGACCCCCCTGGTCAGTATGACCAATAACAACCACCTTTGCTATGTGGTATTCCGTCTGATATTTGACACGAGTAACCAATAAATCCTCCATTTCTCACAGGATCCACCTCATGTGGCACAGCCCAGTTTGATTCTATTCCTTTTTGTCCCAAGAAAACTAGCACAGCCTGTACAATGGTTTTGCTTTGCATTACTAAGACTATAGTCTTCTTTTCAGCTCCTACACCTTGACTCCATTCCTTTCCCCAGTTGCTTGCACAGGCTGAACCTAATGCTTTGTAACTGTAATATCTGGTTTAAGCTGGAACTTTTCATACTCCCCTTATTCTACTCGCCATGTACTACTTCTGCCCATATCAGCCCCACCTCATCCCCATGACTGCTGTCATCCTTACATTTGTATTCATCACCCCTGGATTCAATTACTGCTGACCTTTACGAGCTGTGCCCTTCACAAATGCAGCTTGTAAAAAAAACTCCACCATCCACATTCCTGCTCTCAAAGTTCCACCTCCATGTCAACCATGACCCGCATCTATCGTTTTGACACAATGATGTACAACTTCTTTCTCTAACACAAATTTTTCCATTGCCTGGACCTTCCATCTCTACTTCTGCAGCTTCTTTCAGCCCTAGGTTACAACAGCCTTCCCTCTTCTGATTCAGGCCTCCCCTAGCTGGGGTCCAACACCCTGGGCCACTTAACTCCTCCATCTGAACTGCTTCTTTTCCCCTCCCTAAGCAGTCTTCTCAATGTGTGCCTTTTTTCTTAGCCTCACCAGTCCTGGTCACTAGAAGAAGGCAATGTTGTGTCCTCATCTGTTGCAGTGCTTTGAAGAGGCTTCATTGACTATATATAAGCCCAAAATTGTCCTGCTCGGAGCACTCTTGACTCCAAAGTAAAAGGTCGTGAGTCCAAGTCCCACTCTAGGGCTTGAATCCAAAAATACTGCTTGACCCTCCAGTGCAGTACTGAGGGAGTGCTGCATTGACAGAGGTGCTGTCTTTCAGATGATACTTGAAACCGAGGCCCTGTCTTCTCTCTCAGGTGGATGTGTAAGGTCCTATGGCACTGTTTTGAAGTAGAATAAGGGAGTTACCACTGGTGTCCTGATCAACATTTGTACGTTGATCAACATCACAAATATAAAAAGCAGATTTTCTGGTCATCACATTGTGATTTGTGGGAGCTTGCTATGCACAAATTGGCTACTGCATTCCTCACAATATAACAATGACCACACAATGTATTTCATTGACTGTGAGATAGGTTGGGACATCCTGTGATGGTGAAAGGAGCTAAATAAATGCAGGATCCTCCACATCTGGCAGTAAGAAAGGCGGTTCAACAACAGTGTCCTCTTCCAAGCCAATTTGCCCAGCTTCAAGTTGCTAACCACTCAAGAACTGGTTCATTGGGCAGGACATGTTGTCTGTATGTCTGACAGCAGACTCCTGAAGCAACTGCTCTACTCGGAACTTGGTTGTAGCAGGAGACTCCCAGGAGAACAGTGGAAACACTTTAGGGAAGTACCCAAAGCGTCCCTAAGAGGTCAAACACCCTGCTAACGCCTAGGAGACCCCAGCTTATGACTGACCAAAACGGAGAAGGCTTATTTGGGAACGCACTGAACACATCGAGAGACTTTGTCGGGAACGTTGCAGTGGCAACGTCGGGGGAGCGCAATAACCTCCGAATAACACATCTACCCAACCCGAGAGGCACACCCTGCACGTGCCGGAGCCTGCAGGGCGCACGTTGGGCTGATCAGCCATCTCAGAACCCATCGAAGCGGAGTGGAAGCAAGACATCCCGGATCCTGAGGGACTGCCTAAGAAGAGATAAATTTCTCGTGGGTTTTCCTGCAATACAACAGTGGCCGCACTTGGAAAGTATTTTCTGTGACTGTAAAAGCAGTTTGTGGTGGCGATGGAAGGAGCTGTATAAATGCAGGTCCTACCTGGGCCAAAAAATTGCCCCAAAAGAAATGATCAACTTTTCCAAAGGGGGAGGAGAATGGGGGGGGGGCGGAGCTTACGCGTTGACGTCACGCGCAGAGTGCTGGCAAGGTGCTTGACGTCGGGTTAGGGCACGCACGCGCGCACGCACGGTGGAGGCCGTCCTCCCAACGTCAAGACTCCAGGCCCCCCCTCCGTCGCCGCTGCGCCATCCCGTACCCGAGTCAAACGGCGGCGGTCGATAGCGGAAGGTCGGCGGCTGAAGTGGGAGAGGGAGAGAGAGAGAGTTTGGTGGGGGAGGAGGAGAGGAGGGGGGGGAGAGGGTGACAGAGGAGAGACGATGGCCGAGCTGCTGAAGAAGGGAGGCCCCGAGCCGGTGGAAACCAAAGACGTGAGGGAGGCGCTGAAAGCCAAGGAGGTGAAGGAGAACGCCAACGCCGAGAGAGCGCAGAGCGGCGAGAAAACCAAGGCTGACATGGAGAAGTACTCGCTCAACAAGACGGCGGCGCCGAAAGAGCCCTCCCTGGTCGTCTTCAACAACGACGGCGGCGCTGTCGCCTCGCATAAGCCCGTGAAGAAGGTGAGGCGGCCGGGGCTGCTGGACAAGGGGGTTGGGGGGGGAATAGAACCATCGACTCCCCGGGACTGCACTGGACTGGACTTGGGGGGAGGGGGAGGGGCGGAGGCCGCTGCATTGTGGGAGTTGTAGTTTCTCGACCAGCCCGGCGGCTCGTGGGGACTCAGCGGAAGGACTGCAAGTCCTGGGATGCCCTGCAAGGCGGCGCATGCGCAGTACGTCTAACGGCGTCCTTTACTCATTTTATTCCCCCCCCCCCCCCCCCAAACGTTTATTGGAGGTAATAACCTTCCCACCCCCTCCCTCCCACCCACCCACTCTCCCAACCCCCTCCCTCTCATTCTCCCACCCCCCTCCCTCCCTCCCTCCCATCCACCCACTCTCCCACCCCCCTCCCTCCCATCCACCCACTCTCCCACCCCCCTCCCTCCCATCCATCCACTCTCCCACCCCCACCAAGAAAATCAATAATTGGTGAGTTAGCTGACATTGTGCAAGCCCCTCTCCATATACCCCCCCCCCCCCCCCCCCCCAAAGTTGGGATTTTGAATTTTTGATGGTTCCACACTCCATGGTAGATTTGATCAGCATTTTATCAATTGTTTTATTTCTTTCCAAGTTTCTCTCCTTTAGAAGGGACTGAATCTCACTAGTTAAAGCGCTACCAATAGCACTGGACTTTTTCACTGCAGTACCTTTGGCAAATTTTGCCACTTTTCACCTGTGAGCCTTTGCAGTCTGCATGCAGCACTGGCAAAATTGTTGCCAGCATTGATGCTGAAATAGGTGTTCATGTGTTAAAACTTTAAAGGGCAAGTTGTTATTGCCTATTTTGACACGGGACAAACTAGAAGTTCTCTTTTTAAAAAACCTATTACTTGGGAGGTGACGGAGCTATTAACATTACAACAAATAAAAGCAAAATACTGCAGATGCTGAAAACCTAAAAGCTATTAACATAGCTCTGAAGAAGAGTCATAACAACTCGAAACATTAACTCTGTTTTTCTCTCCACAGACGCTGTTAGATATGCTGAGTTTTTCCAGCGTTTTCTGTTTTTGTTTCAGATTTCCAGCATCCGCTGTGTTTCGCTTTTAGCTATTAACATTGATGTTTTTGATTTTAGACCAAAGTTCCAGTTGTTTCATTTCACATGGGTATCCAAGTACATAAACTATGTTAATCAAGGCATATTTGTCTAGAATATCTGCTAAGCATGCAAAGATCCATTTTTGTTTTATGTTTTATTATAAGCTATTGCACAGAAAGTCAGTGACCAGCAGAGTTGTTAAAATTATAAATGGGTTATCCAGTCTATTGATCCTAAAGAAAGAGCATATAGGTTTAAAATGTAGACGGGTAACATTTCTGGTATGAAATGAATTCTAGTAAGTGTAACCATGATCCGGATCCCAGATGTTTGTCACCCTGTTGCTTTGGGATATTGAAAATTGGCATTATATCTGTGGCAATTTTCTTTGATCTTTTGGACTTGGTTGAATCAAAACTATGCATCATTAACCATTGGTGTGTGTCAGTTGTTCATCCTTGCCCTGGCTTTACTAGTGACCAAAGTTTTCAGCACCATCAGCTACCTGTTAACTGATGAAATTACAGTTGCTCAGTCCTTTCTAAAGAAAGAGCTGAAGAATTTTGTTAGTTTCAACTGAAAATTGAGTTATTGAAACTTGCCAAGTTCTTCCGTTTTGTTTTATTATTGCCACTTCCTGTCACTAGTTCTTAATTTATATTGTATTCTATCCTGCTCATTTCAACTTTTGATGGTGCCCTGCATACTGTGCCTTGGTCTCTTATTTGACTCTCTTAATAAAACAAAAATAGTGAACATAACTGAGAGAGAAACATTGTTTTGGACCATTTTCTTTTGCCTGCTGAATTTGCACCAATTTCGCATAAATGTATCTGTTTTGCTTGATAAGTATTTCAGCTGATTTAGCCATCATTGTGCCTGGTGGAATTAAGTCATTTTAAGTTCAATTCTCGGTGGTCATGGAAAGAAAGAATTTGCACTTATCTAAAATCTTACACGGTGTTCAAAATTTATTGACCATGAAGCAGTTTGGCAGTGTAGACATTGTTTAATATTTTGGTTCCTTCTTGGGATGTGGGTGTCATTGGCTAGGCCAACAATTTTGCCCATTTCTCCCCTAATTATCCTTGAGAAGGTACTGGTGAGCTGCCACCTTGAACTGCTTGCAGTGCATGTGGTGAAGACCTCCCTGGGAACTATTTGGTGGAGATGCAGGATTTTGACAGTGATGACGAAGAAACATCAACGTATTTCCAAATCAAGATAGTGCGTGACTTGAGGAGACCATGCAGGTGATGTATTCCCATGTGACTGCTGTCCTTGGTTTTCTAGGCGGTAGAGGTCTTGGGTTTTGGATGTACAGTTGCTGCAGTGCATCTTGTAGATAGTACATGCTGCAGCCTTGGCTCAGCAGTGGTAGAGGGAATGAATGTTTAAGGTGGTGGATGGGATACCAATAAAACATGCTCCTGGATGGCGTTGAGCTTTTTGAGTGTTTTTGGAGCTGAACTCTACCAGGCATGAAGGAGAATATTCCATGTCACCTCTAACTTGTGCCTCGTAAATGAGAACTGGCTTTGGGGAGTCAGGTGAGTTACATGCTGCAGAATATCGATCCTCTGACCGGCCCTTGCAACCAATGTACTTATCTGGCTGGTCCAGTTAAGTACCTGGTCAATAATGATCCGCAGGATGTTGATGGTGGCGCTGTTGAATGTTAAAGGGGGATGGTTAAATTTTCTCTTGATGGAAATGTTCATTACCCAGTGCTTGCAAATGTTGCTTAACACTTACAAGCTCAAGCCTGAATGTTCTTCAGGTCTTGCTACTTGAGGGCATAGACTGCTGCAGTATCTGAGGAGTTATGAATGGAACTGAATGCGGTACAGTCATCAGCAAACAACCCCACTTCTGACCTTTATGATGGGGAGAAAGTCACTGATGAAGCAGCTAAAGATGGTTGAGCTTCTGACACTCTCCTGAGGAATTCCTAAAGCACTGATTGGCCTCCAACAACAACAGCCATCTTACTTTGTGCTGGGGATGATTCCAGCCTGTGGAGAGTTTCCCCCGAATTCCCAATGACTTCAGTTTTACAAGGGCTTCTTAATGTCGCACTCATTCAATTGCTTCCTTGATGTCACGGGCAGTCACTCTCATCTGACCCTACCACTGAAATGTGTGGACCAAGGCTGCAATGGAATCGGGAGCAATTATCCTGGCGAAACTCAAGCTCAACCTATGCGCAGGTTATTGATGAATAAGTATCGCTTGATAGCACTGCTGAAGACACCTTCCATTACTTTGCTGCTGCTTGAGAATAGACTAATGGGGTGGTAAATGGCCAGATTGGAATGTCCTGCTTTTTGTGGACAGGACATACCTGGGGAATTTTACACATTTTCGGGTAGATGGCAGTGTTGTAGCTGTACACAAACACCTTTACTGGGATGCGGCTAGTTCAGGAGCAGAAGTCTTCAGCACTACAGGTGGGATATTGTTGGGGGCCCATAGACTTTGCTGTATCGAGAATGCTTTTCAGTTTCTTGGTATCATGTGTGATGAATTGAATTGGCTTAAGACTGGCTTCTGTGATGATCGGAACCTCAGGAGGAGACAGTGATTAAACGTGCATTTTATATAGTATATTTCACAATCACCGGACAGCTCAAAGTGCTTTGCAATGAAGTACATTTGAAGGGTTGTCACTGTTGTAATATAGGAAAGACAGCAGCCAGTTTGCACACAGCAAGCTCCCACAAACAGCAATGTGATAACCAGGTAATCTGTTTTTGTTATGTTGATTCGGGGATAAATATTAGTCAGGACACCAGGGATATCTCTGATGCGCTTCTTTGAAATAGTGCCTCAGGATCTTTTACGTCCATCTGTGAGAGCAGACCAAGCCTATCTTAACATCTTATCTGAAAGACGGCACCTTGGACAGTGCAGCACTCCCTCATTATTGTAATGGAATGTCAGCCTTAATTTTTGTCCTCAGGCGCTGGAGTGACACTTGAACCCATAACCTTCTGACTCAGAGGCAAGAGTGTTGAATACTGAGCCACGGATGGTGCACCAATGGATCATCGACTTGGCACTTTTTTTGGCTAAAGCTGGTTGCAAAAGCTTTAGTCTCGCTTTTTGCATTCAGACATTGGGCTGTGCCACCATTGAGGATGGGGATGTTTGTGGAACTGCTTCCTGTTAATTGAATACCTCCATTCACAATTGGATATGACAGGACTTCAGAGTTTGATTTGATCTGTTGGTTGTAGGATTGCTTGGCTGTGCCATAGCATCCTGCTTCTGCTGTTTAGCATGCACATAGTTTTCTATGGTAGCTTCACCAGATTGGCATCTCATTTTTGCGTATGCTTGCTGTTGTTGCTCACATACTCTTCTACGCTCCCCATTGAACCAGGGATATTCCGTTGACTTCAGGGATATGTCAGGCCATGAGGTTACAGATTGTGGTGAAACATTATGATGTTGCTGGTGGTTAACAGTCTTACATTGTTGCTTAGTTGTGAGCTGCTGGATCTCTTCCTCACCTATCCCATTTAGAACGGTGATAGTGCCACACAACACAATGGAGAGTGCCCTCAGTGTGAAGACAGGACTTTGGAGTCAAAAGGATGGTGGTCGCGCCTACCAATACTGTCAGGTACAGATGCATCCATGACACAGATGGCGAGGACAAGCTCACCTGGATTTTTTTCTTTTCTTCGTTCTTTCGTTACCTGCTGCAGGCCTAGTCTGGCAGCTCTGTCTTTCAGGTTTCTGCCAGCAATGGTGCTACTGAGGTACTCCAGGCAAAGGATATTGAAGCACCTTACCCTGAGTCCCACCTTGCTGATGTTTGACCTAAGATTTCTAGGGTTGCGGGGTCAATTTTGAAGACTGCCAGGGCCAAACCCTCCTGACTATATAACACTTATGCCTCCACCTCTTGTGGGTCTGCCTTACCGGAGGGACAGACATACTTGGGGATGGTGATTGAGTAATCGGGGACGTTGGCTGAAAGGTATAGGTGATTGGTTCTTTTGCCAATGAGGAGATGAGGAAATATTTCGAACGTATAAAGAGGTTAGGATCTCAAATGCACTGCCTGTGTGGCAGAGGCTGATTCAATTGTTACTTTCAAAAGGTTGTTGGATAATTATCTGAAGAGGAAAAAGATTGCAGGGCTATGGGGGGAAAAGGCAGTAGAGTGGGACCGACTGAGTTTCTTTTGCAGAGAGCTGGAATGGAAATGATGGGCTGAATAACCTCCTTCCATGCTGTAACCATTCGATGATTCTATGAATGCTTCTATAAGATGAATCTTTGAGGCTTTCCTTTTCCAGTGTATACATTCCATCTGCAGCCTCTCCTTGTAATTTAGGTGCCCTGTCCCTGCTATCAGTTTAGTTGACCGTTGCCGTACTCTTTCTAATGCTTGGCTGGTTTTTCACTTTATTTTTTTCATAGTTTAAATCATTCAACAACATTGAGAGGGCGGGTGTGGGGATGAAAGGAGGAGAAACCTTTTTTTTTAAAAAAAACTTCTTTATTCCTCCGACTTTAAGTGGTGATGGAAACTGGTCACAGCTGGGTAGGTTTGCTAATGTTTCGTTCCCAGCAAGGAGCTATACTCAGGAAATAAAGATTGTAGATACAAAATTAAAGATTTGATTCTCTAACCTGCACTCTCTTTGAAAGTAACTCCTGAGATCAGTGAATTTAGCCTAACATTCCATGTGTGGCCCCCACCAGCATCTGTTGAAAATCTAAGTGAAGGATAATGCTGATAGCTGAAGAGCTGAGCGAGTCTTTTTTTTAAAAAGATTTTCTTTTCCAGTTTTAGCATATTGTACAATAATAACTGTTTGGAAGTACTTTTATTTTTCCCTGATTATCTGCAGAGAGAAATTTAGCTGTTGAAGCTGAGATTTGAATTGGGTCCTGCAGCTTGTGTTGCATTCAGATGTGTTCATACGTTTAGTCAGAAATGTGGTAAGCCAACTAACATCAGTGACATCCAGAATGATGGCTCGATTAGGTGTCATGTTAATAATCTGTTGGGACTGGGGTTTGAGGGGAATGGAGGAGGCTGTAACGTCTAGTGTCTCAGCTTGCCTACAACAAATAATCATTTTGACAAAAAATAAAATGCTATTTCCCTGTAGAATAAGTGTCATACCTGGAGTGGTGACATAATTGCCTGCGGTATCTTTTTGTGCACTGAAGGAAGTTCTTTTTTTAAATCTTCAAAGTGAAGGAGATTCATCACTTTTAAATCAACTTTGCACTTCTTGTAATTCTAGTTTATGATCATCATTGACCTGCTATAAAGCTCGAGATTTAGGATACTAAAGTATTGAGTGTCTGAAACCAGAAAGGAGAACAGACTTTTTAAGACTTGTGGTATGTGACTGATTGCTGGGACATCAGATTGAGGTTGGGAACGAAGCTTCACACCTGAGGTTTGAGTGGCAGTGCACATTAATTAAATGGAACATTAACATTTTTGTTGTGCTTCAACCAGGGCATAATACATATTTTCCCATGAGAAGACTGATGATGCAAAAGTTTCTAAAGTAGAGCTATTCAGCTATCTAGTGTCTGATCCCTGTGGATTTACTTTGTCTGGAAAGATTAAGAAACTTGTGTGAATAAATGAACCTTAAAGGTTAGATTGGTTCCTTTGCCTCATAGCTTGAATTTCTATCTACAGTGTCAAGTTGAGGTCGAGGTGTTTCTGACTGGTTAACATTTAATATGTAACTGTAAAGGGGCTATTTGGGCACTCACATTTAAATATAGGGTATGTATTTTTATTTGAAAATAGGAATAAAATTAATCTTCACTGAAGACTTTAAAGGCTAGCTGAGCAACTCCAGAAGTGACTTAGCATTTCCTTTTTTGTTATAATATTCACTGTGATCTGCTGTATTTTGTTCTGACAGCAATTTGCATTTATATAATGACTTTAATGTAGTAAAGCGTCCCAAGATGCTTCGAAGGAACATTATCAATTAAAGTTTGACACGAGCTACATAAGGAGATATTAGGGCAGATAACCAAAAGCTTAGTTCATTAGGTAGGTGTTAAGGTGCATCTTAGAGGCGAGCCAGAGGGGTGAAGAGGTTTATGGAGGGAATCCTAGAGCTTAGGACAGGGGTTTTCTAAACGGGGTTTAGGGTCCGATAGGGTCCGATAGACCCCGATAGGGTCACAGTGGTCACATTTGGGGTCAAGAGCTCTCCCTCCTCTGAGGCTTCTGTGGCGACTGGAGAGGAGACTGCCCAGTTTGGAAGCTCTGGCTGAACAGCCCTTGACCCACTGGATCAATGCCACCAAACAGCACGGGGCAGACGGTGAACCCAAAGTGACCTTTATCATCAGAAAACACTTTTTGTGAGAATTTGAGTGGGCCTGGGATGTTTGTATGCCAACTTGGCACAGACCGAAACAGGCAAGTGTGACAGAGCCACCTACTGAGTATGGGAAAAACCAGCAGGTTATGCAGGTGAGCAGGAGATGTATGTGTTTACAGGCTCCATACCTTAGGATAGTGACTCTACTTCATAGGCACTGGTAATTAGAGCAAGAGGTCAAGTGGGGGAAGAAGAGAGGTGTGTGTGTCTGTCTTGGGAAGAGCGGCTGGTGTTTGTGAGGTAGGGTTGGAAAGATGGAGTATGTGTGTGTGGGGTTCAGGTGGTGAGTTGGTTAGGAAGAGAGGTGTGTGTGTGATGGGAGGAGAAGGGCTGTTTGCAATGTGTGTTGAGGGTAGGGGGGGTAAAGAGGGGTTTCACTGAGTCTTCTGTCACCAGAGAATATGGAGAGCTTGACCAAAACCTATGGAGTACTTAAAATAATAGCATTTAAGCAAAGTACTTTAAAATACATCATATAAATATAAACATCTGTATGATATGTAATTCTATAATATGCAAACTTTACAGAATGCTACTATGCTGCTTTTGTTGGCACCTGGCGTCAAGTTAATTTTCAAGTTAAAATGGGGTTGCATTAGAAAATAGTTTGAGAAGGACTGCCCTAAGCTCTGGAATTCCTTTAGTCTTCCCTTTGTTCTTTTTAAGACACTTCTTAAAAAATCTAACTCTGTGTCTAAGGTTTTGGTCATTTGCCCTAACATTTTCTTAGGTGTCAAATTTTGTTTGCTAACATTCCTGTGAGGCACAGTGAAGTATTACATTACATTAAAGGCACTGTACAAGGGCAAGTTGTTTTTGGGCAGCTGAAAGCACAGTTGCCAATGGTGAAGCGATTAAAACTGGAGGATGTGCAAGAGGTCAAAATTTAGGAGCACAGAGATTTTGGGGAGGGGCTGGTTGTAGGGCTGTAGGAGCACAATGGTTTGATCTGCACCTCCTTCACATGGCTCAGTAAACTCCATAAATGAACCAGCATCAGCTGTTAACTTAGAGAATTATGCTGAAAAGTTAGTGTGATATGCATGGTAGTTAAGTTGTACTCTTCGGTGAAGTTTCAGAGATATTTTCTTGGTTAAGCTTTTAGTAGTCATGTCAAAAATATAAATCATCTTGAATGAATGTCATTGTGTCAGGGATAAATTGTATATTACCATTCAATGTGATAGAAAGAATGATTAAAAACAAGTGAGCTTTTCATGCCTAAAAGATAACTGTTGCATCAAGAATAGAGGAAGTAGCTAGAGATCTCTAATCTTATTTTTGTGTGCAAGTGACTCAATAAAGGGCTCAAAATTTGGTCTGTTCTGAATGTCTGTTACATTGCATCTTGCAATCACTCTTGGCTAACACATTTTCCTCTGTGATTTTGTACAGTGTTTTAAAACAGCTGTGTGCTGTATGGATCCTAATTGTAGTAGAGTTTTGAGCAATGTCTTTTCATCTCCTGGATTGGGGTGAAATATTGTCCACATTGGATGCAAATTATCTCTACCTGCTGGCTTTAAGGGCTCTATCACACAGAATCATAGAATTGTTATGGCACAGAAGGAGATCATTCAGCCCATCACATCTGCACTGGCTCTCTAAATGAGCATTATGACTTAGTGCCATTTTCCTGCCTTTTCCCTGTACCCTTGCACATTGTTTCTATTCAAATAATCATCTAATGCCCTCTTGATTGCCTCGATTGAACCTGCCTCCACCACACTTCCAGACAGTGCATTTCAGGTTCACCTCACTTGCTGTGTGAAAAAGTTATTTTTCTCACATCGCATTTTTTTTTTGCAATTCGCTTTCCTTCTGTACCCTCTCATTTTTGATCCTTTTACAAGCGGGAACAATTTCTACCCATCTCCCTGCCTCATGATTTTGAACACCTCTATAAAATCTTCTCTCAGCCTTATCCTCTCCAAGGAGAACATTCCCAACTTCGCCAATCTATCTTCATAACTGAAGTTTCTCATTCCTGGAGCTATTCTTGTAAACCTCTTAACTCTCTCCAATGCAGTCACATCCTTCCTATTATGTGTCGCTCAGAACTGTACACAATACTCCAGCTGAGGTCTAACTAGTGTCTTATGTAAATTCAGCATAACTTCCTTGCTCTTGTTATCTATGCCCCTATTAATAAAGCCCAGGATATTATATGCTTTATTAACTGCTCTCTCCACCTGCCCTGCCACCTTCAATGATCTATGCACATATGCACCCAGGTCCCTCTGCTCCTGCACCCCCTTAAGAATTATACTCTTTATATTTTATTGTCTCTCCATGTTCGTCCTACCAAGATGTATCACCTCACACTTCTTGAACTTCATCTGCCACCTATCTGCCCACTCCACCAACATGTCTATTTCCTTTTGTGGTTCTATACTGTCCCCCTTACAGTTTACAATGCTTCCAAGTTTCGCATCAACCGCAAACTTTGAAATTGTCCCCTGCACACCAAAATCTAGATCATTAATGTATATCAGGAAAAGCAAGGGTCCCAATACTAACCCCAAAGGATCTCTGCTAAAAATCTTCTTTCAGCCCGAAAAATATCCATTGACCATTACTCTCTCTTCCTTATTACTCAGCCAATTTTGTATCCATATTGGTACTGTCCTCTTTATCCCATGAGCTATAACTTTTCTCACAAGCCTGTTGTGTGGTACTGTATCGAATGCCTTCTGAAAGTCCATGTACATCACATCAACAACATTACCCTCATCAACCCTCTCTGTTACTTCTTCAAAAAACTCCAGCAAGTTAGTTAAACATTACTTCCCCTTTAGAAACCCATGCTGGCTCTTCCTTGTCAACTCACGTTTTTCCATGTGATTGCTAATTCTATCTCAAATAATTGTTTCTAGAAGCTTCCCCAGGACTGAAGTTAAACTGACTGGTCTGTAATTGCTAGGCTTATACTTACAACCTTTTTTGAACAAGGGCGTAATGTTTGCAATTCTCCAGTCCTCTGCCACCTCCCTTGAATCTAGGGAAGACTGAAAGATTATGGCCAGCGCCCTTTTAATTTCCACACTCACTTCTTTCAACATCCTTGGATGCATCTCATCTGCAGTGCCTTGTCAACTTTAAGTATTGACAGTTTATCCAACGCTTCCTCTTTAACAATTTTGAACCCTTCTAGTGACAGAGTTTCCCCCTCTGTCACTGTGACCTCAGTAGCATCTGCTTGCTCGGTAAAGGCAGATGCAAAGTACTCATTTAGCACCTCAGCCATGCCCCCTGCCTCTATGTGTAAATCCCCTTTTTGGTTCCTAATTGGCCCTACTCCTTTTACCAACCTTTTATTATTCACATGCCTATAGAAGACTTTGGGAGTCCCCTTTATATTTTCTGCCAGTCTTTTCTCATAACCCCTCTTTGCTTCTCTGATTTGCTTTTGTAACCCCCCGCCATGAACTTTTTGTATTCTGCTTGGCTCTCAATTGTGTTTTCTATCTGACACCTGTTATAAGCGCATTTTTTTTTCTTTATCTTAATTTCTATCTCCTTGTTCATCCAGGGAGCTCTGGATTTGTTTGCCCTACCTTTCCCTTTTGATGGAATGTACCTTGACTGCCCAATTTCTTCTTTGAAGGTAGCCCATTGTCCAGCTACAGTTTTTCCTGCCAACCTTTGGTCCCAGCCTATCCGGCCCAGCTCAATTCTTGCCCTGTTGAAATCCGCTCTCCCCCAGTTAATTATTCTTACCCTGGATTGCCTATTGTCTTTATCTCCCATCATCTTGAACCTTACTATACAATTATCATTGTCTCCTAAATGTTCCCCCACTGACGGTTGATCTACTTGACCCACCTCATTTCCAAGAACCAGGTCCAATAGTGCATCCTTTCTTGTTGGATTGGACACACACTGCTGTTGAAAATTCTCCTGAACACAATCTAGGAACTCTTGCCTCCCCCCCAGCCCCCCGCCTCTGCCCTTTACACTACCACTGTCTCAGTCTTCGTTCAGGTAATTAAAGTCTCCCACTGTAAACTACTCTATAATGTTTGCATCTCTTTGTAATTTCCCTGCAGATTTGTTTCTCTACATCCTTCCCACTAGTCTATGGCAGTCTATAGACTACATCGAGCAATGTAATTGCACCCCTTTGTTCCTTAGCTCGAGCCAAATGTGGGATGTAACTCTAACGTGAGATATATCTGTTGAATAGAAACGGAAGATGCTGGAAATACTCAGCTGGTCAGGCAGCATCCGTGGAGACAGAAACAGTTATTTGACCTTTCACCAGAACTAGAAAAATGTAAAAGCGTGCACAGGTTTTAAGCAAATAGGGAAAGCGGTGGGAAGGAGAGAGAAGCATAGAAGGAAAGATCTTTAATAGGGTGGACAGCAGGAATGATGAACCAAATCTGTGTTTGGTTCCCCAATTTGGTGGGCATCATATTGTGAATAGTGAATACGGTATACTAAAATGAAAGGTGTACAAGTAATTTGTTGCTTCATCTGGGAGGAGTCTTTGGGGCTCTCTGATTTCCAGCATGATACTGCCAGCGAACACACTTTCTTCTCCTGGACGGAGGTAAAAGGGCACTTGTTGCATCTCCTGCACTTACCCAGGAAGACAGCGTGGGATGGGGAGGGGCGACTGAAGATTGAACTAGGGTATCAAAGAGGGAATGGTCCTTCAGCATGACCCTGAACTTCAAGTCATCTGTCATTTTAATCTTCTGCCTCAATCCCTTTCTGACCTCACTATCCTTCGTCTCCTTTAGTGTTCTAAAGAGCATTTTTCTGGACAGCAGTTGTGGGTCATATTTTTGCATTTGTCATTTCCAACTGCCCCGGACCCATCTTTTGTTGACCCTATTATCTCTTTTTGCCTTGCACCAACATCCCTTTGGGCATTTAACCCCTTTTGCCTTTCAGCCTTCCCTTTTGTTCTTCCCTTCCCACTATCTTTACCTCCATATTTCCGAAGTTACATCTCACTCTTTTATCAGAATTAGCAAAAGTAATCATCTGAAACGTTAACTCTGTTTCTATCTCCACAGAGATTTTGCCATTGGGAGAGATGATGGCACAGTGGAACATCACTGGACTAGTAATCCAGAGGCCCAGGCTAATGCTGTAGCAACATGGGTTCAAACCCCACCACAACAGCTGGTGAAATTTGAATTAAATTAATAAAATCTGGAATATAAAACTAGCCTTGGTAATAGTGACCATGAAACTATCTTGGTTGTAAAAACCCATGTGGTTCACTCGTGCCCTTCAGGAAAGGAAGTCAGCCATCCTTACCTGGGCTGGCCTATATGTGACTCCAGACCCACAGCCGTGTGGTTGACTCTTAACTGATCTCTGAGATAGCCTAACAAGCCACTCAGTTCAAGGGCAATTAGGGATGGGCAGTAAATACTAGCCTAGCTAGAGATGCCCACATCCCGTGAAAGAATGATTTTAAAAATGAAAGAATAAATTCTATGCTGAGCATTTCCAGAATTTTCTGTTTTTATTTTGAATTTCCAGCGGCTGTGGTATTTTGCTTTTTTTGTAAATTTGGTTAGTACAATTTCCTTTGGGTATGAGGCCACAGCATTAACTTATCATTGGTTTAAAGAAGCCTTAAGGAACTCCTTCAGAAATGAAAATTCTACAGTGGTGAAGCAAAGGGTGCTTTTTATGTGGTTCAGATAATAAGTACTGTTTCACCTTGGTGACTATTTAGACTTTGATATAGGACCGCTGAATATATGCAAGTGGATCAAGGTCTGCTTCATAATGCACATATATCTCCTCCTTTTAAATGAGTTTAGAATTCGCTGTTGCAAATGAATAAGGCAGTTTAGAGATGTTGAATAATAAATCTCGCACCGTGGCCCATGTGAGTGGAATACAGTGATAAGGGATATGCTGACAGTTGGAATTATCAAGGAGAGGTGAAAAAAAAATCACAAGATAAAATCTGCTGAGGCTAATACAGCAGGAATCTCTGGCTCCCAAGGGTAATTAAGCAGAGCCTCAGGAGATTAATCCCAGCCTTTTATTACATTGTAAAAGTTAAACCGTTTATAGACTTAAGGTATGGTTGACTGGAGCTAGATCGTGGACTTTTTGAGTCCAGTGACCTGGTACATTCAACCTGATTTTAAAAAATATATTCATTCATAGGATCTGAATGTCGCTGGCAAGGCCAGCATTTATTGCCCATCTCTAATTGCCCTTGAGAAGTTGGTGGTGAGCTGCTTCTTGATCGGCTGCAGGCGCCACAGGGTAGCTAAATTGTTTAGTAGGGAGGGGCAAGTCGGAGGACCCCCCCCTCATGGGCTGGTTAAGGTGGCCATCCACAGACCTGGGATTGTCACTCAAGCTGCCTGTTTCTCTTTGCAGCTCTGTCTGCACCTCAGTGGCCCTGGAAATGAGCACACGGTGCCCACTGATGGCTTTGAGCCCTGCCACAACTGATAGACACCACAGGGACTGAAGTATGCAGTAGTCGCATATAAAAGCTATTTAATTTAAATTCTATTTTTCTGATATAGTTTTCCATTTAGTTGTCCCTCTTTAAGTGGGGCACTATTGTTTGTTTGATGACACATGGAACAGTTTGTTTCAATATGCAATTATTTATATATAAAATTTATAAGAAATTTATAATTGGTGAACAAAAAGTTGACTATGTAAATATAGCTAAAAGCGGGCAGCAACCTAACCCCATAATGTGTTGTAGAGGGATGGTGAATAGAGCAATAATATTAAAATTGTGAAAAAGAGGAGACCCTGTTAATTCTTAGGGAGCTTGACAGGGCAGATGTTGAGAGGTTGTTTCCCCTTGTGGGAGAGTCTAGGACCAGAGGGCATAATCTCAGAGTAAGGGGGCCCCCATTTAAAACAGATGAGGAGGAATTTCTTCCCTGAGGGTAGTCAATCTGTGGGATTCTTTACTGCAGAGGGCTGTAGAGCCTGGGTCGTTGAGTATATTCAAGGCTGAGATAGACGGATTTTTATTCAGTAAGGGAATTAAGGGTTATGGGGAAAAGGCAGGAGAGTGGAGTTAAGGATTATCAGATCAGTCATGATCTCACTGAATGGCGGAGCAGACTCGATGGGCCGAATGGCCTAATTCTGTTCCTACGTCTTATGGCCTGTGGTGCACCAGGTGACTGGTGGGACACAAAATGTTTTTTTTTCCTTCCTTGTACTTGACATCTGTTTAGTTTTCTGCCTTTTGTAGCATGGATAATTTCAACAACAAACCATATGCAAAATCATAGGCATACACCTATTCAAAATATAAATCTATTGGAGAATCTGTGCTGAATCAGACAGACCTTTCTTAGTTACCACAGTGCTTATCGACTGAATTAGAATCTTCATGTAATTAAATGTTAGGATGTGTGGCAATTGCAGCTGCAGGCGTCTCTTGTAATACAAAGTGATAATCTCCTTGTCTAAATTACAGATTGCAAATGTTTTAATTTGGATATAAAGATGTGATTGCTAATAAACTTGAACTGCAGCATATGAAAAGCTCAATTGTTAGGAGAATATACCTCCTTTAAAATGGTCTGATGCCCCTTGCTAACGTTTGATTTGAGCAACTGAGCAGCAGAGCATAGTAATGCATTTTATTAAACTGCTTCACATGATTGTAAACTGTGTAGTATATCTGGCCTAATAAACCATTTTGACTACGTTTGAAACAGACCCTAGTTTAAATGACATTGTAGAGGTAAAGTTTTTTTGCTGAGGGTATTTCTTGCAGTGTTTAAGTCATAAAAAGATCTTTATTCTTGAGTTATCATGCAGGAGACTGTCTTCCAACCTGTTCAATTTTGAAGCAAGTATAATGTTTTTTCTATTGTTTTGTTTCTGGATGGGGGCAATTTAGTTTTTACGTGTAATGAATGGATTTCTGAACATTGGCTCTCTGTTATTTCTGGTCCTATGCAATTATGGGCTTGATGTTCAAAACAATGTTAAAAAGCTGAGAATGTGAAATATTTTTGGAAAGGCGGTGTTTCTAGTTAGGTCACTTATTAGATTTGTGCTACTGCATCATGTCTATAAGATTAGTATTGATGCTAAGTCGATAGCACTGCACCAATGCTAAAGTTGTGTAAATGGGGTTGTAGGTTCAGATAAGTAGATTGAGTGAAGCAGTGCAAGTCTCCTCCAGAGAGTTCTACTTTGCTTTATTCTGGTGTCAGCTCAGGCTCTGGCTCTGGATTCAAGCAACATCTGTGCATATAACTGCACTGATACAAAGCCAAGCCACCACAGCTGTAGTGTAAATACAACTTTAGAGAGCCTACAACATAGAGTTGTACCCTGGTGCTGCGAGATAAATCATGCTCTGGAAACTACCAAGGTAGTTTGCTCTTATCCACAGCAGAGAAAATCCTGGCAGACATTCTCCTGAATCGTCTACTTCCTGTGACTGAGGAAATCCTCCCACAGAGACAGTGTGGCTTTAGACTTTCCAGAGGAACCTCTGACATGGTCTTTATTGCTGGACAAATTCAAGAAAAATGTCAAGAATAACATCAGGAATTCTTCACTGCGTTCATCGACCTGACAAAACATTTAACTTAGTAAATTGCGAGGCTCTGTGGCTTGTGCTCTAGAGGTTGGGTGTCCAAAAACTTTATCACGATGATATGTCTGCAACTGTGTTGAGTGGGAGATCTGAAACAGACGCCTTCAGAATCCGGACTGGTGTCCAGCAAAGCTCTGTGAAAGCCCTAATACCATTTGCCATCTATTTAACAATGGCTATTCACTCATCAAAGATCAACTGCCCTCTGGTGTGAGTATTAAATACCACTTTGATGGAAAAATCTTTAACCTCAGTCGCCTCTGTGCTAAAACTAAGTTGACCACCATAGACATACATGGTCTCCAGATTTGCAAGCCACTCTCGATCTTTTCAGTTCTGCCTGCAAGAGACTCTGCCTGTGCTTGATGTTAGCAAAACAAATTTTGTATATCAACCCTGACCTGGTCAATCAAATATTCCACCTTCCATATATGTAGAAGGAGAGACTCTGGAGTATGTTGAGCACTTTCCATGAGCACACAATATACTGGTATGGATTGAGAATTGGTTAACAGACAGGAAACAGAGTAGGAATTCTCAGGATGGCAGGTTGTTACTAGTGAGGTGACACAAGGATCAGTGCTTGGGCCACAGCTGTTCATAATCTATATAAATGATTTAGATGTGGGGACCAAATGTAATATATCCAAATTTTCTGATGACACAAAACTAAGTGGGAATATAAATTGTGAGGAGAATGCAAGGAGGATTCAAGGGGATGTGGACAGGCTAAGTGAGTGGACAAGAACATGGCAGATGGAATATGTGAATAAGTTTGATTATCCACTTTGGTAGAAAAAACAGAAAGGCAAAGTGTTTGTTAAATGGTGAAAGGTTGGGAAGTGTTGATGCCCAAAGGGAGGGGGCGTCCTCATTCATGAGTTACTAAAAGCTAGCATGCAGCTGCAGAAGCAATTGGGAAACAAATGGTATGTTAGCCTTCATCACAAGGGATTTGAGTACAGGAGTAAAGGTGTCTTGCTGCAATTGCGTAGACCCTTGGTGAGACCGCACCTGGAGTATTTTGTACAGTTTTGGCCTCACCTAAAGAAGGATATACTTGTCATAAAGGCAGTGCAATGAAGATTCATCAGACTAATCCCTGGGATGGCAGGATTGTTTTATCAGGAGAGATTGAAGAAACTGGGCTTGTATTCTTTAGAGTTTCAAAGAATGAGAGGTGATCTCATTGAAACTTACAAAGTTCTTACAGGTTGGATGTTTCCCCTGGCTGGTGAGTCCAGAACCAGGGGACACCGTCTCAGAATAAAGGGAAGGCCATTTAAGACTGAGATGAGGAGGAATTTCTTCACTCAGAGGGTGGTGAATCTTTGGAATTCTCTACCCAGAGGGCTGTGGATGCTCAATTTCTGTTCAAGGCAGAAATCAATAGATATCTGGGTCCTAATAACATCAAAGGTTATGTCAGTGGGGAAAAATGATATAAAGGTAGATGATCAGCCATGATCTGTTTGAATGGCATAGCAGGTTCAACGGGCTGAATGGCCTACTCCTACTCATCCCATCCTCCTATGTTCCAGACCTTGGCAACCACTTCTCTAAAAAGGCCTCTGTTGAAAAAGAGATCCAATAGTGGATCAGCTGCTCCAGCTCAGCCTTCTACAAACTATGCCAATGAGTGTTTGACAACAAAGACCTCCACGAGTCAACAAAAGCCCATGCTGCTGTTTTGTAGTGAGACTTGGAATTGTGTTTCAGTGACATGAGCAGTAGTTCCACCAGCAGTGCCTTGGCTGCATCGTCTGGATTCAATGGATTCAAACGAATGCTAGTTTCCTTCTTGAAGCCAGCTCTGCAAGCATTCAGGCAAAACTCCTGCAAAATCAATTGCAATAGACTGGACGCTGTGTCCGGTTGGCCGAAAAAGTGTCTCCCTCGCAAGGCCCTATTTTCTCAAATGGCCAGTGTTCCAGGGGAGGACAAAGAAAATGCTTCAAGGACACTCTGAAGCTCTCTTTGAAGTATAGTAGCAATTGGTAACGACTGGGAGGAGCTTGCTACCAATCATTCAAAATGGCAGCAACTTGTCCATCAATCTGCATCATGCTTCCAGCCCAAACGCCTTAATGAAGAGGCAGAGCACCGACAGAGAAGGACAGGAAAGGAAGCAAACCCTGCATTCCAGATCCCACGACCTCGTGGCACACCTTGTCCCATGTGCCCAAAAATCTGTGGGTTGAGAATCGGCCTGTTCAGTCACATCAAGACCCATGGCAGAAATTGATGACCCTGAGTAGACATCATCCTCGAATCAAGGGACAGCTGACAATGACTCTGGTGTATCAGTTTGGTTTTATTTTTTGGTACCCTTTTGGATCATTTTATTTGGGTGCCAATGTCCTGTTCCACCCGGTGTAGTGTTAATTCCACTGCTGCCTGACATGAATGAAAATGGAAGAAAATAAGCACTTAATGAGAAAGACTTGATAACGTACGGTCCAGCTTTTTAAATTGGGGATTGGAAGATTATTTCAATCATTTGTTCAGAAGCTCTGGAATCAAAAGGGTTGCTAAGTACAAGTAGAGAGAGAAAGATAGCCAAGTACAGACATTGGAAGTGAAGACCCGACAGCCTTGTCCTGGCAACAAGTGAAGGAGAAAGTGAGGGTAAAAACAGAAAAGGAAGAAGAAAAACATGGATGGGCGAATAATACTGAGACGTGGGCTGAGGGATGCTTGAAGAAAGCCGGAGTAGAAGCAAGACAATGCCATTTAGGCTACGGCGAAAACGAATGAATGTCAGCCACGTTGTACCACATTCATTATATCAGTATATAAAGCAGTGTATTCACATAGAATGCTGCAGTGCAGACATCATCGTTATAATTAGACCAGCATAAACCATCTTTTCATATTCAACTCGCTGCAATGACATGACTGCATCATTGATATGTAGGTGCGGAGGGGGAAAATTGCTTTGGTTGCTATGTGTAGGAACACTAAGTACAACAATGCAAATTATCTCTGGTCTATATTTCGTAAGCACATTAAAGAAAAAAATAAATTTATGATTTTGAAGAGGAACACTGCACTGAAGCATTTGATATCACTGCACGTAGTGGCAAGATTAATTCTTCCCCTGTGGTTAGTTTTGAAAGAGATGTGCGTTTTTATGCAGTGAAGTGCTTGATGGTCACAGTGACCTAGTCATAGCGGAAATATTCACTGAAGCTTGCATATTATTAAATTTGGCACAACATCCTGAACAATTGCAGTGAAAGCTACATGAAGTGCTCATGGGGCCAGTGGTGCAGACTGCGCAATTACTGTTGACTCCACAGTCACCTTTATGTTTGTAGTACACTGAGATCTGCCGTTTGATCAGTTACTGAATTTATGCACCAACACTTTGAGTGCAGTATAATATACCCAGTGAAAGCAACGATGTTTATCCCATGAATTGACGAAGCAGATTCTTGAATGTTACACTGTTTCCTACAAGCTCACTCCAAATTATTTTAGTGAATGTTGTGATCAGCAAGGTGAGTAATGTACTGGGGAATGTGACATTTCTCATGTTGGGAACCTGGTAACCGCATCAAGCACTCTTTTATACAAGGTAAAGACCTGCATCTTCTGTCCAACCATCTTTGAGCCCTGGGCTTTAAAGAACATTCCCTACCAAATCGTTGTGATGTTTCCTAATTCTGGCATCGGTTATCCTGTGATGACTTCAAGTGAAGTGCCAAATTAGGGGACAGATTTATTCTGCAGGCCTACTAGGAACTGGATTTGAGATCGCCAGACTTATCTCCTGCACCATATATCTTTTTAAAAGCAATCTAGGATTACTGAGACCAGTATCACACTCGGTTATTGAGTTGGATCAAATGTTTTAGCTATCTGTCTGCATGTCCGTGGACACAAAGCTCAGTTTGCTTCTTCCATGTTGAGCAACCTCTTCCAAGTAGCCATTTCCCTTTCAATGCCCATACTTTAAGAACTTGCATTTGGATTCATTTAAACCTTATAGTTCAACACAGATGTTAAGAAAATGAATTTGTCGACCGGAAAAACCAAGAGATGTTTAAATGTGAGCGTTTTTCACTGTCTGATATTGAGACCTTTTTATAAATAGACAATATTTTTGTTCAATAAATGCTTGCATTTTATTTCATGCTTCTTTCATTTCTGAATGTAATATATATGCAAGAAAATTCTATATAAATTTGGCAGATAAGTTTCCTAGACTTCTCCAGAAGCCTGCTACTGATTTATATTGTGTCACATGTGCATTTTGTAGTGGATGAATTTTTCAAATACTGAAGAGCAATCAGTCAACAGCAGAGTCAGTGAAAGTCTAGTCTGTGAGCAAGATCCAAGGTTAAACTGGATTTTGATGTTTGAGCAGGCTCATGGAAGGTCTCAACCAGGATGTGCCCTGCTACACTGACCAATTTTGCATTAGAACTCTTCTAATGGAATACTTATGAGCTGCAGGTTTATGTGGAAAAATTCCCTTCTGCTCCCCCTCCTTTCTTAATGAGCATGTTTCTAGAATGTGTGCTGCCCATTTTAAATCACACTCAATTGGACACTTTTCACGTGGAAACTTAGACATTGGGTGTCATTGGGTTGTATGACTGTCATGGCATCACAGCCAAACTCAGTGATGTTATCCGCATGCTCGCCTTCAATGGGACCTACTGGACACCGATCAGAGAGTGAATCGGTGACTTTTTTATTTCCCTTCCTAACCTGAGGTGTTAGGCCAATTACAGAGTTCCCAATGCTTTCCCAGTAGATGTCAAGTAACTTGAGTGGAGGATAAGCACCAGCACAAACTGGATGGGCCAAATGGCCTGTTTCCATGTAGTAATTTCTGTGTAATTATATGTTAAATATATTTATGAACAGGTTTTATGGGAGCAGTAATAGAATTTGAATAAAAAGCCACTTCAGTTTGACCTCTGAGTTCCTGAAAGCTACTGCCTGAATGCATATTATTCTCTAATGTAATGATTATAAATATTAGGATTCATAATTTGTTAGACTGTGTTTTGTCCTTTTCAACATCAGTACCGTAAAACTTCTGACTTTTTCTGTTCAAAACTTTGACAAGACTCAAATCAATTCCAAGTCTTACTGTGAATAGCAGTATGAACAGGTGATTTGTTTCCAAACGCTGTGGGTGCTGCAGGTGACTGGCGAATCAGAGAAAATGTTTCTTTTTCCTTCCTTGTGCTTGACATCTGTTCGTTTTCTGCCCTTTTGTAGCATGGATAATTTCAGCAACAAACCATAAGTAAAATCATAGGGGCACGCCTATTCAAATTATAAATCTTCAGGAGAATCTGTGCTGAATCGGACAGAGCCTTCTTAGTTGCAACAGTGCTTATCGACTGAATTAGAATTACCATGTAATTAAATGTTAGGACGTGTGGAAGTTGCAGCTGCAGGCATCACTTGTACTACAAGGTGATAATCTCCTTGCCTAAATTACAGATTGCAAACTTTCAGATTTGACCAGAAAAATATAATTGCTAATAAACTTGGACTGCAGCATATGAAAAGCTAAATTGGTAGGAGAATATACCTCCATAAAATGGCCTGATGCCCCTTGCTAATGTTTGATTTGAGTAACTTAGCAGCAGAGCAATGCATTGCGTTTTATTGAACTGCTTCACATGATTGTAAAATGTGTAGTACAACTGGCCTAATAAACCATTTTGATTTGTCTAGGCTTTTCTCTTGTTTCCTCTTTTAGCATTTCACATTATTTGCTTCTTGTTGGGTTTGCTGCTAGATGTTTTTTCTTTCTTTCAGTTAAAGGACCCTTCGACTGGTTCACAGGAACAGCTCTTAATTATCCTGTTAATAGTGTTGCTGCAGTAGAACAAATCAGCTACCAAGGTCGGAGAAGGTCTTGAAATAATTGACACGTATTGTTTATGTGGGTAATGTTATCAGCATCAGGCTACACCCCTTTGTTAAGCAATTTCCAAATGGTGTTTCGTCCAAGGTTAGAAAAATATACAAGAACATTGTGATGCGACATTCCAATCTAAACCTGTTAATCTCTGGTTTGTTTGTACTTATTGGAATGACTGTGGATAAAATCCAAGGTAAATGTTTGGTAACTTTGTTTCTACATTTTTCCTTCCTCCTTCCCCATCTGTTGTGTTTAGGTGATTTATTTTCTGATTATAGTGAGGAATGGAATGATTTTCTGTTCTTTGCACCTAATGCAGAGCACAAGATGGTGTGTAATACAAGTTAGGTTCAGGGTTAAAAGTCTCTTCTGTTATCCCAACAGTGTCATCAACCTCAACCCTCAGTGTCTCGAGTTGTCCCAGCTGCACAAATGTGTGGTTTTTTTTCCTTCCACTTAGCCTATCTTTTCTGGTATATCTGCGTGAAACAGTTAAACTATATGAGAATCCTTACAGCAACAGCAACTTATATTTATGTAATGCCTTTAACACCTTAAAAAAAAAAAAGTCCTATGGACTATTTAGGAGCGTTAGAAAGCAAATTTTATCACAGAGCCACATAAGACATTGGAGCAGATGACCCAAAGCTTGGTCAAAGAGGTAGATTTTTAAGGAGCCTCGTAAAGGAGGAGAGAGAGGCAGAGAGGCGTGGGGAGGTAGTTCCAGAGCTTGGGTTTGTTCGCTGAAGGTACAGCCGTCAGTTGTGGTGTGATTAAAATGGGGATGCTTAAGAGGGCAGAATTAGAGAATGTACCCTTTAATTGCCTTTTGGAGTGCGCGGGCAATTTGTTTACTTGCCCGGCCCCTTGGAATTTTTTTGCACAGTCGCATATGTAATTTGAACAGACCAACTTGTGCGTGGCCTGAACAGGGTTGCTGTTCGGCCATTCAGGTTAGAGGGAACATTGTTTGTGGGGCTGGAGGAGATTGTAGAGATAGGGAGAGACGAGGCCATGGAAGGTTTTGCAAGCACAGATGAGAGCTTTAATATCAAATTAAAAATTAGAAACATGTGAATACATAGTACATCTGGCTGAAATTTTTGCCACGTTGGTGTTTGTAGTTTAAATACTGTGCACAAATCCCAGAGCCAGCAAATAAAAAGTCAACTTTGCTGAGGCTCATTTACATTGGTGCGAAGGTAGGAAAATAATTTCCACTCCAGTCAGTCAACATAATCCAAAATAAATCCTAATGCATATTACAGCCAGTCTGTATTTTCATCTGTTAGTGTAAATTTGAGTTATTTAGATGACAGTAAGAATTTATATTGTTTGTGCAACCAGTTTTTACTGGAAATAAACAATTCGACATTTCACTTCCTCTGTGACTGTTGGAGCATATGTGATATGTCATGTATTACATGTGTGCCTGCACTTGTGACCTGAGATTGAGGAAGCTGCAACACTAAATAATGTACTGGAATGGCTGTGGTACCATTATTTATTGTATACTATTGACCAATAGTTCAGTTCAATAAGAGCATGGCTATTTCTGAATTCTCTGCACTTGCATAGATTCAGTCCTACCGTATACTGGATAGATTTGTATCTCAGGGAATAGTATCCTGCAGGTAGAAGGGTGATATGTGAACAAACTGCGCCACCTAGTTCTACCACTTTCTCTTTCAGCACAGCATCGTGCTGTTTGGGCGGGAGATGCAGAATTCTGACCAAGCGACATTGAAGGGACAATGATGCATTTCAAAACCAGGATGGTGTGTGACTTGGAGGGGAACTTGCAGGTGGTGGTGTTCCTATGTGGCTGCTGCCCTTGTTCCTCTAGGTGCTTGAGGCTGTGGATTTGGAAAGAGCCTTGGACAGTTGCTGCAGTGCATCTTGTAGATGGTATACACTGCCGCCATTGTGCATCAGTGGTGGAGGGAGTGAATCTTTAAGGTGATGGATGGGTACCAATCAAACGGGCTGCTTTGCCCTGGATGGTGTTCAGTTTTTGAGTGTTGTTGGAGCTGCACTCATCCAGGCAAGTGGGGAATCTTCATCACACTCCTGACTTGTGCCTTGTGGAAAGGCTTTAGGGAGTCGGGAGATGAGTTACTTGCTACCGAATTTCCAGCCTCTGACCTTCTCTTACAGCCACAGTATTTAAATAAAAACAGAAAATGCTGGAAAAAAATCAGCAGGCCTGGCAGCATCCATGTAGAGAGAAACAAAGTTAAAGTTTCGAGTCCAATATTGCTATATTGGGCTTGAAAGGTTTACTATTTTTCTTCACAGATGCTGCCAGACCTGCTAAGTTTTTCCAGCACATTCTGTTTTTATTTCAGAATTCCAGCATCTGCAGTATTTTGTGTTTATTATAGTATTTAAATGGTGGATAGGCTTTGGGGAGCCAGGAGGTGGGCTACTTGCTGCAGAATTTCCAGCCTCTGACCTGCTCTTGGACCAGCCATTTAAATCCTGTGGCTACAGTTCAGTTTCTGTTCAGTGGTAACCCATAGTAATTCTGTACCAAAAATTCCAGTGGAATTCACATCTTGTGTGTTTGTTAACCCTCCAGACTTTTCTGACAAGTCTCTGTCAATCATCTGACTGTCATGTTTCAGTCAGATGCTGCTTCCCCTTTGCTCTGGTCTCGCTTTGCTGCCTTAAAACTGTGCTGAATTCCTCTTCTGCCCCTGTCCATCTGTCTCCTCCAAAACTGAATCCTCTGGTCTCTACTTGCATTGTTCAAGGCACAGGACTTGACTGGAATGTTGGGACGTTCCAAAGCGACTTTGAAGATTGAACTGTTGCCTGAAAATAGAGCTGTGCCTTGTACTCACAGAATGTTACAGCACAGAAGGAGGCCATTCGGCCCGTCATGTCTGCACCGGCTTTCCAAATGAGCATTATGACTTAGTGCCAATCTCCTGCCTTTTCTACATACCTGTGCACATTGTTTCTATTCAGATAATCATCTAATGCCCTCTTGAATGCCTCAATTAAACCTGCCTCCACTACACTTACTTCCAGGCAGTGCATTCTAGACTTGAACCACTCGCTGTGTTAAAGAGTTTTTTCCCTTCTCGCATCGCATTTGCTTCTTTTGCAAATCATTTTAATCCTGTGTCCCCTCGTTCTCGATCCTTCTACGAGCGGGAACAGTTTCTCCCTATCTACTCTATCCAGCCCCCTCATGATTTTGAACACCTCTATCAAATATTCTCTTAGCCTTCTCCTCTCCAAGTAGAACAGTCCCAACCTCTGCAATCTATCTTCATAAATGATCCCTGGAACCATTCTTGTAAACCCCTTCTGTGCTCTCCAATGCGTTCACATCTTTCCCACAGTGTGGCGCCCAGAACTGTATACAATACGCTAGCTGAGGTTTAACTAGAGTCTTAAATAGCTTCCGCATAACCTCCTTGCTCTTGTACTCTATGCCTTTATTAATATAACCCAGGATACTGTATGCTTGATTAACTGCTTTCCCCATCTGTCCTGCCAAGTTCAATGGTCTACGCATATCTACACCCAGGTCCCTCTGCCCCTACGCCCCCTTAAGAATTGTACCCCTTATTTTATACCGTGTCTCCATGTTATTCCTACCAAGATGTATTGCTTCACACTTCTCTTCATTGAACTTCGTCTGCCACCTATCTGCCCACTCCACCACCTTGTCTAAGTCCTTTTGAAGTTCTATACTGCCCTCCTCACAGTTACAATGCTTCCATGTTTCGTATCATCTGCAAACTTTGAAATTGTCCCCTGCACACCACGATCTGGATCATTAATATATATCAGGAAAAGCAAGGGTCCTAATACCGACTCCTGGGGAACTCCACTGCAAACCTTCCTGAACCTGAAAAATATCCAGTGACCATTCCGCTCTACTTCCCATTACTCAGCCAATTTTGTATCCATGTTGCTACTGTCCCTTTTATTCCATGAGCTATAACTTTTCTCACAAGTCTGTTGTGTGGTACTGTATCGAATGCCTTTTGAAAGTCCATGTACGTGTCCATCAACAGCATTACACTCTTCAACCCTCTCTGTTACCTGTTCAAAAAAACCCCAGCAAGTTAGTTAAACATGATTTCCCCTGTAGAATTCCATGCTGGCTCTTCCTAATCAGCCCACATTTTTCCATGTGACTATTAATTCTATCCCAAATAATTGTTTCTAGAAGCTTCCCCACCACTGAAGTTAAACTGACTTGTTTGCAATTGCTGGGCTTATCCTTACAACCTTTTTTGAACGCTGGCACATTGTTTGCAATTCTCCAGTCCTCTGGCACCTTCCCTGAATCTAGGGAAGACTGAAAGATTATGGCCAGTACCCCTGCAATTTCCACTTTCACTTCCTTCATTAGCTTGGATGCATCTCATCTGGTCCTGGTGCCTTGTCAACTTTAAGTACCAATAGTTTATCCAACACTTCCTCCTCGTCAATTTTGAACCCTTCTAGTGACTGAATTTCTTCCTCTCTCACCATGGCCTCGATAGCATCTGCTTTCTTGGTAAAGACATATGCAAAGTATTCATTTCACACCTCAGCCATGCCCCTTGTTGCCATGTGTAAATCCCCTTTTTGATCCTTAATCAGCCCTACTCCTCCTTTTACCATCCTTTCATTATTCATGTGCCTATAGAAGACTTTGGGTGTCCCCTTTTTATTTGCTGCCAGTCTTTTCTCATAACCCCACTTTGCTTTTTTTATTTGCTTTTTCACCTCTCCTCAGAATCTCCAATATTCCTCTTGGTTCTCAACTGTATTTTCTACCTGACACCTGCCATAAGCACACTTTTTCTTCTTTATCTTAATTTCTATCTCCTTGTTCATTCAGGGAGCTCTGGAATTGTTTGCCTTACCTTTCCCTTGAGAGAATATTGTTCAGCTACAGTTTTTCCTGCCAACCTTTGGTTCCAGTCTATCTGACCCAGCTCCATTCTTGCCCCATTGAAATCCGCTCTCCCCCAGTTAATTATTCTTACTCTGGATTGCCTATTGTCCTTTTCTACCATCATCCTAAACCTTACTATACAATTATCACTGTCTCCTAAGTGTTCCTGCACTGATAATTGATCTACTTGACCCACCTCATTTCCAAGAACCAGGTCCAGCAGTGCATCCTTTCTTGTTGGACTGGGCACATAGTGTTGTAGAAAATTCTCCTGAACACAATCTAGGAACCCTTGCCCCTCTCTGCCCTTTACACATCACTGTCCCAGTCTACGTTCAGGTAATTAAAGTCCCCCGTTATAACTACTATATAATGTCTGCATCTCTCTGTAATTTCCCTGCAGATTTGTTCCTCTACATCCTTCCCACTTTTTGGCGGTCTAGCCAAACTGATTCTGTCCTTGAACCCTCTGGGACATCCTCTTTCTCCAGCACTGCAATGCTTTCCTTAACCAACACTGCCACACCTCTTCCTTTTCTTCCTCTTTTCTGAACACCTTGTACCCAGGAATATTTAACACCCAGTCCTACCCATCCTTGAGCCAGGTCTCTGTTATCGCCACAACATCCACATGGTAATCTGCACTTGTAACTCCCTAGTCTTTTTATTATGCTCTGTGCATTCACATATATGCACATTAACCCTGATTTAGACTTCATGATTTCTCTCTTACTCCAACTCCACCTAACTATTCTCTATACTAGGGCTATCTGTCTCTCCCAGTATTTTGTACACCCTGGTATTTCGCTCTAATATTCTCTCCTGGTTCCCATGCCCCTGCTGAGTTAGTTTAAAGCTCTCTCAACAGCACTAGCAAAACGCCATGCAAGGGTCCCAGCTTTGTTCAGGTGCAACCTGTCCGGTTTGTACAGGTGTCATCTTCCGCACAGCCAGTCTTAGTGTCCCAGGTTAAGGAGCTGGAGCCTGAGCTGCAGACATTGTGCCAAATCAGGGAGGGGGAAATCGCCTGGATACTTTGCTCCAGGCGGCGGTCACACCCCTCAGGTTAGATAATTCGAATCTGGTCTGTGATCAGGGACAGGGGGGTGGTGTGACTGCACGTGAGGCAGGTATGGGGACCCAGGGGGTAGCGTTCAAGGAGCCTCAGCCCCTGAAATTGTCCCAACAGTTACAAGGTTCTTGCGAGCTTTGTGGACAAGAGCAGGGACTGCAGGGAGGATGAGCGAATTGACCACGGTACAGGGAGCCATTCAAGTGGGGGGAGAAAATAGGAATATAGCAGTGGTAGGGGACAGTATAATTAGGGGAATAGATACTGTTCTTTGCAGCTGTGAGTGAGGATTACTACCTGAACCACGGGCAAACTGGCAGAGGGTAGTTCTTATCAATGAATGAACTTGGGGTTTTCTTGTGATGTCACTATTTGTTTTTTCTCGCTCTCCTTTCGAACTCAGCATGGGCCAGTTCCGAACAGCTGACTGGTCCCTCCACCTCTCTGACTCCCAGGTAAGTGTGTAGGCATTGAGCCTCGGTCCCAATTTATACTCTCCCACTCTGGGTTGCTTCCTCGCAGGTCCGCTGCCTCTCTGACTCCCAGGTGGCGATGAGAGGATTTTTGCAGCAAGCAGGCGGTCAGAGTTTGGAATCTGCTTCGAGGTCTCCATGACATTTCAAAGACAAGCTAAAAAAGAAACACTGTAAGAGGGTACAGAGACAGCAAGACTTTGGCAGGAGATAGCGGGCAGGACAAACTCGCTGAGAGATGGAGAAAATTTGGGAAAAACTGAAAGTGAGCCATTTAATACACTGAAGGCAGAAAGAGTTGGAGTAGAAAATGTTCAAAGTCCACAGTTAGAGAAGCAAATATTATTTTTAATTTCTTCGTGACTAATGTAACAGAAACGAACTAGTCCGTGGCAATAAAACAGGTGAAGAATTGCTTGCGTGCTGCATTCTGAAAGAACACATTTCTGATGTTACATGTGGTAAGCAGAGGAATTCTTATGCGCTCTGGTACCTCAACTTGAGGTTATTCTTATGTGGCTGTTGGCTGCTGGTCAGTGCTAAGCAAACATGGTGGGCTGTGCGGTGTGGTGAATTTGACTATATGTCTGAAGGGCAAATACTGAACTAGGGTTGAGTGATTTTGCTCCTTAGAGTTATAATGCAGAAGTCACAAGTGCTTGCACTAGTGAGGATTATTGGCAATCGTTCATTTTACCAGATTCACTGTGCCCTAAACAGAATCTTAGGACCAAGTTAATGAGATTTGTGTTGTTGCATTTATATTATGGAATAGCTTGAACCTTAAGTTTTTTAGGATAGACTTGAGTGTCCTGAAACAGTGGATAAATTGTGTAAGTACAGTTTGAAACTCTTGCTGGAACACTGCTGCATTCCAGGGGTGTCTCTGTATGCAGTTCAGTGCCTCTGAAGCTATGTTACACCAGTTTCCTTTCAGCATTGCCAGAGCAGCAGGAAATGCAGCAAAAATCTCTTTGCATGGTACCTTCTGAGGTGATGTCTTCAGTGGGTGAATCAGTGCTCATAATTAACCTTGTTGTGAACATTTCCAAGTAGCTGATGAGTTATACTGTCTGACCTAGTAAATTTGCATATTTATTCCAATTAATTACCTTAACTTCTGTGAACCCTAGCTTTCAACTAGTTGCCACATAACAAAGTTGCACCAACATGTGATGTGCTTCACTAACACTTGGCTTTGCTGGAGGTGAATTAAAGATTAGATAAATGACCAGTTAACATGCCGGTGGCTCACTTCTCCACAATTCTTTGATAGCCATCATCAATTTGCTCAATTACTTTTTCATCACCAACTTTCATTTCTTTTGTCTTCAAAATGTTCTGTCTCCTATTCTAGTTATTCCCTGTGTGTGCAGCAACTTGCATTTGTATAGCACCTTTAAGTAATAAAACCTCCCAAAATACTTCACCAGAATATTATCAAATAAAATTTAACATCTACCACATGAGCTTTTAGGACAGATGACCAAAAGCTTGTTGAAACAGTTAGGTTTTAAAGAATGCCTTAAAGGAGGAGAGGTTTAAGGAGGGAATTCCAGCATCTAGGGCCTAGACACCTGAAAACACGCTGCTGATGGTGGACCATTTCAAAATAGAGGATTCACAAAAAGCCAGAACCTGAGGAACACAGGAGCCAGTGTATGTCAGTGAGCACCAAGATGGTGGTGAATGGAGTTCAATGCAAGTTAGAATACCCCCCATATTGACTACCTCACATCAGAGCTGCACGGACTTCAAGGATATCTAGTATACAACAAGATTAGTCACCCCTCACCGATCTAGCTGCATCACATGAAACTCCACAAGACACCATTCTCCGCTGCCAAACTGCTTCAATGCATTTTCTCCTCCACTCATTTTTGCCTACCTTTAGCAGTCTAAGCCCAAACTTTGTAATTCCACCCTTAAACCCCTCTGCCTCCCTCTCTCTTTCTTTAAAGCGTTCTTTAAAACCTAACTCTTTCCCTCCTTTCCATACACTTCTTTGACCAAGGTTTTTTCTCTCCTAATATCACCACCTGGAGATCAATCACATTTTTAAAATTATGCCCCTTTGAAGGATTTTGAGATGTTTTCTAAGTTGTTAATCTATTTTAGTGTTATGGTTAAGGGATGAACACCAGAGAACTACCTGGTGCTTTTCGGGAAGAGCTGCGAGATCTTGTACTCACCTGGACAGGCAGGTGAAGCTTCAGTTTAACATTTTGTCCGTGGCAACTCCAACAATACAGTACTCCCTCAGTACTGCACTGAAGCGTCAACAAAACTTATGTACTCGAGTTCTGGAATGAGACTTGAACCATAACCTACTGTTTCACAATTGAACAAAGAATTTTCCCTTGCTTTTCATCATAGCACAATGACCACTCTTTGTGCACAAGAAATTATGATAAGATTCTTAGGGGGCTTTACGGGTAGTTGCTGGGCTCAGCCGAGTTGTGACCCTGGAGCCGCAAGGCACTCAGTCCAAGCAGCCAGGGCTCACCCCCTTGGCCAGGTGCTGCCCCATTGACATTTGCCACTCACACTCTTAACACCTCTGAGGTCCATGGGGGGATGGGAAGCTCTTAACTTTTCTGCAAAGTGACCCATGCCAACACGGTGCTCATCCTCCCCGATCGCAGGAGATTGTTGAAGCGCATCCAGCATTGGACCCATGTGTGCCTCACCACGTCGTGGCTGCTGACCCTGGAAGCCACCACCTCCCAGGCCTTTTTGGAAAGGTTGGGGGGGGCCTCCTCCTCCCATCTCTGGGGACAAAGATTTCTCCCCGTGCTGCTACCTCCTCCAGGAGAGCAGCGAGGTACTCATCTGCCGACCTGTCCTCCTGCCTGCCATGTCGGTTTCCATTGACCATCAGCATTCTTCCGTGGCAGCCTTCCAGGGGCTACCGAGGCCGCTTTTGAATTGGCCGTCGACATCATGCGGACATCATGCCCATGCCCACCCCTTCTTGCTCATTCACAAGCAGGTATCATTCAATGCCTCTGCACTTAGCCAGGATTAACGTATGAAAACACATTTTGTTTCATAGAAAATGCCACTGCATTGCATATTAATTGAATGTCATCTGCCATGACATAATGTGCATTTGCTGTGTCTTGCAGAGAACAGCTCACAACATAGTGTGATTAATCCTGTGTATAATGTTTCTAGTGATTGATTTGAATCTTATTACCTAACACAGCCAGGGAAAACATGCCGCCTTGGCAAACAGGCATAAGCTCAAACGTAGAAAAGGGAGGGTTGAAAAGGAGCTTAAAAATATAGATTCAAAGCCAGGCCCTGGGGACAAACTTGGTACCAGGTGGCACCCTAATTTGGAGAAGCTATGAAGTGCGGAGTGTGGGAAATGGTGATCCTTTCAGACAATGCAGAAGTTTATTCTTTGGCTAACTGTGTGCAGTACTAGACTGGGGATGCCTGTTGTTGATTCTGGGTGCCTCAAATGGGTAAGTCTTTAATTTTGTGGCATTAACAGCATTCACCCGAGCATCATTTTTTTTAAAGCAGTGAAGTGAGGTGATTGGCGTCAAGACTTAATTACATGTGGAAACCTTATTATTTCCTTTACATTTGGAATTCAGAACAGATAAGTGATTCACATTTGCTCACTTACCCTGTGATGAAGTGCTGACTCAGTCTTATTCAGGTCTTGCCCTTGTTATCGTACAAAATGTTCAGCCATTGTATGAGTAAGAGTGATTGGCAGAAAGTTGTTCCCATATGTGAGAAAAGGTAAGTCCAAGCACCTTGAGTGTGAATGGATTGCACCTTTGATCTTCCTGTATTATAAACCTGGTGTTGATCTCTTGCAACAAATGCTATTTACACTAAAAATGTGACAGTGTAAGTTCATTAAAACTGATTTTAATCATTTACAGGTATTAATAGGCATGAGGAGCCTTTTAATTTGTCTTTTTGTTGAGATTTCATTTCTAACAAGGAAATTGTTGGGCCATCTTGGCCAACAAGTCCTTTGAGTAATTTTAAAGTTTTGGGCAAGTATTGAAGTTGGAACAATAATGTGTTAAGAGACTGAATATTCATTTTATTTTTAGCAGTACAACCATTCATAAAGTGCTTGAGATACTGTTTCAGTTCCTTTCCTGACTTGTACGTTTGAGTTACTGATGCATGGTCATAAAGCTGCAATCTTAAAAAACATGTTTGTGTTTTTATGTCATCGACAATTAGTCACCAATCAATAATCTATAATTAGCTCCATATTTTTTATTCATGGGGTGTGGGCATCAATGGCTAGGTCAGTATTTATTGCCCATCCTATTTGCCATTGTTCAGAGTCAACCACATTGCTGTGGGCCTGGTGTCACTTGTAGGCCAGACCAGACCAGGTAAGGACAGCAGATTTCCTTCCCTAAAGGACATTAGTGAACCAGATGGGTTTTTACAACAATCAGCAATGGTTTCGTGGTCATCATCAGACTTTTAATTCCAGATTTTTACTGAATTCAAATTCCACCATCTGCCATGGCGGGATTCAAATTACCCTGGGTCTCTGGAGTACTAGTCCAGCGACAATACCACGCTATCGCCTCCCCAGATCGCCTCCCCTGAGATTGATCTATGGCTCAACAGAGTACAGTACTTCAAACCAGAGTCAGCAATGCAAATGGGGTGGGTGGGAGAGGGGGGCATCATTGAATAACAAATAAAAACAGAACAGAGCGGCCCTGAAGAAGAGTCACATGGACTCTAGACGTTTACTCTGTTTCTCTCTCCACAGACTTGCTGAGTTTTTCCAGCATTTTTTTGTTTTTATTTCAGATTTCCAGCATCCGCAGTATTTTGCTTTTATCATTGAATACCTGCTGACTTCTCCCCTTGTTTATAGGTGCTTATGATATTGAATTATTTACATTTAAATAGTAATTTTGTGCCTATAAGTGGACCCAGATCGCAGTCTTCTCACACAGGCTTATATCATCTTGCTTTAAAGCTGAGATGAATTTAGATGGGAGGAGGCTCATGTGGAACGTGGCTGAGTGCAGGGGCATTGAATGGTACCTGCTTCATAACATCTTCAACGACAGCATGGAAGAACCAATTCATTGCAGTTATCACAGAAAGATCAAATGGAAGGTAAAAATCCTCGTCGGTGTCAAAGATTGGCTACCTGTTTGATATAAGAGAATGTAACCTTTTGTAAATAGTTTTTGACCTAATGTAATTATAGGAAATCTACTGCTTTTTGTTTCAGTATTTAAAGAGAGATGTGGATTATATTTTTGGGAAGCCCGTTTGATTCTGTCAATTTGTAACTTCCCAGTCATCAGAATTTATGTGAGTCCAGCGGGGGATGCTAGATCAATCTAATGTTGCAGCTTGTTTCAGAGCAGGAGAAGTGAGCTTGTGTTTAGAAATCGATATTTAAAGAGTGAATGAGTTATGATATTGAAATGTTTACTGAGAAGTCATTTTTCATGCCTTTTGAAACCTAAGTAGATGGATTGTAGTCTTCTCATCTTGATCACATAGGTTTGTATCATCTTACTTTAAAACTGGGATGAATTTAGATGGGAGAATTTCTCATGAGGAGCCTGGCATAAACTATTTGGCCAAATAGTATATTTCCATTTTACAAAATTTTATGTAAGTGTAGGTTTCACCACTCCTTGTCCTACATGTGATCCCCACCCATCTCCTAGGATTGTGACTCATGTACTTTTTGAAGCTTCTTGCCTTAATTTTGAATCAACAGCAGAGTAATCAAATGTGTGTGTATTCGTCCAATATAAAAGGACCTGGATAAAATGGGAAAATGGACTGATAACTGGCAGATGTAATTTAATGTGAAAGAATAATAAGCAGCAGCATTATAAACAGGACAGGATTGGGATTGGTTCAGCAATCTATCAGCAAGTGTCCAACACCAGTAAATGAAAACAAATAGGGCCATGAGCTTGTACAGCAAGAAAAGTGCATAAATCTCAGCACATGTTGGAGTTTGTGCAGAATGCGAATATGGGGACATTTAAAGGGCCATGTGCAATTTTTGATCAGCTCAGTGTGGACAAAAACATCCATTTATTGGAGAGAGTGCATTGACGACAACTAAACAGATAGCTCGGATTAGGCACCTCAGTAATGAGAGAGGATGTAGAAGTTGGTAATGTTTGCACTGGAGAATAGTAGACTGAAGGTGACTTTATTAAAACCTTCAGGATCCTAAATGTTATGGACAAGATAAATATCACTATGCTTAATTTCGTCAAATGCTACCACAGCAGGGTTGTCACATTTTTGGGATTTTTATACGAAATGTTTTCTCGGCAGCCGCTCCTATAAGAAAACCTAGTGTCTCCTGCAATCCAGATTGTAACTTTTTCTGCCCAGTGTCTGTGTAGGGTATGGTGAAAGACCCAGGGATCTTGCGACACTTATTCTTTGCAGCAGCTACTGGACTGTACCCCATGCTCTCTTCAAATGAGTTTAATTTAAATGAAATAGGTAATTGAAAAATGTTCAATATGAAAAATGAATCAGACACCTCATTATTCTTCTCGACTATACAAAATAATAATTATACCACCCACTCACTCTTTAAATATAGATTTTTAAACGCAAGCTCACTTGTGCTCTGAAACAGGCTGCAGTATCAGATTGATCTAGCAGCCCTGCTGGACCCGAATAAATTCTGATGACTGTGAGGTTATAAATTGACTGAGAATCAAATGGGCTTCCCATCTCTCTTTAAATAATTCTGAAACAAAAAGCAGTAGATTTCCTATAATTACATAGGGCAGAATTTTTAGCTTGGCGTGCAGGCGCACGCCTGACCCGCTCGAGCGTTAAATCGCGTTGATGTCGGCCGAGCGTGCCAGGCGGGCGCATGATAGAGGCGGAGTGCGCCCGCCATTAATTAAGTGGCCAGTTAAGGCCCTTGAGATACCAATTGTCTCCGACTTTACGTAGCCTGTGCGGTTTTTAGGCCATCACACGGGCAAGGTGGGCAGGCCACAATTAGCAAAACCTCATCCACGGGTGGGATAAGAGGGGTCATTGACCTTGTCAATGCGATTAGTGAGGAGTTTAGGATTTCACTTGCTATTGGTTGCTTCTGTGAACAGGATGGCTCCATCTCGCTTCAGAGCTGCATTCAGAAAATTGCGAGGCTTCAGTTCAGGACTCACTGTTTTCCAGGCCCCCGGAGGATTCACACCACGTGGGCCCTTCCAGGTATCAGACTGCCTTTCCTTACCCTGGTAATGGGGATTGTGGCCTCCACTGGAGGTGGCACCTCTGAGGAGGAAGAGAGGGCCAGAAGGGGGAGAAGGTCAGGTGTCGCAGTGCAGCTTCCAGGCAAGGGACCTGTGGGAGGAGCGGCGCAGGCACAAGGGGCATAGGGCCAACAGGAAGTCCAAGGCGGAAAGGGCTGCAGACGTTCTATCCTGCTGCCAGGGTTCACAGGCGGCAAAGCGGCTACATCAATTGGCAGCAGTTCCCCTCCTGTCGGGAAGGTTGTGCGGGAGCGTGCGGGTTCCTGATCGGCGCCCCTGGTTAGGGGGTGCGCCGCCATTTTATGTAGGCGGGCCAATTAAGGCTGTGTGCTTCCTGTGCAGTCAGGGGGGATTCCTTGAGCAGGTCTGTGTGCTCTTTTGTGCATGCGCGTGGTAGAGTGCACAGATCTCCCTGAGGCAAAGTGCTGTCTCAGGGAGATCAGTTGAAGGTTTAAAAATTTATTAAAGGTAAGAAAAATTTTTCCTGACATGTCCCCTCATGTGACACTGTAACATGAGCTGGGACATGCCCATTACTTTTATTTAAAAATTTTCCTAACCTTTTAAATCCCTCATGAAACCTCATCCCGCCCGTGGATGAGGTTTCATGCTTTTTCGGAAGGCTGCCTGGGCTCTTCGCCTGCCTGGCAACCTTAAGGTTGGACGGGCAGGCCCATTAATCACTTCAATTACTTTTTTAATGGCCTTAATAGGCCGTTGACAGGCCTGTGAGCCCACCAAACTGAAAATCTAAATGATGTGGGGTGACGACGGGACTCACGCACGGTGTCACCCTGCGTCATTTTACGAGTTGACGAGTGGGTCCCGCCCCCGCTCGCCGACTGGAAAATGCTGCCCAATATGTCTGAGGTGCAATGCTGAAGAAGACCCCGTCTCTCAAGGGAAACAGTGACCTCCATCTGTCAGATGATTGGCCCTGAGATCAGCTCCGACTGTGTGGGTGGACACTCCATGCCAGTGGCGCTGAAGGTCATGGTGGCCCTCAATGTCTGTGCCTCCGGCTCTTTCCAGGAGACAGTGGGAGATCTTTGTGGAGTCTCCCAATCAGCTGTCCACAGTTGCATCAAACTGGTGACAGAAGCTCTGTTCAGATGTGCACTGACTTTCATTCATTACTGTATGGACGAGGCCAGCCAGGTAGAGCGAGCCAGAGGCTTCGCAGTGCTTGCTGGGTTCACCCGCGTCCAGGGTGCAGTCAACTGCACATGTATCCATCAAGGCGCCAGCGGGTGAGCCGGGTGTCTTCGTCAACTGGAAGGGATTCCACCCCATGACTGTGCAGATAGCGTGTGACCATAGGATGCAGATTCTGCAACTGTGTGCCAGGTAGCCTGGAAGCTCCCATGATGCTTACATCCTGATGCACTCCTAGGTGCCAAGACTCTTCAGTCCTCCAGTCCAACTGGATGGATGGCTGCTGAGTGACAAGGGCTATACCCTCAAAAGGTGGCTCATGACTCCTCTCCGTCATCCAAGAATAGAGGCTGAGGAGCCATGTCCCTACAAGGGCAGTGGTAGATAGAATCATAGGTCTTCTCAAGATGTGCTTCCGATGCCTGGACAGTTCAGGGGGCGCACTCCAATACCCCCCAGATCGTGTGTCACCGATAGTACAGACAACAGATGATTTCAGTAGTGAGTCCGAGGACGAGAACAGTGAGGAGCACGCTGAGGGGATAGATGCTGACCTGGGTAACCTCCAGGGAGGCAGGGATGCCCGGGATGCTTTGATTCAACGCTCCATCAGCTAGCCTACCAAATAAGAACCACCACCACATGCTAGGACTGCAGGCTCCATACTCGTTCCCTGTCAGGACTAGTTCCTTGGTCAACAACATACACTCTGTGCCTTTGCAATAAAGTTTTAGGAGACATAAGTCCATCATAACATCATGGCCCACCCTGCACTTGTAGAACAAATGAAGCATACAGAGGCCAATTGCACAAAATAACGTCTCATTTATTTGTGAATGTGAAACATTGCTGAAATTAACATTAACCGGTGTTTTCAATTATACCATTAAAAAATGTAATGAAAAGTGAGGGAACAAAATATCACCTGTGATAAGGCCATGTTGTGCTTAAGGTGCTTTTAAGTTTTCATTTGCAGGTGCTACATCTAGGTGCTCCCCCCTGGTTGGCACCGGCATTGGAGACAGCCTGCTCACTGTGCTGTCTCGTTGGCCTTGATGATCTTGGCGGGTGTCCTCTGGCCTGTGGAGCCTGTGCTGGCCCCGCCTGGGAGGGAGCGGCCAGTGGCATGGCTGGCATCTCCCCAGTCACCACAGCCTCATCAGATGCCATGGTCCCTGCCAGAGGGGCAGAGGAGCTACTGCCGTCACCCAGAGTGCCCTGAGAGGAGCCCACAGAGACGACAGGCAGTTTGTGCACCAAGGTGAGGGCTCATTAGACCTCCCTGCTCACCATTAATGGAAGGGCACGTAGCTGGGATATCGGGTGCCCCAACCCATCTCCCACATTGACACTGACCAGCTGAGGTCATTGCCGGTGTGAGGGCTTGCAGGTCTGAGTGCATCCCCAGGAACCGCTGATTGAGTCCCTGGAGGAGACTCCCCATGAGAGTTGCCATTCTCTCCATGGAAGAGGCATTGTGTTCGGCCATGAGGGTCAGTGCAGTGCTTATGCTCCGCAGGGACTCCTCCACAATGGAAACCATGGCACGCATTCCCTCATGTATCTCCGCTAGATCCTCCTGCACACCCTGCTGGACATCCAGCATCTGCTGTGTCAGGGACGACTCCAGAAGCCCATCATCAACCATCGACTGAGCGTGGCCCTGGTTTCCAGCAGTCCTCACACTGCTGGCGCCCTGGGCACACACTGCCACCACCTGCACCTCGGGTGTGTGTGAACTGCCCTCACCAATGTGCACCGATAGACTATATGGCGATGTTATGCCCATCGAGGAGCTGGTATCTGCTTGACAGAGAAGGTGTGATGCAGTTGTGTGATGAGCATGGGGTCCTCAGGGGTCAGGGGTGGGCCTTCAGGCTCCTCATGACGACCGCCCGCTGGTGAGCCTGAAAGGGAGAAGGACATGTCAATAGTTTAAGTCATGACACTATCACTCCACATGCCTGGCACGCTGATGAAACAGAGATATGCATCATGGTGCCCTTGTCTTTCGATTATCAATGTGGATTCCAGGTTTGAAGCTCACATCAAAATAGAGACTACACTGGAATGGTAGCAATAACTGACATTCTCACCTCAGTGCACTACACTCTCACCTTCCTCTGGCACTCCAACCTCATCGCGGCCGCTTGACCGAGATGCATGGCACCTCTCCAGCTCCAGGGCCTCCTGCTCGTAGCATGTGAGGATGAGGAGGTGTGGGGGTCCCCCGCCAGTCCGCAACCTCTCAACATTGTTAAGGGATGTTTTTTCCTGAAAGGGCAGAGGAGCATTGATTAGTCCACCCTATACCTGCAGCGCCATTGCAACCTGGCCAACCCCACCTGAGGAATAAGTCTTGAACCATAACCTACTGTTTCACAATTGAACAAAGAATTCTCCCTTTCTTGCTTTTCATCCTAGCACAATGACCATTCTTTGTGCGCAAGAAATTATAAGACCTTATTGAAACATATAAGATTCTCAGGGGGCTTGACAAGGTAGATGTTGAGAGGCTGTTTCCCCTTGCAGGCAAGTCTAGGACCAGAAGGCATAACCTCCAGAGTGAGGGGTTGCCCATTTAAGACAGAGATGAGGAGGAATTTCTTCTCTGAGGGTTGTTAATCTGTGGAATTCTTTACCACAGAGGGCTATAAGTACATTCAAGGCTGAGATAGACAGATTTTTAATCAGTCAGGGAGTTAAGGGTTATAGGGAAAAGGCGAGAAAGTGGAGTTGAGGATTATCAAATAACCACAAACGCATTGAATGGCGGAGCAGACTCGGTGGTCTGAATGGACTACTTCTGCTTTTATGTCGTTTGGTCTTAACTGACAGCAGCTTATTCAAACAGAATGGGAAACAGCAGAGTTACACTTGATTCTGTGCTTATCTTGATGTTCGTGGACTCCTACTTTCCCATAGAGGTCAATAAGTTGTAATCGAAAGTGGGAGTGCGCTGGTGGTGCCCTCATTTTGGAGTTACGATGTCGTGCACCACTAGACCAGAACTAAATAAATTCTTGCATTGTTTTGAGAATCCAGATTGGTTACATGAAGGTCGGTTATTAATGCAGTCCCAGCCACTGTCGACTGTAAATCCTGTGATGAACTGAGAGATGTTTGAATTAGTCACTTGCAAGCAGCAAGTATTCCATTTCTGTGGTGGTTCTAAACTGTAGGTTTGTACCTTTTAGTTCCCAGTACTGTGCCTATCTTTTCTGAACTTGAGACTCTTCAAAGGAAAGAACTGCAATGAAAATCTCTGATTTCTGTTCAGTGTCCCTTTTTGTGTTTCCACACAAAAGTTGGTGCTTCACACGTATTGAGTGTGGGAGGAAGTCATAAAAGCAGTTTCATGTTCCATTCTATAAATAGTGTTTCACTACTGCATATTCTACCAATCCTGCTTATAAATTTCTTGGCAACAGGAGCAGCAATTCACCTTTATAGGTCACAGTATTTGTAAATTGTAGCATAATGCTAAATTTCATATCTAGTACAAAGGCAAAGGAAGCACGTCTGTTCATACAAAGTCTTGATGTGCTTTGTGGTACACAATTCATTTTAATCTTGCTTAATAACCTTGTTCTTTCTTGAGTGTGCTTGCTGTGTTTAGCAATGAGAACCAGTGGGGACACAGTATTTACTAGCATGGTTTTAATACAGTTTTGTAACCTACCTTTTCATATGCCTCTTTTATAAGAACAGCCCACATTCAATTGGACATGCAGCTTATATTTTCTTGTGAAATGGATTTTTTTTTCTATTTATTTTTCACTTTTTACTTTAAAATCAGTGTTACTCTCATTTATGCAATTCTTGTAATACATCATGGACTGCTTATTGTGAATTATTAATTAAAAGCTTGTAAGGACATACATATATCTACAAATTACTACTATAATAACTTCTAAAAATCACCTAATTAATCTGACTCCTAGTTACATCTCTGTTAAGGCAACAGTAAAAAGCACATATTTAAACAGACCCCAGGCAAAACACACTCTGGACAATCAAATTCAGAATGAGTTTCTTTCAGCTCTAGGCCCTTGCAGACAGCGGCTGAAGGCTTTAGATCTTAGAATCGCTTCTCCTTTACCAACAGTCTCGCAGGGCTTAGCTGAGTCATGACCCTGGAGCCACAGGGCACTCAGTCCAAGCAGCCAGGACTCACCCCCTTAGCCAGATGCTGCCTCATTGACATTTGCCACTCACACTCTAACACCTCTGAGGTCCACGGGAGGTGAGCAGCTCTTAACTGTTCTGGAAAGTGACCCATGCCAACACGGTACTCACCCTTCCCGATCGCAGGAGATCATTGAAGCTCATCCGGCACTGTACCCATGTGCACCTCGCCACGACATGGTTGCTGACCCTGGATGCCACTTCCTCCCAGGCCTTTTTGGTGAGGTTGCCTCCTCCTCCCGTCTCTGGGGACAAGGATTTCTCTCTCTGCTGCCACCTCCTCCAGGAAGGCGGCGAGGCACTCATCCGCCGACCTGCCCTCCCGCCTGCCGTGTCTACCCACAACGGTTTCCATTGACCAGACTTCAGCATCCTTCCAGGGTGGCAGCCCTCCAGGGGCTGCTGAGGCCGCGTTTAAATTGGCTGCTGGGTCGCCATTGGACCCAGCTGACATCATGCTCATGCCCCTGCCCCTGCCAGCCCCTTCTCACTCATTCACAAGCTGGTATGAAGCAGGTATCATTCAATGCCTCTGCACTCAGCTAGGATTAACGTATGAAAACACATTTTGTTCCACAGAAGACGCCGCTGCATTGCATATTAATTGAATGTCATCTGCCATGACATAATGTGCATTTGCTATGTCTGCAGAGAACAGCTCACAACTTAGTGTGATTAATCCTTTGTATAATGTTTCTAGTGACTGATTTGAGTCTTATCTAACGCAGACAAGGAAAACATGCCGCCTTGTCAAACAGGCATAAGCTCAAACGTAGAAAAGGGAGGGTTGAAAAGGAGCTTAAAAATATAGATTCAAAGCCAGAATCCAGGGGACAAACTTGGCACCAGGTGGCAGTCTGATTTGGAGAAGCTATGGAGTGCGGAGTGTGGGAAATGGTGACCCTTTCAGACAATGCAGAAGCTTATTCTTTGGCTAACTGTGCTGTACTAAACTGGAGATGCCTGTTGTTGATTCTGGGTGCCTCAAATGGGCAAGTCTTTAGTTTTGTGGCATTAACAGCCTCACCCAAACATATATTTTTTTAAAGCAGTGGAGTGAGGTGATTGGCGTCAAGACTTAATTACATGTGGAAACCTTATTATTTCCTTTACATTTGGAATTCAGAACAGATAAGTGATTCACATTTGCTCACTTTCCCTGTGATGAAGTGCTGACTCAGTCTTATTCAGGTCTTGCCTTTGTTGGCTTGACATTTTGTATGATAACATTGCTGGGCGGAGGAAATGTTTCTCAATATGAGGTGAGGCCTCATAATGACACGGTTGTATCCTAAATTGCTACTACAGATTCTGGTAAACTAAAGGACCTAATTATTTTTCTGCAGTGTTAGCCCCTATTGTTCAACTATTACTTTGTCCTTTTTCTCTACTTCGCCCTTCTCCGGACTCTTAAGTTTAATTTGCAAAGATAATTGACCAGATCTCCACAGTTTCGCAAAGATTGGTCTTCAGGCTCTTACTATATTTTCCCCCTCTCTGAAGCAAATGGAACTCAAGTGAGGAGAGCGCGCACACCCATGTATCGCCTACAATATGTAGTTTGCAAACTGATGTAATTTGTCTTTTGCCTTATCTGAAGGGAAGGTGTTCTAAAGTGGATTTTCTTTTTACCTCTATTGTTTGTGCGGTGCACATTTTTTGCAGTTTAAAAAAAAATGTACCTTTTTGAGGAGACTGATTCAGGGTCAGCATCTCCTGTTTTGCCAGTATTTGAAGGAATAGATGTCCTCTCACTACCACCCCCATTTTGCCTCTGCTGTATACGTAGATTTCCTCCTTTTTGTACCATTGCCCGTGGCTTCCAGGAAGACTGATTGCAGAAGCCAAGTAAATCTTAGCTTGAAAAATGAATGGAGTAACATTTGAGTAGTATCTTAAATGCAGTGTGGTGTATAAATCCAAATCATACAAGATAAGTTACTTTATATGGTAGTATGAGTGGGATGTGGTTGTATTGATGACAAGAGCAGTGACAATGTGTGAATGTTGCTGGTAATCCTAATTCTGTGCCATCTTATATTGGCCTCTTGCTTGTACCCCTGCTATCTGTCTCTTTAGTGTGATGCTTTCCTGTCTTTACTGCTTCTGAACTGACATTACAATGTGATGGCACCTAGCACCTGATGCCTTTATGCCATCATAAGGTTGATATTCGCCATTGGGAATCTTGGCTTATTTTGTATGTGTTTGTTTCGCATGGTGGAAGGATCAATTAGTTTGAGTTTATTCTTGAATAAACTGTGTTTGTCCTTTAAACTTAGTTTTACTTTTTTCCTTCCTTACTCCTTTGCTCTCACTCAAATGGCCTTGTGTTCCAGTTCATGCTTTGTCACTTAATCTAACCTAACCCGTGGGTGAGTCCAGAACTAGGGGGCACTATTTTAAAATTAGGGGTCACCCTTTGAGGGCGGAGATGAGGAGAAATTTTTTCTCTGAGGGTTATGCGACTTTGGAATTCTCTGCCTCAGAAGGTGGTGGGGGCGGGGTCATTGAATATTCTTAAGGCAGAGGTAGATAAATTCTTGTTAGGCGAGGCAATCAAAGATTATCGGGGTTAGATGGGAATGTGGAAATCGAAACGCAAGACGATCAACCACGATCTTATTGAATGGCGGGGCAGGCTTGAGGAGCTGAATGGTCTACTCCTGTTGTGTATTTCTTAGGCTCTTAACCAGCAAAGTTACCCCAGTTTTTTTAAAAATTGGTAAGTGCCAGGGAATTCAACCTTTTACGGAGTTATCCTGGGTGTGTCTACTCTGCAATAATTGTATTTTAACTTTTTAGCGTCTTTAGTAAATGAGAGAGTGAATGCCAATCTTTCAATCTAACAGCCCTGGAAAATTTGAAGGTTTACTGGCTTTCATGCTTTTCTGCTTTAGACATAGACCTTTGGTTAGGATACGTGGGATACCATGGTATTTCAACATTTCTGAAGGACTGTCTTTAGAGTATGAGGATCTTCTGAAGAAATGTTTCCAAAATCTCTAGCAATACATTCTTAGTGATTGGTTGCAAATTGACTGCCATGTGCATGTTTGGATTCTGTAAACTTTGTGTTAGACTCCATTCAATACAGGTTTTTAATTCTGCGCTTGGATGTGCAGCTCACTCACAGAGATCTTTGCATTTTGCATGTCGGAAATTTTCGGTACAATTTGCATTTTTTAGGAGCCATATGCCCGTGTTGGTGTGGTGGGGGCGTGATGGGGTAATGATGGTAACTCTGTGTATAAAAAGATCACCTTTGTTCTTTGATAAAGCTAAAAGTTAATACACTTCCTGGGAACTACAAGTCTATTTTAAAAATTGCTTAAAGTGGGTATGTGGTTAGACCACAAGTTAACTGTTTCTGATGGTCACTGAGCCTGCAGGGATCAGCCATTCTGGTACATAGTAGAGGTATTACCAATCAAAGACACTTTTGGTGAAATGTTCAACTTTTTTGCATTTCTTGTGAGTGTATTCCTGGAGGAATGGGAGGGTGGGAACTATCCCATCATGATTTTCTGGAATAGGTTCGTGGGGAGCCTTACTGGCTGTAAGGATTCAGCCCATTGTCTCATTTTAGTGGAATTTGGTATGGCATTGTGGTCGATTCATGGTTTACAAATAATTCACTTTTCCAAACAGTAATTATTTCAGTGATGGTCTTTGAGGCTGATTTAAGAATTCTCTCGAGGTGTCGAATAAAATTTGTTTTCTGAAAACAGCAACTTGTCCCCTAAAGGGTCTTCTCTGAGGGACTGAATCAGCTGCCTGCCTTAGCAGCTCACTGCTGCTGTTACAGCAGTACAGAATAAAAGTATCAAATTGAAAAGGATCACCGTGCATGACCGTAAACGCAAACCGTGCAATAGCTGGCAGAAAGAAATACTTTTAAAGTCAGCTGGAAGATTTAATTATTAATCGTTTTGCATCTACTTGAATCCAAGCTGCTGCTCACTTTAAACATACTGCTCCTGAGGGGTGGATTGAAGTCTGAGCTTGATAGATTTCTTTGTAAATAATGGTGACCTTCAAAGTTTTTGGTTGGCTCCGATACATACAAATCTTTTAATAGGCTCCATTTGACCTTTTCCTGTTTGCTCTGAAGACTCATGAGTGCCTTGGAATACCCTACTTTGCTGCTAAGGGCAGATTTCTACTGTCAGATTTAGCACTGCATTGTGGTTTTAAGGAGGAAGGTCACTGTCAAGATAGGGGAAAGAACAGAGCAGAGCATTCATGCACACCATTTTGTAAACCTTTTGGTGATGGTGCTATGTTTTGACACAAATGATGTACTTGTGTTGCATGTGTGTTACTAAATAATAGAAGGTGTTTGTACCAGGTTTTTAGGGCATTGATGCCCTTTGATAGATACAAGAGTGTGATGCTGGTGCTGATGTTGTGTGGATATTTTTGCCTATAACTAATATTTAAGGCAGACCATCATCACCCTCTTAAATGCCCTTGTCCTCTTATGTATTTTTGGTTTGGAAGCTTGGGTGAACCCTAATAAAAGTGGTTGATAATTGTTTAATTGATACATTAAGAAGAGAACCTTTGCTTTATAATGGGCCATAAATGGACATTGAGTGCTTAAGAATTTTGAATGTCAGAAGCTTTCAAGAAATTTCACAGTCATTTAATTTGAAGGGTGCTTTGTGAATGCCTCTGGAAGGTTATGGGAAATTAGATCAGATGACTAAATCTTTAACAGTGAAGTTTACTCAAAGCTGTCGGTGGGGGTTAGACCAATTCAATCCTTAGGAAATGAGTTGGCTGTGAAACACAAAGTTGTTAAAAAAAAAGCTCACAGATTTATTCTCCAGGATACCAAAGGAAGAAGAATGTCCCAGAAGAACATTAAGGTACAGATTCAATTTTCTTTCAGATTTTTACTTAGCAGTAAATGTTTTAAGACACCAGAGAGGATCTTGAGTGGTATCTTATCACTTAATTTACAAGCTGACTGCATTCTCTTGACTTGAAAATCCAGCAGAGAGGTTCACTTTACATCTGTGCAGTTAAAAGCATGTACAACTGCTGAGATCCAGAATGGAAAAGTCCCAGTGCATTTTGAAGAGAAGCATATGTTACATCTTATTTAAATGTTTTTAGATTGACATATCCTCATTCTTCAGAATCATCACGCATGTTTTTAGATAAAAAGTTTAATCTGATTAGATGGTGAAATCACTTCCCAGTGTGGCACTGAGCTATCCAGATTGGAAAGGTCCCACCTTCAGATCCCAGTCTTTGGTGGGTGAGCTGATCTTGGCTTGGCTTGCCTTGGCTGGCAGTAGTGGTGCTATTCGGCTACAGTGTTTGAGGAGGACAAAATCAGCCAAGCTTCCACCTTCCAGCAACAGCTCTTCCTGATAAATGCTAGGTGAAGACAAGACAGTTCAGTTGTAATTACCCCTGTCTGTTAATGCTCATTGCCTCAGCATGAAGTCTTGGATGAGGTACTATGAGAGGGCAGTACCTGGGGCTCTATTGTCCAGGGATGAGGAGAGAAAATATAGAACAGAAAAAAATATTTTTGTTTTGTCCTTTAATTCAGCTGCACTCTGCAGACCATCTAAACTAATTGATTAAGTGTAAAGTACTCTATGTTGTATGGGTTCTTTGGCTGGAGAAAATTACAAAAATAGGGACTGGCAAGGCTATGGAGAGATTGGAAAACAAGGGTGAGAGTTTGAAAATAGATGTGGTGCTTTATTGTGATCCAATGAATGTTAGCAAGCACAGGTCTGATGGATGACTGGTGTGAGCTGGGGTACGAGCAGCAGAGTTTTGGTTGAGCTTAGGTTTATGCAGGATGGAAGGTGGGAGGCTCAGCCAGGGGATCATTGGAATAGTAAAGTCTAGAGGTAACAAAGCCGTGGATGAGTGTTTCAGCAGCAGATGAGCTGAGACAGTGGCAAAGCCTGGTAATTATGAAGGTGGATGTAGGCAGCCTTAATGATGAAGTGGATGTGTGGCTGGAAGCTCATCTTTGGTCAGCTATGATGCCAAGGTTGCAAACAGTCTAGTTCAGCCTCAGTCTATTGCCAGGGAGGGGGATGGAGTTGGTCGCTAGGGACCGCAGATTCAGTATCACCAAATCTCCGATCACAAACGCTTCTAAGGTGTGAGCAGTAGGAGTGTTCCAGCCATGAGAACCCATGTTAATCTTTCATTCCTAAAATCAAATAAGTGAAACTGTCACTAATTTATACAGTACAATGTCAGAACCAAATGGTAACTTCTCCATTCAGTCGGAAATTCAACATGGGCAGATAGTCTGGTTTCCTGATGGGGGACAATGACAGGACCTGAAGAAGAAGGGCGAAGTGTGATCTGTAATCTTTAGAGCTGTGAGGAAATACAGTTGTACTAAAAGTGTAAAGTAGTGACAAGTATGAAAGTAACTTTTCCAGCCTGCTGTTTAGCACCGCTAAACCTGGTACGTGTATGCAGTTTCCTGCGCAGGAACACAGGATGGGTGGACTCAGAATAGCCATGAGTCATGCTTTTGGGATTATAGCATAGGTTGCTTACATAATTTCAGTTTTCACGCACTTTTTAAAAAAAAACTTTGTGAGAAAATATGCACTGAGAAGTTTCTGGATCCTTTTCCTGGGAAGGAAATACAAAAATAAGAAATGATATCTGGGTTGGGCCATAATCTTGGCCACCAGATTTAACTTTAAAGGTGGACAATATTTTTTGAAATTGCAACTTAGGGTCCAGTAGAGCACAACACTGATTTTATCTTGTGTGCTACTTTGAAAACACTTTCTCCAAGCAGAGCTATGGGGCAGTAAAAACCATGTTTGCACAACTTTTATGACTGACTTTGTGAGATAGGCAATCCTAGTTGGTTGCATAGGTACCTCGTATCAGTATTTCAAAACGGTTGCTGAAAGCCCTGGGTATTTTGGTAGGGGGAATTGTAGTAGCAGCTTTGGGGAGTATCCAGACAGGGTATGAGGAAATGTATTGCAAGTTTGTTGTGCTTGTAGAGTCATCTTGTTTGGCCCAGCTCCAGTGTGATGTCTGAGGAGACGTTCTACTCGAAATGGCCACTTAGAAATCAAAATAGCACAGCACAGAAGGAGGCAAGGCAGCCCTTTGAGTGTGAGTTGGCTCTTAGGAAGAGTAATCCAGCTGGTCCCATTTCCCCCTCTTTTCCCCAATTCCTGCAATTTTTTTTTCAGTTGCCCTAAGCTCAGTGAGGTAAAAGTGCTAGTGTCATTATTTAATCTGGTGTGTATGTGTGCACACTTGATATATTGAGATTGTATGTGTGTGGCTTTTGAAAGTTCTGCAGGTTTTTTTTTATTTGTTCTTGAGATATGAGCGTCGCTGGTAAGACCAGTATTTATTGCTCGCCCCTAATTGCTCTCGAAGGTAGTGGTGAGCCAGCTTCTTAAGTCGCTGCAGTCTATGTGGTGTAGGGGTTATTCCCACAGTGCTGTTAGGAAAGGAGTTCCAGATTATTGACCCAGTGACGGTGAAGGAACGTCGATATAGTGCAAGGCAGGATGGTGAGTGACTTGGAGGGGGAACTTGCGTGCATTTGCTACCCTTGTTCTTCTCGGTGGTAGAGGTTGTGGGTTTGGAAGGTGTTGTCAAAAGAGCCTTGGTGAGTTGCTGCAGTGCATCTTGTAGATGTTACACAGAAGAGCATGTTCTTTGTGACTAGCAGCTGCCCCATATGAAGCCTGCCGAATCCAAACTATGTTAAGTCATACTGAGAGTTCATCAAGATTAATGGCATTTCAACATTATCCACAATAAAACTAATAAGTTGAAGGGTGAATGCTGTTTGGAACCTTTTAAATAATAAAGGATTGAGTATTGCTGTCTTAGGACAGGGCTGGGAAAAGCATGTTCCATTTTGATCAAGCATTGTGGCCAGTTATAGTTGTGTGGATTCTGTGATATTAGTTTGACCAAATCAGTATGATGCTGCTGCTGCTGCTGCTGCTTGTAGCTACTCCTACCAGATCATCTGTCATGATATGTAACATAGAAACTAGGAGCAGGAGTAGGCCATTTGGCCCTTTGATCCTGCTCCACCATTCAATATGATCATGGCTGATCCTCTATTTCAATGTCATATTCCCGCTTTCTCTCCATACCCCTTGATGCCACTAATATCCAAAAAATTATCAATTTCTTTCTTGAATATGCTCAGTGACCCAGCCTCCACAGCCTTCTGTGGTAGTGAATTCCACGGGTTGACCACCCTCTGAGTGAAGAAATCTTTCCTCATCTCAGTCCTAAATGGCCTGCCCCGTATCCTGAGACTGTGGCCCCTGGTTCTAGACTCCCCAACCAGGGCAAACACCCTCCCTGCATCTAGTCTGTCTATCCCTGTTAGAATTTTATACGTTTCAATCAGATCCCCCCTCAATCGTCTAAACCCTAGTGAATACAGGCCCAGTTGAACCAATCTCTCCTCATACAACAGTCCTGCCATCCCCGGCATCAGCCTAGTGAACCTTCGCTGCGCTCCCTCTATGGCAAGTATATCCTTTCTTAGGTAGGGAGACCAAAACTGCATGCACTACTCCAGGTGTTGTCTCACCAAGGCTTTGTATAACTGCAGTAAGACATCCCTACTTCTGAACTCAAATCCTCTTTCCATGAAGGCCACACACCATTTGCCTTCCTAATTGTTTGCTGCACCTGCCTGTTTACTTTAATTTACTGGTGTACAAGGACACCCAGATCTCTTTGTACATCCACATTTCCCAATACATCACTGTTTAAATAACACTCCGACTGCCTGCTTTCACACAGAAGCATATAACTTCACATTTATCCATGTTATACTACATCTGCCATGTGTTTGCCCACACACACAACTTGTCTAATTGCCATGAAGCTTCCTTGCATCCTCCTCACAACTCACAACCCCGCCCAGTTTTGTGTCGTCAGCAGACTTGGAAATACATGTCCGTCTTGCGCCATGCCCACACATTCACTGTAGTTGGTCTGCAATTACACCCTCTTTCTGCTGCCCTCCACTTTGTCCTCTAGAAGAGATCGCTGAAGCCTTCCAACTCTGATCAAATGGCTGAAATACTGACATTGTCTTTTCTGGATGTCAATTTGTAGTGTTCTTTTTGTTCTTGCAATTTCACACACCTCTTCATTGGCCTTATGGTCTGCATATGGAATTTTTAGCATATGTTTTAGAATCATTATGGTGCAACTTTTTAAATTTTCCAAATCCAGTTTTGAAATACAGTTATTCGTTTGGATCATTTCCACAAAAACTCCTGTAGCATTGTGTAATGTAGCATGAAAAATAGAGTAACTCCTAGATTTGTGTGAGAGTGGTATTCTTGTTTAGCGGTGTTTTTTTGTTTAAGGAATCTACTCAGCTCTAACTCAGAAGGTAGCTGGAAAGGATGGGTAAATGCAGTGATCTATTCTCCTCTAAAATATTTTTAAGATATGTGTTGCTAACTTCAGCTGGATGTTTCCACTTTTGGTGCAACTGCGATCAGGAACTATAAGTGACAATCTGAGTTCTAACAGTCCACAATGCAGTGAGTTGATGCATCGCAGTTGTGTGCCACTATCTGGCCGAGTCCTGAAGGACATAGCTGCTAGGCTGGGTCAGCAGCAGGTGTTGAGGGAACTAACAACAGGGAAAAACCTCATCCTCACCAACCTGCCTGCCACAGATGCATCTGTCCATGACGGCATCGGTAGGAGTGACCACCGCACACTCTTTGTCTTCACATTGTCTTCATTTTGACGATATCCTCCATCGTGTTGGGTGGCACTACCACTGTGCTAAATGGGATGGGTTTCAAACAGATCTAGCAACTCAAGACTGGGCAACCATGAAGCGCAGTGGGTCATCAGCAGCAGCAGAATCGCACTCAACCACAATCTGTAACCTCATGGCCTAGCATATTCCCCACTCTACCACTAAGCCAGGGATCAACCGTGGTTCAATGAGGACTGCAGGAGGGCATGCCAGGAACAGCATCAGGCATACCTAAAAACGAGGTGTCAACCTGGTGAAGCTGCAACACAGGGCTACTTGTGTGCCAAACAGCATGAGCAGCAAGTGATAGACAGAGCTAGGTGATCCCACAACCAACACATCAGATCTAGGCTCTGCAGTCCTGCCACATCCAGTTGTGAATGGTGGTGGGCAATTAAACAACTCACTGGAGGCGGAGGCTCCACAAATATCCCCATCCTCAATGATGGAGCGGGGGAGGCCCAGCACATCAGTACACAAAAAAGGCTAAAGCATTCGCAACAATCTTCATCCAGAAGTGCCGAGTGGATGATCCATTTTGGCCTCCTCCGGAGGTCCCCAGCACAACAGATGCCAGTCTTCAGCCAATTTGATTCACTTTGTGATATCAAGAAACAGCTGAAGGCACTGGATACTGCAAAGGCTATGGGCCCTGACAATATTCTGGCAATAGCACTGAAGCCTTGTGCTCCAGACCTTGCTGCGCCCCTTAGCTAAGCTGTTCCAGTACAGCTACAACACTGGCATCTACCCGACAATGTGGAAAATTGCCCAAGTATGTCCTGTACTCAAAAAGCAGGACAAATTCAATCCGGCCAATTACAGCCCCATCAGTCTACTCTCCATTATCAGTAAAGTGATGGAAGGGGTCAACAACAGTGCTATCAAGCGGCGCTTGCTTCACAATAACCTGCTCACTGACGCTCAGTTTAGGTTCCACCAGGGTCCGCCAGCTGCTGACTTCATTAGAGCCTTGGTTCAAACATGGACAAAAGAACTAAGCCCCAGAGGTGAGGTGAGAGTGACTGCCCTTGACACCAAGGCAGCATTTGACTGAGTTTGTAATCAAAGAGCCCTCACAAAACTGGAGTCAATGGGAATTAGGGGGGAAACTCTGCTGGCTGGAGTCATACCTAGCACAAAGGAAGATGTTTGTGGTTGTTGGTTAATCACCTCAATTCCAGGATATCACTGCAGGAGTTCCTCAGGGTAGTGTCCGAGGCCCAACCATCTTCAGCTGCTTCATCATTGACCTTTCTTCCATCACAAGTTCAGAAGTGGAGATGTTTGCTGATGTTCAGCACCATTCACGACAACTCAGATACTGAAGCACTCCATATCCAAATGCAGCAAGACCTGGACATATCCATGGTTGGGTTGACAAATGGCAAGTAACATTCATGCCACACAAGTGCCAAGCAATGACCATGTCCAACAAGAGAGATTCTAGTCATCACCCATTGACATTCAATGGCATTACCATCGCTGAATCCCCCAGTATCAACATCCTGGGGGTTACCATTGACCAGAAACTGAACTGGACTAGCCATATAAATACTGTGGCTACAAGAGCAGGTCAGAGGCTTACCTCCTGACTCCCCAAAGCCTGTCCACCATCTGCAAGGCATAAGTCAGGAGTGTGATGGAATACTCTCCACTTGCCTGGATGAGTGCAGCTCCCACAACACTCGAGAAGCTTGATACCATCCAGGGCAAAGCAGGCTGCTTGATTGGCACCCCTTCCACCAATGAGCAGTGGCAGCAGTGTGCACTATCTACAAGATGCACTGCAGAAATTCACTAAGGCTCCTTAGACAGCACATCCCAAACCCACGACCGCAACCATCTAGAAGGACAAGGGCAGCAGATACATGGGAACGTCACCACCTGGAAGTTCTCCTTCAAGCCACTCACCATCCTGACTTGGAAATATAACGCTGTTCCTTCACTGTTGCTGGGTCAAAATCCTGGAACTCCCTCCCTAACAGCACTGTGGGTGTACCTACACCACATTGACTGCAGTGATTCAAGAAAGCAGCTCACCACCACCACCTCGAGCATTTAGGGATGGGTAATAAATGCTGGCCCAGTCAGTGACGCCTACATCCCATAAATGAATTTTAAAAAATGTATGTTGCAGGACGCATACTTAGTGGGTACAGGTGTTAGATAATGATTTAACTAGAAAGACCATTGCGCTCTGAAAAAAACTTTCATTTTTTTCAAACGTATTGAACACAATTTCTAATTTAAAACATTGAAATCCTTTTTTGGAGTTTCTGTCATCAAAATAATAAAAAATATCACCAATTCAAAACTATAATTCGCTAGAATGTTAAAAATACCTTGATTTCTTTTTGTACTTCCATTTGCTTTATGGAAGGAAATAGACAATATGTAAATTACTGAACTAAACATGTTTAGACACCTGAATTTAAGCTAATGGGGCAACGATGCAAAGAACAAGTACATGGACCTTTTGCTTTATTCATTCATGGGATATTGGCGTCACTGGCTAGGCCAGCATTTATTGCCCATTCCTAATTGCCCTTGTTTAGAGGGCATTTAAAGCCAACCACATTGTTGTGGGGCTGGAGTCACATGTAGGCCAGTCCAGGTAAGGATGGCAGATTTCTTTCCCTGAAGGACATTAGTGAACCAATTTTTTTTATGACAATTGGCAATTGCTTCATGGTTATCATCAGACTTTTAATTCTAGATTTTTGATTGAATTCATGAGAACCTGTGACAATACCGCTGTGCCATCACCTCCCCCTATCAGTAAACCAAACCCGGAAAGTGAAATAAATTTCCACATGATTATCCCCATTAGCCTAAAATTTTGCAGTGGGGCTGGCTTCTAAAAATGATTATCGAATGACTAGTTACACTGTAAATTTTGTGTTGGTTCAACATGGATTTCACATCCTGTTGCTTTTGATTAACACAAGGGCATTATAATTGCAAAGCTTAATTTTTAATTTAAAACAAACACAGGTGGTCTGCCAGATTGTTTAAAGCGGTTTAAAGAGTAAAACACAGCTGTTTAACTTTTTAAGTTTCTTCTAACATTTGGAAATTATGAGACACTGTTAAGTAGTGCTGTACACATACTGAGCTCCACTCTCCCTGAGAATAGTGTGTTTTGAGCAGAGAATTATAACTTGATGTCAGCTGACACAATTCTGATAGTAGGTGCCCTTGTCAAACCAGTACTTGCAGTAAAACATTACCTTTCATTGTTACAGCTTGTGCCACTTCACATTTGCTCATGATAGCAATTGTGAAGTATACAGATACACATGAGCATTTTTTTTTTGAGTAGCCGCCCATATCTGTGTATGTGGGACAGTATAGTTTTAACAGAAAGCAAATGCTCTTAGCAAATTGGTCGTAAAACTTAAGGCTGTGAAAAGGTAGTTGGAGCTGTTCACACTAATTCTCAGTTTCCCTGACTAATTCAGGGCATTGCTTATACAGTTCAATATTGTGTTGACAGTTGATCAGCAGGGTACATGAACAAACGTTACTTTCCGAAATGTTTTGGCAACATGATCTTGTCACTATAACCCAGTCAATCTAGCCCTTCCCTTTTGTGTTTTTCCCTTTGCATATATTGTTATGGGTACCACCTAGGCTGTTCCAGTTGTGATTGGCTGAATGCCCCAGGGAGCTTTAAATGAAACCTGTTGTCTGAGGAAGATTCAAAGATATGTGTCAAGAGAATTCTCTCTCATTCTTGCAGCATTATGTAGCAACAAGAACCATGTTCCTTGCCAAAATAGCAATAAGGGGAATTTTGGGAAACATTAAAATGGTGGGAAAAGACCATTAAGGATTAACGAACGAGGCTGGAGGTTAGAATTTGATCTGAAGTCTTGCTAAAATTCAGCCTCTAACTGAGTACGTAATCTCACTAAATTGTACATGTCAATTCCGCTCTGGCTTCAAGGCACTTTGTGGCATGTGCTGACAAGTGTAATTGCTATGAAGGTTTACGGTTGGATGTGGCCAGACCATTGCCTGTAATGTCAGGGAGGAGAAGGTTTGTGAACACAAGTAGCATTTAAGAAGTAAGCTTACAGCATGACTGTACTCTCCTAAAAGCCAGCAGTATAATCTTGAGATGTTTCATTACATAAAAAGTGCTATACAAATGGAAGTTGTTATTTAAGTATGATGAGGCTACTCAGCGTGCATTTAGTGTGGATGAGCGAGTTTCATGCAGGGTTAACACATTGACCCTGCCACCAGCAGGGCTCAATGTCAATAAGGCAGCACCACTTGATGAACATAACTAGATTCAAGTTTAAACAAATCATCGTGCATGACTGAATTCACACAGTGAGCTGAAACCGTGATGAATCAGCGACGCTCATTTACTCTTGGCTATACATTATAGCTACAAGTACATGTCATCTTCGGGGAAGGCATAAATAAAAAAACAAAAACAGAATTACCTGGAAAAACTCAGCAGGTCTGGCAGCATCGGCAGAGAAGAAAAGAGTTGACGTTTTGAGTCCTCATGACCCTTCAGCAGAACTTCTGCTGAAGGATCATGAGGATTCGAAACGTCAACTCTTTTCTTCTCCGCCGATGCTGCCAGACCTGCTGAGTTTTTCCAGGTAATCCTGTTTTTGTTCTGGATTTCCAGCATCCGCAGTAGTTTTTTGTTTTTATTAAGGCATAAATAAACTTTGTTTAAAAATTGTGGAAAATTACTACAACACCCGTTCTTTTTAAAGTATAAATGAAACACCATTTCCCTATTGTTGTAGAAAAACAGTAATTTCCTGATTTGTGTAACCTATAGGGTCCATGTTTAAGGCAAGTTGTCCAATGTCTGCAGCTGGCAATTAGGCTAGTTTGTTTTTGCGCTAAACTGATGGAGAAAGACTTTCTCATTCAAAACATCATAATTTGTGGAGTGAGAACTGGCAGAGAATGAGCATGCTGGGAGCCACATCTCCTGGAAACACATACACTATAATATACCATGCATGCACCCTAAAAATATTGACCAGGCTGAGCATCTTCAGTGAACAGATTGAGACACGCTGTCTTTATTTATTTGTACTCCTGTATTTATCACTTAAGCCTACACTTACTGCAACTAAAAGTGACTTGATATTGATTTTGTAGCTAAATTCTTCTGATTATCCTCTCTACAACAGCCAGAATTTACTGAAGCAGTGACCTTCTCAAGGGCAAGTAGGGATGGGCAATAAATGCTGGTCCACCCAGCGAAGCCCACATCCCATGAATGAATTAAAAAAACATTTTGCAGTCTAAAGTGAACTGTTCCACTGTCTTGTTCCACTGATCACTGATGTATTGCATTGGCAAGCACTCAAGTAATTAATTGTAAAACAATGAATCAGCTTTGAAGTTGATTAACCTCCTCATCTCTCCTTGTGCATCATTGATATTGCTGTTACAAGTTTCTCAGGTTGCTGCCTGTTTTGTTGTCAATTTTCTTAGGATCCTGGAATGTTAGGTCCTCGCATTCCCATTAAATTGGATCTGAAAGTAAACAGTTCCATTCTTTTCCCTGCCTGTTACCCAGCTGTGATACAGTACATGAAGTGAGTTTTTAAAAAAAAAAAGACACTCTTGTTTTCATCTCATTTGAGAAGTGCCCCTGCAGTAAAATGAAATTAATGGGTGCACAGAATAGAAGTGCTGAACTGATCATAATTTATTTCAATTTAAAATCTATTTTTCAGCTGCTGCAACAGACTTGCGTAAACTGGTGGCTGTTAAGCTTCTTGAGATGTTTGGTAATATTTTTAGCAGCCGTTCAGTCACTAGGATTTTACTAAGCTCCAGTGTTAGCCCAGACCAGCTAATGGGCAGATTGACCACTTTAATCCAGTGTTTGTGCATCTAATAGCTGATTTCCACAGTGGGAATGATCCATTCCTGACCTCAAACATTGTATATAATTCTCGTTCCATCTACCTTTTTATAGCAAGAAACGACGTAGGGTCAGATGATGTAGAATCTGTGTGGGTCGAGTTGAGGAACTGCAAAGGTAAAAAAACCATAATGGGAGTTATGTACAGGCCTCCGAACAGTAGTCAGGATGTGGGGCACAAGATACACCAGGAGATAGAAAAGGCGTGTAAGAAAGGCAAGGTTACAGTGATCATGGGGGATTTCAATATGCAGGTAGACTGGGAAAATCAGGTTAAAAAGTGGATCCCAAGAAAAGGAATTTGTGGAATGTCTATGAGATGGCTTTTTGGAGCAGCTTGTGGTGGAGCCCACTAGGGAACAGGCAATTCTAGATTTAGTGATGTGTAATGAGGCAGATTTGATAAGGGAGCTTAAGGTGAAGAAACCCTTAGGAGGAAGTGACCATAATATGATAGAATTTACCCTGCAATTTGAGAGGAAAAAGCTGGAATCAGATGTAATGGTATTACAGTTGAATAAAGGCAACTACAGAGGCATGAGGGAGGAGCTGGCCAGAATTGACTGGGAGGTGAGCCTAGCAGGAAAGACAGTGGAACAGCAATGGCAGGAGTTTCTGGGAGTAATTTGGGAGACACAGCAAAAATTCATCCCTCGGAAGAAGAAGCATACTAAAGGGAGGATGAGGCAACCATGGCTGACAAGGGAAGTCAGGGACAGCATAAAAGCTAAAGAGAAAGCATACAATGCGGCGAAGAGCAGGGGATTGGGAAGCCTACAAAAACCAACAGAGGACAACTAAAAAAGAAATAAGGAGGGAGAAGATTAAATATAATAGGTATTTTGCGTCAGTCTTCACGGTGGAAGACACGAGTAACATCCCCAAAGTTCAAGAGAGTCGGGGGGCAGAGGTGAGTATGGTGGCCATTATCAAGGAGAAGGTGCTAGGAAAACTGAAAGATCTGAAGGTGGATAAATCACCTGGACCAGATGGATTACACCCCAGAGTTCTGAAGGAGATAGCTGAAGAGATAGTGGAGGTGTTAGTGGTGATCTTTCAGGAATCACTGGAGTCAGGGAGGGTCCCAGAGGACTGGAAAATCGCTAATGTAACCCCTCTGTTTAAGAAGGGAGTGAGGCAAAAGATGGGAAATTACAGGCCGATTAGCCTGACGTCGGTCGTTGGTAAGATTTTAGAGTCCATTATTAAGGATGAGATTTCAGAATACTTGGAAGTGCATGGTAAAATAGGGCAAAGTCAGCATGGTTTCATCAAGGGGATGTCATGCCTGACAAATCTGTTAGAATTCTTTGAGGAGGTAACGAGCAGGTTAGACAAAGGAGAGCCAATGGATATATCTACTTGGACTTCCAGAAGGCCTTTGACAAGGTGCCGCACAGGAGGCTGCTCAGTAAGATAAGAGCCCATGGTGTTAGGGGCAAGGTACTAGCATGGATAGAAGATTGGCTGTTTGGCAGGAGGCAGAGAGTGGGGACAAGGGGGTCCTTCTCAGGATGCTGGCCGATGACTAGTGGAGTTCCGCAGGGGTTTAGTGTTGGGACCACAACTTTTCACTTTGTACATTAATGATCTAGATGAAGGAACTGAGGGCATCCTGGCTAAGTTTGCAGATGATACAAAGATAGGTGGAGGGACAGGTAGTATTGAGGAGGCGGGGAGGCTGCAGAAGGATTTGGACAGGTTAGGAGAATGGGCAAAGAAGTGGCAGATGGTATACAACGTGGGGAAGTGTGAGGTCATGCACTTTGGTAGGAAGAATAGAGGCATAGACTATTTTCTAAATGGGGAGAGAATTCAGAAATCTGGAGTGCAAAGGGACTTGGGAGTCCTAGTCCAGGATTCTCTTAAGGTTAATTTGCAGGTTGAGTTGGTAGTTAGGAAGGCAAATGCAATGTTGGCATTTATTTCGGGAGGAATAGAATATAAAAGCAGGGATGTGCTGCTGAGGCTTTATAAGGCTCTGGTCAGACCACATTTAGAATATTGTGAGCAATTTTAGGCCCCGTATCTCAGGAAGGATGTGCTGGCCCTGGAGAGGGTCCAGAGGAGATTCACGAGAACGATCCCAGGAATGAAAGGCTTAACATATGAGGAACGTTTGAGGACTCTGGGTTTATACTCGATGGAGTTTAGAAGGATGAAGGGGGATCTGATTGAAACTTACAGTAAACTGAAAGGCCTGGATAGAGTGGACGTGGGGAAGATGTTTCCATTAGTAGGAGAGACTAGAACCTGAGGGCACAGCCTCAGAGTAAAGGGAAGACCTTTTAGAACAGAGGTGAGGAGAAACTTCTTTAGCCAGAGAGTGGTGAATCTATGGAATTCATTGCCACAGAAGGCTGTGGAGGCCAGGTCATTGAGTGTATTTAAGACGGAGATAGATAGGTTCTTGATTGGTAAGGGGATCAACGGTTACGGGGAGAAGGCGGGAGAATGGGGTTGAGAAACTTACCAGCCATGATTGAATGGCGGAGCAGACTCGATGGGCCGAATGGCCTAACTTCTGCTTCGATGTCTTATGGTCTATGGTCTTATTGCTGCTCAGTGATATACCTTAATTGCATCTTGTTATTTCACAGTATTGGGCTTTTGCACAATGTACCTGCAATGTTTTTGGATGTGCAATTGATGATGTAAAATAAATAGTTCTTAATTTTACAGGAAGGTAGGTAGAATGGACTTTCCATTTCCTGAAATAAGAGATTGCTTGTCTTGGTGTGTAAGGACATTTATGCTACTAACTCCAATGCACCACGCAGATCCATGAGTCTACTGCCATGATATGGAAGCTGGATTTTTGAGTACGTTTGGGAGGTCATGAATGCCAGTCTTCCAGAATCCAAAGTAAAATCTTGCCAAAGGAAGACTATTTTTCAGTTTACAAGAATGCAAGTACAGTGGAGCTTCCACTTTTTGCTATAAGGAAGGGACCACACATCGTCCTATTGATGATGGAAAATGTTAATCAAAGATCGCCAATTTGTTTTTGTACACATGTAGCGGTCGTGTTCTGGTCTTGGGAACATATGTACATAATAAAATCAATGTTTTGTAGATGACTGCATCAGAAAAAGGAGAAAATGCAAATATCAAAAGGAAATGTGCAATGAATTAATGTCTCACCAAAGGCTTGTGCAAAATTAGTGGTGCTTAATTGGGATGGCAGAAAATAATGTGGTGCTGGAGATTCCATTGTGGTGATATTTTGAATTTTCTTTGTTTTTGTCTGTCTTCATGATATGAATCTGGATCTAATCGGCGAAGCTCCGTACACTTAGCAAAATATTGGTAACCAAGGCAATATGACTCATTTGATGGGTGTGTAATTGATTCCAGGCCCATTGTATGCACCCCCACATTTAGCGCACCTCTTGCGCAGTAGTGTGCTTGTGTAACTATCTTTTTAAAGTTTTGCATTTTTGACAACGTGTTTCTTCTATCAGCGCTTGGCATCCTGTAGTGGAGCCGTTTGCAGACTTGGGCAGCACAGATCTAGAATCAGAAGCTGCCTTGAATGATGCAGGATAAGATTGTGCTGGGAGAAAAAGCATTAATGACAGTAAGGCACAAATGTTTAAATTATTGTATTTTTTTTTTAAACTTACTTGAGAGTGGCAAGGAGCTCAATGCATTAGAACCCAAGGTTCCTGCACAGCACCATGATGGAGTACGGTTAATGTCCAAATGGTGAGTTTCTGACCTCAACCTGTGCGTTTTGGGAAGGTGCCTAATTAAAGTCAGGTGCCCTCCCGTACTGAGGAGGAGAAAATCAGGGAGGTGGTTTTCTTAGTAGTGCTCTTGCATCTAGCAGCAACTACTGGTGGTATTGGGAATGGATGAGTTGGATGGAGACGTGAGCTGGGAACAGGTCTTGAATTGAAGTTTTCAAGACTCAGATAATAGACTTTTGTTATGTGAGGGCGTCAAGAGATAAGGAGCAAAGGTAGGTAAATAGCCTTCAGATACACATCAGCAATGATCTGATTGAAAGCTGGATGAGGCTCGAGGTGCTGAATGGCATATTCATGTTCCTATGTTTCCACCTTGCTGCCCATCAAAGTGCCCAAAGAGGCAACATTAAAGAAAATAATGTAGCTTGGAGAAACAGTGAATAGTTTTAGCACCATTTAAAAGAAGGAAAATACAAAATGTTGTCCTGCTTTTAAGTGTCCATCATTGGGAAAAGTAATCACGGGTGCTTTTACTGGTAAAACCAAGCTAGTGATGTTTCCATCAGGATCGAAATCCAATCTTTAGATGACTCGGCAATGCTTTAGAGAGCTTCTGATTTGGTTGTATCCACCTCAAGGACTTTGTTAACATGTAAGGAGATTTGTGTTATAAATGGGCTATGGTTGTTGAGCATTTGTCCTATGGCTCAATATCCAGTGCAAACAGGCAGGAAAGATATTGAAAGGTAAACAGAATGCACCAGTCAGTGCCTCAGAGATGAGTGTAATTTAAATACATCACGAATAATCCCACGATACAGCATGCAGCACAAGAACTGAAAGGGCAAATTGCCACTGTTTTGTATTTGTTATTAGTTTTACATCAGAGTTGATTTGAACATACGCTAGTAACCTGCTGCTTGAACCTTGTATTTCTTTAAGATGTATGACTAAATATGCATCACAAACCATATACTGAATAGATTCAGTATACTGTTTCTCGGTTACGGTTATGTTGTGTTATTGATTGGGGGCATATTGTGTTATTGATGCACTATTAACTTGTACATTTTGACTGGTGAGCAAATTGGGGTAAATTATTCAAGTTATCCTATGAAGTGTTGACTGATGTAAGCCTCACATTTTTGGTGTTGCCCTATGTTAAAGAAGTTTTTTCTTTTATCGATAGCTGTTAGGATTTTAAGCACACTGGAACCCACTCAATTGCGATTGCTCGGGACATCCTAGCAAATTGTGATTAAGCTGGGAATTTCTATAAACGGCGAGTAACAAAATCAAGACTGGTCTGGGGCATAACAACCTTAACTTAAATTTTGTACAGTTTGCAGTAAGGGCGAACACAGAGTAACACCTTTTTTAAAGATAAAAGGAGAAATATTCATATCTCTTTGGTAGTGCAGCAAGTAATTACCATATAATGACCACTGAACCCAATTAGATTGACAGATGGAAACTTCTGGTTCAAAAGGTGACAGATCTCAGTAGAGTGAGAATTTTGCACATTGCACTTGCATACAGTGGGAATTACAATAAATGGAATTACAATAAAATGAACTTTTTGGGAAAACATTGGAAGTATGTAGGGGTAAACGAAGAATTAAGAAATGGCTGCATTAAAACAGGAATGACAAGTGAGTTGTCAGTGAGTGGATACGACTGCTGTGCAATTGTTTGGCACCTTTTTAGTCATGCAGCAGGAGCTCTACGTTCACAGTTGTAAGCTTGTTAGAAATTGTCAAAATTTGCATAATCATGAGACAAGTGGAAAAAAACTGGAGTTTGCTCCAGACCAACTCAACAGGAAAGAATGGTAGGTGTACAAGGTTGGTTTGAAAATGTTATACACAGATCAAAGTCAATCAATATTAGGATTGATACAATGTGTAATTTAAAAAAAAATGTATGATTTAGTTTGTTGGGATGTCTGTGGTAATGTGTTTTCCCATCTTTTTATTATGGCCTCCATGTGCATCACCTCTATGTACTTGGGTGCTATGATACATCTAGAGGCAAAAGGGGGGGTTCCAGAGAGGATCTCTTTCTGCTTGGTATACCATTTCCCAGGTGCATGGCAATTGTGTCCCTTTTGTTTTCTCTGCCTTTTTTATTTGGGAGCGTGGAAAACTGACATTCAGTATTCCCATGCAGTTTCACCAAGATTGCAAGCTGAGAAAGGGTAGGTGAGTTTTCTCCTTATCCATTCACAATACTGCACTCACCAACTTCGGTATATGTCTGTGAATTAAGTTCTTTTCTGTTTATATGGATGCTCTCTGTTTGCAGCAAATCCAGTTTGCAGATGAGAAGCAGGAGTTTAGCAGATTCCCCACCAAGACTGGTCGAAGGTCTCTGTCACGTTCAATTTCTCAGTCTTCCACAGACAGCTACAGCTCAGGTAGTAACTCAAACGGTGCTTTTATTTACCTTTCTTGAATTACTTCTTGATTTATTATTTTCTTCCCCACGTCCCTCTTTTTGTCCCCTAATTTGTGTACTCTGGTCTTTCTGTTTATAATTACATAATGAATGATGTTCTAGGTAATACTTTTGAGGACACAGTTTATGTGCAAAGTTGTGTGTGTGTGGATACTTACATTATTTCAAAAGACCTCTTCATGTTCACTTGCTTGAGCTTTTCTAGGATTAAAAACCTACCTTGTGACTTGCCAATTTTTTCTCAATGTTCAGTTTTAGTGGAAATAATGCTTGTGTATGTTATTTTGGAAATCTCTATAACCGAAAATAAAGGAAAAGACCTTAAGGTTTGGGACTTTAAACTATGGTCAGAAAAACCTTATTGGTTTTCATTACTCTGAATACTTGAGTACTGGACCTGGGGCTGAATTGGAGAAGTTAGACGATCCTGAGACAATATTATGTCCTACCATCAGGTGTTGCACTGGACATGTTGGATTGCATATGAAATTTCAATTTTGGCTCACATCATGCCATCTAGCTCAAGGCTGTAAATTACTGTACCCAATATAGCACGGTTCATACTCAGCTGAATTTAATTTAAAGCAACTGCGCTTGTGTCACTTCACAGTTTGGCAGTTTGCTTTTCCGTGAAACTGTATTCTGTCGTGGTGGTCCTCCACTATGGAGGCATTCTGCTGACTGCAAACAGTTTCTATTTATTGAGCAGGGTAACAACAATCACTACACTACAAAAAAATAGTGAATTACTTGTCTGTTCTGAATCATTTTATTGTGAAAGGCAATAAATGTATGTTATTGATGTATGACATTCCATATATATTAAAGTACCCAATATTGAAATAGTAATCTTTTTTCTCTCTTTTGCTCCCCGCTCACCTGCTAAACCAGGTGAAATAAGTATTCTGATCTGGTTTCATTTTGTTGTTGGTTCTTCCTTTGATTCCTTTTCACTTTTTTTTCTCTCTGTTATTCTCTTTTCTCTCTCTCCTCTCTTCCTCGCTCTTGCTTTCTCTCCACTTGAGGTGGATAATCCAACTATATTTACTTTTTCCTTTATAAATTGTCGTGTCATTGTCATATTGCACTGTGCAGATGCTGCATATCTTCTGTGTCTGTCTATGGCTTTGAGTAAGATATTTTTCTCTAATTTAGGAAACATTTCAATAAAAGCCAAGTTTCCACCTCCCTCGGTATCATGTAATATTCTCTGGCCAGGTTTCCTGCCTTCTGGTTTCTCCATATGCTGTCCCAATCATTCAGGGAACATGCCCCCCCCCCCCCTCCCCCCACACCACCACCACCAATCCCTGCTTTCTATTTTCCTTGTTAAGGTATCTTGTGTTTGTGCTTAGCGGCTCCCTGATGGCATGGTCAAAATTGACAACCCCCTTGGAAAATACTAGTTCTGTACTTTCCTGCTGTTGTCCAACTCAGTTAATTATGGAGTGAGCTGCTTGCCAGCAGGTATTTATTTTCAAGCAATTTTCTCATGAGAAAAATTGAGAGATCTGTATGAAAACACGTTGATTTCACATACCCTCCTCGTTTGTGTCCCTGTGTCTGTTGCATTCCTCCAACAGGGAGGATAGGATGCCACAGTGTTTAATGAATAGGTGTAATGATTTATTTTGGGAAGCGACTATAAATATCTCCTTTCTGCATCCTTTCCCACCCCCACAAAAATGGCAGGGGGTTTAACCTAACTGAATTCTTTGCACAGTTTGGGCTAGTCAGAATATTAGGAAAGGTTCTGTTTGGAGCACAGTTTTCCTTAACATGAGTAAATTCTCTAACATACAATATTTGTCTGAGGTGTTGCACTGTAATATTATGGTAAGTATGTTAATCAATAATGGCCTCATATCCTATTTATACTGCTTTTTGTATTCACATGCTGTTGAACCATTTACATTTTGTTTGTTGCATGTGTCCCACTGACATTATCATTTGTGCATTGCCTTTCTCTCTTTAGCTGCATCCTATACAGACAGTTCTGATGATGAGACCTCTCCAAGAGACAAACAGCAAACCAACTCGAAGAACAGCAGTGACTTCTGTGTAAAGAACATCAAGCAGGCAGAATTTGGTCGCAGGGAGATTGAAATTGCTGAGCAAGGTACACTAGGGCAGAGATTATACTGGGTGCAGCAGTAGATTTATCTTTTTAGAAATCTTATCTTGGAATGTAAAATGTAAACTGATTATGGAGGTTTCTTGAAGTCCTTTGATAATAAGTCATTGGATACGTTTCATTGAAATTTGAAGGTGTCATTTAAGATCAGAAGACTTGTATTATTTTTTCTCGCACACTCTGTCCCTTCTTGCTCTTTCAAAAACCCTGCCACCTTTGTGAGATGCCAAGCACTAATGCTGTTAAGTGATAATAGCCAGTGGGCTGAACCCGACTCGTAATTCCCCTCTGATCTTGCACTTTGCCTGATGTCCTTAATGCCTTGTTGCAGTAAAAGCCGAATCAATATCCCGATTGGACCACAGCTTCTGTCTTGTTACTGATTCATATAAATTTGCATGGTTGTTGCTCAGGGCTCAAATTAAATCAGGTGATGTGCTGAAAAAGCTGACTGGCTGATACCCTATAACATGCCCATCTCGTGACAGCATCTTTAATTGGCTTGTTTGGGCTGGTATTGCCATTGTTCACAACACTAATTGTAATGACACAACTGTTGCTATTGACTCTCCTGGAGTGCCATACATTGCAACACTTCCATTGAAGTCAGGGGTGCTGTCAGTGGTGAGAAATAATACAAAGATATTAGTTTGCAAATATCTCACTGAAAATTTGAGTGCTAGCAGTTTACCGATGTTCTCTAGTGACACAGTCTCCACAGTTGTGCAGAGTACCACCATTAGTGCTAATTAATTTAAGGTTGTTGGGAAAATATGCTAAATGTACTTCTCTATTTTTAGCCTGTTTCTCTGCTAGAATTAATTGATGTTTATGAAGAATTATGTGAAATTGGTAAAGGTATTAATGCTTAAAAAGACATTTAATCTTGGACGTAATTTTATTTTTACTATATTCCAAAGTTGTTTCAGGCGTGTTGGCCTCGGTTAGAAAAGCCCAGGCCATGAAAATCTCCCACAAATAGGTCTTTGAAATTAGACCTGAGAAAAGGACAACAGTGTGTTTCCATCAAAGTGGATGTCAATCTTTGCTTAATATCATGGTTCATTTACTAATTTAGGAAGATGAAATAAATTGAAAATTAACTTCACATTTGGACACGTATGGATGCTCTCATAAATGCTAGCCCTAAGAAAACTTAGTACGGTGCTGAAACTGCAGAATCTGGGACTGTTTGTACAATGACACTGTGGCCTTTTGTATCCAAGCAGTATTTCATATCAAAGACATCAACACATTTGCTGGTCTCTGCGTGACTTCAAAGGGCTTAATCATTTCAGGTTTCAAAATGTTGTTCGTTTCCCACAGGATCTCACGAGTGCAATGAGTTTTGGTGTTAGAATTCATTCAACTTTTCATTGCTTCGTTTAACTGAGCAGGTTATCTATGGGAATGAATTACTGCAAGTTGCTCACAGTGGTCTTGCCTTTGAGTTAAAGGTCATGGGGTCAACCCACACGGTAAAACTCGCAGATAATCTAGGCTGATACTTCAATACAATACTGAGCGAGTGCTGCATTTTCAGAGGTGCTGAGGTTATTTTAGTGAATAAGACATGCCTGTTTGAAAGTCTAGTTTTAGCGTGCAGTTTTGATCTTTATTGCTGATTAGCATAATTGAACTACCCAGACATGCTAATATAGACAACCTTAAGTTGTATACTCAAGTGCTGATAAGATACAATTTTTGTGCTGTGCTATATGTCACTCACTTCCAATGAAGATGTGAATGGAGTGTGCTGGCTGACACTGTGACATGTTTCTGGATGGGCCTGGGACCAAGTGAGAGCATGCACAGGTTCCTGGATGCAGCACTGGAGGACCTGGTAAAGGAGCAGAGGATGTCCTGAACCCAGAGAGGGCGGCGGGGAGGAATCCACCTTATTTTCCTTTCTCTTCTCCTGTAGCAGCTGCCTTATTTCATGTCCTTCTCCCATTCCTCCTGCAGGCTAAGGAGGACCCCTAAAAAGATGCTAATGATCAAGCGCTCCCTTTCTCCTGGTAACTCATGTGAGGTGCCCAGTAAGGCCAAGTAGCTCAGCGCTCAAACTTTTTAGGTGAAGTCTTCAGAGAATTTCTGGAATAAATGTTGATAGAGTGTTGGTGAAGTCTTGATAAAGTGCCCAGAAAGCCTCTCAAGTCCTTTTCAAATATCCTGCTGCAAGTAAACAGTGAAAGGTGATCTACCTTTTAAGTAGCACTCAAAATCCTCTGCAATCACTAATTTACTCACAATCGGCTGGTCTTTGCTTGGAGTGGCCGTAAGTTCAGGTGCTAACCACTAAAAGGCCATGCAGACCCCTGAATGAACACTAGTGGTCAGTTAAAGTGACAGTCAGCCCCTTAATGATCCCCTGGGTGCCGAGATGATATGATGTGCCAAATGAGGACTAAACCAGTGTTTCAGGTGAAGACTGGCCATCTTGGCCATCTAAGAGGTTCCTCAGTGCTAAAGTATCTGGGAGGAATTACCTCGCTGTCTTTTGAATAAGAGTTTAAAATAAGGCTCTTTCTGGTTGTTCAGTTGGACATAAAATATTCTATGGGCAGGATTTTCGGGTTGTCGGGCGGGCGGGCCTGGGAGTGGCTGGGAAATGGTCCGCCGCCTGCAATAGGCCCCCAACTGCAATTTCACACTGGCTAGCCTACTAATGGAGCCTGCACTGAAAGCTCCCTGAAAGCAGGGAGCTGAACAATTTTAAATTCAAAAAATAATTATTTTTAAAACCTGAAAAAAATGCCCTGACGTAGGACTCACTCACAATTAGATGAACAGAATAAAAATTTTGGCTAAAATTTTATACTTATTTTTTTATTTAACTGTGGAAACCTCATCCCGCCCGTGGATGAGGTTTGCTAAAAAAACCAAAAGGCCGCCTGGTTGATTCGCCCTCTTGCCAACTGTAAGGTTGGACTGGCAGTGAAAAATATGTTTAAATTAATTCATTAAGAGCCCCAATAGGCTTCCTAATTGTTGGTGGACGCGCTGCCGATTCTTGCGCGCGTGGCTGCCAACCGAAATATCGCGTGAGTGCGCGATGACGCCATCGCAGAGTATTTTACACCTGATTGGGTCAGGCACGCACCTGCTGCGGGACGTACAGTCCTGCCCTATAGCGCCGTTTGAAGAAAATAAGGTGGTTCTCGTGTCTTGGCTAGATGCAACAACACTACCAAGGTAGATTAACTGGTCATTTATCTCACTAGCTAACTGTTAGAACTAGCTGAACAATTTGGCTGCTGTGTTTTTCTCTGTATCTACAGAGGCTACCCTTCAAAAGTCATTAATTGGGTGTGAAGACTTTGGGACATTCTGATGATATAAAAGACACTATGTAAATGAAAGACTCTTTTGATTTCTTCGAAGTCCAAAATAATTTGAGCAAAATAGAGACAGGGCAGGGTTAAGAACAGCCAGATTCGCATGTTTTCTCTACTGTCCTGAGAAATGAATTGTAAACATTAATAACTATAAGGCACAAAAGTAAGGCAAGGGAAGCAGAGTTTGCTTTTTAAACATTAGATTTCTGGTCTGCAATTTACACTTTTGCGACATGCAGACAATCCACTTAAAAGCTGGACTGTCCTATCTTAAATCAGAGAAGTGGGAACCCTCAACTTAACATTAAATAACAATAGTTGATAGTTGAATTAAAATGCAGTGAACATTAAAAGTAATGAGACATTGTGGGACTTATTGGTTGAGGTTCCTTTTCCTTTTTCTACCTCCTCACTTCTGGGAGGGGGGGAAAATACTTTCTCCCATTGTTGGTTGTTCTGCAGGTCAGCTTGCTTACTTCAGTTTTTGTTGCTCTCCTGGGTTCTTGACTGAAAATGATTCTGGATCTCACATTTTAACAGTGCTGTAGTCCACCAATGCATTGGGCCGTGGCGATTATATCTAATTAAATAAACTGTGTGCTTAGCAAATTATCTTCTTTGAACTGAAAGTGGTTGCATTGATTCATAATCTGTTGTTTCACCTTGTTAATTATTCCTTCTAGAAATGTCAGCTCTTGTTGCTCTTCGAAAACGAGCACAGGGTGAAAAACCACTAGCTGGAGCCAAAATCGTGGGCTGTACCCACATCACAGCCCAAACTGCGGTAAGCAACTGGTACAGTAAGTTTGGGTAGCTGTCAGTGAATTGAAATGGTCAGATTGCAAACAGACATCTTAAACTTGTTTCTAGGCTTCTCAGGTTGCCTGGTACAGAAAGTCATTGCTTAGTGGTGAGGTGAGAGCGATTGCCCTTGACAGCAAGGCAGCATTTAACTGAGTGTGGCAAGGAGCCCTAGCAAAACTAGCCCTAGTCAATGGGAATCGGGAGGGAAAACTCTCCGCTGGTTGGAGTCAGACCTAGCACAAAGGAAGATGATTGTGGTTGTTGGAGGTCAATCATCTCAGTTTCAGGGCATCACTGACCTCGGCCCAACCATCTTCAGCTGCTTCATCAATGACCTTCCATCATAAGGTCAGAAGTGTGCAATCATCAGCGAACACCCTCAATGTTCAGCACCATTTGTCACGACTCGGATACTGAAGCAGTCCATGCCCAAATGCAGCAAGACCTGGACAATATCCATGGTTGGGCTGACAAGTGGCAAGTAACATTCGCACCACACAAGTGCCAGGCAATGACTATCTCCAACAAGAGAGAATCTAAACATCACCCCTTGACATTCAATGGCATTACCATCGCTCAATCCCCCAGTATCAACACCCTGGGGGGGTTACCATTGACCAGAAACTGAACTAGACTAGCCATATAAATATTGTGGCAACGACAGCAGGTCAGAGACTAGGAATCGTGCGACGAGTAACTCACCACCTGACTCCCCAAACCCTGTCTGTCATCTGCAAGGCACAAGTCAGGTGTGTGATGGAATACTCTCCAGTTGCCTGGATGAATGCAGCTCCCATAACACTCGAGAAGCTTGACACCATCCAGGACAAAGCAGCCCGTTTGATTGGCACCTCTTCCACAAACATTCACTCGCTTCACCATCGACGCACAGTGGCAGCAGTGTGTACCATCTACAAGGTGCACTGCAGAAACTCACCAAGGCTCCTTCGACAGCACTTTCCAAGCCCACGACTACTACCATCTAGACAGACAAGGGCAGCAGATATGTGGGAATGCCACCATCTGGACGTTTCCCTCCAAGATACTCACCACCCTGACTTGGAAGTGTATCGGCATTCCTTCACTGTCGCAGGGTCAAAATCCTGGAACTCCCTAACAGCACTTTGGGTGTATCTACGCCACATGGACTGCAATGGTTCAAGAAAGCAGCGCACCACTACCTTCTCAAGGCAATTAGGGATGGGCAATAAATTCTGGCCTAGCCAGCGACGCCCACATCCCATAAATGAATATATAAAACAAAATAAATTTAATTCATAAAATTTGGGGATCATCATTGACAGAAAATGAAATGGGCTAGCTGCATACATGCTATGGCTAATAGAACAGATGGAAGGCTGTGTATTCTATGGTGATTGAATCAGTACTTGGCTCTCCAAAGCCCCTCTACTACCTCCTTGGCACAACTCATGGGGCTGAATTTTCTCCCCATCGGGCGGGGATGGGGAAATTGAATGGCGGGCGTGCACAGGTGCGCTTCCGATCAGCACCCCCAATCAGCGGCGCGGCGCCATTTTACGTAGGCAGGCCAATGAAGGCCCGCCCAGCATGACGTCCACACAGAAGCGCTATGCGCTGTCTGTGCAGGCGGGGGGTGGAATCCCAAAATCGAGAGCGCGCTCTTTTGTGCATGCGCACAAAAGAGCGCATTCACCTCCCTGAGGCTAAGTGCTGCCTCAGGGAGATCAGTTGTAAATGTCAAAAACCTAAAAATAGAAAAATAAAATTTCCCTAACACATCTCCTCACGTGACAATGTCACATGAGTTGGGACATGTGCATAATTTTCACAAAAACTTTATTAAAATTTTTAAAACCCTACATGAAGCCTCATCCTGCCGGTGGATGAGGTTTCATGTTTTTTCTAATTCCCACTGGGGCTCCTGGCCTGCCTGCCAACCTTAAGGTTGGATGGGCAGGTCCTTTAATTACATAATTGACTCTTGTCAGTGGCCTCAATTGGCCATTGACAGGTCGGCAGGTGTGCAGCTGATTTCGCTGCGCCCCTGCCTTCCTGAAAATTTAAATGGGGCACGGTGATGTCGGGAGTTTCCCCCCATCGGCGAGCTGGCCCCGCCCCTGCTCCCCGACGTTTAAAACCCTGCCCATGAGTTACCTGGATGGGTGCAGCTTGGACAACACTCAAGAAGCTCAACACTATCAAGGACAAAGCTTTCTCAGCATTTCAACCACTGGCTTAAACATCCACTCTGTTCATTAACTGCACCCCATGACTGGAGTGTGTACTAGCTACAGGCCCTAAAAGGCATTGTGGAAGCACCTTCACCACATGGACTGTGTTGGTTAAAGAGGTCATTTAGAGAGCACCTGGGGTAGGCAATAAATACTGACTTTGCCATTGACATGCACATACCAATATTGAATTTTTAAAAAACCAGGAGAATTTAGTGGCCAGAATTCTATTCCTGACCAGTAGCCAGTTAACCTGTGCTGAAGAATGCATGGTTGGACACTGGCTGAAGACATGATCAGACAGTCAAATAGACTGCCAACAGTCAGCGTCTGGGTTCACATGTATGAATAGCACTTGAGCAAAGCACCAGTAGAGTTGTACCACGGGAGGGCTTGATGTCTTTAATTTGCATGGTAGAGTAAATTGAAAAATAAAAAAACTTATTCCAGGATTTTTATCTCTATATCATTGTATCTTCAAGATCTGTTGCTGTTGTGTGAGTCTAGTAGAGGACATTTGGTGGTGGTGCCTTCTAGCTTGCTGTTTGTAAAAAAAAAAATAATAATTCATGAGACTCTCTTGCCTGAAGTACATTTCTGGCTGATGTCAGCAAATGATGAACTGCAGTGGGAAGCCTTGTTGTCCTTTTCCTCTTTCTCAACTTAGAAGCCTCAAAGCCACTGCAATGCCTTCACCACTTCCCTGACTGAAATCATTAACTGACCAGTAGATAGAATTGACCTGGAACTTTTCTCGCTTAGGGATACAGACAGTGAGCAGGATATTTAATTTCAACTATGATCACAGTGTGAGAGCACATGAGGCTTTAATAAATTATCTTCAAAACAAGATGAGAACAGTTGAGTAGAACTCTACTCAAAAGCAACTAATGCAATGTTGATTAATTTTTCGTTCGAAGGAGACCAATTGCCAAGTTAAGACTCTATTTGCAGGTTATAAGACAAAGTAGAAAAGTGGGTGATCAGAATATAAGTCCCTTTGCTATCGAGACTGTAGAAATGGGGTGCGTTGAAGATATTTCCTGAAGCATGAACCATATAGGTTGTGATATTATTTGGTATTGCAAAGTTTTGACGGGTTATTTTCAGTCAGGAAGAAATTTCACAGTTTAGCGGTTATTCATTTCCATCAGGAGATGAATTCTTGGTAAGATATCTACGTACAAGATGTGAAAGGAACAGGTACAATAGGCTGAGTGGACATAAATACCATAAAAGGGGCTCAAAATGTCTCATTCAGTTGTGTTAGTGCGTCTTAAAACATAATTGACTGGATCCTATAGCTGTATGGAAAAGTTAATATCTTTGGTTGTGAGGCACCATGTGGCACCTGTGTGAGAGTTGCAGTTTTTTAAGGGCTGCCTAATAAATATCTTTACTCCAGTACATTGCCCAGAACGGCTCAGCCTAACTCCCCATTTATTTTGAAACGTAACGAGTGATGTCGATGCGTTTATGCTGAGTTTAGTGGGGTACCCTGGCTCTGAGTGTGAGCTCCTGTCTGGCCAACATTAATTTGTAATTAAACTGACTGGATTCTGCAAGTCACCCTATTATAAAACCAGAATAAAAACAGTTTGTGTGGCATTATAAATGTGTTAAATTCTTCCTCCTTGTGTGCTTGCTGCAGGTCCTCATAGAGACTCTGGGTGCTCTTGGAGCGCAGTGTCGCTGGGCAGCCTGTAATATTTACTCCACACAGAATGAAGTTGCAGCTGCTCTCGCTGAGGCTGGTATGTTCATATTTTATTTACATAGTAAGTTTACACATCCATGTTTCTGTTCCTTTGATGTCAGCCTTCCATTTATCTCATTAGACTGCAGGCGAAAGGCAACTTGTCAGTTTTCTGCTCTCCCTTTTCTCTGAAGGCATTACTGAGATGGGTGGGTGCTGATTGCCCATTATTCATGTGACTCTTCATAATGTATTGTGCTGGACTATTCAGGGGGAAGTTCTCACCACATCTGAATCCTGTCTTCCAACAGTATTCACGCATACACGTACAAAAGGGATTATTAGATTGGGATAATTTTCTACCTAATCAGGAGGTCTAAGGCTAATTCCAACACCTGGACTGTCCTGACTCACATCAGTGAACATGGAACACACTGGGGTTTGAAACTGCTATCTTGGTTTGTGTGGTTTAGCTACTAAAAGGATAATCCTGCTGAACCACCAATGGAGTGATTCTTTTTTTTAAATGTATCCAACACATCTGTAAACTCAGTATCAGTAACTTTCAAGTTTTGAGAGTAAGCAATCTTAAGAGTTTCTGCTTGCCCAATATGAAGGGCATGTTAATTGTGTTTTGATTAAGTGTTTAATTATATTCAGGTGGTGGGCAATAACTGGGATTCACTTGTGCTCCTATATATAGGAGCAGACCGAAACAGTGGTTGTTGGTTGAGGAGGTGTATGTTTGTAATGTGTGTCTCTATAAATATAAACTTATAAGTGCGTAAAAGATTAGGTTCCGGTTCTATCCTTCGCAACCTATCTGAAATAGAAAAAGGCATGGTCCACTTTCTCTAAATCTAGGGAGTTTAACTGAAAGGTGGCAAGATATCAAAAGATAGGCACCCCCAAGTACACCCAAATATCCTGGAGCTCTATTCCATGAGTGCTCTGTATGAAGGTAGGTCCTTGATTCATTGTCCGCTGATGCTTCATCCTTAGCGCTGTTTTCCTCAGTGTTGGTTTGCTATTGCCTTCCACTCTCATGGGCAGTGTAAGGAGGCAGATCCAAGTCTACTTCAGCCGGGACTGGAATCAATCCCACACTGTTGGCGTTATTCTGAACCACAAGCTAGCCATCTAACCAACTGAACTAACCAACCCTACACTGCTGGAATTATCACGTCTAAGATCATGCAGATTTGTCAATTAAGCAGCAAGTAGTTATTAGACTTTAAAGCAGAGCATTCACAATGGACTGTAGAAATGAAGATGTTGGTAGGCAGTTAAGTATGTAAAGCTTTTATCATTGTGGATTTGGTGATAACTGACTGCTCACTGGGCTCCTCTTGCTTAGCAAATTGAGCAGTAAAAGTGAAAGGTGAGGTTTAGGATTGTAGTATTTCAAGTTGCTGTGCTTCAAAATGAGAGAGTTTGCAGTTGCACAAAACATATATTTAAAGTTGCTGCAATATTTGCTTTTCCATGCTTTTTAATTTAATTTTTGCTCCAGGGCACTTGTGCAAAGGTTGTAGAAAGCCTGTGTATTGTCCTGCTCTGTCTGTCCCACTGATGTTCTTGAACTAGGTAACGACCTATTGCTCATAAATAAAAGATTTAAATGCTTGTGTGTATATATGAAAAAAATCTTTATTTGCGTTTGTGTAGAATAGAATACCTCCAACCCCCTAGTCATTGTTTTAATAGTAATAGATATTGACCCAAGTAACTAAAGGGACTGCATGAACCAGCTTTGAGTAATGTAGAAAGTAACAACATCTTAATTTAATCCCTGAAGTATCTTTTCTCCTCCTCATCCTCCCTCCATCCTCCCACTCCCATCAATATCCACTTCAAAGTACGTCACTATGAGCCTACGTTTTAGGACAGTGAAACAATCTGCTGCCTGTGCTAATTTTACCAATACCCTATCAAAATAAAACCTTTTATTCTTCTGTAAACTTGAGGTTATCCAAAATTCTGCTGCAAGTGTCCCAATTTGCACCAAGTCCCTTCACCTATCACCCATATGCTCGCTGACTTCAACTGACACCTGCTCCTGCAACGCCTCGATTTTAAAATTTCCATTCTTGTTTTAAATTCCTCCATGGCCTCAACCCTCCCTATCTCTAATCTCCCCTAGCTATACAACCCCCTGAGATGTCAGCACTCCTCCTAATCTGGCCTCTTGACCATCCGCGATTTTAATTACTTCGCTGTTGGTGGTGGGGCCTTGAGCTATCTGGCCCTAAACTTTGGAATTATCTCCCTAAACCTCTGCACCTCTTTTTCCTCCTCTAAGACTATCCTTAAAGCATACCTCTTTGACAAAGTCATCTGCCCTTTTGCCTCCTTGTGTGGCTTGGTGACAAATTTTGTTTGATAACACCTCTACGAAATGTCAAGGGGCATTTTACTATATTAAAAGTGCTTTGTAAATCTGTATTGTTACTGCTGCATAGGAACTGAATTAACATGTAGAATTGAACTGAAAAATAGGCACTGAGCTAATAACTGTGCCTGCTCATTTTAGCTCCCCACTGCTTTCAGATTCTTTAACTTTTCCATGTCCATTCTCTTTGCTTTCTCCTTCTTCTACCCTACCAACACTCTACCCCCAATCCCCACCATAGTGGGGATGCAGGGAAATGCTTCAGAGTATGGGTGAGGAGAAGAAAAAATAAATTGGTCATTTGGTAGTACAGAACTTGAGTATTGCTGAAAAAAAGACACATTTTTTGTCAAAGCTTTTGTCTTGCACTCATAAGGACAATTTGTAAGAAAATACCAATGTCAGGGGAAACAACAAATTTTATACTGTATGAGGAGAGAGTGCTGATTGGTTGGCAAGTAGACCCTGGTAGAGGTGTTGCCATGGATAATGCACCAGTTGATGGTGACTGACAGTTAACTGCTAAGCATTGTTTGAAATTCAAGCCAGACAGCTTGACTCTGGTCAAGACATTGCCCTGGGGAATGAAGCAGTGAATGGCCGTCACTTATTTTGTTTAGCTGAAATAGGTGTAACGTGTGTACATGTTCTTTCTGTTTGCAAAGAATGGCCCTGTATATTAATATATGTAGCTTCGCCACACTGCGAGCCCAACTGACTATCTTAAACTGATTGTCAGTGTAATTTTTAGCACACTGAAGACTATTTAGCAGATGTTGTTCAACCACTGAATCACATCTAATATTGGACACTATGTTTTGAGTTTTGCAAGCACGGGCTGGTTGGGTACAGTCTGCACCTTGCCCATTGCTAACAGCGGAAGGGACATGCTATTTGATACGATCTGCCAGTCTTTGGGACGTACAGCCTACAAACCTGGCATCACACTGGCACTGAAATTCATACACCACATTACTCATCTGTGTGATAAACAGAACGTCTTTTTGGCTTGACAGCAGCACCCTGTTAGTGGGGAGTACAACTTGTGTTACTACTGCATAGGAACAGCGTGAAACAGTTAGCTTCACCTATTCCTCAAACCTTTGAGATACCTTGCTGTTCCAGGATAATCTTAGGTAGAGTGAACACTTTTCAGGGCCGAAAGTGACAGCCTTGGGCCCGTTCGTGAGTGTGCATGAGATACAGCGCAAAATGATCTGACCAGGGTAGCCATTATCCCACAGGATATCTTTGATGCACCCTATTTCAGCTTGCATGGTGAGCAAATGGCTTGGGCCCTATTTATGAGGTTGCCGAAAAGGCCAATCTTATAGCGTGTAGAACTAAGAATCCCAACGGCGTGTATCGACCAGTGAAGGTAGGCTTGCGGCAGACCGTGGGAGAGAACCCCCTGGCAGATTTCTCAACTAGTACATCAAGGAAAGGGAGTTCATTTGACTGCTCCACTTCAAAGGTGAATTTGAGCTCAGGATGGAGCCCAATAAGACATGCAAGTATGCGCGTTGGGATTCTTACAGTTTCACATGCTATAAGATTGGCCTTATCACCATGCGAGCTTGATGTTGAAATAGGTTGAAAACCAGGTAAGGACTGCAGATTTCCTTCCCTAAAGATGGGTTTTTACAACAATCGATAATGGTTTCATGGTCATCATTAGACTTTTAATTCCAGATTTTTATTGAACTCAAATTCCACCATCTGCCGTGGTGGGATTTGAACCTGGGTCTCCAGAGCATTACCCTGGGTCTTTGGATTACTCGCCTCCCCCTGTAATCTGCTGTCCTTACCTGGCTTGGCCTACATGTGACTCCAGGCCACTGTAATGTGGTTGACTCTTAAAATGCCCTCACAGCAAGGGCCATTAGGGATGGGCAATAAATGCCCACATCCCATGAACGAATAAAAAAAGGAAATTCGCTGGTTCATTCCCATGTCTTGACTAATTAGAGTCCTGGTTTAAATTTCAAACAATGCTTGGCAGTTAACTGTCTGCCACCATCAATGGAGTAATTCTCCATGGCAATGCCTCTAACAATCAGAGTCCGCATGCCAACCAATCAGCACCCTCTTCACATACAGATACAGTATGAATTTGTTGTTTCCCCTGACATTTGCATTTTCTTGCGAATTGCCCTGATGAGTGCTTCAACAAAAAATATCTCTTTTTTTAGCCATATTCAAAAAATAAGTTAATGTGACTTGAGGTTATAGAATCTTGTAGTAACACCCCCATGATCTGTATGAACCTTGGCCCACAATTGCTATCAATTGCAATGAAAATATATTCTCTAACTACAGTTAGTATGTGGCTTACACTAACATGCTTCAGCAAGGGTGCCCAAACACCTGAGGTAAAAGCCAATTGATATCTCCAGCGCTGATATACAAATGTCAGAAACACAGTTGCAACCCAAGGCTTGGATTCAGCAATGGGATTCCAGCCACACTAATGGTGGATTTATGTGTACACTTTAGCTGCCATGCTTAAGGTGCTGTGCAAACACCATGTCAGATCACTGAGCTGTTGCAGTCGGACCATGAAAATGAAATCCGCAGGAACCGGGGCTCCTTGATGCAAACTGCAGGTCCCTTAATGCAATGCAAATAGTTCTCATGTCTGTAGTGAGCTCAGAGCATTTGGTTCAGTTTGCTGCTTCTAGCGTAAAAGCATCTTAAAATATTGAGACAACCCAGTTCACCCTTACCAGACCCCCGCCAAAAAATAGTTGAATATTCTTCATAAGGCCAACTAGAAAGTAGTCAAGAAATGGCATGCAAGAATAGTAGGAAAATATCTTTTTTTTAAAAAAAAAAGATGAACCTTTGAGAAAGTGTTGTAATCTGAGTTTTTTAGGAAAACTGATAGTGATTTGCTAGTCAGCTGTGGTTGCTGAAAAACAAAGCTGCTTTTGCGTTTTCCATTTGGGATTTTTGCTCCGTTTGCTAAGACTGTTGAGTGGGAGGACTTCCTTAAAAAAAAGAGAGCCTGATCTTTCCAGTAGCCAGCCTTGGTGAGACAGGCAAATTTACCTTGGGGTTATCACAATACGTACAGATATCAGAGGTTGCCGCACCCTCTAAGGTCAATGTAAAAGTAGCTTTGTGCAATCTGAATTCGCACAGTCCTCCTTCACACCTGCTTTAATGACCTGACCACATATCATTCTTGTCAAATTCCTTCAGGGATAAAGCGTAACAGGGATAAAGCGTAACTTACTTCAATGCATCTACCAGCCTCAGTCAGAAACTTGTACTGTTTCAAGTATTCAGTCAAATCACTGACAAATAGTTTGAATTCAACAATCATATGCTTTTGGTGAGAGCTGGCAGCTAATTCATGTTTAAGACTATGTATGAATACGTACATAACCTTTATACTTTCGTGTCATGTGTAATAGTAGTTAACAAGTATTTTTATATACAGTACAGTAAGTCCTCACTTAAAGTTGTGGTTGCGTTCCTGAAAATCACGACTTGAAGTGAAATAAATTTATGTGAATCCTGGACTTCCATAGGGATCAATGTTAAAACCAGAGTTGGGTTATTTGGTTTTTCCGGGCAAGAAATGTCCGATGTACAAGTTGAAATACTATACAGTACAGGTACAGCACTGTGCACTCCTAGCTGGAATAACTTGCAAAATAAAATTATCACTGAATATGACAGAAATACCGTACACATTGAAATTAGATAACACTAAATCACCCAAACAAGCCCTGAGTAACATAGTTCCTGTGTCTCACCCACAGCATTCCTGAAACTCAGCTCGACTTTTTGATTGCTTTCCTTTTCATCTCTCTCTCTCTCTCTCTCTCTCTCTCTCTCTCTCTCTCCCCCGCCCCTTTCCCACTCTGTTTCTGTGTCTCTCTGTCCTTTCCCACTATCTCCCTTGTCTCCTTTCACAGTGTGTGTGTCTCTCTCTCTTTCTCTCTTCTTTCCCACTCTGCCCATCTGCCTGTCTCTCTCCTTTCCCACTTCTGTCTGTCTGTCGGTCTCTCTCTCTCCTTTTCCACTCTGCCCTCTGTCAGTCTCTTTCTCTCTGTCTCTCTTGTCTAAACCCCCCACCCACCCCGAATTACTCACAGTTCATCACCTGACCTGCGGCCAGCAGCTTCCCGTCCCGTCCCTGCCCTGATCTTGGACCTCGATCTCTCCTCGCAGCCTGGGCCTCTGGTGGCTGTGGCGGCAGCTCTGGCATCAGAACGTGGTGGCGGCTGGCCTTGGGTTCCCAGCGCAGGGTGGGCGGGGCCAGAGTTCAGACGACGTATAATCAAAAATGGTGAGATAAATCAAAAAAGTGGTCCTGAAGAGCTAACAGCGTAAAAGCAAAATGACTTAAGGCAACTTCTAGTGAGGATTTGCTGAATCAATGTATTCAGACTAATAACTTTAGTGACCGACTATTTCATAATGGTTATTCCGTGAACTCAGATTCTAATGGAGCTCAGCGCAGGACAACTTAGACAGATGACTCTTGTGCCCACCCTGAGTACGTTTACTGGACCTTGTTTGCGGTGTTCATTTAGAAGTTGCATTCTTTCAGCTGCGAGGGATGCATCCTGTATTGGGGAGGAAAAAGTCACTGTCTTATCCCAGCAACAAAGTGCAGCTTTAGGCAGCGGTGCTGATCAAGTTCCTGAAGGAGCCTGACACCCAGAGGGTACTGCTGTTCTTACCGAGAGAGAAAAAAATAGTGGAGAATAAAAAGTTGCTCGATTTCAGTTCAGTACTGGAGTAGGGAAAGGTGAAATTCTGAGGATGATCTTGAGAGAAAAAGCTACATGTAAAAAAAAAAAATTATAGGTTTAACCAAAAAAAAAGAGATGGGCAGGATTTTATGTATGCAGGTAAATCAAGGTTATGATCAAGCCTTTTGATCAACTGCATAGCTTGTATTGGCATACTTGCTTTAATGTTGAATTAATGCCACCATTTTAAATGGACACTCGCTTTCAGTAGGTGATATATTGCAAATGAACCAGCTAGTTCTATTGGGCTGTAATTCCTTTAACAAAACATCACAGATTCCAGAGGGTTTAGCTCCAGATTGTTTCTCTTTTCAGTTAACAGCACTTGAAACTACTGGAATATATGGCTTTCAAACATGCTGTCTGAGAATGTGCTTTTACTAATGGGTCTTTAATTAAGGAGATATAAACAGCAATTTTCTGTTTTTCATTACAAGATAATCTCCCCCCATCAGGGACTTTTCACACTGCTGGGCATTTGTTATTAGGGATGAACTATTCCTTCAATCGCATGTTCTTTTAAATTAAACTTTTTAAAAGAGCGTGTGATTTATTTTTTTTTGTTACTAGTTTTAAGATTATCGCAAGCAAGTCTTCATTTACTTTACTACATATGCAGATGCAGTATTTGTGTAGCTTTGTTTAAGTCTGATGTCTATAATACACTAAATGAGCCAAGCTAACACATGTCTGTGGGTTTGAACTAGAGTGAGTACCTAATTTGGGTTGATGGTCCAGTGCAATACTGTGGCAGTGCTGTGTTGTTGGTGATGCTGTTCTTCAGAGGAGATATTAGTGCAAGGTCCTGTCTGTTCAAGGTGAATGTTGAAGGTCTAAGAGGAAGGCAAGAAGGTTTAGCGTTCTGGAAGGTCAAGATCCAATGAACTGGGGACGCTGATCCTGTTTATAGATTAATCTAAACAATTCCTAAAGTACAAAAGATTTCTAATTAGAAAATATTGCCATCAGCAAAATATTTGTGTTCTAAAAAAAATGAACAATTGTACAATTTATTTTGTCAGTTTGGTAAAAATTCTCTTGCTAAGACCATATAAATATAGTTAATGTGCGTGCTTTGTGTTTCTAAAATGTCATCTAGCTAATGTTGAGTAGAAACAATGAGCTTAATTATGTTGGTTTTTATAAGCTTAGTGAAATGCTCTGACCCATGAAATGTCATCAGCTGATCCCTTCGGATTCTCACACTGAATATTGGAGAGCTTAGTTCATTGATTTATCCTTCCTGCTGTGAAGTTTTATTTCAGTTTATGTTTTGCAGATGATAATCTGATAATTATGGAAAATCTGCTTGAAGTCATTGGTGCTCATTTAGTTGAACTCTCTGTCCACTTTTGAATCCTTTTAAGCTTGTTATAGCTCGGTTTCAAACATTTGAGCATTTCCCTATAATTATTGTTTTTTTTCACCTGCACACCCCTTAGGATTTGCGGTGTTTGCTTGGAAAGGGGAGTCTGAAGATGATTTCTGGTGGTGCATTGATTGTTGTGTGAACATGAACGGATGGCAAGCAAATATGGTAAATGAACTACTTTTCTAGCCACATTGAGGACTGAAAGTTCTGTTTATTAGGTATTCTTCCTCCAAAGCATTCCATGCTCTGACAATTTCTCCTAGCCTCTCTTCTCCACATCTCTCATTAACAAGTCTAAGTTGACATTTGTTTATATTAACTCCCCAGTCAGAGGAAATAGTCTTTCCCTATTCACTCTGTCACACTTTATAATTTTAAGTACCTCAATTAAATCTCCTTTTACTCTTCTTTGCTTCAGTGGAAATAGACCCAGTAGTTCAAATCACTTTCTGCAACTATAATTTCTGATCCGTGATATGATGGCTTTAAAAACTTTTTATCTAATGAGCTACCCAAAACAACATACACTATTCTCAACTGTGGCCTAGGCAATGTTTTGTACAAACTTATCATTTCTTTGTTGGTTTGTGCCCCCATTTATGAAACTGAAAAGACTGTTTTTAATGGCTCTCTCCCTACATGCCTTTCTTTAAGAAAAAAAATGAAGGGTGTCAGTGCTGGGAAATGAAGTGTTTTTCAACTGTTGTCAGCATTTTCATTTACTCCAGTCTTTGGAAGGGATTGTGGCAATATGAAGTTTTCTGTTTTTCACTCCAACTACTCTAGTGGGGCCTCAGACCAAGATTGCCAATTTGTACCAAATGGTGTTTGTGCGTCATGCATGTATCTGCAAGGAAATGGGTGCAAATGGTTCTTGTGTGTGTGAATTAGGATCTTCACACCACAAGTTAGGGCTGGTTTAAGATTCCGGTCCCGGAGCTTAAAGGACAGCGTACTTACACCCCTACCATAGTTTTGGTTTAAAGCTTTCCAAATCCAACTGGGGTTTCATGTACTCTCTTGCTAATTGTAAGACTGCAGTAATAAAATGACTTTCAGCTTTTTTAATGAGCACCAAATCGTTTTCTTATCTCCATAATATCCTTTGTTCTCTTCCTGTCCTCTGATTGCACTTTGTCACTCTCTAGCTGCCAGGAGATGTGCAGATAGCCAGTTACAACTCTTCAAACCTTTTTCATTCCTTTTCTGACACAATAACATGACTGAGTTGGAATGGTGAGGGTAAAACCAACGTCCAGATTCTTTAGAATCTCAGCGTATTGTGCTTCTGACATGACTAAGCTTTTCTTAGTTGGTTAAAGGAGATTAGATAGCTTGAAAAAATATAACTGAGAGCTTTAGAAAAGATTTCAATATAGTAGTTCTTGATTTAGGGAAATTAAATTGTGTTGTGAAAAGATATGTAATGACGTTTCGAAACCTGCGATATCCATTTCGTTTAATTGCAAGTTTCTATTCTTTAGTGAACTGTAATTATTGAAATTGATATGTTTTACATTAGTTTTCATTAAAGAAAACACAACCTCATTAAAAAATGGCCACTCCAATGCAAAATGCAGAATTTTAAATGGCTGTTAGTTAATAGTGCCCCCAGGAGGAGGTAATCTGCCAATACATTGCATTCACTGCGTAAGAAAATGTTCACAGTGTTGCATAGTAATTTATTACAGGTTTTATAGCTATCAAGGCTTTTAAAGCCTAGAGTGGGGAGTATGATTAAAGGGGAGGCCTATAGAAAAGAGTGACCTTGCAGCAGTTAAGGTGTCCTACAAGAACACAATTTAATCTTATCATAGGATTATTTTATAGGCTCCCGGACCCTGTTAATATTCACCGTGGAAATGTAAGAGGCATGGAAAATTTATCTTTCCTTTTCAGTTCTGATATCCGACCTTGACTGAGATAATTGTTCCCACTGCACTATCTCCAGCAGCATTTGAGCAAAGTCTAGCAATGTCAAACACGTTCAGTAAACTTTTTTTAATTATGAGCTTCTGTTGACTAATAATTCTCGGTCACAAAATAAATAATGAAAATTTTCCAAACTCCTGTCCAGCTGATGTAGGACGTATACCCGCAATGCAAACAGAAACTGGATCCAACTGAAAACTTAACACAGCTCACCTCACAGTCTCCTTCCCTTCAACTAATCTATACCTAATTTCCTTAGCCTTTCCTCTTAGCCTAAAAACTTGGTGGTGGATTTATCGACTTTTGCTGAATATGCAAAAGTTAGTGGCGATCTTTATCTGTGTTTTGTTTTCTCCCTCATAGATACTGGATGATGGTGGAGATTTGACACACTGGGTCTATAAGAAATATCCCAATGTTTTTAAGAAAATCCGAGGCATTGTAGAGGAAAGTGTGACTGGTGTTCACAGGTGGGAACATTAAAAGTTTTCAGTTAAAAGAACAATCTTGACAACTAGTAATCGGAGATCTACAGTAAAAAGGAAAGTGGAGGACATATAGTGGGAGAAAACAGTGGTTCCATCCATAGTTGATGGAAGGATGAAATAGCTAAGATCACTACTGCTCCACAACTCTTTAGTGAATATTTTCTAGAGAATACCAAAAACTGATGAATAGATGACTTAGTAGCTTAGTGCATTAGGATGTGAGCTGATGCTACAGTTTTCCACATGTGATCTCGGCTTTGCTGCAATATGAAAATGTCGTGGGAAGCTCAGGCGCGATTCCTTAGGGACTGTATTCTTGTGTAGAAATTGTCTACACTCGTTTTTGAGCTGTGTCATGCCAAAGGCAACATTTACGATGGCACGTTTGTACTACATTCTTAGATGAGCTATATATATTTCTCACTTATTTATTGGGCTTATGAGTACTATTAGTGTCCTTCCTGTATCAAATATTGCATTTTCAGTTGAAGCAAAAAGCAGTTTGAGTTTCACATCAAGGCAAGCGTTCAGATCAGCGCGAGTAGATAGCCTTACTGATTGACTTGCCATTGGTGGCTTCATAATGAAAACTATTGAAGTAAATCATTTAAAATCATTCCCAAATGCTCAAACTGAGCGTCTTGATAGTTTTATTTCTCATTCCTTAGTGCCATTATCTTTCAGTTTTCCGCCAAGTACCCTTTAGGCTACAGTTTCACCAGTTGCTCCCAGAAGTGAACCTTGTACCCTCTACCATCCATAGTGTACCCAGGATCTTGTTAAAGGATAACATAACTTGTAAATTGTAATGGAGAACTCTTGCTCTTTAAACCAACTTCTGAAATTTGATGCTTGCCACCGTGTGAAGCCTTGCATCCAGGCAGAAGGTGGTCTGAAAATTTAACCAAGAGGCAGCACACTTTCAACCAACAGCTTCTTTAATTACATGAATGAGCAATATGCAGTTTTCATAGAGCAATCAATTTTCCTTTACTCCTTAATTATGGAAAGCAAGGAAAATGCTTATTTACTTACTCTCTAAAAATAGGCTGGCCTTCAGTAGCCAAATTTTTGAAGTGAAGCTAGTTCATATTTTTAAAACTCAAGACAGATTATTGGTGCTGCGAAAACTGAACAACTCTTTCTTTGTCCACGAGAAACAGAGCAAGCAAGCAAAATAACTCCCTCCCCTTAATTCTGTAAGATAAACGGCTTGTCCAAACAAGCAGTCATTTGGGCCACTACCCTGAGGTGGGAGCATACTTTGGAGGCTCTCATGCAACTACCTTAATAGCCAAGTACATGCACCTGCCTCACTCATGAAATGATACCTGGACTTTTAGGTGTTAGAGGAACCATCTTGCCATAGTAGAATATGTTTGAGATTATGCATTACAATCCTCTTTTTGAATAACTAATGCTTCACATCAGTATTCTACACATCCTGGTTTTAAAATGCTAGCTTATTGTTTTTTAAAACATTAATCTAGCACCACCGAAATATATTTTGGAAAAAAAATCAACTTGAGAAGGCCAGGCAAAATCCAATTTTCCACAGTTAGCAAAGAGACAAATTCCATCAACACTTGAACACTATAACATAATCAGTGTTTCGGTATGTGAATGCTACTCTGGGAATGCACTCTTGTGTGTATACACAGGGCCAGAAAGCAACATTAAAACAGTCAGGATAACTCTGGTATATCAGCCGCACATCAACTAGATCCTTAACATATATCAAAGGTTAGAAAAAATGGCTACGCATTAAGGTTTTGTCTTTATTTTTATTTTTTTTAAATATTTCAGACTGTATCAGTTGTCAAAAGCAGGCAAGCTCTGCGTCCCAGCCATGAATGTGAATGATTCTGTTACCAAACAAAAATTCGATAACCTCTACTGCTGCAGGGAATCGATCTTGGATGGGTGAGAAATACAGTATTTTGGGGTTTTTTTGGGTTTGGAAAGATTTTGTATGTAATTAACATGTATAACTTGTGTATGCTATCCTCTTAATTTCAGCAGAAAAACAATAAGTGTTTTTAACTGAAACAGAATTTCTTACCTGCTAGAAAAGCCTTGTTGAATGGATGAGACTGGTTTTGCTCTGTTAATATTTGCAATTCAGGATGTGCACCTGTGTGCACAGCAGCACAATCATTGCTCATTTTGGGGATTCTGTGTTTGTTTAATCAGTGTCCGTTGCACCTAAAAAAAAGTATTTTGCCCTTACTCCTGAATAATTCTCAATCATCGGATCGCTGCACATGTTCCTTTAAATATGCTTTGTTTACCTACTGAAGGGAGGGTTTATAATCTATAGGGTAGTTGCAATCCCATCAGATTGGAAAATAGCAAATGTAACTACTCTTCAAGAAAGCAGGAATGTAGAAAGCAGGAAACTACAGGCCAGTTAATTAACATCTGTCAAACAATCATGCAGAATCAGCATGGTTTTGTGAAAGGGAAATAGTGTTTGACGATGTTTATTAGAGCTCTTTTGAGGAAGTGACAAGCAATGTGGATAAAGGGGACTGTGTGGATGTGGTGTACTTAGATTTCCAGAACGTGCCACATTAAAGATTACTACACAAAAGAAGAGCTCATGGTGTAGGGGATGATGTATTAGCATTGGCGCTAGCTAACCAGAAACGAGAGTAGGCATAAATAGGTCATTTTCAGGTTGGCAAGATTAAATGAGTGGAATGTCACAGAAATCAATGCTGGGCCTCAACTATTTACAATCTACATCAGTGACTTGAATTAATGCTAAATTTTCTGATGACACAAGGACATGTAGGAGAGTAAGTTGTGAAGAGGTCATAAGAGTCTGCAAAGGGATACAGACAGGTTAAGTGAGTGGCCAAAAATTTGACAGATGGAGTGTAATGTGGGCTAATGTGAACTTGCCCACTTTGGCAAGAAGAATAGAAAAGCAGCGTATTATTTAAATGGAGAGCGATTGAGATACAAAGGGATCTGAATGTCCTGGTACAGGAATCACAAAAAGTTAGTATGCAGGTACACCAAGTGATTAGGAAGGCAAATGGGATGTTCTTGTTTATTGCAAGGGGAATGGAATATAAAAGTAGGGAAGTATTACTGTAGTTGTACAGTTGTGGTGTTGGTGAGACCACATCTGGAGTACTGTGTACAGTTTTGGTCTCCATATTTGAGAAAGTATATAAATGCATTAGAAGCAGTTCAGAGAATGTTCACTGGACTGATTCCTTGGATGAAGGGGTTATCTTATGAGGAAAGGCTAGGCCTATATCCATTGGAGTTTAGAAGAATGAGAGGTGATCTTATTGAAACATATAAGATCCTGAGGGGACTTGACAGAGTGGATGCTGAAAGGATATTTCCCATTATGGGAGAGATGAGAACTAGGGGACACGGTTTAAACATAAGGGGTAAAATAAAAACAGAAAATGTTGGAAAAACTCAGCAGAGCTGAAGAAGAGTCAGACGGCCTTGAAACGTTTACTCTGTTTCTGTCTCCACAGATGCTGCCAGACCTTTTGAGTTTTTCCAGCATTTTCAGTTTTTATTTCAGATTTCCAGCATCTGCAGTATTTTGCTTTTATTTTTTATAATAAAAATAAGAGGTCTCCCATTTAAGACGGAGATGAGAATTTTTTTCTGAGGTTATTAGTCTTTGGAATTCTTTTTCCAGACAGCAGTGGAGGCAGGGTCATTGAATATTTTTAAGGCTGAGTTAGGTAGATTCTTGACTGACAAGGGAGTCAAAGGGTAGAAGGGATTGACAGGAAAGTAGATCTGCCTCAAGTGGATCAGCCATGATCTTATTGAATGGTGGAGCAGGCTTGAGGGGCCGAATGGCCTATGTCTGTATGTAACCTTTGAGCATGTGGAATTATTTCAATAAATGCCGAATGCAGAACATAGTAATATTCGATTTGATTAGAAGTCCTTGGATGAGGGAGCTCAGTTTTGATTTTTGGATATACTTAGCTGCTTGTATGTAGGTTATTGTGCGCCTCCACACCCCACTTCCCTCCCCATCATCCGATCTCCTGATGTGAGACCCCCGCACTGAGTGGAAGCAGTAAAGGAAACTTTATTTGCTAAAACTGGTAGCCAGGATGATCAGGCATCAAAAAAGGAACAGAATTGTCATTCAGCACTAACCTGAATAAATCCAGCAAGTTTACTTTAATGTTGCCCTTGGTTGCATGAGATTCACGTGCCTGGAGCTGGGGACATTAATACCACAATAAAGCAGCCGTTAAAACTAACAAAATATTGAAAAATCATCTTGAAGCCCCAAACTCTTGTTAATTCAGGGTATGAATTGAAAGTGTGCTGCGACATTGTTTACTGTTCTCCCCTTGCCCAATTATTTGCTTCTCTTTTCACCTGAAGATTCTCTGATGGTGGACATGTCTTTGCTGGTTTCAGCTGACCTCCCAAGCTGTTATTTTTTGTGTGAACTTAGGTTATGTGGCAGACAGGGTGTTGGCATTGTGCTCGATCCCAAATGCAAGTGCCTTATTTCCAGCAGGAATCACTGGATAGGGATCTGGAGCAGGGGCTGCTGCTTTGCTAGTTTTATTGTTCTTTCCTAGCTCAGGGACATGGACCATTTCTGCCTCTGTTCTGCTGCACCAGCTAACATCAACCAATCCTGCTGTCAGGGGAGTGAGTTCCCTTGTAGAATCCTAGCTGACGTAAGAGCTCCCAATGTGCCCAGAAGAACATGTATAAATCAAATTGGATCGCAAATCATTATTTTGGTTGAAGTTACAAACCTGCTATTCTCACACAGTTCATAAACTATGAATCTCATCATCTGCTTCTCTCCTGTTGCCAGCTTAAAGAGAACAACAGATGTGATGTTCGGTGGAAAGCAAGTGGTGGTGTGTGGATATGGAGAGGTAATGTCCAACCTACCGCCTATTATTTCTGTAAATAAATGGACACTTTAATTTACCTGATGGTTTTTAATATTTAGTTTTATAACCCTGTTTGCAATCCAATTTTTGTATTAAATATTATCAATCAGCACTCATTCCAGTTAACTGCAGATTGCTGGTCTTGATTTTTGTAATTTTTGCATGGTCATTATGCAAATATTGGATCATTGGATATCTGATTTGTAAGCTGTTCTGAGAGCGCATTCCTGTTGATTTGGATTCTGTTGCTGGTGCTGTGGCAGCTATTGTACATAAATGAAAAAGTGTTGCAACTTCTGAACAAGCTATTATTGCACAAAAGTATTGAGAGTCAGTGCCCCTCGCAGAAAGACAGCAGAATGATTCATGTATTACATGGTCCTTCATTCCCATACTTTCTTTGCAAATGCAAAAGTGAAATAACCAAAGTTACGTTTTTGGTGTTAGGAATGCACTGCTAAGCACTCCCTCAGCCCCTCCCCCTTTCTTTGTCAACTTGCATGTGTGGAAGCTGTCGCTAATGCATCTCTTGTAGGGAAGTTGGTTGTTGCATTAACATACTGTAATTAACCTAGAGAATGTGTTTGTAAAAATAATACCAAAACAAATGAAATGCAGCTTGCCCCATGCTTATTTTCTGTATCAGGTAGAATGATGAATGCAGTAATGAGAATGTTGTATCAGTCACTCCTACCTAGGAACCCAGGCAAAGCTGCAGGTGTGGAAGATGGCTAACACAGAGAACTGTCAGAATAGCAAGAGTCTTACTTTACTGGCTCTGAATTTAGAGAAAAGAAAGCAGCATTAGTAACTGCTGTTAAGAATGCCGGTTCAAGAGAAATGGCTGTTCGAAAATTAAGAACAAATGCTGTCTGTCAGTCAATTGTTACAGAAGATGTGGTGCAAAGCTTTGTCACAAATTCTGAAATGTTAGCCTGCCTTTCTCATTTCGATGTGTTCAAGGGGAAGGTGGTAAACAAATGAGAGTGAAAGGAGAAGAAGGGTTAGATGAAGAGAGGGTGGCATGGACCAGTTGCATTGAATGGCCTGTTTCTCTGCTCTTTGTTCTCTTCAATGCTATGTAGATAATGGCTGAAATTTGCTTATTTCCTATATTTTCAATTTTCATTTCAGATTTCTATCCTTTGTTTTTTTAAAATATTCTCTTGCAGCCACTTAAAATTTCGTTTGAACTTGCTTTTGAAATAGTTTGCAGTAAACCGTGTATCAGTAAAAGAGTTCCATAGATCATATTTGCTGTTCCTCAAGCTGAAAAACTGTAAAGAAAAAAAGAATAATAATGCAATTTTTAAAATATGTTTTTATAGGTTGGGAAAGGCTGCTGCGCTGCTCTGAAGGCACTGGGTGCTATTGTGTATGTGACAGAGATCGATCCAATTTGTGCTTTACAGGCTTGGTAAGATGGCTGTTTTCACTGGTTTTTGTAGCTCCATGCTCAAACTTCACCTATTTTTGGCTAAGGGAACCGGGGACTAGCAGACCCCTTCGGGTGAAACTGAGCTATGTTGAGTACTTAGTTATGGATTAAATTTCTGCCTTGTTTAGCCTTTTTGCGATGCTTTCCTCTGAGAAAAACTATATCCAATTGATGTTCCTCAGTTTGGTTCATAATTGAATGATACAGGAAAACTTCAACATTGAAAGTGCGATTTCTTCTTTTAACTCCACGAATACTTTAGGCTGAGAATGATCCTGTGTTTAGGCACATTTATCTTCATCTGCATTTGCTATTAAACCACAACTACAAGTACTTTTGCAGGTATCACACAAAAGAAAAGGAGGATTATTCCAAAAGCTAAATTAACTTTTTTTGGTCATGAAAGAGTTTATACTGGGGAAAAAATGCATTTATTTTACTCTTTAGCAATTTTAGGCTTGTTTTTTGGTGCTAATGCTCACTCTTGAGCCCTGAAGATATGAGGGTCAACATATAGTTTTATTAGCCAGGACGTCAAAAATGAAGCTGGTCTTTTCCTCGCCTAAAATCAACATCCTCCCATTTCTAGTAGGTGTCACCCCGGATATCAATCTTGCTGATCTTTTTCTTTCCTAGGCCAGCTTGTGTAGGCCAATTTTAGTGTTCCAGCGGGGAGACACCAGCTAATTTCACATAAACCAGTGATCAAATCTGGAATCTTCTGGTCTGCATCATGTTGGATTGATGCAGCTGCACAGTTAGCCCACAGCAACGTTAAGTAAGCCTTCTATAAATTACGCGGCCACCAATCTGACATAGAGAAGACCTTCTAAGCAAATAAGGTGGATCTAAGATATGCTTCTAACTATGACTTCCCAGCCAGAAGCTAGAGCAATCCACTGCTGCTGTAGTAAGCTTCTGGGTGGGGTATAAGAGGCGGTAGGGAAGAGCAGGTGTACACTTGCATGTGTAGAGGAAAGAAAGCTGAACACAATTTTCCCCCCACTCTACACTCAAAAGGGACAAATTACGCTTTCCTCATGATTCAGTGAATTCTGGCTAGCCATTTTCCTAGGTTCAATTCCCTGTCCATGTTGTTGGCTGATCTTTAGTCACTGTGGTTCACCTAGGCCAGGGAAGGAAAAAAATCATCACAGGCTCTTGTTCTAACCAGTGACTACTGCTGTGAACGCGATGGTGTCCAGCAGTGATTTCTCATACAGATGATTTCATGAATATAATGAGGAATGGTCATTTGGGATATGCGCTAGAGGCAACTGACACCAGTGGAATTGTATCCCTCTAGGAATTAGTGGCTTCAGGTGGAAAGGAGAGAAACCTGGCAGGGAGAAGATAAGTTTTAAAAGTAACAAAATGACTAATTTGCAAATATTTTTAGTGATCTCTGAATCATGTAACAAAATGGCTGAATCCTATGGCGATATTGAACCAATCATTCAATAGATGACAAATTTATCATGAAAATCTTACATTTTTGTGCATTTAACTGATAAATAATCCCTTGGACCATTAGCAGTGTTTAATCAATCAACTTAATTTGGTTGAAGAGCATTTAACTCCTGATAATGCATGCAAATCACAGAAAATTAACCTCCAAGTGCAGCAAGCAAATTAGGAAGGCAAATGGCATGTTAGCCTTTGTTGCAAGGGGTTTGGAATGTAAGAGTAAGGAAATCTTTTGGGCCATTATATAGACCTTTGGCAAGACCATACCTGCAGAACTGTGTACCTTTTTGTCTCCTTACAACTAAGGAATGACATACCTGCCTTAAAAAGTGTGCGACAAAGGTTCACTAGGTTGGTTCCTGGAATGAGAATGCTCTCCTGTGAGGAGAGATTGAGTAGAATTGTCCATTATTCTCTGGAGTTTGGAAGAATAAGAGATGACTTCATTGAAAGTATAAAATTCTTAGAGAGTTTGACAGGGTAGATGCTGAGAGGCGGGTTCCCCTGGCTGGAGAGGATCGGTCATAGTGTCAGGATTAGAGGATTGCCGTTTAGGACAGAGATGAGGAGAAATCTCTTCACTGAGGGGTTGTGAATCTTTAGGATTCTCTACCCAGCAGGGCTGTGGATGCTCAGGCAAAAAATATATTCAGGATTGAGATCAGTTGATTTATGGACACGAAAGAATCCAGGAATATGACAATTGGACGGGAAAGTGGAGCTGATTGTAGAAGGGCTACCATGATCCATGATCTTATTGACCAGCCCACTCCTGTTCCTATTTCTTAAGTTTGTATGCTATCCAGTAATATTCAGTCCACCTTGACAGAACTGACTAAAGAGGCACACTACCTGGATTTCAACCTAAATGGACCTTTAAAACCATTAGGCCATCGGTTATCATTAACATTAGAAGTACGGTTTATCACTTTGTGAGTGCCATCAGTCTTCACTGTGATTTGATAAAATTATAAGTAGCTGACCCTTGTGTCAAAAGCAAAAACAAAATTCAGACAAGGGCATTCACTGCTTTATTTTTATTGAGAATTTTTTTTCCCTGTAGTATGGACGGATTTCGTGTGATGAAACTGAATGAAGTCGTACGACAGGGGGATTTGATCATTACTTGCACAGGTACTGGAGAGATACAGATGTAGCTACAGCATGCACAATGTCTTAATTAGCAACCCATTCTACCTAGTGTGCTTGAAAATATTGCTTTGGAAGTGAGCTATGGGATGGGGGAAGGCAAAAACCTTGGCACTCTGAAAATGCCCTAAAAATATGATTTGAAAAAATGAAATAGTGACAGAGGTGAGTCAAATATTAGGTTAATTTACTGAATGTACTGTTTAGATATGAATTGGATGCACCCCTATATCCGACTCTAGTAGAATTGGGGTTTTGCCACTCGGTTTCTGTGAATATTTAATTTAGTTGAAAAGCACAACCACAAATTTATTGCATTATTTTTTGTTTTCTCTTTTAAATTAACTTTTCTTTTGCTTTGTTACCAGAAGCAAGTGTCCAGTGTACTCTGGAAGTTGATGCACAGTGACATGTCATGTTGTCAAATTGACTTTTCAATGATTGATCATAATGATCGTAGAGCTGCTGATCATATTCCTCAGTAATCAACTGTGAATGAACACGCTTGTATATTACTAGCAATGATGCATCTTGTAAATTGCTCTTTATTTTGTATTTCAGGTGTATATGGCCATGACTATACTTACATATTATGTACTTATTTTTAAATGAATACGTTCTATCTTTAGGTAACAAAAATGTTGTTACTAGGGAACAACTTGACCGAATGAAAAACGGCTGTATTGTCTGCAACATGGGGCATTCCAACACGGAAATTGATGTGGTAAGGCAAGGTTATCACAAACTTGCACTGTGACATTGAACTCTTGAGAAAGCTGTTACAGCTACAGGGAATTGGGATTAAAACAATTAGCTCACGTGTGGAGCTAGCATGCAGACAGCCACAATTGGCCAATGACCCCTTCTATTTTGAGATTATAAAAGAATCATAGAATTATAACAGCACAGAAAGAGGCCAGTCGGTCCATTAAGTCCATGTCAGCTCTCCGTAGTGCAGTCCAGTCCAGTCAGGCCCACTCACCCGCTCGATCCCCACTACCCTGCAAGTTTATTTCCCTCCCGTGCCCAAAAGGCATTCCCAAAGTGCTGCGAGTCAAGGAGCTACTGGACTCCAACTCAACAAGGATGAAGTAACATATTTCTGATATGGACGGTGTTCATACCTGGAGAGGATCCCAGAGACAACAGGGCTGCCCTGCTGCCTCTGCCCTTCTAGGTGGTGGATGTTGTGGACCTGGGAGGTGCTACTCAGAGCCTAATGGATGCTAGCTCTGCTCTTAATCTATACTCAGCACAGTAGCAATGCTACTTGACATTATGATCCTGTTTAGTAAAGTGTCTGATGATACTTTTTATTTACCAAAAAAATTTAGCTTCATGATTTGCTATGTTAAAAGCTTTTACTAAATTAAGAGCAGTTATTGATTAAAATATGAATTAATTTTGAATGCAAGTAATTAGATCAGTAAAATGGTATATAGTAAATTTTTTTGTTTGCTTGTTTGTCCAATGGTTTTATTGATCTATATTTTGTAATATTCAGATCTGCTTATCATTGCAAACTCTCTATTGCAGGCTAGCCTACGCACTCCAGAACTGACATGGGAGCGTGTACGGTCTCAAGTTGACCACGTGATTTGGCCAGATGGGAAGCGTGTTGTGCTTTTAGCTGAGGTTTGTACACTTCGTTCTGCTTCTAGAGTAATAATCTGTACAGGAATAATTTCAAGGTAGCTTACGCCAGTTTTATGGATGATAATATTGAGAGTACAAAGCTGCTGGGAATTACAAGGCAGACATATACTTTTCTCCATTGCTGAAGACAGAGTTTTACCTGGATGCAGTTCTATTGGTGCATGCAGCCCTCCGATAGCTTATTCAAACAGCCTTTCGGCTGTTTCAGCAAGCACTGAAGTCGGAATTTTATACTTTAGTTTTTAAATGCAGACTAGGACCATTTCCAACCCCGAAAGTTTCTGGGGTCCCCCCACCCCCGGAAACCACAGTGCAATTTTCCAGGTGGTGGCCAATTAACAGGTTGCCTCAGGAGCCCCATCCAATTAAGGATGGTGGGTGTGCTGTGCAGGCAGGAAGGTCAGTGAGAGTGTCCACGGCTCTGGGCAGCTGGTAGCACTACTGGAAGAGGTGGGTGCTGCCACTGTAGGTTAGAGACAGAGAGGGTGCCTCAAGATGGAGGCACTCTTTGAAAACTTTTGAATGTTTAAAAAGAAAGTGTGCTCACAGCTGACAGGCCTTCATTGTGGAGGGGCATCCATCTGTGGCAGGGTTCAGAAAATGTAAATCACGAGCTTAAAGCTCCAGTTTTGTAGGTTTGCCAAGCGAGCCTTGAGAGTGAGAGATGGAAAAATCAATAAGTGGATCAATTTGGGCCACAAGCTTGCTTCCTAGCAACGGATTATAGAATAGGAAAAGATGAAGTCTGAAAGCAGGGTGTTGGCAGTTCTTTTGGCCTGAATTGTGGTGCACAGATATTGGGCTGGGAAACAAGCAAAGGTTTGAGAAAAGAAAGCACTGTAATTAAACCGATGACACTGTGGGACTTGTATCGAATCATTTTTGGGGATTGTGTGGAACTTGCAGTAAATAATTGCTGGAGAGGAGGTGACTGGTTGCTGCCCACACAGAAGCTTTGTAACAGTAGCTCATACCTGGTGCATTTTTCTCTACAGAATGCTTGTGCTGCCTGCCATTTCACTTGTCTGCCATATCAGCTAAGGAATAGTGTTCGGTGAAAACCGGTGTACGGTTTTGTATAAAACTGTACAAAATGCCAGTTTAATAAATTCCCTCCTCTTTTTTGCTTTAGGGTCGCCTTCTAAACTTGAGCTGTTCAACTGTTCCCACTTTTGTTCTTTCAATCACAGCAACCACTCAGGTAAATGACTAGATGGGAACACCAATAAATACTTTAATTGCAGTGCAGCAGAGCCCTCTTGTAATCTGACTGTTGGTATTTTATTCCAAATAACCTTGTATCTCGTGTATTCTGTATATTACATTTTCGCCAAGTGACAGCTTCACTCACCTTTCGGGCAGCACTGCTCAGAAATGAAATACAAATGTCTTCTTTCTCTAAAACATTATATTTGACAAACGCTGACAGCTACCCAGTAATAACTGCCCTGTTAAGTGAGTTCAAAAGCAAGCATCAGTTGAAAAAGCAGATCCCTGGTCTCCTTGCCACTAGACCCAGTGCTCTCATGTTGCAACTACCAAGGCACTAAATTTGTTCAATGGACAATGACGAAATATAAGCAACAAAATTTAAATAATGTTTTACAAAAGTGAAATGCCCAGGATATATGGCCTTATACCAATCCTGTTTATCACATATAAGTTAATGACATGTACTGATTTCTGTGCAGGCACTGGCTCTGATAGAGCTCTACAATGCTCCTGAGGGGCGCTACAAACAAGATGTGTATCTCCTGCCTAAAAAGATGGGTAAGACCATAAGACATAGGAGCAGAAATTAGGCCATTCGGCCCATCGGGTCTGCTCCGCCATTCAATCATGGCTGATAAGTTTCTCAACCCCATTCTCCCGCCTTCTCTCCGTAACCTTTGATCCCCATACCAATCAAGAACCTATCTATCTCCGTCTTAAATACACTCAATGACCTGGCCTCCACAGCCTTCTGTGGCAATGAATTCCATAGATTCACCACTCTCTGACTAAAGAAGTTTCTCCTCACCTCTGTTCTAAAAGGTCTTCCCTTTACTCTGAGGCTGTGCCCTCGGGTCCTAGTCTCTCCTACTAATGGAAACATTTTCCCCACGTCCACTCTATCCAGGCCTTTCAGTTTACTGTAAGTTTCAATCAGATCCCCCCTCATCCTTCTAAACTCCATCGAGTATAGACCCAGAGTCCTCAAACGTTCCTTATATGTTAAGCCTTTCATTCCTAGGATCGTTCTTGTGAACCTCGTCTGGACCCTCTCCAGTGCCAGAACATCCTTCCTGAGATACGGGGCCTAAAATTGCTCACAATATTCTAAATGTGGTCTGACCAGAGCCTTATAAAGCCTCAGCAGCAAATCCCTGCTTTTATATTCTAGTCCTCTTGAAATAAATGCCAACATTGGATTTGCCTTCCTAACTACCGCGTCAACCTGCAAGTTAACCTTAAGAGAATCCTGGACTAGGACTCCCAAGTCCCTTTGCACTCCAGATTTCTGAATTCTCTCCCATTTAGAAAATAGTCTATGCCTCTATTCTTCCTATCAAAGTGCATGACCTCACATTTCCCCACGTTGTATTCCATCTGCCACTTCTTTGCCCATTCTCCTAACCTGTCCAAATCCTTCTGTAGCCTCCCCGCCTCCTCAATACTACCTTTCCCTCCACCTATCTTTGTATCATCTGCAAACTTAGCCAGGATGCCCTCAGTTCCTTCATCTAGATCATTAATGTATAAAGTGAAAAGTTGTGGTCCCAACACTAAACCCCTGCGGAACTCCACTAGTCATCGGCCAGCATCCTGAGAAGGACCCCCTTATCCCCACTCTCTGCCTCCTGCCAGACAGCCAATCTTCTATCAATGCTAGTACCTTGCCCCTAACACCATGGGCTCTTATCTTACTGAGCAGCCTCCTGTGCGGCACCTTGTCAAAGGCCTTCTGGAAGTCCAAGTACATAGTATTGTGCTTTCCATTGTAGAGCTGCATCTTGGATAAAAAGAATTGGGAGGACTGAAATTATGCAGTGTATAGTGTTACTGTGGCACTAATAACTTAAAATTCTGGAGAAAGTTTCACAAATTTAGTTGTCCTAATAAGTATTTCAGTCAACAGTTGGGGAACACAATTGTCTGAGTTCCCAATGTTACTTGAATCAGTTATTCAACACTTCTTTCCAGCATTTGTTTTTCAATAAATCTTGTCCCCTTACAGATGAGTACGTTGCCAGTTTGCATCTGCCAACCTTTGATGCACACTTGACAGAATTGACAGATGATCAGGCGAAATATCTTGGCCTGAACAAAAATGGACCCTTCAAACCTAATTACTACAGGTAAACTCCCGTATAATAAACCCTGATATCAATGCACATATTTAGTGGAATTGTTTAAGATTTGCCATGTAAAGTTATTCGTAGGGCAGGATATTTAGGTCAGCGAGTGGGGGCGGGGCGAAACTCCCGACCTCACCCTGTGTCATTTCAATTTTCAGGTCAGCGGGGGCGCAGCCAAATCAGCTGTGCACCCGCTGACCTGCCAATGGCCTATTGAGGCCCTTAACTAAGTCATTAACCACATTAATGGACCTGCCTGCCCAACTTTAGGGTTGGTGGGCAGGCTGGGAGCCCTGGCGGGCTTCAGAAAAAGCACGAAACCTCATCCACTGGCAGGGATGAGGTTTCATGAGGGTTTTTAAAAATGTAATAAATGTTTGATTTAAAGTGATGGACATGTCGCAGCTCATCTGACAGTGTCACATGAGGGGACATGTCAGGGAAATTTTGGTTTTGTACCTTTACCACTTTTACTTCGGAGCCGATCTCCTTGAGGCTGCACTTGGCCTCAGGGAGATCAGTGCGTGAAAGAGCACACTCTCGATTGAGGGAATCCCCTCCTGCCTGCACAGAGAGCGCATAGCGCATCCTGGCAGACGTCATGCTGGGCGGATCTTAATTGGCCTGCCCGTGTAAAAATGGTGGCGCGCCCCCAATCGGGGGTGCCGATCGGAAGCGCGCCTGCCTGTGCCCGCTCCTGCACTCCCCCCCCCGCCCCCCCGATGGGGGGAGAATTCTTCCCATAGTATTTACTTGAAGAAACTAAATTGCCCCTGAGCACAGACTTTTGCATTGCAAAACATTGAACATCTTATATCTTTGTGTGTATGATTCTTTCATTACTGTTGTGACTCAAATTTCTGATGTGAAGCACTATATAATTGACAGAAACCCAGATATTCAGCTTTACCTTTGCTGCCTTTACCCAACTGAGCCACCAGAGGGAGCTCCTCGCACACGTAACATGATCCTTGCTTTCAAAAACTCAATGGACAGAATTTTCTGATTTTCTGCCTGTCGGGTGGGTGGGCCTGACCCAATCTCCGGCGGGCGGGGAGCTGATCCCCGCCGGAGAAGTGGGCCCTGCTGCCATTTTATGAGGGCGGGCCAATTAAGGCCCGCCCAACGTGACATCCGCCAGGAAGCGCTGTGGGGGGTGGGGGGATTCCCCAAAAGCGAGAGTGCGATCTTTCACGCATGTGCACGAAAAAGTGCACATCTCCCTGAGGCTAAGTGCTGCCTCAGGGAGATCGCTGACCGTTTGAAAAATAGAAAAAAAAAAATTCCCTAACATGTCCCCCTCATGTGACATGAGATGGGACATGTTCATAATTTACATAATAACTTTAATAAACTTTTTAAAACCCGACATGAAACCTGATCCCACCGCTGGATGAGGTTTCATGTTTTCTCGATTCCCGCCGGGGCTCCTGGCCGACTCACCAACCTTAAGGTTGGACGGGCAGGTCCTTTAATTACATAATTGATCCAGTCAATGGCCTCAATTGGCCATTGACAGGTCGGCGGGCCCGCAGCTGATTTTCTGTAGGATTTTCCCCTCGGCGATTTGGGGGCGGGGCCCGCTCGCCGAGGGGAAAATGATGCGGGATGATGTCGGGAGGAACCCCTGATGTCATCCTGGTCTATTTAAATCTTCAGGAAGGCGGGCGGACAGCGAAATCAGCTGGCTGCCCGCCAACCTGTCAGTGGCCAATTGAGGCCATTGACAGGCTAATTAACCTTGTTAAAGACCCTGCCCGTCCAACCTTAAGGCTGGCGGGCAGGCCAGGAGCCCCAGTGGGTTCCAGATTATTCATGAAACTTCATCCACTGGCGGGATGAAGTTTCATGTCCATTTTTAAAAAATTTAATAAACTTTATGTGTTTCTTATTAACATGTCCCACCTCGTGTGACATTGTCACATGAGGGGGACATGTTAATAATTTTAATGTTTCTCTATTTTTTGACTTTTCTTACCTGTCAGTAAAATCCCTGAGACAGCACTTTGCCTCAGAGCGCACTTTGACAGCTGGGGATTCCCTCCCCGCCCCCGCACAGGAAGCGCTTCCTGCCGGACAGGCCGCTGGGTGGGGCCTTAATTGGCCCGCCCACTCAACATGGCGGCGGGCACCGTTTCGGCAGCGGGGGTCAGCTGCCCGCCTGCCGCCAAGCCGGTGGGACCCGCACGCCCATCAAGGGCAAAATTCTGCCCTTTGCTGCGCCCCCGCCTTCCTGAAAATTTAAACGGGGTGGGATGACGTCGGGGGTTCCGCCCGACATCATCCCGCGTCATTTTACGTGTCGGCGAGTGGGCCCCGCCCCCTGCTTGCCGACGGCAAAAATTCTGCCCATAGTTTCATAAAATAATGGCTAGCTCCACATTTTGGGATCCAAAGCCGTTGGTTTTAACTCAAGAAATCCTAAAAGAAAGAACTGTAATCACCTCATTCAGTAACCAATATCAAGCCTACAATGAAACCTGATGCCTGGGTCCTCCTCATAAATGAGCACCTCACCATGTGGGAGTCCGGGTTGCAGAGGGGGGGGGTGGGGAAATGTTGACACAAATATTGAATAAATAAGCTGATGGAAACTTTGAAACATTGAGTTACAACATACCGCGAGCATTTCTGTGCAAGGACAAACACAAAATGCAGGACCATTTTTAAATTCTCGTGAAATTACCTGTTGGACGAGCATTATATTTGAACAGAAACAACTATTTTGGTGCTGATAATGATCTCACTGTGTTTTGTTTCAATTGCCCTACATTACTATATATATTATTTATCTACACACACATAGCCTGTGCTATCAGTTGCATTGTGTACTCTATAATCACTAACAGTTTGGTCAATATTCCATTGATTGTAGTGAGAAAAAAAAATTGCTTAGGCTAGTTTAGTGGAGCAACTTTTCGTGTAAAGAGTAGGATAGTACACACAATTATTTGTGCTTAAATGGAGGGGTAGGACTTATACACGCAGTGTTAACCATTAATGGAATTGTCAGGAGAGCTCCTCTTTTACACAGAATATTTTTTTTCCCCCCTGCAGGTATTAGATGGAGCAGAACCAAAATGATTGGAAGAAGGACCAAGTTGTCTGACACCTCAGTAGAAGAATGTATAGTAGGAGCCAGCCTAGCTGTTTAAATGCTCACTAAATGTATCTGAAGAGCATTTCTGCACTCCTAGGCATCTTATTCCTTTCACAGCCTGGTCTTTTGATTGCATATTCTTTTCTATACTCCTCCAATTATTAATGAGTGTTTTGATTTTCTAATTTACTGCCGGGAGATGTAACTGTCACATTATATTGTGTCAGTACAGTCTCCATGAAATCACTTGAGCCTGTATATGATTGATGTGCAAACAAGTAGTACTGTAATAATTTAAAAAAAAATTATCTTTATTTTTTTGCTTTGTCTTTCCTGTTTTGTTTTAGTCCAAGACCTGAGCTTTAAGCTCAGTTCAAAATGTTCCAAAGGATTTCCTTGTTTTAACTGTTTTTTTTTAAAACCCTTTGTTGGTGGCAATCAAAACCAATTTGGTAATTGTCAGTATAGTTGTATGATACTCATGTCTTTTCAGGAACCAGTGCTGACTGTAATAAATGATGAGTATCAACTTTTAAACCAACCCGATTCAGTACTAAAACAGTTGTAAATATCACTATGTAGCCAAAAAAATGTGAATGGTTTTGTTTATGCAGAATTTGAGTTCACCTCTCTTTCATGCAATGCTAGCCTTACTTATGCGCTTTAATATATTGACACCACTAGATGTTACACTTCAGGACACAAATCATTATCAATCAGGCAAGGAAAATTAGAAGCTTACATCTGCTGGTTTGACAGGGAAACTAATTTTAAGGTGTCAGCATTCTAATTCTAGACGGTTACATTTTGACAGAATCATATTAGAGCAAGTTTGTCATAAGATTGTGCCAAATGGAGTTTGTGGTGACAAGCACGAACCTCTGGTTGAGTCTTTTTGGCTTTATATTCCACAGACACTTGCTGTATACAAACAAAACATTTCAGCAATTATGTACTTTTTGTGATAGGGCTTTTTATTTTGCAAATGCTTTTTCTGGACCATGAACAAGCACTGGATTCTGCTGGTGACCTCTATTAATACTGTGGGTTTTATGCCAATGAGCCTCTAAGGTTGTATACCGAGCAGTGGGACCAGAAAATACTTTAACTCCAGTTACATGAAAAAGATATATTTTAAAAAAAATAAAGAATTTAAAAATCATTGTAGAAACAGGAAGGATTTTTCAATCAAAAATTGCTTCTGTGTTGTCTTATGGGAATGACTCTGATTTTGTTAATTTTGGATCTCCTGATATAGAAGCATAACATTAGAAGTCTGAATTGTAAAGCCTGTTTCCTAGCACCTTGTGTTCATTTGTTTAAAGCTAGATTATTAAATAGGAAGGGGAAGAATCTCCCTTGCAATATTTTCAGAACTGCTACTGTCTCAATTTGGAGCAATGTGTGCAAAACTAACTTGCTTTATTCGATTTGTGATGCAGATTTCATAGAATCATAGATCGTACTGCACAGAGAGATCATTCAGACCATCTTGCCTGTGCCAGCTATTGGAAAGTGCTATCCAATTGCTCTCACTGCTCCTCGCTCTTTCTCCAATGCTCTTCAAACGTTGCCTTTTTAAGTATTTATCAATTTGCCTTTGAAAGTTGCTATTAAATCTGCTCTCAAGTTAGGCAGCATGTTCTAGATCAAAAACAACTTGCTGCCTTTTTAAAAAAAAAACTTTCCATTTTTCTCCACCGGGCCAGTGTATTTATCCACTCCTCTTTTTGAATGCATTTGAATAAATTTACATGTCTTTTCTGATGGGCCTGACTCAATATTTCCTAAAAATGTTCTCACCATCCCGTTTGCTGTAATGAACCTGTATTTCATTTTCCTAGATTTCCCTTCATGTTGTGAACACACACAGTTTATGTAGACACCACCACAAAAATAGATGGGTTGTCAAAATGCTACTCTGAAATGGCAGCAAAGCAAATTGCTCAGTGAGAAATCTAGAGTTTGGAATCAATTCATCCCTTTTAACAGTAGGATATTGATCTCGCATCTGCCCTTATTGGGGAGGGGATTGTTGGACCTTGCTTGAGTTGCTAGGCAGCGCACCTTTTTCAGCACTCCATAATGAGGGTAGGGGAAAAACTAGGAGCAGTCTTACCAGCAATGCATCCTCTCACTGCCAGTGATGGGAGATCAATTGTTGAGAAATCTAATGCACGTTGCCCTGGGAACTAAAGTAGGAAATAAAAGCATGGTGGTGAACATTAGTGGAGCAGTCTTATTTTTAAATTAGGAGCTCTTGACCATAGTGTAATGTGAGCTGAGAGATGGCACTCTAGCTCCAACTTCCATTCATTTATCAGATGTAGCCATTTTTTTCCCCCTTCGTCATACATGCTATGTTTGCAGGGCTATATCATGAGCTCATTGCAGTGCCATACCCATGCCAGCTTCAGGTAAATGATTCCAAAAATGCCATCTGAATAACTGGTAACTAAACGTCTGCCCAATGAGGTTTAACATTTGATAAATGCTAATAGTGTAAAGCTATAGGCTGTGAAAACTTTGAGTGTGAATCTACCAATATTAATACATAAGAGGAGATAATAAATGGTCCTACTTTGACTATAATGTCTTTTTTTTTCTCAAAACTGTTATGATATCTCCTGGAATAAATAAGAGGAAGAGGAGAGAAAACTGATAAGTACAACAGTCCCTTTCAACTTGATGTTAAATGTTCCACCCCTCCCAATCTGGAAATGGAATTTCTAGTAGATCCTTTATAAATTGGAGCATCCCATCACGGTCCAAGTCAGTTTTTAAACAGGCACTGAGTATTACCATTAACAGGATTTAGCTGTATTTATATTTGCAGTATTGCTGGTGGAAATAAGCTGCTGCTTTTTATGTAGTACTGTAGAATTTGTGTATTATGTCTTAATAAATGTGAAAATTAATGTTTAATTTCACAAACTTAAGAGACCTCAAATTCTAGAACTTGTATTTGCTAAACAATGAATTGTCTTCCTGCCTGTTTTAAACATCTCAAACAGTAATCCATAATAAAAACAGAAAATAAAAACTGGAAACACTCTTCAGCATCTGCAGACACAGAGAGAGAGAGACAGAGTTAACTTCTTGAGGACTTATCAGAATGGGAAGGTGTTAAAAGATAGTTTTTAAGTGAGTGCAGAGCTGCAGAATAAGGAAAATAACACAAAGGTAGAGGGCAAGAGTGAATAAACGACAAAAGTGATGAATGGCAAGAGGTAAAGTTAGGTGAAAATCAGACAGAAGGGGATGTAAATGGCTTCAGTAGAGTAGCAGAGCAGGAGAGCAGCATGGGAGATCTGGCACTGAAAGGAAAGCTCCCATGGCCTAGGAGTGTGGCAGAGGAAAGACAGGGAAACCCCAGGGCTTCTGACCACCCCAACTCCTGGCTATGTACAGATGGTGTTCAGAGGTGGGCAATGTGGTGCTCTCATTGAATATTCACCCTGTATCCTAGCTTCGGTCAAACTTTGCCCAAAAGCCAATCACTGCTAATAAAAGGGTATGCATTGTGGCTACAGCATGAATCTGAATTGCACGATTCTAAGAAGACTGTAATGCCTCATTAATCTATACAGCTGAAAAAGAAACACAACAGACGTGCTAATTATATCCATCCATATATTTCAGCCAGTAAAGCTGGCTTCTACAGCGCTGTTAAAATCTTCTTTCAAGATAATTGGTACTTTTCTTCGTAAACCTGTGATGGCAGATTATTTTTATTAAAATTTCTTTACGCTTTAAGGAATAGGGTTTTGTTTTCTTGTATTGAAGTGATTTCTCCCTGCTTCAGCTTAATTATGGGGTGTACAGCTAAAGCATGAGCCAGGAAGATAAATATTTTGCTCTTTGGTTTCGCCTGTACTAAATTAAAGGAAAGGTAACTCCAAAGGTATTTGCAAGTGACCAATTTGGCCCTTTCCCATTGAGCACTGCGAAGATGCATCTTAGCAGTACCATGGGAGACAATGCATTGAAGAGACATGTGGCAGGAGGAATCCTGTACAGCAGATACAATTTGTAGCATGGGGATCCACATTGATGGTGTTTTAAGTGACGAAGGTTTTGTGTAGTTTTCATTTTGCAGCCTTTTCTGGCAATATCTGGTACACACTTGGAAAATCTTTTCTTCCATTCCCCCCCCCCACCCCTGTCACTCTCTGCTTGCCTCCCAACAACTAAACCCTGCCTCAGCAAATGTGATGATAACTGAGTGGACACTCTGAGGATATCCTTTCTTTATATGACTCCACTGGGTTTTCCCCACCCAGACAGAGTAAGAACCTAAGAAAGAAGAACAGGTGGAGACAAAACCACCTCTCGAGCAGCTCCTCTATCAACAAGATCATGGCTGAATTTCAATATCAACTCCACTTTCCCACCTTTTCCTGATATCCCTTGATTTCCTTAGAGTCCGAGAGTCTATTGACCTTGGTCTTGGATATAACTCGATGGCTGAACACCCACAGCCCTCTGGAGTAGAGAATTCCAAACAATGAATGTGTATGGAACTCAATGAATTAACTCTGTAGTTGAAGTTAAGGATTTTTAGAAATAATTATAGTCAAAATTAAGAGCAGGAAGGATTTCCACATGAGTATATATTTGCAGTGGATGTACTAGGCAATTGATTCTCTTGTAATTATGCTTTTGATGGGAAAATCATCAATACTGACCACAAACAGTTAAATAACACACTCCCTATCAGTTAGTGGTTCATTGAAAATCCAGGTTAGATACTCATTTAAGAATCAGGAGAAATAAGTTTTGAGAGTTTAATGGGCTTGCTGGAATTACCATTTCCTAATAAGCTTCATTAATGTGTTACATATGACAGATGTGGTCATAAGTCAGCGGAGATGGGGGATATGGCTGAGGGAGCTGAATGGTTTTGGTGTATCTGTACATGTCAAATACTGGTACATGTCAAATCTTGATGGAGACTTATTAAATATGTTAAGGAGATGTGAAAATGGGATAAAGAAATCCATTGTCTTATATATTCTACAGCATTTTGATAACATTAAAAAGGACTAATAATTGCTTTGTTATATATCGATTACAGCTACTTTTGGGGTCATCACCCTTGTATCACACAACATTGACAAAAAATAGCACTGGGTTTGTGAAAATATTGCTGCATACTCCTACCATGTGCTTTACTGCAGCTGTTTGTTAACTAAAACATTCACAATTTGTTCTTTTTGTGAATTTTCTTTCCATATGCACATGCTCAGTGTTTTGATTTTGTCCCCGGCTCTTAAGCAGCATCTTTAAGAAAGGAATAAATGGAAACAGATGAGGCAATTCCTAGAAATAAACCAAGTAACTTTCACAATACAAAATCTCTACTCTTCATTGAAGTATTATTGTACACTCTTCACAATGAAAACTTATCCTTTACGATTTAAACTGTAATGGATGTATAATAAATGGGCAACTAGCTTGCTAGGAGCAGTCCATTTACATGGGTGAATTTCATTTGTGATGAAAGACTTGTGATTCATTACCACATGTAAGGCGTATGAATTGCACACCTTTTTGTGGTTTGTGAAAGAAACCGATTAGTACCAGAACTAGTGCAATATCCTATTAACTTCTGTAAAAACCTGCAGAATTGTAACTGTGAACTTGGTGACTAAATCTTCACTGAAAGTTTGGACTATATATGTACTAGTGTATACTGTATTTTGGATGAATATAAAACACAGCCACTGAAAACAAAAGGTGTGGATGGAGGAAAGAACACTACCACGGCAGGATTTTACCATTTTGGTTTTCTGTAACTACAGTGATTTGAGACAGGAACATATTGTCACTGCAATATGATGTAACCTATGTCCTAATGCAAAGTCATTGTTGTCATCTGAACTGGATATTACATTTACAGAGAGTTTAAAATAGATAGTGCAGTTTCTTAACCGGTACTACTCATTGTTTTCAGCCTGATTTCTCAAAGGATAAGGCAATTGCTTGAAAAATCTAAGGGCCACTGGGTGAACCAGCAATGTAGATTCTTACTCAATTTCAGCTAATTAAAGAAATACTTGATATATTCAAAGTAGAGAATACATATTATTTGATAATTTTCTATTGCATACAACCTTTTTCATTGCTGTACTATGAAGAGTAGTAGATGAAAAATGTCATTAACCTTAATAAAGGTCTCCTAAACAATCACCATGTTTCATACGCACTTGTCTTTTCCATCCCATCCAAAAGTTTAATTGTGTTTTTTGTTTGTTGTATATTGTCTGTCTTGCTTCAGTGCTTTGAGACTGAAGGTAGTCCCATGATCAAATGCAAGTATCCTGTTAAACTTTTGATCATGGAGCTGTTTCAAGATAAGCTGTTTCGAGATAACCTGTAACCCAAATCTTTATTGGTGACTGCAGATTTTGGTAATGGCTCTATCAACCATGAAGGTCAGATGTGTTTTGAGTTCCAATGTAGTTTATGGCAGTACTAGATTTCCTGTTGCTCTGTGCACTGTCTCTTGTTTACTGATCACCTACTGCAGCAGAAATGTGCTGGTGCTTTTGCCTTTTGCTCAAGCAACAACTTTATGAAGGTAATACAACATATAATTGACATCAGGTTAAAAATTTATAAACTTTATTGATTCTGAAAGCTACAGGTTTAGCATATTCATAATACTATATTCCTACAGAAGCAATAATTCACTTCAGGTAACATACTGGTCATAATGTGCTTTGGGATATTTTGAGAGACATAAGGCACTTTATAGTTGCAAGTTTGTTGTTCTACCTTAATATTGCTAAATTTGTTTAAGAAGTAAGTAACCTTGTTAATTCCTCCCCACATTTTCTTTTCAGTTTGTTCACACAAAATATTTTTGCTGCTTTCCTCCCATGGGGAATTTGAAGTACTTATTCTCCCCTCCTTTATTTTTTTAAAATTCATTTGGTTAGGCCAGCATTTGTTGTCCATCCCTAGTTGCCCTTGAGAAGATGGTGGTGAGCTGTCGCCTTGAATCATTGCAGTCCCTGTGGTGTAGGTACACTCAGTGCTGTTAGGAAGGGAGCTCCAGGATTTTGACCCAGCGACAGTGAAGGAATGATGATATATTTCTAAGTCAGGACGGTGAGTGGCTTGGAGGAGAACTTTCAGGTGGTGATGTTTATATGGGTGTAAAAGATTTGTCTTTCCCTACACAGATTTGTAGTTAAGTATAACATTTATAAGCTTCTAACTAGCACAAACTTCAGTGACACAAAGCCTCATCCAAATAACACGAGTTCAGAATTTATTACTTGCCCTGTATGCAATGTTTTTTTAAATTATTGTTGCACCCCTCAATTATTATTAGTATAACTTGTTACTGGTGGGCATGTGATATAGGCCGTGGTGCATCTTGCTTAGTGAGATTCCGTGACAGCATACTTCCCCGTCCATCTATTCACCATAACCCTGAAAGCCTCTTCTCTCCCCAAAACCTTATCAGATGTGCTTCACCCTTGTGCTACAAAATACAAAGCAAACTTATTCTCGAGCCTTTTCCAATACCAACTAAGACACAGTCACTAGGACTCCTGGCAATGTTGGCTACTCCACCCCCTCCATTTTCTCCCTGTAAGAAAAGCTTGCTATCTTCTCCTGAAGCTATGATGATGTAGAAATCATAGGTTTGAAGTAATGTGCCATTCTGTGACACAATGAGTCATGCAATTCTGACCATTGAGTCATCATCCTGTATGTATCAAGGCTGTTGCACAAGCAGGAAGGAATGAGATGGCCATGAGAAGCCTGCCTTCATTTAATTTTTTTTCTCTTTGTAGTAAGATCATTTTAAACCAGGCATTAGTATGCTTATAGAACATCTTGCTTAGTGAGATTCCGTGACAGCATACTTCCCCATCCATCTATTCACCATAACCCTGAAAGTCGCTTCTCTCTCCAAAACCTTATCAGATGTGCTTCACCCTTGTGCCAACAAAACACAAAGTAAACTTATTCTCGAGCCTTTTCCAATACCAACTTAGAACATTGCGTGAAGAATGCTGCTCAGACTAAAACTACAAGGGCAAAAAGTGAACTAGAAACAACCACAATAAATAGATTCGGAGAGACTTGATATCATTTCATGGGCTGGAAGGGTAAATGATACCCCATCCATTCCTATTGTTCTCCTTACCAAGATCAGAAGACCCAACTTTCTTGACTTTCCAAATAGCCCCAAGAAAGGCAGCATCATTCAAATACCCTACTACAGCTGGATTTATTTAGTTGTCCAGGGTTTGTTCCTCTGAGCTATCACATTGAAAATAGTCAGGCAATAGTCTGCCTGCTTCTCTGTTACAGAAGGAAGGCTTAGCTGGAATTGGAAAGACTCCCAAAGCCTTTGACTGACTTGAGAAACCACTTTGACAACATTCCCAGCCAGACTAGTTCAGTGAAATCCTACCATGCATAAAGATAAGCGAGAATAAAATGGTGCAAAAAAGTTTATTCAGAAATATTTTCACAAGGTATAATCTATCAAAATAATACTGTTAGTCAAGATTATTTTCATGTGCAAAAGCTAATATTTTAAATGTGTTGTGTGGGGTTCTATCTGATTAATGAATGAAATTGGACATAACATTAAATAGATGTAAAAGCAAAATACTGCAGATGCTGAGAAAATGCTGAAAATACTCAGGTCAGTCTGCTCAACACAAAGCATCTGTCCATTCTTTTATCCATTAGACTCTAGCCAGTGTAAATTTTATATGCCATTCATGTTAAGCCATCTTGTTATTGTAAACACAGCATTTTTGTATTTTAATGTTGTTTTATGGCTGCATGCTTTGATTACACGTAGTCCCAAGGCATAGAATCACATGCTTCCAAAGAGCATGCCAGAAGTTGAAAGACCGATTGATTTGTAGTATTTGAGGTGGAATAACGGTTTGAGAGGTGGAACAGAAGAATCTTTCATTCTCGGCAGCAAAGTCACAGGTTTTAGGCTGAGATTCTCCACGCTCTGATCTCAGTTTATCAAGGGCACTGCTCTTGTGTATTTCCATATGCAATAACCCTGTCCCGTTGAGCATAGAGAATTCAAGTGAAAATTTCAAAGTGTATTCAGACCCAGCTGAAAACTGGGTTTTAATTGATCTCTGCCGTGCAGTGGTGGGAGGAGCCCCTTAGTTGGCTCAAGGGCAGGTGAACCACCTGACACCTGCACCCTGGTGGTAAAATACCAGTGGCGGCAGGCATGGCATTGCTGCCATGGTACCTGACTACACCAGCCGTCAGCTTCCTCCCGGGGTATGTAAAATTCCAGCTCTTGACTCTGGTTCTCACTCCGCTGCTGCTGCCAGGCCTCCTGAGTATTTCCAGTGTTTTGTTTTTATTTCAGATTTAAGGCATCTGCAGTGTTTTGCTTCAATATTTATAGAGTGCTGTTTTGGACTCGGGGTGTCATTTCACTAGGATCAGAAAGTCAGTGCGGAATATTCCACTGTTTCTGAAGAACTGATCTTGATGCTGCCCTGTTGCTCTTTCAAACCCTCCAGATTGGCGTAAGTTGTATAATTTCCCTCTGTTTGACCAGAAGGTTCAATGGTCACAGTGGAATAAACGGCCATGTCTTCAGCTTCCCTGTCAAACTAAAATAAATACATAATTTGTGCTTGTAGCTGTCTAAAAGTGAACAAGTATATAAATATATATATATTTTTTTGACATTCATATGACATTACTCCACTATCAACATCCTGTGTAGTACCATTGACCAGGAACTTAACTGGACCAGCCATATACATACTGTAGCTACACCAGCAAGTTAAAGTCTGGGAATTCTGCAGTGAGTAGCTCACCTCCTGACTCCCTAAAGATTGTCCATTACCTATGGGTATAAGTCAGGAGTGTGATGGAATACTCTCCACTTGCTTGGATGATTGCAGCTCCAGAAACACTTGAGGAAACTCAGCATCATCCAAAAGTAGCCTACTCAATTGGGACTCCATCCACCACGTTAAATATTCATTTGCTCCATTACTGATGCAGTGTGGCAGCAGTGTACACCGTCCACAGGACACACTTCCCAACTCACCGAGGCTCTTTCTTCAGCATCTTCCAAATCAGCCACCTACCAGCTAGAAGCACAAGAACAGCAAACGCATGGGAACACCACTACCTGCAAGTTCCCCTTCCAAGATTTGAAATGAATCATGATTTGAAATTATATCGTCATTCCTTCACTATCACTGTGTCAAAATCCTGGAACTCCCTCCCTAACAGCACCATGGGTGTACCAACACCACATGGACTGCAGCAGTTCAAGAGGCAGTTCACCACCACCTTCTCAAGGGTAATTAGGGATGGGAAATAAATGCAGTCCTTACCAGCTCATCCGAATGCCAAGAATTAAAGATAATTGACCCTTTTATTAAAACTTAATCATAAATGGATGCTTAGGTTTGGTTCATGCATATATTTGCTGACTCTGATATTTAGCATTTCCAACATAATTTAGGTTTACCTATCTTTTCACACAAGTGGATCGATATGGACCTATTCTCGAGTATTTTGACCACTTACTAATTTTAAATGATTGAAAATCATTAAAAGATTGGAGATTTCACAGTTAACTATGAAGAAGTCTGAGTTGGAAACTATACTGCTTTCTTTATTTTTGTAAACAAAATGCTGTTGCAATGATACATCTTGAAGTGCAGGAGCTGGGGTGTTGGGTTGGCTGAGTACTACAAGTGCCATTACCACGTTATGGTAGGTGAGTGTATATTTGCATCATTTACCTTTCATTAAACAGTACTGTGGCAAATCGTGTACACCCCTTTCTGGAGTGCCACATTCATCCTAACCTCTTGCTTCAATTCATGAATGTACAGTTAAAACTGGTGTCCAGCAAAGAAGCTGGCATGAAGCAGCAAGATCAGCTGTGCAAATATGTTTAGCTTGCAACTCCGATCATTGCTGCAACTAGGTCAGTAACGCTGTAGATCTGTATCTCTATCTCTAATATGATGCATGTATCAACATCAGTTTTTATTCAGTGTGTAGTGTATCAATAGAAGTCCTGGTTATTGCAAAACTAAATGCTAGATGTGGAATGGCATATCTCACTTACCCAAACCTTAAACTTGCTAAGCACAGGCTGATTACAGCAAAGTTGGAAACTTCCGTGACCTCAAGCTTAATCTATTAAAATTGTATTGGCAAGTGCATACTGTGGCTACTTTTTTGTAGTATATCGTTTTGAGTAGAAGGGAAGGAAGAAGCAACAATTGGCAGAGGCTGATGCAAAATTGGACAGAATGGTTTAGAGGAGGATGATGAACGCACATGTTGACAAGACAGAAGTATAGTTATACATATGCAAACATTCATAAATAACAATAGGCCCATTAAGCCTGTGCCAGACTGTCATGCAGTCTCCCCCTTGCTTCCTTTGCTTTTCATGGAAGAGCCTAAGGCCAATTTAAGAAAAAATGCCCTGGGAAATTCCTCTAATCCCCAAGACAACCTAACAAGATGCAGGAGATCACAGTGATTGGAATACAGTACTTTCCTTTTATCGATTATCATGTCAGCCTACAGTTAGGGAAATGGTTCAGTTCTCTTTTGCACATTTGCAGCCAATCCATCTCACTGAATGAGCCTACATCTTGTCCCATAGGGCAATGATTCTCAAATGCCTTCTGGCATCTAACCTTACGTAACTTTTACTCATATCGCTTGATCCTTCCTAACCTACACAACTCAAATGGCTGATCTACATTATTTTAAAAGACCACCATCTAATCTCCCCATTGAATTCATTTTCCTGAGTTAAAAAGTCCTAGCCTATTGTGGTATCTAAGGATCTTTATACCAGTATCAACCTTTTCTAGGGCAATGCCCTAACCCAATATGTGAGTGAACCAACATTGGACACAGTATTCTAGATGGGGTTTAGACAAGGATAATACTTTATTTTAAATTTTGTACCTGATCATTTTTTTTCTTTATTCTTTCCTGGGATGTGGGTGCCACTGGCAAGGCCAGCATTTGTTTTCCATCCCTAATTGCCGTTGAACTGAGTGGCTTGCTAGGGCATTTCAGAGGGCAGTTAAGAGTCAACCACATTGCTGTGGGTCTGGAGTCACATGTAGGCCAGACCAGATAAGGACGACCGATTTCCTTCTCTAAAGGACATTTAGTGAACCAGATGGGTTTTTAATGATAATCGCTGATAGTTTCATGGTCATTATTATTGATACTAGCTTTAAATTCCAGATTATTAAAATGAATTACTTGAACCCGTGTCCCCAGAGTATTTGCCTGGGCCTCTGGATTACTAGTTCAGTGACATTCCCATTACACCATCATCTCCCCTGGATCATCCTGGCAATACACCATAGTAATCTGCCTACTTTTGCTACAGCCTCATAGCACTTTTAATAAAATTTCAAAGAAATCTATGAAGCTAGCTCCTTCTCTCACTTGACAGACTTAAATTTCCAATTCCACATAATGTACCCATGCTTGATGTGAACCCTACCCATATTAAATCATTTATGCCTATTAAATTACATCTGTCATAGTGGGCCCATTTCTCTGTGACTTTTAGATTTACCTGTAATCTATTTCCCACCCAAATAACCTGCTGTATCTGCTTTGTATCATCTGTAAATTAATTTCCCTCAATACCTTCATCACTGATAAAGTGGTTTCTCTTTCCATCTCTATCACCAAACACAGCAGGATTCCATGAATAACTGGTCTCCATTGCCGGTAATAATAACCTTCTGTCCACGAGGATGCAATTAATTCTATACCTGACCCAAAATTTATCCACTGATACCATGGGTCTGTATTTTATTAAACTCACCAAGGCTCCTTAGACAGCATCTTCCAAACCCATGACCACTACCATCTAGAAGGACAAGGGCAGCAGATAGATGGGAACACCACCACCTGGAAGTTCCTCTCCAAGCCACTCACCATCCTGACTTGGAAATATATCGCCGTTCCTTCACTGTCGCTGGGTCAAAATCCTGGAACTCCCTAACAGCACCACATGGATGGCAGGTAGCTCACCACCGCCTTCTCAAGGGCAATTAGGGGTGGGCAATAAATGCTGGCCTAGCCGGTGACACCCACATCCCATGAATGAATTAAAAAATAATTAAGGAGTCCATCATGTAGCACCTTGTTAAAATCTTTTTTTTATTCTTTCAAGGAATGCGTGTGTCGCTGACTAGGCCAGTGTTTGTTACCCATACCTAATTGCCCTTGAGAAGGTGGTGGTGAGCTGCCTTCTTGAACTGCTGCAGCCCATGCGGTGTAGGTGCACCCACAGTGCTGTTAGGAGGGAGTTCCAGGATTCTGACCCAGCGACAATAAAAGAGCAGCGATACAGTTCCAAGTCAGGATGGTGAGTGGTTTAGAGTGGGAACTTGCAGCTGGTGGTGTTGAAAACCAATTTATATAATGTCAAGTGAGTACTTTAGGGAATTTGGAGCTTATTTAGGAAATAAAGTATTGTGTTAAATAATTGCAAAATAAGAGAAGTTGAACAATATCATTATCTTAAAATACCTTCCATTCTTACCTTACTGGTCAGGGTGGGGGATTGTGGATTTTCATTTTTACCTGTAAAACAAATAAAATGCGATTCACTTACAATAAGAATGCGCTCATTCATTTTGACCAGCTTTGTTCTAGTCTCATCTGAAATAGAAATCACTGCAAGAACCTCAACCCTGCTCTCAGTTTCACATTTTCTCACACCCGCCCACACCAAACCATCACGCTCTTTGAATCTACTATAGGAAGTTACTTCCTAACCACATGTCAGGTACTTGTTAACCGCATGACAGATAACAATTGAGTTGAGCAGAGTACACTGCAGTACCTCTTTGGCTTGTGCTGCCTTTCAACCTGACTAATGGATTACTACTTCTCCAAATAATTTCACCCCCAGATGGGTGACAAGTAATATTTCTGAAAACATTGTGGGATAGCGCACTGATTCAAAAGAGTTTTTCACTGCTTTCCAATGCAATTTTATATCTTGCAAACCAGAGGCTCCAACTAAGCCATAAGCTACAAAAAGGATTCAAAAATTTGATCAGAATCCACAAGATCAGATCACAGCCTTCAATGATAGACAGTGGGTGCTATTCAAAAATGCCGTGTGTGTACAATAATGAATTTACTTATAATATTTGAAGTTTAACAGTTTCAACCTTTGTTAAACTTTTTATAAAGTATCATGGAAGGTGGATGACAGAACAATTTTCAGCCAAAACATTCATATGATGATGATGTAATAGTATTTGAAACATTAAACATTCACTTTGTCCACCTCTTGGGCACAGTGCCAGTTGTGTGTATCATCTATAAGCTGCACTGCAGCAACCATCAAGGCCCCTTTCACAGTAGCTTTCAAACCTGCAACCTCTACCACCTAGAAGGGCTAGAACAGTGATGCATGGGAGCACAACCACCTACAGGTTCTCCCCAAGTAACACACCATCCTGACTTGGAAATATATCGCTGTTCCTTCACTGTGGCTGGGTCAAAATCCTGGAACTCCCTCCCCAACAGCACCGTGGATGTACCTACATCACATGGACTGCAAAGGTTCAAGAACGTGGTTCGCTACCACCTTCTCAAAGGCAATTAGGGATGGGTAGTAAATGTTGGCCTTGCCAGCGTCACCCACATCAAGAATAAATAAATAAAACCACAAGATTCAGCTGCTATTTCAATGGCTGAACAAGTTAAGATAGTGAGTTGCTGAGCTGTGTAAACTTGGCTTTATTCCTTGCACTTTTGTGCATTAGTTAATTTTAGAAGCATCTTTGTTGGGGCTTCACATATAACTTCAGCACCCCAGACATAGGGAGAGAAGAATCGGATAGAATTCCTGGCCCTGGAGGCCATCCAGGAATTTCTGCTGGAAATTCTGCTTGTGGACATTGGGTGAGAAGCTTCACTATGATACCTAGTGCAGTTGAATAGCCTCCCATAATCACTGCCTAGTCTAGGTGCTAAAGGACAACAGGCAGCTGTGCAATTGTCTTTTAACAAAGCATCAGTGTCTTCAGAATAGAAGGAAAGGGAGAGAGAAAGTGAAGGATTTGAGTGTCGGTAACGTAATCCACGCATTGGGTTTATTGCAAATTCTGCTACTGTGGTAAGAAATGACTCAGGATCTTGTGTAAAATTATATTCCACTGGATGACAAATTTCAGTGGAGTTCTCCTCCCGCCTAGGTTCCATCTATCAGAATGGAAAGCCTGCTTTATTTACTGTAGTTCTCATTATCTTTTATATTGATTATATCTCAAGTAAACAGTGACAAAATTGGTTTGGCTCGAGGGGATAGGTAGTCTACCCCCTAGTCCGAGGACTGTATTTTCCTGGTTGGGTCACGACCTTGATGTCAGCCCCAATTCCGGCTGGGAACCTGGGAGAGGCCTTGGTCACTTGTGATCTTCGGAGAGGCGGCGGAATTACGAAGCCATTTCTGGGGGAATCCTGGCTCAGTGAAGGACGGCAGGCAGGCTATGGAAGCGGGAGGCTCAATGGGATGCCCCTCAGCGGTTTCTGGATGGCAAATCCACCAGGAGATTTGGCACCACTGAGACAGGCAGGAGACCATGAGGGTGCCTCAAAATGGAGGTGCTGCCTGCAGTATTGGGAAAAATTAAAAATCGCACCTGGCCACAAGCTGTGTGGCCATCACTATGGCGAGGATACCGTCCACAGGGTGGCCTGTGACTGCAGCTGTGGCTAGTGAATTCTGGCAGGTCTGTGCTGGCTTGATCGAGTGGCGGCATTGATTACCTCCAGCCCTCCTGCCAGGAGGCCACTTGCAGTTGCTTGTCAGGCTTGGGCCTCAGTGGGGGTCCTGTCCGCAATCAAGAAGATGCCAACAACGCTATCACCCGCTCCCCAATTGTCCCATTAATGGGCCTAATTGGCTACCTGCTGCCACTGTGAGGGTAGCCTTTGCCACATTGACTTGGCTTGGGAAAGATCACCCGGAGGCGGGAACCATTCTGGGAACTGACCCAACGCATTATTTTGTACCTTTGCTCCCATTCCAGCCTCCTAACTCGCCTCATGGGAACTGACAAAATTTAGCCCTTTCTGCTTCCGATTGGAAAGCAGTTCTTCTCAATTTTACATCAACATTTTGTTATTGTACTATTCTACTAAGCAACTTGCATATTTATTGCAGAAAAATGTTTCCTTGGCTACTCACCCTCAGCTTTGGCTGTTTTCAGCCTTTTCTTTCTCAATATAAACAGAACCAGCAGCAATAAGATTAATAGTCCCGGTAAAACTGAGAGGATGATGTACCATGTTTGTGGGGTGATATCTCTAAAAGATTGAAGTGGAGTAGATGAAATTAAGACTGTGCACACAATAAAACAAGGGAAAATATCTCCACCAGGTAGCAGATTGTGAACTAAACTTAGGAATCGGTTTTTAATGTAATTATCCCTAAGATGTAAGGTGAGCTATGTTCTGGCGAGATCATCTCTCGCTGTTGAGGATGCACTGCAGCAACTTGCCAAGGATTCTTCAACAGCACCTTCCAAACCCGCGACTTCTACCACCTAGAAGGACAAAGGGAGCAGGCACATGGTAACACCACCACCTGTAGGTCCACTTCCAAGTCCCACACTTAACTGACTTGGAAACATATCAAGGTTCCTTCATCGTCGCTGGGTCAAAATCCTGGAACTCCCTTCCTAACAATACTAGTGGAATACCCTACACTACATGGACAGCTGTGGTGCAAGATGACAGCTCACCAGCCCCTTCGCAGGGGCAATTAGGGATGGGCAGTGAATGCTAGCCTAGCCAGCGATGCCTACATCCAGTGAATGAATAAAACACTGAAGTTGGGAAGGGAGATCAGAACAAAGTGGTAATGCATAGCTGACATATTATCGCCATCTGGATGATTGCTGGCAGGTCGTGTGACAATTTTGCTCCCTGGCTTTGATGTTGTTTGTATTGAATGGGAAGACAATTAATAGAAGAAGCATATGAGGAAAAGTATGGCACCAAAAAGGCAGCTGTGTGGCTTGTGGTAGTATTAAAGTTGGACCATTGCTCAGCATGTAATGTGAGGACAACAGTACTAGCTATTAACTATGACTTCAATCAGAATGACTAAAAGTTGTTATTTCAAGACAATTATTAAAATCTTACCTTGGGGCATCGCTGAATACTGTTGGATTTCCTATTTTTGCAAGTAAAGATGAATGAATAACTCAATGAGTAACTGATAATCATTCCCAAAACAACATAACTTTTGTCTCCATTACATAGCACTTAAGAAAGCAAACGCGGGGGGTTGTTTGGTGCGGGGGGTGGTGTGATGGGGGTGGTGTGATGGGGGTTCTGTGGTGGGGTGTGGTGTGGTGGGGGGGTGGGGGCAGCAGGCAGTTATGTGGCAGAGGGGACATGTTTTATTCATTCTGAACACTGGTTGTTTCAGTACCTGAGGCCAACCGGTCAAATTCTGAATGGGTGAACGGAGGTTGGTCGAATGGAGTTCTTTGTCTTTAATTGTCATGTCACCTTGTGAAAAGGAAGCTGAGCAAAAGGTGGATTCAGTTAGTGGTAGAAAAGGCAGGCAGGGAGTTTCAAAATGGAGGTGCTCTTGGAAGCCCCTATCAAATTAAAGAAAGCCCCCATCTGTTAGGGCTGTCACTGTGGAGGGGGATCTCCTCGACAGGAACGATTGTGACTGTGGCTGTGGCTCTTTCATCTCCACGAGCGGGGGATTGAGAGGAGGCTCTTTTGGCCTTCCACCTGCTGCCAGGAGATCGCGTTCAAGTAGCTGCTGGGCTCCGGCCTCAGCGCGAGGGGAGGGGGTGTGAGGGGATTGTGGCCCAACTCCAGGGAAATGCCAGTGGCGCGCAGAGGTGCCTCGGGGAGATTAGTTTTAAAGTTTAAACAGTCTAATAAAGTGCTGTAAAAAATTTTTATGACACGTCCCCTCGTGTGAAACTGTCACATGAGCTGGGACAGGTGCATTCATTTTAATAAACGTTTTTCTGAAAATTTTAAATCATTCATGAAACCTCAGCCCGCCCGTGGATGAGGTTCCAAGAAAAATGCGAAGGCCGCCTGGGCTCTTCGCCTGCCCGACAGCCTTAAGGTTGGACGGGCAGCTCAGCTGATTGCCGTAACCGCTTTTTAACAGGCCTTAGTAGGCCTTTGACAGTTCGGCGGGCGCGCAGCTGTGTCGGCTGTGCGCTCGCCGAACTGAAAACCTAAGTGACGCGCGGTGACGTTGGGACGCACGCCCGACATCACCCCCGCGTCATCTTACGCCTCGGTGAGCGGGCCCCGAGACAAAGGCTCTGCCCATAGAGATGTTTCCACTTATGACAGAAACTAAGGGTCTTAAATCTAAGACAATCATCAAAGTATCCAATATGGAACTCAGGAAGAAAATTCTTTACTCAGAGAATTATTAGAATGTAGAGCTTGTTAAAGGTGGAATTCACCACCACAAGGAGTAGTTGTGGCAAAAAAAATCATAGATGCTTTTAAGGGAAAGCTAGATGAACACATTGAGGCAGAAATGAACAGAAGGATACACTGAAAGGGAGAGATAAAGGGTGAGTAGGAGAGGCCTCAGGTGAAGCATTAACACCAGCCATTTGACCAATTATCTCTGCTCTGAGTTCTACGCAATGCCGACTGAATTATAATAATTTAAATTGGTTCTTACCTTCAGCAAATGTCAGGTTTTTTACCTGAACAATCTTTATGTCAGCTATTTTTACTGCTCCACACCAGTATTCCCCTTCATCTCTTCTACTAATGTTGCTCATGGTAACGGTAAAATTATGAGAATTATTAGTAATGATTGAAACACTCCCATTGTACAGATTTCCTATCATTCCATCAGAGTTGGCAATAATAGTGCATTTATTTACAGAGGTTACTTTACACAAGAATTTCTCATAACGTATCTCCTTGTCCGTGTACAGGCATGGTACAGTGGCGATATTTCCCCTTACACCACTGATCTCTGGTTGAGCTGGTTTCCATGAATCTGTTGGTAAACGGGGACAAAAAAGTCGTTAAAAGTTCAAAAAGAAAACATCTTTCATTGCACAAAATATAACAAACTAGCCAAACATTGAAAATGTCAAAAATATTTTCTGTTCTTTAAAGTATGAACAGATTATAGTCATAAAGCCCAATGTAATCATTGAAGGCTCCTGTGTTCAACTCCTGCTCATCCGAAACTTTTAATTTAATATTTCAGGGGTGTGTGGGTCTAAATCTGGTAAATTCTTTCTGTTCACTGTGACTGCGGTGAAAATGCTCAACATGGAAGGGTGAATTTCTGAAGCCGGATGCAATTGGACCTAACTCCAGGCCTGTTATACAGGAAAGAGACCTGAGTATACCTTTCGTTGCACGCTAAGCAATTTGAGTCTTAGTTGGCATTGCTAGAGCCACTGGGCCTGATTTTAACCCCGTGCAAGTGGATGGATTTGAATGAGTTAAAATCTCGCCCAGTGAGTTCAAATTGTCCACCGGGAAATTTCAACATTATTTTTGTGCTCAGCGATCATTCAACATCAAATGTTCTCATTTGGAACGAGTTTTTCATGCATGCAGCAGTGTTTTGCCATCTTTTGACAGCGAAGGTGATCAAAGGTGCTTGAAGGCACCGAAAACAAATGCTCAAAGGCACCAAATGCGCTCAGCAACCTGCATCGAAAAACAAGGAAATTAATTGCTTAAATAATAACCGAATTTATTATTTTTTTTCCATTTAGCCTGAAAAATCTTACAGCTATGCATGCTTGAGAGCACCAGATCCCCATCAGTTCTAAATTCATTTTGTTAATCTATTCATTGCCAACCTGGAAAGAAAACAATGCAGGACACAGGACGATAGGTGCGAATCTTGGCGTCCCTGGTGCTACCCTTGCACCCCACCCCCCCTCCTCCATTCCCGGCCTACGCTGCGCCACACCACCACCACCACCACTGCCACACTCAGCCTCAGACTTACACCCCGCCCCCACCCCAGTCTCGGGGCGAGTCTTGGGGCCTCCTCCACCTGCCACCAAATCTTGGGCCCAGGTCCCCGCTGATGAGTCTCTCCACCCTGACTTCCCCAACCCGAATACACACCCTTTCCTGCCGCCATCGCTGGTCCACGCTGGCTGAAAAGCTGGTAGCGGAGCAGGCCTTCATCGTCGCTTCCATTTCCTGCCTACCCCGTGGCATGAGCACTCCCGGGGAGTGGGGTGGGAGGAGAGGGAAGATAGAGGGGGCGGGGGAGGGGGGGGGGGGGTGGGGTGGGGTAAGAGGGGAAGCAACAAGGAGCGGAGTGGGTGGGGGGGGTGGTGAAAATGATGGGCAGAGAGGGTGGAGAGAGGAGAGGTGAAGAGGAGGGTGGAGGATGGAGAGGTGGGGAGGAGAGGGGAAAGTGAAGGAGAGGTGGAGGAGAGGGAGAGGAAGGGAAAAGAGGGAGGAAATCTGCTGCAATCCAGGGGTGCGACTGGAAGCGAGGAGGGAGATGTTGGGAAGGTGGGGTGGGGAGAAAATTACTCGGGGGAAGATGGGGAAGAAAACTGCTGCAATCTGGGGTAGCGGAGGGGCAGGGGTGTACTGTACTAGTTATAGGTTATGTATAAAAACATGAAACTAGCTTATAAAAACTTATGTTAAAACAGAGTCTTCATTTTCTAACGTTAGCTCAGTTTTAGGATGTTTGAAGCTATAGAAATTTAGAAATATGGAGAACAAACTCTATGATCATTTTTGGTGTCAGGATGCTTAAGGTAAGTAATTCTGATAATCACAAGTGTTTGAGCATTGCAGTTTAACAGCAATTGATGACAGTGTCAGTTGATTGTTACTTGTGATGCCAAATGAAAGCTAAATAATTGGTTTTGCAGTGCAATTGATGTCAAATGATTGCAAATAAATGCTGTTGAACACAAACCATGTCAATATTTCCTGGTAGGGTATGTAGGGCTCCAGTATATTCCTTCTTGGAGTATTAAGTCAATGGGAAAGAAAATTAGGAGCTTGGGAAATGGGCTGCCAATTCCTGATCACCATCTTCTGCTATTGCTGGAGACCAGTTACGCCTTAATTTGGGCCTAAGTTCATCACTGCCTGAAGCTAGATGCAATCTATGTGGCACACAGAATGGAGAGGCCCCAAGGACCTTCTTAAATTAGGGGAGGGTGGAAGGAGTTGATTGAGGGAGGGTTGGGGTGAGTACAAGCTGACAGTGGCTGCAGTCCTAATGTGCCAGCAGGAGGGGCACTCCTGCAGGTTTATTCCAAGGCCTTCACAGACCCTGCTAATGAATCCTAATGTGGAGCCTGAAAGATTAGTTGGAACTAGCGGTAAAACAACCTCCAATGTGTTTTAACCAATTAATGTCAATGTATTGCAGAAGGCTCATTTATATATTGATTTGACAATGCTGCTCATTTCATGCAATCACCATTGCCGGTCTTATAAATGGTTTGCTGAATTGTTCAGTGTCCTGGACACCAACAGAAATTAGGGATATTTTACTATGGAGACACACAGCAACTCACCAAGGCTCATTCGACAGCACCTTCCAAACCTGCGACCCTTACCACCTAGAAGGGCAAGGGCAGCAGCTCCATGGAAGCACCGCCATCTGCAAGCTCCCCTCCAAGTCACTCTCAATCCTGACTTAGAAATATATATCGCCGTTCGTTCACTGTCGCTGGGTCAAAATCTTGGAACTCCCTCCCTAACAGCACAGTGGGTATTACCTACACCACATGGACGGCAGCAGTTCAAGAAGGCAGCTCACCACCACCTTCTCAAGGGCAATTAGGGATGGGCAATAAATGCTGGCCCAGCCAGCGAAGCCCACATCCCGTGAAAGAATGAAAGAAACTAGGCTTGAGAGGAATATGATTTTAGGTTTATAGAAGTATAAGGGGAAAGGCTGTTTAGATCGGTTCATGGAAATAGATAGAAATGGTAGCATCGGAGGTCATTACTTGTGCACTGGGAGCTATGATAATACCTTAGTCAACTGAGCTCATATTATGCCCACACAGCCCCTAAAGAGCAGCCGCCCTGGTGTTACTCCACCCAGACCATATTATCAGCCCTATAAACAATCTTTTGCAAAATTCTTACCGGAGGAAATCTTCAGTAATATAACATCCAAAACATGGAAAGAGCCATGAAAAACACCCACACACAAGTATGTTCCTGTATCTTTCTCCCGAAGTTGTTGAATGGTTACAGAACTTAACCCATTGGTAGTAGCTATCGATGTCTTTCCATTAGAATTCTTGAACTGATGATTCCGGGTGCTCACTACAGGATTGCAGTTAGTTTTGGAAGTTGCCTTACACCATATGATGTTAGGGTATCCTAACTTTGCTGCCTGCGAACATTCCACAGTGATGTTTTCCCCCGCTGCAGCTTTCATCACTATCAATGCAGTTTGTGTCAGCAAAGCTGTTGGGTGAAATGTAACATCTTAACAAAGCTCGAAATTCAATCAATTTCAGGCAATCCTTTTGGCACAATACAAGCAAGTGCTTCACAAGGGGACAAACACAAGTCCTGGAAGGGACTGGAATCAAGAGTCTTAAAGCAGAGAAGGAGCCCATTCGGCCTATTGTGTCTGTGCCAGCTCTTTGAAAATTTATTGTCTGATTTAATCCCACACCCCAGCATCCCCCTTTCGTCCTCTTCAAACACATGTCCAACTGCCTTTTGAAAGTTCCTATGGAATCTGATTCCACTACCGTTTCTGGTGGTGTATTCCAGATCATAACAACGTTCTTTGTGAAATAATTTCCCCTCAATTATTCACTAGTTTATATTCCAACTATTTTATGTCTATTACCGATCCACTTGCCGGAGGAAATAGTTTCTATCTACTTGCTGTATGAAAATACTTCCTTGTTTTCAATACCTCGATCAGATTTTCCTTTAATCTTCTCTGCCCTAAGGACAATAATCCCAGTTTCTCCAATCTGTCGACATAACCTTCATCCCTGGGTATCATCCTGGTAAATCTACTCTGTACCCTTGCTAGGACCTTGGTATCCTTCCTAAAGGGCGGTGCCCAGAATTGAACTCAGTACTCCAGCTGAGACCTAACTAATATTAGTGAAACTTTAATATAACTCCTCATTTTTGTATTTAATACTCCTATTTACAAATCCAAGAATCCCATAAGTGCCTTATCATCTTGCCCTACCATCTTAAAGGATCCATGAATACACACCCCCAGGTCCCTCTGCTCTTGTACTCCCCTCAATACAGTACCATTTTCCTCAGGCGAGGAAGGTGAAAGCAAAGACAGTGGACTGCAACTTGGAGAGATTTCTTACAGAAAGTAATATTTTTGAGCACAGTATATGAGTGATAAGAGTAACATCTTTGGGTACAACAGATGCCTTTGGACCTATTAGCAACTTGATTATTATTGTCAACGTTTCAAGTCCGTATGACTCTTCAACAGAACTCTTCTGTTGAAGAGTCATATGGACTCGAAACGTTAACTGTGTTCCTCTCCGCAGATGCTGTCAGACCTGCTGAGTTTTTCCAGGTATTTTTGTTTTTGTTTTGGATTTCCAGCATCCGCAGTTTTTTGCTTTTATCTTTGATTATTATTGTATCCTGTTACTTCCAGAATAGTCAATAGTGAGCTAGATGGACCTTGGTCTATTTCTCTTTAGCAATTCCTGTGTTCTTATCAATCTTCTACTTGTGCTGCTTAATATTTTCTGGAATTAAGTCCTCAGATTAACCCTTAAAGCACTACCCCACCCTCCGAAATGCCACATTGGTGATAATTTTCCAAGTGCACATTGACAGTGAGAAACTTGTAACATTGTTGGGAGGATATTGGTTACAGAACCATATGCCTTAAAAAAGGCCTTATTAATCTTCTGTAGGTTAATTCACTCACTCACTCATTTTTCCCAAACTGCTTTATTCAATTTAGGGTCTCGGGGAGCCGGAGCCTAACCTGACGGGCAATGGGTGCGGTACACGCCAGTCCATCACTGGGCACACACTCATGTACACCAAGGGGCAATTTAACCGTAGTATTTTAACCCGATGGAAAATGGGAGCACGTGCAAGCTCCACATAGCCAGACACCTAAGGCCAGAATTGAACCTGGGTCCCTGGAGTTGTGAGGCAGCAGTGCTAACCACTGTGACACCCTTGTAGGTTAACTGTAAGTTTTTATTAACTACTAGCACTATTTACACCTGTACAGGCTAGTCTCCATGTTTAGGTCTATACACGTCTCTGCTCAATACCAAACTGACCCTGGGTCTGGGTCATGTGCCTCCTTACATCACTGTGTGGGTAGTACTGTACTCATTCCCATATTAACCCTATATGTGCCAGACCCTTATACTACAAGCATCACACTGAAAAGTGTGAGCTGAGCATGCAGGGGCCGAAACCCATTAAAAGAAACAGGGCAGAAACTCAGTAGGCCAGCTGGGAAGCTCAACAATCAAATGATCTTTGCAGGTTAAAATCTAATGGCATGACACCCACATTCACTTTGCATTCCGCATGAACTGTAAGTTTATCTTCATTATTTTGCTATTGGTCTCTGAATAAAATTCAATTTTGTCAAAGGGCTTAAAACTGAAATGTTAACCTGAGGCTGGTTTTCACCTGGCCAAATTGGCAGATTTACAGCCTGGTTAACACTGACGCTATGGCTGCTGCCTTTATTTAAAGGGCCTTCCCCCAGATGGGAGGAGCGAGTGCCTGGATCACGCAAGGGGCCTCTAGTTTATGCAAATCGTACTCATCTGTTCGTATCCCTCTAATGTCCTCCAATATTCCACCATGCCCCATCCCTGAGGGAACTCTCCATTCCTCTGAATCAAGCTTCTTGTGCATTATTTCCTCTCTTTGCCCCAGAATTAGTGGCCGTGTTTTTAATTAGACCCAACTTTTCGAAGCTGCATCGCTAAACCCCTGCCCCCTCCTCACCAACTCTCTCTCCGCCTTTAAGACCCTCTTTAAAACCCAACTCTTTTATGAAGCTTTTGGTCAACCCCTCCAATCTCTCCTCCTTTGGCTCAGAGCCTGTGTTTCTTCAGTCCTCCGTTAAGAACTCTAAGCCATCTTTGTAAGATAAAGACGCTTCATAGGTGCGAGCTGTTATTCCAGATATAGAATTGGATAAACTTACTTGGTATCAAAGTGAGAAACAGCAGTGCAGTGAACTTCATGGTCCCAGTAAGCAACCCAAGTTTTCAGTACAAGTATCTCTGCATCGGTACTGAATCATTTACTTCCTCATGGAATTAGAAATACCTTTCCTGTACGCACACGATAAAAGAAGTTGACAAATCAAACTGTTTCACAGCTTGGTTTGTGTAGAAATCAATGGTTGAGGAAATAGTCTTTTCCTCGGCTGACACATAAAACTATTACGTTAATTCAAGATGTTACCTAAGGAAAGGGATGTTCTCTTTGCAATAAATTTGAAAATGTTCAATTCAAACTTCTGGTTGCTTTTCTTTTTGATGTTTGGTGTATTAAAGCAATAAATAACCCTCCTTGGTGCTTAATGTAGGAAATTAATTCAACTGCATTCTTTTTGGGTCATGGACAACAATTCAAATTGAGTGTGAATTGGTTTTCAGGGAGTGTAGAGGAACTGGACTGAGAGTGCTCTAACTTTACTGTATACATAGCATTTCAAACTGGGGTCTTTGAACCTTAGTGTTTATGGGGTCCAAAGCATGCCTGAGTTTACCAGATTTCTATCCTTTTCTTATTAGAGCTCGGTGGTCTTTTAATGTTTAATTGACCAAAAGAGATACTCAGTTGCAGAGGTGCCATGTTCATGGCTATGAAATTTAAAGTTTAATTACCGACTCTGCTATGATCAAAGTCTGTGTCCCTTCCCTGCCCCTTCCACACCTATGGACCAGCTGAAAATGCGAATGAATTTCAAGCTGGAGAATTGGATGGGGTGAATTGTCCATCCCAGACTAATGGGAGTGTCACCGGGCAGATGTTATGTCTTCTGGCTCCCATATTTCGAAATAATCACACTTTAGGCTTAAAGTGCTGGATTCTATTTCTTTCTGCTCCTCATGTGGTTAGTGGACTGATAGACTGACCCGTTGTTACTCAGCACATGACTGTAGTGCGCTAGTGATTGTGGGGCACCAGGGTGTATGTTTGCATAACAATTAGTTCCTTTATGAATAATATAACAATAAAGAGCAAAAGTTCCTTTCTTTTTAATCCCAATGTGGGCCAGACACTAATCACAAATTCAATGATTTACTTGGCAGTTTTCTGTTAAACTAATTAAGTTACTAATGGTTCAGACAACAGCATGGATGTGAGAGACTGACCTTTCCCTGGACAGTGAGACTTTCTGTTTAATCTCAATGTTGAGGCCATTTGTTCCTAGACACGTTAAGCTGTCTCCCTTAGTTCACTATCAGTGCTGGTTTATGTGTAATAAAAAAAGACTGATACTTGACCACTGCACTTGGATAATTTGTAAAAACCATTAATGGAACACAAGGTCCTCTTTGTGCATCAGCTGCTCATGTTTTCTATGGTGTTTCTATGTCAGAATGAAGCAATGGGCGTTTCCTTAAAGCTCTTGAAGTATAAGTGCTGATGACCGGAGGAGAGAAGGTGGATAGGAGGGTGGTGGCTGATTGGTGGAGGGAGCTGGGGTCGGAGCAAGTGGAGGTTTGTTGAAGAAGGTTTGTCTGCTTTCTTTCCCTTGACCTGTTTTTTCTCTTCTTGGGGTTGGGTTCCCTGCTGGAACTTTGCCAGTATCCCATGTTTTGATTCAAATTTGATCATCAGGATATCTGCTTCCCATTTTCTCCCATTTATGGAGGCCAGTATGGTGAGGCACAGAAGCACAGGTAGACTCCAGTGGTGGGGTCCAAGCATGAAATTCAACCTGGCCTCCTCTCCATTAGCCCCCTACCTCACCCCTCACCTTCGAGTACATTTCTGGCAGTGTTGTGTTGGCACGCGCTGGAGATGCACCCACAGTGACACTTGCATCCACCTGTCCCATCCCATTGAGGTGCCCTCCTATTTGACCTGAGCAAGGTTTTCTGCCTTTTTTATTATATTTATATGAATATTTTATCTAAATGTTGGCCATTGGGTCACTCCACAGATGCTGCCTTTTCTGGTGTTTTTTCAAATGTCCAGCATTTGGCTTTTTATTGAAATGAGTGAACCATGATGTTTATTTATTGCATGTGGAACAGTGATTATCAGGATGTAAAAGGCAGTCTACATGGATCTTGGTCTATTTTTAATCTATCCAATTCCTCTGTTACTCCACGTGCAAAGCAACCTTGTTAAGCTTTATCTCTGTGTGTCAATAAGCATTGAGCAATTTAGCGTTAAAATGAAGCACATTCTCCAGCATTGCTTTCTGTCTGAAGAAAAGTAATTGTGGTGGAGTGAGCTGGTCATGTTAGTGAATTAATGTAGTGGGACACAGGCTGGGAGATCAGTACTTGCTGACCTTCTGCAAATGGCAAGTTTTGATCTTAGAAAACCAATCACAGGAAGACCAGAAGGGAGGCAAAAGCGCTCAGTTGACTGACTGAGGTTTGGTGATTCTTACCCACTGACCAAGCAAATGACTGGTAGAAGAAGGGAGCATTGCTCGAGGTCAGGTCAAGTGGAATACAAAGGAGAGATGGAGAGATCACGACAGCCAGATTCGTTGAAATTTTTAAAAAGCAAATTAAAATTGTTCAGTGACCTGTTTAGCAATTAAGTGCTTTAATCTTTCCTACTCAGAAGGTTGTCTGCAGTGTCAAAGTTGTCAGTCTTTCAAGGTTTGCTTTTTTTCGTCAGTTCCTAGCTGTATCACTAGATGGAGGACTTCACCACAGGAAGATATTCTATATTTGGAAGGTAAATGCAATGCTGGGGTAACTTGGTGAAAGTTCTCACATGCAAAGGTTAGGCCGCAGTTAGAATACCCGTTCTGAATACCCAATTACAAAAAGGAAACTGAAACCATAGGTATCATTATGGTATACGAACAGAAGACAGACAGGGTTTATCAATGTGTTGCTTCTGTTGTGCATCTCTTGGCAGTTGTTTCAAAGTGCCATTGACAGTCTAAGCACATAGTCCATTGTCTTTGTCCAAGGAATGATGTGTATTACATAAGATGTTAGAAAGGTTCACCAAGTTTCAGTGATGCAAGAATAAAGTTATAAAGAGAGACTTAAGATAGCAGGACTATTTTCTCTGGAGCAGAGAAGTTTAAGCAATTTAATAGCAACTTCCAAAATGATGAAAGGTTTCAATAGAGAGAATAGGGGAAACTGTATCTTTTTACAGTTGGAACGTCAGTAACAACGGAGCATCGATTCAAAACTGTCACTGACAGAGTGACGAGAAATGGTCAGGAGAAAATGATTTAGGCAAAGGAATGTTGCATCGCAGGATGCTTTGTCATATGGAAAAGTTGAGGCAGGGATCATAGTAACTTTGAAGGGAAAATTGGATGAACGATTATTACATCTAACAGGGTGTCTATCCAACTCATTCAAAAACTTACGTATCAATAGAATGATTCAGTTGAAACTGAGAGAATTATTTTGGATCAATGGTCTGGGCTGTCAAACAAGTGTACAAATGCTAATGTATACTTGTTTCGCTAATGACCTGTTTGACAAATAAATAGATTACTTTCGAACATCACTAGTTGGTATTCAATGGCAGGATTATATTACTCTATGAAGTCTATTGCAAATTCTATTGGATTATACTTGGGCAAGAAAAATAATCCATTAATTTAGACAAGCCTACTGTTATGAAGTGTGATATCAATATACACGATTATTTTTGCAGCACCTAAGGGATGTAATTGTAAGTTGCAAAGTATTTACAATTATTATATGGCTGGTGCAGCATGTTGGCATGTGGACATGGTATAGTGCCAGCTGGCAGGGTGTTAGTTTATGTTATCGATTCTCAACTGGGCAAATTGGCAATCTTGCTGGTGTGACTGAGGAAATGGGCTGATGGCATGGCATATGCTTTCCTAGCAGGTGAGAGGCAGAGTTATCAATGTCTTTCTCCTGAATCCTGCTATGCATATCTTGACAGTTTCAGAGTGCTATTGGCAGAGTCTTGGCACATAGAGGTCCATCCATTATTTTAGCCCAAGGAATAATGTATAGTGTATAAAGAGATGTTAAAGCGAATATATTGCTAATTTTGTTTGAAATTGCCATGGTTGTCCTTTACCCTTGGCCAGCATAAATGTGCAGTAATGTATTTTTGTTGAGATATTTATCCAAAGTCTAACCAATTATCATGGACAGAAATTATGTGTTTCCCTTTCTGTCTGTGATCAGTATGTCTGCATGTAGGGTGTCTGTGTTTTCTTACCGTCAACATGTGGTTCCCAAATTAAATGGTTTCAGCAGCAAGCTTTTGTGAGTTAAAAGAAACAAAGAAGGTTATTTATTCTGACGTATCTACTCCGAAAATAATGCACCGTTTCACTCACTCATCTCCCACAAACTCTGTCACCTAAAGATCTGCTAGAATTGAATGTAATATACTGTTATAGCTTATCATTATTTCAGTCTCTTTCATGGCAGGCCTATAGTTTCTTAGCTGAAGATGATGCTTTAAAGTTAAAATGAGTTTCTTGTAAGGTGAAGGATTCTCAGCAGGCTGTGAGGTTTCTTGTAGTTGAATTTCTAGGAAATTGGTTCTCAGGTGACCTTGAAGTTGGAACAGGTTGGGGGAGTCCTTCTCTCTGTTGGATTACCCCCCTTACAAGGTTTTGCTGTAAGGTACTTTGGCTGCTTAATGTCTCGCAGATAATTCGATGGCTGTGGTGGAACTCTGTCTGCAAAACAGCTTTTAATGATTTTGAAAGCATGCGGAAAATATGGCAGTCTCATCATGTGACCTTTTACAAGTTCAAAGTTCTTTTTCAAATAAGATGGGTGGTTGTGCTGATTACACATCCAGTATTGTTCATACCTTGGGAGTTTGAGACAGCCAGGGCCTTTGTTTTTGAATGACCCATTCAATTTGGATTCACATCAGTCTGAGATGTTTCTTCTGTTCCCTCTTGAGACCGAGGAATGGTGTCAATCCATAAAAGAAGCTAGGTGGCTCTCGGGTGGCCATCTTCTGAAGTCTTTTGTTGTTAGTTTTAAAATTTAAAAAAGTTAGTTTTAAGTCTAGAATATACTGAGGCACGATACTGTATACAAAGAACAGGAGGAGAGTTTGACTGGTGGCTTGGACGCCATCAACAATTGGCCACTAGCTCAACCAATCATTTAGATTATCACCTCAATGATCTTATTGCTGCCTGTAGGCCTTTGCTGTGAGTAAATTAGATACCATAATATAAAAGCAAAATACTGCGGATGCTGGGAATCTGAAACAGAAACAAAAATGTCAACTGTGTTCCTCTCCGCAGATGCTGTCAGACCTGCTGAGATTTTCTAGCTATTTTTGTTTTAAATTAGATACCATGTTTGTTTACATAAGCATGGTGATTACCCTTCAGAAATGCTTCATTAGCTTTGAAGTACTGTGGGACACCCTGAGGACATGAAAGATGCTATGTAAGTGTAAATTAATTTGTTTGCTCTTTCCTTCAAAAGGAATGACCTTCTACCTAATTCCCAAGTAGGATCCTGCTTTTGTGTGTGTGTTTTGTAATACTTAAGCACAAGTTGTCTGTAAGGCTAACTAAATGATTGGTAATCAATAATTGTAGTCCTACACTTCAAAAGTACTTCATTAGGTATAAACTGCTTCAGGACATCCTGAGGCCATGAAAGGTTGTGTATAAATGCAAGTCTTTCTTTCTCTCTACATGGAACAATATTCAATGGATATGTCAAACATTTAAATTCACTGAGAAATGGGGTGAACTGATCATCTAACATTGCAAAACAGCCAATATTAAAGTAGACTTGCATTGATTGAATAGCTCCCATAAGATATGCATGAAATTAGACAAATACTTATGTATTAGTGCTGTATATCTTACACTACTTAGTTTCAAATTTCCAGTCAAAGTCTTTGATTTATTTCCATTCACAAACTCTATGTACACCATTGTACATGATTACATGTACATCTATGAAACAAAACTGGCATCAAACCATTCCCAACAATCAAAGTTACACTCCAAAGTATAGTAAAGTATGCGTTTCCCATTCTTAACATTTTCCTCTTTGCTAGGCACCACACTTCATATATCATACTTAACAAAAAAGATAAGGACCGCTAGAATGGATATAAAATACTGTTATAATAGACAAGGAAGCATTGCAGCAGCAACAGAAAGCAGAGTCAGAATATCTGCAGCCTCTTAATTTAGCTGACCAAGCATGCTTCAAACAAATCCCAAAGGATGTTCTTGGTAAGACAACATTTCTGATAGCCAAAGCTATCATCTCTCAGTTAAAAAAAAAGTAACATGACAATCTCTGCGTAGATATGTCAAAAAAAAATTGCTTTAAAACATATCTCAGTTCACACGCACATTCTTCTTGAGAAACATTATAACAGGAGATTGTTCATTTGGAGCCAAGTTCCAGGCACGTTGCTGGAGTTGTCCAGAAAAACTACACACTTGGTTCCTTTCTTGGTCATTTCATTATGATTTGAAATTAACCGTGGCGTATTCTACAGTTTCCGAAGAATCTTGGCCTTCGGCTGTTCTTCCAGCTTTAAGATCCTGAATATTACAGTAAGTTTTTTCCAAGTCAGCTCGGGGTGCTATCTTCACCTTGGAGTATGTCACCTCGTTATCTTCCTTAAAAAACTGAGACAATTGGAAAACTGTTACCACAATAACGCAAACTCACAGCGAGTTTAATGGAGGCGAAGGGGAAATTGCTAGGCGGCTGGAGGCCCAGCGAGAGTCCTGCGTGTGGCTTTTAGGGAAAGCCTGTTGTATTAAGTGTCGATCAGGCACTTAACTGGCAGTGGAGGGCCTTTCCTGGGATCAAGGACCCCCAGGGGTGGAAGGGCCACATGCCGAGAGCTGCCAGCCAATCAGAGGCTGGCAGCTTAACTGAACGGCAGCGCACTGTGGAGATGGTGGCTGCTGCCGGTAAGACACCCACCCAAGGCTGAGTATCATCGCTGTATCCCAGTATATGGGTGAGGGATGACGGGTGGTGGGTGTCAGGAGCGTAGGGTGGGGGGCGGGGGGTCGCTGGGGAGGGGAGTCAGCAGAAAGGGTAGGTGGGTGGCTGTCATCTGGTCCCCGATGCTGGTTTTCTTGATCGAGCACTGAGCGTCTTTGAACAAGGGCACCACCTGTGTCAGAGCCCACAAGCAACACTGCACAGGCTTCTCCTCACACTCCCTGCATGGCAATCACCCCAATTGCTGCTGGATAGCAGGGTAAGGCTCTTAGAAGGGCTTCAGTTGTTGGTGGGGCAGGAAGACCATCCACAGGCCTTCCTGCCACATACTTAATCAGGTGGAATAAAAGCAGCCAGCTTGATTGGCACCCCATCCACCACCTTAAACATTCACTCCCTCCACCACTGACACACAGGGGCAGCAGTGTGTACCATCTACACGATGCACTGGAGCAACTCACCAAGCCTCCTTCAACAGCACCTTCCCAACCCATAACCTCTACCACCTAGAGGAGAAGGGCAGCAGATGCATGGGAACACCACCACTTGCAAGGTCCCCTCCAAATCACACACCATCCTGATTTGGAACTATATTGCCATTCCTTCACTGTCGCTGGGTCAATATCCTGGAACTCCCTTCCTAACAGCACTTGGGTGTACCTACGCTACATGGACTGCAGCGGTTCAGGAAGGTGGTAGGGATGGGCAATAAATGCTGGCCTAGCCAACGATGCCCATATCCTGTGAAGGAATGAAAAGTGCTATCAGTGAGTTATTTTATTGCTTTCACTTACTAGGGGTATCTGAGTGTTCCCAGTATTACTATTAGTTACCAGCCAATTCCAGTGAGTCATTTCTGGTTAATGGTGGAGTAAAAGTTCCTCCCACAGGTTTTACCCTCTGTAAATCACTCCATTATCCTTGATTTCTATTCTTTCCTGCCCTATGTTTCCCCTCTCCTCCTGGTCACGAGTTCTCAGAACTTCTTGCACAACAGTTGCAGGTTCAAACCCACAGGCAACTACAGGTGACCCAACCTTTATAAGCAAACGCATTAACATTTGCATTTGTCTTGTGACTGAACATAAGTCAGTCAGAGTCACATGATCAAGTGTCATGTGGTCAGAATGTCATTCCAGGATGTATCCAACCAGAGTTGACAATTGTCTCCTCGGGTCTACTGCAACCATGTGACTCTGATGTGACATCGTCTCACCTCGCAGGCTTCTGCAGGATTTTCCATACCAGTAAAACTCTGTTCATTCATGCCTGTAAAATAAAGTTATACAAAACATCATTTTATAATAAGAACTTTATTGAGCTCAAACATGCAAAGATTCCTAGTTAACGTTTCGAGTCCGTATGACCCTTCTTCAGAGTTGAAGAGAAGAAGGAGGGATTGACAAAGATGTCACGAACTAAAGGACAAAGGGATTGTTAATGGTAGTGGTTAGTGCTAAAAAATTGTGCTAATAGTGGCATAAAGGTAAGAAAGCAGAATGTGATGATAGCATTGTGGGAAAGAACAACATAAAACAAGTGTCAGATGGCCCTGTAGGGGATGAGGTGAGGGGAGGGGGTGGTGGTGGGGGAGTAAAAAAAAAGGATAGAAAATGGGATAAAAAAGGGGGTAAAACTATGGATAAATGAATAAAAATAAAACAAATGGGCAAAAAGTAAAAATGAATGAAGAAGAAAGGGGATGAAGAAAGGGGGTGAGGATGGAAGAGGGGGTTCATGGTCTGAAGTTATTAAACTCAATATTCAGTCCGGAAGGCTGTAAAGTGCCTAGTCGGAAGATGAGGTGCTGTTCCTCCAGTTTGCATTGGGCTTCACTGGAACATTGCAGCAAGCCAAGGACAGACATGTGGGCAAGAGAGCAGGGTGGAGTGTTGAATTGGCAAGTGACAGGGAGGTCTGGGTCATGCTTGCGGACAGACCGGAGGTGTTCCGCAAAGTGTTTCCATGCTTGTTCCATGTTGTTCTTTCACACAATGCTACCCTTGTTCTGCTATAATCACATTCTGCTTTCTTACCTTCACGCCACTATAGCACCTGTTTTTTAACACTAACCACTGCCATTAACAATCCCTTTGTCCTTTAGTTCGTGACATCTTTGTCAATCCCTCCTTTGTCCCTACCTATCGCTGGCCTTCTATCCAGCTCCACCTGCCCGACCCCCGCCCCTTAAACAGTATAAATTTCATCACATTTCCACTTCTCTTCAGCTCTGAAGAAGGGTCATACAGACTCAAAACATTAACTTTGTTTTTCTCTCTCCACAGATGCGTTTTTCCAGCATTTTCTGTTTTTGTTTCAGATTTCCAGCATCCGCAGTATTTTACTTTTATTTTTGCAAAGGTTCCTGATGGGTTTTATTTATTTAACCGATATTTGATATGCGTTTCATGTATAACTTCATAAAGCCAATTTATCATTTGCTCTGCAGAGGTTTTATTCTTCTGAAAGGCAGAAGAATAAACCTTGGATTTACATTTGTTCCTTGTCACCTCCTCAGGAGGTTCCATTGGATTACCGAATCCATTGCTTTCTAAAGTACTTGATTCATAAATTAATCCATTGTAAGACAATACTAAACCTCTTGCAAAACCTCAAAGGGCCCTGGAAAGGCACAAAGGAGCAGACCTCCCCATTCCCGACCTTGCATATTTTGGATCACATGGAAGTTGCAGCCTAGAAGAGGATTGGGAACAGATTTCGGTGCCCATGAGGCTTCCTAGCCAACCCTCCTCTTTGCACTGCATCTAGGCAATCCAATATATACCCAGGCATCATGTCTTTAACTCTACATCAGCCTTTATTTTTCAGTTGTAACGATGATGGCTCCGTCAGTATCTGTCATCATAACTCTGTGAAACTGATGGCAACTTCTGCTATCCACACATGCAGAGCAAAAATCCAGAAGTTGCTGTCAGTGATACCCAGCTCGTCCACAGAGTGTGCTGTTGAAGTGTAAACAGATGGAAATCAATTAGAAATTTGACATGAGCTTCCACATTTTACTCTAATAGTCTCACCAGAAAAACCCTTGAACAATGTATGCCTTGTTACATGAGGTGTACCTGGGTTTCTAACAGCATACTTAGTTATATTTATTGTTGATCAGCCTCTCTAGCCCTGAAAAAAACAATTTTATATTTGTGGAATGTCAAATCCCTCCATTCCATGTTAAAATTCCAGGAATTTTAAAATAATTTTTAAAGTTTCTTTTTGATACTTCAACTCCTACATTAATTTAACGTGTATGTTTATTTTGCTTTCTGTAAAATTATAAAAAGTGAATGATAAAACCTGTCTGTGAGAAAGCTTCAATCTTGTCCTCACTTATCACCCCACCAGCCTTTGCGTTCCAAGGATCATCCTCCGCCATTTCCGCCAACTCCAGCACGATGCCACCACCAAACACATCTTCCCTTCACCCTCCCTGGCGGCATTCCGCAGGGATCGTTCCCTCCGGGAAACCCTGGTCCACTCCTCCATCACCCCCTATACCTCAACCCCCTCCCACGGCACCTTCCCATGCAACCGCAGAAGGTGCAACACCTGCCCCTTTATTTCCCCCCTCCTCACCGTCCAAGGGCCCAAATATTCCTTTCAAGTGAAGCAGCGCTTCACTTGCACTTCCCTCAATTTAGTCTACTGCATTCGTTGCTCCCAATGCGGTTTCCTCTACATTGGAGAGACCAAACGCAGACTGGGTGACCGCTTTGCAGAACACCTTCGGTCTGTCCGCAAGCATTACCCAGACCTCCCTGTCGCTTGCCATTTCAACACTCCACCCTGCTCTCATGCCCACATGTCCGTCCTTGGCCTGCTGCAATGTTCCAGTGAAGCTCAACGCAAACTGGAGGAACAGCACCTCATCTTCCGACTAGGCACTTTACAGCCTTCCGGACTGAATATTGAGTTCAACAATTTTAGATCATGAACTCTCTCCTCCATCCCCACCCCCTTTCCGATCCTCCTTTTTCCAATAATTTAGAATTTTTTTACAAATATATTTTTCTTTTCCTACCTATTTTAAAATTTGTTTCGATCTATTGTTTTATCCCCACCTTTTAGCCCATTTCGATCCCTTCCCCCCTTCCCCCCACCCCACTCCCACTAGGGCCATCTGCCACTAGCTTGCCCTGCTCACTACCCTTAATGTCCCCATTAGCACATTCCTTAGATAATATCACCACTGTCAACACCCCTTTGTCCTTTTGTCTATGACATCTTTGGCAATCTCTTCTTTGCCTTCACCTATCACTGGCGCCCTGTCAAGCTCTACCTGTCCCACCCCCCTCTACCAGCTTATATTTCACCCCATTTTTCTATTTCCTTAGTTCTGATGAAGGGTCATACGGACTCGAAACGTCAACTGTGTTCCTCTCCGCAGATGCTGTCTGACCTGCTGAGTTTTTCCAGGTATTTTTGTTTTTGTTCAATTTGACTGGCTGCTTAGCCTGCTCGATAATATCACGGATGCTACCGGAGATCCCCTCTAATCGGTGTCAGAATGAAATTAACAGAGGAAAAGATGAAATCCATGCCACAGAGATTGCTAAATCTTTGTGGGCAGCATTCTTCAATGTCAGCAGCGAGAGCCATCATTTTGTTACTGATTAAAATCCAGGCAATTGTTTGAGTTAAAATGATCTAAAACAAATACAGTTTTCTCACTGCTGGGAGCCAAGAGTATAATATTATTGGAAATAGCTTGATTGTGTTCATTTGTGAATATCCCATTCTTTTCTTCTCCTTTTAGACTTTTTCTTTTGTTAATTTCCTCTTTCCCTCTTGCCTTTTCTCTGTGTAGCTGTTGACTTTCACTGGTCCTCAGCTCCATCGCTACTAGTTATCTGCTGATACCTTGCTCGACGGCCCATTCTTGGACAGCAAGCCTGCAGAATTATTATTGACAAGTAAAATTCACGCCACACGAGTGCCAGGTAATGACCATCTCCAACAAAAGTGAATCCAACCATCTTCCCTTGACATTAAATGGCATTACCATCGCCAAATCCCTCACTATAAACATCCTGGGGGTTATTTTTGATAAGAAACCGAACTGGACTCGCCATATAAATACTGTGGCTACAAGAGCAGGTCAGAGGCTGGGAATTCTGCCCAGAGTTAACTACTCACCTTATGACTCCCCAGAAGTTGTCCGCCATACACAAGGCACCAGTCAGGAGTGTGATGGAATGGTCTCCACTTGCTTGGATGAGTGCAGCTCCATCAACACTTAAGAAGCTCGACACCATCCAGGACGAAGCAGCCAGCTTGATTGGCACCTTATCCACCACCTCCAACATCCACTCCCTCCACCACTGATGCACAGTGGCAGCAGTGTGTACCATCTACAAGATGCGCTGCTGCAACTCACTAAGGTTCCTTTGACAACATCTTCCAAATGCATGACCTCTACCATCTAGAAGGACAGGGCAGCAGGTGCATGGGAACACCACCACCTGGAAAGTTGCCCTCCAAGCCACACACCATCCTGACTTGGAACTGTATCGTCGTTCCTTTACTGTCACTAGGTCGAAATCCTGGAACTCCCTCCCTAACAGCACTGTGGGTGTACCCACACTGCACGGATGATAGCAGTTCAAGAAGATGGCTCGCCACCACCTTCTCAAGGGCAATTAGGAATGGGAAACAAAAATTCTAGCCTAGCTAGCGACACCCATGTTCTGTGAAAGAATAAAATCAAAAAAAGGCGATCCAATTGCTGAAGGCATCAGGGTAAAGCACAAACCTGTTGTCTGCTGCCATCCTCACATATACTTTCCCTGCAATATCTGAGATCAATCGTAGCACATCAATTGTTGCCCCAGGTAATTTAGCAGAGACTGCAGTGATAGGACCCAAGTCTTCTGGATGCTATGCCTTAGAACTACTCCTAGGCAGCTCATCCTAAGTCCTATTAGCAAATCTTCAGCTTTGCATCTTTACCGTTAATGTTAATTATCTGGGTTTCAAATTTCTGAGTTTCATTCCCTCGTGGGTAGTCCGTTTTGAAGCTGCTCCTCAACATCCCAGTTTAATTGTCAACTCAACGTGCAGGGAGAGTCAGGGTACAACCTGTCCTGGCCCGATTTGCAATTTCTCAGTTTTCGCATAAGACTTTTTATTCCGACAGAGTGCTGCAAAATCTTCAAATGTTAGACTGTTTTAGAAGCACATCAGATACATTGAATTTAATTCCTGTTGTATGTTCCTGACCTGATGATGTTTGCTATTTTTTAAAAGAGTCTTTTTACGTGTGCTAGCAGTGGTTTAATAGCCCTTTGCACATATGGAAGCAGGAAATGGTCAGGAAATACTGAAAAACCTTGATGTTTTGCAAGAGCCATTAAACTATGGTCCTGTCTGTGTAAAAGATCCATGCCACCATTTTCAAAGAAGTCCAGGGGAGCTCTTCTTGGTGTCAGTACCAATATTTAACCCTCAACTCACATCACCAAACAGGTGACAGGTGCTGTTTATGGGATCTTGCTGTGTGCAAATTAGATGCAATATTTCCAACATTACAACAGTGACTGCAGTTCAAAATATTTACTTGGCTGTTATATGATTCAGGGACATTCGGACGTCCTGAAAAGTGCTGCATAAATAAATGCTAATTTGTTTTCATAGCTATTTTAAAAATGATTGCTCATGACTTTTACATTTTATTTTGGACAGAACGTACCTCTTTTCTTCTGCCGTTTTAGTTTCACATAAAGAATGACAGCGGCAACTAGTAGTAGGATGATTAGCACCATGATCGCTGGCAGAATCTGATGCCACAGTTCGGGACTGTAAAAATTAAGATTTTTGGAGTGTGAGATAGACAGAGCTGGTGTAATCACATAATATTTCTCCCAAGTTCATTCTGTTTCAATCTGATCAAGTATAAATAAGAAATACATTTTAATGTTACTATACCTGTGGCTCTAAACGGAGTATAATATAAGCAACCAGTCTTTCTGCCACCATTTAATGAAGCTCTATGCCCTTGGAATTAAACTGTGCCAGGATTAGTGTGAGAACATTTAAATGTGTTCATACTAAATTCTTTTTCTAGCTGCATTAGCAAAGGTTTTTCAAAAGCAAAAGAATGTTTCTGCTCAAAAAGGAATTTAATACAAATGGGTTAAATGCTTGTTGACCTACTGACATCCTGGATTTAAGTAATTGGATCTCAAGGTGGCCATAGTCTAAGTGTATGTCATGGCTCAGTAGGTAACATCTCTGAGTTAGAAGGTCATGAATTTATGCACCCATCCCACCCTCCCCCATGGACATAGCGCTGTAATCTCTAGGAGGTGCAAAGAATGGTGCATAATTGTGGTAATCTTGCTTGATGTTTCATAGATTAATAATCTATTTTGGATTGTTGCCTGAAAGGGGTGTATAGTTGGGAGTGTGGTTAAATATAAATCTTGTGGGAACTGTTATAAAACTAAATGTAACTGTGCAACGGAAACCTTGGGTGTTTAAGTTTTCTTTTCTTTTGTTAATAAATGTTTTAATTTAATCTTTAAAATCTCTAAAGGTGATAGTGGACTTGTTACTTTTAATTTCAGGGCACAAACCTTCTGGTAATAAATACAAGTTGCAAGATCATTGTGATAGCGTGGCTAAGTTTCCCTCTGGGACTTTGTCAGCCTGGTACATACCAGCTGTCATATCGTACCACCTTGACGTGGTGTTTAGGTGTTTTCTGTTTGCTGACTTGGTCAAGCTCGGTTTTATTTTTCACTTTTTGAATAAAAGTTCGTCTTGCAGCCTCAGGACTTCTTATAGAATGCTATTACTCTTGTCTGCACATAGTGGCTATTCCCATTCAGAATGGAGAGGAATGGGTAATTCTGATATCAATCACACCTAAAGACCGTGCTGCTGTAAGTGACTGGGATTGATTTTACACAGGCCAACTCTTGTTTTCCAATTTCCTGAACAGATCCCCATTCACTGCTGAGGCTCCAAGGGGAAGATTAAATGCTGAAGATGTGGGTTTATCAAAGCCCACTTTTGGTGTGCTGTGCAATAATTGCTCTTGGACCATGCCAGAAGAGAAAGATTAGCCCATGGAGCTCCTATAAAGAATATATGTAGGAGATCTTAACATGGCATTGAGCAGAAGAAAGGTGAAAAATGTAATGCAATTGGTTTTATTTAGTTAATCACCTTAAAAAAAGGGTGGGTGATCGGAAATTTGTGAAACCTGTTTTAGTGCCAAAGCCAAAAAAGAACAGGAACTATTTTAAGTTTCACCAAAGATTACCACGGGCAATGAATTTGTATATTGTGCGGTCCCTTCATTCGGCATTTAAAAGTGAGTTATTTGTAGAATACGTTCACACTTTTGGTAAACGTGCACAACATTAGTTTTGATCTTTGAGGGACTAACCTCGCTGCCAGTAGTTGACTAGTAATCCAGAGGCCCAGGATGTTGCCGGGGAGACATGGGTTCAAATCTTATCACAGCAGCTGGTGGAATTTGAATTAAATTAATAAATCTGGAATATAAAGCTAGTCTCAGTAATGGTGACCATGACAACTATCATCGATTGAATAATGAAGCTCCACATTGCAGTCAGCCCAATGGGTTTGTCTCTAAAAATGTTCTGTGGTCTATCATTCCTTATGTACACACACGACGGAAACAAATACATTGAGTTTGGTTTTAACAGGACTTACTTGCGAAAGTCACTGGTGGAAGTAGTGGTGAGAGCTGTAGTAACAGAAGTTTTAGTATTTCTTGCTTTGCTAGTAGTTGGGCCTTTTGTTGAACTCCACGGTGGATCTATAAGAGAGGAAGTGGTTGAACATTTTATTATTAAAAGTGCTCTCTGTATATAATGTACTCCTCTGAATTGAGTCATGTTAATTATTTAATAATCATTTTCCCACACTAAATTCGCTCTTTGTAATGTTTGTGTTGCTTAATTCAAATGATCAGGTTATTCAATGGTTTTTGGGCAAGTGTTGGCTGAATTTGCAGGGCTGGACTGGGTTAAAAGGGTGAAAACAGAGGTAACTACAACAAAACACATGACTAGTGAATTTGACCATACAGACCACTAGATGCATATATAGTACTGGTTTTCCTCTCACTGTGTGAGCTGGCAGGTGTTTTGATCTCCAGTTGATCAACTGGCATTGGGAAAGTGACATGATAAGATTGGGCTGAGTTTTACTGGCCCACTGGAGATGGACTGGGAGGCAGGAGGACTTGGAAAATGGCAGCAGACGTTGACAGGATGGGAGTCCAGTGTTTTCCTACTGCCAAAGGTTATTGCCAATGGCAGAAACCTCAGCAACATGCTTTCCATCTCCAGTCGGTGGGTTTTAAACAAATTTTTCATGGGTTGTGGGCATCGCTGGCAAGGTCAGTTTTTGTTATCCAGCCCTAATTGCCCTTGAGTTGAGTGAGTTGCTAGGCCATCGCCGGGAACAGTGAAGAGTCAACCACTTTGTTGTGGGTCTGGAGTAACATGTAGGCCAGACAGGGTAAGGATGTCAGATTTCCTTCCCTCAGGGACATTAGTGAACCAGATGGGTTTTTTTTTACAATAATTGATCATAGTTGGCATGGTAACCATTCCTGAGACTAGCTTTATAATCCAATTTATTATTTGAATTCAAATTCTTTCAGCTGCCATGGTGCAATTTGAACCCATGTCTCCAGGGCAATATCCTGGGCCTTTGAATTACTAGTCCAGTGAGATTCCAACTAGGCTACCGTCTCCCTGAAACTCAAGCAATTAATTGTCCAATTAAGGGCCACTTTCTGCCCCCGTCAGCATTTTCCTGATATTGGGAGCAGTTGATGTGGAGTCTGCCAGATGAAGCCTGTTTCTTTCCCAGTGGGTTCCCTGGGAGGAGAAACCCCCACCCCCTGTATAGCTTCCCAAGGCTCATGGAGGGGCCCACCAGCAGGAATGATTGCCTCCAAGGCTAGGGTGTCCCTGATGGAGGGTGCATTCTCCCGATTGGTGAGGCCTACCTACTTGACCCCAGCTCAGTCAAAACATCTTTGGCTTTGGGGTCAACCCCTTCTTCCTCCTGTAGCATCAGCAGTAGCCACAGCTCTTGATGACACTGCCAAGGCTGTTGAGCTGCCGGTCCTCTGATTGGACCAGTGAGTATTTCTGAATTCAATGTTTAAATTTGAGTAGAATAAACTAAATAGAAATGCGTTTGTCATCTTACCTTCAGAAACTTCTAATTTAATAGAAACCCTTTCATTAACTTGAAATGTTAATCTTTCTATCACACACCAGTATTGTCCTTCATCACTCTTCGTTAGGTGATCCATGGTTACTGAAAATATCCCTTGTGTTTTGTTATCAGCCAGTGATACTCTTCCTTTTTTTGGTTCTTCAGTAGAAACCACAGCAGAACATCCAAATCCGTAGGAATAACTGCCTTTACACCATTGTTTAACATGGTCCTTGTACATCAGGTCATACTGACACTTCACAGTGACCGATCCTCCTAATTCTCCACAAACCTTCTTGGGTCCATTTAATTGTTGCAAACCTGTCGGGATATTAATAATGAAAGATTATTAATAACTGTATCAGGATCAACAAAAGCAATAATTAACTAAACAAACACTCCTGTTCCATTGTTACGACAATCTCTGTAGCAATTACAGATCAAATTCCATTTTTTAATATCAAATTCCTCACACTGAGTCTCATTCCACCAACACGGTTACACAAATCACTGCGTATACACAGCTTTTGCAACCAACTTTCCCAAGATGCAGGCCTCTGGTTTCCCGTTATGAGCTGTTTGTGGGGCTAGATTTTCCAAAACCAGAGCATTCAGATAAAATTCCTGATGTTATTATTGATTTATTTTCCTTACTTACACTGATTGTCTGTATTGAAAATACTAAAAAAAAACTTGAAGATAAAACTAAATCTTTCATTCTTTCTTACAGGATTTCTCAGTCTGCCCATTTCTCAGACCATGGATAATTTCAGGTGGTGGGAATGGACGGGCAGGTATAAAACTGAGGCCCTGCATGCTCCACCCGACATGAGTTCACTCAGCGTGGGAAATAAAAATTCAGCCCCTGCTTTTCACTGATATAACAGGTGTCTCTCATGAAAATTGCAGTCTCATTAGATTTTTCCTGTCCTATTAACTGTCCCTTTACAATTTCCCTTGTTAAAGAGGACGGGCAGTTGACCTGATTTGAGGCTGTTGCCAACACTTCTGTGTAAGTGACTGTTAAGAACTAAGGGCAATATTCTGTCTGCTAGAAATAATATTCAGTTAGTGTGCATTTTGCAGATCACTGACCTCAAAGTACCTTGCAAAGTTGCTTCTACAAGTATAATTCATGCGTTCTCTGCATGTATTGGGCACTAAGTAACGGGGCATAATTTCAGTGTGGGCATGATATCCAACACAGTATTGTGTTTAAATAGACGCTGTACCAATATTTAGCTTAATCAATAATTGAGCTGTCAGACTACCCATGGTGTCCTCCGACAGGAACCAGAAAATGGACAGAGCCAGGCAGTGAGCACCCGCTTTACAGGAACACTAGGGGCAGAACGTTTCCCTCTTGGGGTGGGTGCGCACCCGACTCGAACGAGAGTAAAATAGTGTGCGATGACGGTGAGCAAGCGTCCCGACGTCATCGCGCACTCATGCGATTATTCGCTCACTGGGCATGCGCGGGTTCTGGACTGCGGCCTCCATTAACTAACAAACCACTTCAGGCCCTTAACAGTCCAATTGTCTGTGATTTGACGTTGCCCGTCCGATTTTCTGCTCATCGCAAGAGCAAAACGGGCAGGCGGCCAGGCGACATTTCCTCAAACCTCATCCAAGGGCGGCAAAAAAAGCGTCAGCAGCATTTCCAGTGTGAGTCGTGAGCAGCTTTGGAGGCAGTTTGCAGCTGTTTGTTTATCTGAGCTTGACAGCTTCATTTCTGTTTGAGGCTTCATTCTTAGCTTTTCCAGGCCTCATGTCAGGACTCAGTGCTGTCTTCCAGCACCCTGGAGGATTCAGACCGTGTGGACCCTTCCAGGTATCAGACAGTCTTCCCTTGCCCTGGCTTTGGGGATTGCGGTTTCTGCTGGAGGCACCTCCTCTGAGGAGGGAGAGAGGGGCAGAAGGGAGAGGAGGCCGGGTGTCCCAATGCAGCTTCCAGGGGAGGGACCTGTGGGAGGAGAGGTGCAGGCACAAGGGGTGCAGGGCCAACAGGTTGTCCAAGGTGGAAGGGGCCACAGAAGACGCCACTATCCTGCTGCCAGGGTTTACAGGCAGCGATGCAGCTACCTCAATATGCCTGAGGTGCAGTGCCAAAGGAGGGTCCGTCTCTCAAGGGAGACGGTGACGTCCATTTGTCAGAGGATCAGCCCTGAGATCAGCTCCGACTGTGCAGGTGGACACCCCATGCCAGTGGTTCTGAAGGTCACAGTGACCCTCAACCTCTATGCCTCTGGCTCTTTCCAGGGGTCAGTTGGGGGATCTGTGTGGAGTCTCCCAATCAGCTGTCCACAGTTGTATCAAGCTGGTGACTAAAGCTCTGTCCAGGCGGGTAGTGACCTTTATTCTTTGCCGTACGGACGAGGCCAGCCAGGCTGAGCGAGCCAGAGGCTTTGCAGCGATTACTGGGTTCCCCCGTGTCCAGGGTGCAATCGACTGCACACGTGTGGCCATCAAGGTGCCAGTGGGTGAGCCCGGTGCCTTTGTCAACAGGAAGGGATTTCACTCCATGAACGTGCAGATAGTGTGTGATCACAGGATGCTGATTCTACAAGTCTGTGCAAGGTACCCAGGCAGCTCCCATGATGCTTATGTCCTCAGACACTCCCAGGTGCTAAGGCTTTTCAGTGCTCCAGCCCGGCTGGATGGATGGCTGCTGGGTGACAAGGGCTATCTGTTGAAGAATTGGCTCATGACCCCTCTCCGGCATCCAAGAACAGAGGCAGAGAAGTGTTACAATACGAGTCATGGCTCCAGACGGGTAGTGGTAGAGACGACCATAGGTCTCCTCAGGACTAACTTCCGATGCCTGGACCGTTCAGGGGGTGCACTAGAATATTCCCCAGAGCGGGTGTCACTGATAGTGGTTCCATGCTGTGCTCTACACAATCTGACACTTGCAAGGGGGGGTCCCACTGGAGGAAGAGGATCTTGACGCAGCTGCACAGGGCACAGATGATGAGTCCAGTGGTGGTCGGAAGATGACCATGGTGAGGAGAACGCTGAGGGCGTGGATCCAGACCTCACTAACCTGCAGGGGGACAGGGACACCAGGGACCCCTTGATCCAACACTCCTTCAGCTAGGCTGCCAATGATCAGCTTCAACCGCACGTCGGGGCTGCCTCCCCCATCCCGGACGTCTGAAAGGACCATTTCAACACAAAGAGCACCCATTACCTGTGCAATAAAGCTGAGCAGCGGTACAATAGGAGCCAGGGCACCACAAGGGCTGTGGTGGAGAGAGCCATCGGTTTTCTCAGGATGCGGTTCCGAAGCCTGGACCGCTCAGGGGGTGAACTCCAGTACCCCCCAGATCTGTACTGTCCTGTTGGCCTCGATGACCTTAGCGGTCGTCCTCTGGCCCCGTGGAGCCTGTGCTGGGCCCACCTGGGAGGGAGCTGCCTGTTCTGCAGTTGGCATCTCCCCAGTCACCGCAGCCTCACCGGATGATGCAGTCACTGGGAGAGGGGAGGAGGAGCTGCTGCCCTCACCCGGAGCGCCCTGAGAGGAGCCCACAGAGACGACAGGCAGCTGCTGCAGTACTGTAAGATCATGTCGGACCACCCTGCTCACCGTGGATGGATGGGCACCGAGCTGGGAAAGTTGATGCCCAAACCATCTCCCACACTGGCACTGACCAGCTGAGGTCAATGCCAATGTGAGGGTTTGTTGGTCAGAGCGCATCCCCAGGAAGCCCTGATGGGTCTCTTGGAGTAGGCTCTCCGCGAGAGTCACCACTCTCTCCATGGAGGTCACATGGCGCTCGGACATGAGGGTCATTGCTGTGGTGATCGTCCGTGTAGAATCCTCCACCACGAACACCAAGCCAAGCATAGCCTCATGTATCTCCCCCAGATGCTCCCATACACCCGGCTGCATTTCCTGCACCTGCTGCATCGCGGACGACTCCAGAGGCTCATCATCAGGCACCGACTGAGCATGTGCCCGGTCCCCTGCTGTCCTCTGACTGCTGGCACCACGGGCACTCTCTGTCTCTGCCAGCTCCTCCAGCGACTGTGAAGTGCCCTCACTGCTGTGTCCCGGGACACTAGCCGATGTTGCAATTCCCATCGAGGTGCTAGTATCTGTGCTGTTGCCTGCCTGGCAGAGATGGTGTGACACTGGTGAGACTTCAGGCCCCTCAGGAGTGAAAGGGGGGTCTCTGGTGCTCCTCCTCTGCTGATGCTGAAAGGAAGAACAAGGACAGTGGATCACTTAGTGTGGAGACAATGATAAAGTTCATCCCTGTCCCCCAGATCATTACGCCCTCATCCTTCCATAACCAATGGTCCAGCCATGTTACAAAACTAAAAGATTTAACATTCAGCAGTGCTATGGCTGTTGGGACAATAATGTTGACCACACTGTTGGCAATAAATACCTGGCCGTGGCACCCGAGCCTCACCGAAACCAGTGGACCTGGGTGCATGGCGCCTCTCCAGATCCAGGGCCTCCTGCTCGAAGCAGCTTAGTATGTTGAGCTGGGCCTGGCCGCCTTCAGCCCTCACACACCCGGCCGCGTTATGAGCATTCTGCTCCTGAAAATGAGAGAAGAGCATTGATTTGTGCAAATTGCACACGGACTCTGTTCACGCTCGGCCCACCCCAACCAGAGTGGGACATCTCAGGCCTCCAGTGTCTCCTCAAGCAAAGATGCAAGGCCTGTTCCCCATCCCTCCACCACCCCCTTGGACACACGTTGCCTACATCACATTAGGAACCACACGGTATTTCCTACCATAGCCAGGAGGCACACGTATGTGCAGTGCAGAGGGCAGCAGATGGTTCGTTGCCACACCACCTTGAATCTCCCCTCCCACCATCTCACCACCCTGACTAGGACATGACCTGGAGTTCTGACACAGCGCCCAGGTGCAGCTTCTCCAGGTTGCCCCCAAACCAGTCATGTGGGACTCAGTGTAACACATGCTGCGGGGGCAAAACACATCTCCTCATCACCCACTCAGGCTGACCTCAGCATGGGCAATATCTGCTGGCCCACCCAGCTAAGGAAAATTGCCGTCAATGATTCAATGCTGTCACGACACTGAGACTTGGTGGGGGCGGGCTGCAGGGGGTAAGGCTGCCTGCTGGGTTAAATGCCCAATGCCAACATTGTACTCACCCTGCCAGAACGCAACAAATCGTTGAAGCGCTTGCGACACTGGATCCAGGTGCGCTGCTCCTCATCGCGGGAGCTCACCACCTCCGCCACCTCCTCCCAGGCACGTTTCGTCATGTGGGGAGGGGTCTCCTCCTCCCATCCTGGGGGACCAACACCTCCGGCCGTGCTGCTACCTCCTCGAGGAGGGCAGCAAGGCAGGCATCAGAAAAACGAGGGCCCTACCCTCCGGCCTGACCTGCTCACTGGACCCTCTCTGCTGTGGCCTTGCACTGGCCATTGCGAGAAGCCTACAAAAGGCTGCCAGGCCTTCATTTAAGCAGGATGCCAGGTCACCATTGGACCCGGTGGTCTGTGCACGCCCGCCGCTGCCTGCCCACTCCCGCTATCCTCGGGAGCCGGGAAATACGCTGAGTGGGCCTTAATCGGCCCGTCCGTGTGAAATCGAAGTCGAGGCCCGATTGTGGGCGTGGTCGGTTTTACATCCATGCCCTGGCCCACCTGCAGCGCCCACCCGGCGAGGACAAAGTTCAGCCCTTAGGGGTAGATATGGCAGGATTTCTTTTCTCTCTTTTCTTACAGGATAACAATGAGAAATGCAGTATGCAGACAGCAGGGTGAAGATAATTTCTTTGTGGCACTGTTGGGTTGTCAACAAACAAAGTGCATTGCAAAACATCAAGGATGACCTAGTCACATACGTGACCTCTGATGATCAGTTCTCCACAGAGCATTTGGGTGATCTTCATAGAGAGGTTGTAGGGTAACATGAACAGCTCCAGGAGGAGAATTGTCAGCTCAGAGTTGGTATTGGGAAATATGGTCAAATAATTCCTCATTTGTCACAGTGCAAGTTGCTTAAAAAGAACTATTTGAGCTCAGAGGCTGTGTAAAAATACAATTTGAGGAAACACTCAAAGCACTTGGTCAATGCCTGTTCTGACACGTTCAATTTTGCTGACATTAAATAACCTATTGTGAGTTTTTTTCTCCAGATGCACTTCTGTTCTAAAGAATCACATATTTCACAGAGTTTGCCTTTTAAGAGTCTAATGTGCTGGAGGTGTTCCATTTTTCTACACCACCTGCTGAGGGAGCACAATGTGAAGCTCCATGGGTGCTTCAGCTAAGTTCAAGGTGCTATCGAATAGAACTTGTTATAAAGCTAAAAAAAACCCATGCAGTTAGTCTCTCGTCATTGATAAGGAGCTCACATTTCAGGGAGGAGAGAGATACAAAGAGGCAGAAAGATTCAGATCCTGTGGGAAACGCAGAAAGTAGCAAAGACGGATTGAAGATGCTGCAGAAGCTGACGGAAATCACAAGATCAACTTGCAACACCATGAGCGGCTTCTCGTTAGCTCACACCAGCAAAACTACTAGTGACAGCAAAACTTCAACAGCTCTGATTACAAAAATACTTTTAATAATACCAAAGATCAAGACTTTTTTGAACAAAAAAGAGACTTACTTGATGCAGGCATTAGAATCAAAAGAGTAATTAATTCCATTGTTCTGCACTGTTTCTGGTGGGTGGACTCTCTCTGCCCAGACATTGTATTTTATCTATGCTCTGTTTGAGTTGGTTATTTCTCCAATTGCCACTTCCTTCTTCGTTTTGCAATCTCATTGAACACTTCCTCTTTCACAATGAGTCAGAGGTGGGTCTGGGACCAACTGCAGAAGCTGCATTTGTGCCCCACAACCCGACTAAAGGACTGGGTTATGGTTCCAAGTCTTTGGGGGACCTTAACCATCATAATATTCATGAGAATTTGATATAAAGTTTAAATATGAGTAATATTTATATTTAAATATAAGTATTATCTGTTTAATTTTTAGACATATTTATGGTAAACTCTCTGGCTGGAATTTTGCCTGAGTTGTACTAAGTGCGGTGCTGGGCCTGAAAAAAGACATTTTTCTCCTTGTCCGCAATTGCGGGATTTTGCGCTGCATCATCCACCTCCTGGCGTTTCTCGCCTCATTAACAATGCACGCACGGGCAACACGCCGGATTCCTGGTGGTCCGGCTCGGATTTGCCCACCGTGCCGTGACCTCAGCGCTTCATCACTCCCGCCGCCATATTTAAAGAGCACCAGAGCGTCGTCTACTTCATGTCTACAGACCAGCACTGCTCCAGGCGACAGGTGGTCCCGAAAGCAAAGAAGATGTCAGCCCCCAAATTTCGTGGCGCCTCTCTGGGGCACCTGCTAGACACAGTGGAAGCTGCCGTGAACTCCTCTATCCTCGCTTTTGGCGAGGACCAAGCTGACCAACCCAGTATGGGAGGCGGTGGCCGTGGTGGTCATTGACTCCAGCCTCGAGGATACCCCGGAAGAGGAATCTGCAGACACTGACATTGAAGACCCATCACAGCACCTACCCACACTGTCCACCTGCGCAGAGACACACACCTTAGTGGGGCCAATTCTAGAGCAGTCTCGGGGTCACGATCTGATGTGCACACTGCACTGTCTGATCGACAGCAGGCAGAGACAGGAAAATCCAAGGCTGTCAGCACGTAGGACATAACTGGAGGCCAGAAATGTGCTGAGTCCCAGTCAGATGAGGAGCCTCTGGACTCGGTTCTTCCTCAGTTGCTGGAGTTGCAAAGGCAAGCTCAGGAACATCAGGAAGGGATGTCTGCTGCACTCCTCAGGTTGCAAGGCACGATGGAGGAATCTGTCCCCCTTCAGTCTGAGGTGATAGCGCCAGCAGGCCAACACACTGAGGTCAACACTGGTAGGATGGGCGGTCGCCATGGAGACTTGGTCCAGATACTGTTGCAGGAGCTTCACTCCATCACTGAGACACTTGCTGTCATCCATCAGTGTCAACGTGAGGTGGAGGCAGGGCAGTTCGATTTCACTCCAGCTCCCCCTTCCTCTCAAGGAGTCATCCAGGGGCTCTCGGGCACCCACAGGGAGGAGGATCAGCAGCTGCACAACCTGGGGCCATCCACCCAGGTGACTCCGGAAGTGCCCAGCCCATCCAATTCCCCTCTTCCTGTGAGTCCCACAGCTCTACCTCCGCAGGTTGAGGAGGATGCCACAACCAAACCGCAGCACCCCAAAAGCAGGCCGGGGCCCTCCAGATCATAGACCTCCAGAGGACGTCTGCTAAGGTCGTCACAGACAGGGTGCAGCAGTCAGCAGGCTGGTTCCTTCTCCACTGTGGATGTCCCGGGAGTTCCAAGGCCTAGCGGCAGGGTTAGAAATGTTAAGAAGATGTAACTCTTTCGAGTTATCATCAGTCACAGATTGTAACTCTTTCGAGTACAATCACAGTTCTTGGTTTTCCGGAAGTGGGACATGAACCCACAACCTTCTGACTCAAAGGCGAGGGTGCTATGTCCCTAATTGTAAATAAACATCCAAGAATGTCTCCCTGCCTATGGCTCCTTGTTATGTTGAGCCCTGTTCGTGTCACTCAGATGTGAAACCTTGTTTCCTGCACAAGTCTCAGTCCAGGGCCTCTTCCCTGCGCAGTGTGTAACCTTCAGAGCAAAATGATGGTCCGGCTTCACACTCACTGGACACATTAGTGATGCCAGCGCCACGATGTGGCTTAACATTACTGACAGAATGTCGCGTCCGGGTGTCACAGAGTTCCGTCATTCTCCCCGTGTGCTCTCAGCACCTTTGAGGTGGGGCTGGTCCCCATCTCTTCAGCATCTGTGTCTGCTGACGGTGTGCTCCTGAAGGGGACAGGTGCTGAAGGCTGCCGAAGGGTCAGGTGCTGTTGAAGTATCACTGCTGTGTCTCTATGATACGACCCTGTTCACAGAGCGCAAGTGAGCTGCCCTCAGCCAGACAGGAGTCAGACATTCACAGAGGCTTTGTGAAGATCGATGGAGTGTCCTCAATGCATGTCATCATCATCCTCCTGGAATCTTGTGACTATTAGGGCCTCCGCTGTGTCTCCATGTCAGGAGCCTGATCACAGAGGGTATGTATGCTGCCATCAGCCATACAGGTGTTAGACATTGACAGATGCAATGTGAGGATGTCAGGACTGCCCTCACTGCATCTCGTCATCATCCTCCATGAATCGAGCAGCCTTTGGAGCCGCACAATCCCACCTGCCTCATCTGACCAACGTGATGGCCTCATCGCTGACATGCTGGCCTTCGAGGACCCCATCACCATCATCCCCTATGACGTCCTCCTCATGAGAGGAGACGTGAAGCTCTTCCATCCCCTCCTCAGCCGGGTCCTCCCCCTGTTGCAGCACCAGGTTGTGGAGCCCGCAGCAAATGACGATGATGCGCGACACCCTCTGGGGACTGTATTGCAGTGGTCCACCAGACCTGTCGATGCACTGGACCCTCATTTTCAATATGCCTATCGTTTGCTCCACCAAAGTCCGGGTTGCGGCATGCGCCTCGTTGTAATATCACAGAATCACAGTGCAGAAGAGGCCCTTCGGCCCATCGAGTCTGCACCGACACGTGAGAAACACCTGACCTACCTACCTTATCCCATTTACCAGCACTTGGCCCATAGCCTTGAATGCTATGACGTGCCAAGTGCTCATCCAGGTACTTTTTGAAGGATGTGAGGCAACCCACCTCCACCACCCTCCCAGGCAGCGCATTCCAGACCCTCACCACCCTCTGGGTAAAACAGTTTTTCCTCACATTCCCCCTAAACCTCCAGCCCCTCACTTTAAACTTGTGTCCCCTCGTGACTGACCCTTCAACTAAGGGGAACAGCTGCTCCCTATCCACCCTGTCCATGCCCCTCATAATCCTGTACACCTCGATCAGGTCGCCCCTCAGTCTTCTCTGCTCCAATGAAATCAACCCAAGTCTATCCAACCTCTCTTCATAACTTAAATGTTTCATCCCAGGCCACATCCTGGTGAATCTCCTCTGCACCCCCTCCAGTGCAATCACATCCTTCTTATAATGTGGCGACCAGAACTGCACACAGTACTCCAGCTGTGGCCTCACCAAGGTTCTATACAACTCCAACATGACCTCCCTACTTTTGTAATCTATACCTCAATTGATAAAGGCAAGTGTCCCATCTGCCTTTTTCACCACCCCACAAACATGTCCCTCCACCTTCAGAGATCTATGGACACACACGCCAAGGTCACTTTGTTCCTCAGAACTTCCTAGTGTCATGCCGTTCACTGAATACTTTCTTGTAAAATTACTCCTTCCAAAGTGTATCACCTCACACTTTTCAGGGTTAAATTCCATCTGCCACTTATCTGCTCATTTGACCATCCCGTCTTATCTTCCTGTAGCCCAAGACACTCAATCTCACTGTTAACCACCCAGCCAACCTTTGATTCTCTCTGTTGGAGTCTGAGGCTGCTGCACAAGGGTAATCAGCCATGTCACATGTGGGTAGCCTTTGTCCCCAAGGAGCCAACCCTGCAGCCTCTGTGGACGCTGGAAGATGTCAGGGACTTGAGTCCTGCTGAGAATGTCGGAGTGGTGACGCTTCTGGGGTATCCTGTGTGCAGACCTGCAGGATGCATTTGTTGTGGCCGCAGACCAGCTGAACATTCAGTGAGTGGAAGCCTTTGCAGTTCACACACTGGAATGCTTGTTGCCATGGAGATCTAAGCGCCAAGTGAGTGCAGTCGATCGCACCCTGCACCTGTGGAACACAGGGATCACCACAAATCCCAGCGCTCTTGCTTCCTGGTTTGCCTGAGCCTGCTGCCCCTTCCTCTTGAGGGTGGTGCTCCTCCCTTTGCCAAGCCAGGCTCCTCCGTCGCAGTCTCCTTCTCTGCTCCCTGTCAGCCATGAGGCATACAGCTAGATCACCAGGCTCCATGGTCCTGATGTTCTTCTCCTGCGATATCATAGAGAGAGGCGGCAGGGTTTGCATACATCTCCTAAGGACCTCCCTTGGTTAAGCCCCTGGCTCCGGCTGCATCTCAAGGCTTCTTCACATATGTCAGAGAGCGCTGGCCCCCACTTTGATGGCCTGTGTGTCTTGCGCTTCTTGGCTGTCCAGAACCCCACCCATCTCTGCCCCACTTCATGACCGATTAGCGGCAGCTTTGGACAGTCTGCATGTTGTGCTCTCAGCCCAGGCGCAGGCATTCTCCTAACCCTCACTGCAAGGCTGCACTGTTAGCTTGAACCATGAGGGTTACTGATCCAAACCTGAATAGATACATTGCAAGGGGATCTGAGCACCTCCATCAGTGACTGTTCCATGCCCACCTTTTGCAAGGGGACTCTGCAACATGCCCAGTCACCCAGTTGCTCTGCTGCCCTCTCAAACCTGCATTAATTAGGAGTCTGCACACTAGGGGTGAAAACATCTGGAGAACTTGGCGGCACCTTCATGCTTTTGCATTGCCTGGGTGGGCAGGAATGTTTGAGGGGCTCGACTCCAAGGATGTCAATGGAGCTGCTGGTGAACGGTCTCAGCTGCTGAAGGATGGTCAATTTTGTCAAGTGCGTGGCTGCTTCCCTCACCTTCCCCCACCTCGGCCAACCTGCCCCTCCCCCGTCAGCATGTGCTTGTGCACCCCCATCAGTCTGTGCTGCCTTGCGTCCCCTCTGGCCCCACCCACGCTGGAGCCCTTGCCCGGGCACCGCAGTGAAAGCCAGCTGGGAAAAAGCGACTTGCCTGTGCCCCCCTCCGAATGAGCGACGCCTCTTCCATGATGTCCTACGGGTCATCCTTGCGAGCGCTGCGCAGTGTTGGGTGCGCTCCCCTCCAAGTTCCCCTCAAAGTTCAGCTCGCCAGGTGCACACCTTTTAAAGGCAGTCGTAAATCACCCCGTTCTGAAGTCACGGTGACGTGGGAATTAAATTTGGTGTGGGAATTAAATTTGACAATAATGAGATGCAGATGCATTAAAATTAAGTTCCCAATGTTGGATGGTGGGAAACATGGACCACCACTGACGGGGGAGGGGACAATCGCGTCCTTGGTTTACTTTGCCGGGAAACACAACTAGGGCCATCTTGCGATATTTTCCTCTCATGTTACCAAACACACTGGCTGTAACCCAGAGCGGAAAATTCTGCTGTAACTATTCGTTTACAATACTGTTTTATACTCTTCTTACACATTAGTACTTCTATAAGCTTCCTCACACACCGATAAAAAACAACATTCTTTACTGTATCAATCACCATGACAACAGAAATGTAGCAGCTGCGGAAATTTTTTTCATGACCAGGAAAATAACCATCCAATCAAAATTCTCCCAGAATCATTGTCCATCACTACCGTACCTCCCAGATTGAAATTCCTTATGATCTGTGAAGATGATTTCCCCCCACTTTCTGACTATAAGGGCGATTTGTGTCGGCCAGGGTGAGCTCATCATAGACGTTAATGGGCCTAAGGTTGTCAATTTGTCACTTTTCACAATTTCTTTGGAAAATTGAATGTTCTGAAAAGTATTTTCATCTGGGTCAGAAACAAGTGGTAGAGTCTTCTAATTAACAGGAATGCTGATGAGTGAAGCAATTGCAAAACTTTATGATCCTAAAACAAGTCATCATACATTTCTCACACGTCTCGTCTGTAGTAAGAACATGGTCAATTTGTGTGATTGCTCCTCATAATTCAATCCCTCCATCCACTCAATCATTTTGGTTGGTTTCCTCTGCATCAATTCGATAGCTGCAATATCTGTTGATACTGATTGCCCGCTGTATTGCAGGCTGAAAAATTAGTGGAACACAATCTACACTGATGTCTGAATGCATGTCTTATTTTAACAGAAGTCTCTCTGCACGGACTCGATGTGCACAGGACAACACAATTTGTAACTCTGCTCACCCCTCTCTCTCCAGGCACCTCACATCCACAACTGAACAGCCAACACTCACACTCACCCTCGTCCTATTGACCTCTTGCACCCATGCTTGACAGTCACTCTCCACAAGTGTTGTCCTTCCCTCCTATTCACACAAAGCATTTCAAATACTCATAACTCTCTACTTTCTCTGCTTGCAGGAGAAGGGAGTACACAACTTCTGGGAGAGGCAGAGACCCAGGAGGGGTTGGGGGGGGGAAGTTAGTTGTTGGGGGGAGAGTTTGCCCTTCAGTGACAACCAGCTTGATGGCCACTGTAATATGGCCTTGTTCGACTGTGAAGACGGTCATGTTGGAGGAGGCTGCAGATGTCAGCAACAACCGGCTGAGAAAGCCTGAACCTTCTGGGACATCGCTGCTCACACATGTCAAGAGAGCTGATCCTCTGTCTGTAGACCCTGTGTTGGGTTCTCACCTTCTTAGAGCTGGATCTCTGTGTCCATCTCTTTGCCTTGTGGTCTGGCACATGGCTGGGAAGAAAGGCAGCTGGTGCTGCTGGTGGTGTTGCTCCTGGTGTAGCTGTTGGTGTCAGTGTTGCTGTTGTTGGTCCTTTTACTCTTCATCAGAGGTGGAAGTTAGAGCTGCTCCCATGCCATATGGAAGGCCTGAGGTGTGTGAAGTGCCAGACAGGTGAAGTAACTTCCAAAAAGTTGGCAATTACCTTGCATGCACTCTCTGAGAAGGGTGAAATTTCTAATGTTGGTCCATGCCAGACTGTAATGAAGGCTGGAGGTGAGTGAAGTGCTAGACAGGTGAAATGAGTTCTAAGAAGTTGGCAATTAACTCAGATGTAGTGACAGCACTCATTGAGAAGGCATGCAATGAACAGTGGCCTCTCACCTGGCCATGGCTGCAGCTCTTCATTTTCACTGTTAAAGACTTCCCAGCCTGTCAGTTTCACTGAAGAAGCACTGTGCATTCACCTAGGTGACCCCACCATGCTCCACGCAGCTTGGCAAATGTGCCTGTTGGTATTATACCCAGAATCCCTGATCAAAACTGTTCTTAATTGCCTATTTGAATATTCAAATAACACACCTGACAGCTGCATGTGGGTTCCCCATTTGCCTTCAAACCTGCCTGGGTGAAACTTGGAAGTAGGTGGGATGATATCGGGATCCTAATCTTCTTTAACTTTTAGGAGTGATATCTCCCCGCATACACCCAAAAGCGCCTCCCAAATACACCCAAATTTGTCTGTAAAATTTCCCCCAATTAATTTATTATTTTTCAAAATACTAACATGACATCTTTTTAACTAGTTACTGCTGGTTACAAGGGGTCAATTATTTTTGTGAACCATTTGTGACCATTGCAAAAAAAAAAAAATGCTCCTTAATATAATATCATCAAAATTTATCATCTTAAGTGGTTCACACAATTTCTGGGAACTTTACAAAGCATTTCAAATTGTAATAAAATATAAAATACAATAAAATAAAATAAAATAAAATAAAATAAAAAAGCAAGTGAAAATATTCTGGATGTTCATGCAGGATTTAGTCAATCTTCTGACCAGCCTTTGACTGCACCTCTGATCCATTTGCGTCTTGGAGCTGATGTTTCCATGTAACCCATCATTTGCTGGCCTGGAGAACTGAATAAGAAATGAATTTAAGCAATTGAACTGTAAAAAATGAATGAGTTGACCTTCTTTCAAAGGTGTTTCACTTTCAGAGATACTGGCCAAAAATATATAGATGAGAGGGTGGGTGCGGATATCCTGGTCTAAGTGGCAAGATTCGCATGACGTAACCTCTTATTCCGATATTGTTCAACTTTCCTGGGGTTAGGAGAGCTTCTTATTTTGCATGTGGTACCCGTGGCATTGGGGCACATTTTGGGTGCCAGGCTGTACAATGCACCACACTGTGCTTGACCCAGGAGCGGTGTTGGTGCCCCCTCCCATCCCCAATTCCAAGTCTGCCATCTTATCATTTTAGATAAGAAAATCAGCCTAAGCCTATACCACAAGGCTTGTTATCCTAGTTAGTGGTCTGATGTTAGACCAGTTCCCTCTTTAGTGCTTTTCAAATTCCAGCCCATTTCTAGGCCTCGGGTGTGATTGGCAGAGACTCTGCCCCTTGAAAGGCACCACAGAAATTAATTGATGGAAAAGCCTGAGATGGTTGTGCACAGTTTCACAAAACCAGAAATTTTCCTTGTTGTTCCCATAGATGAAGTGTAATGTCATGTTCCAGTATATTATGGACTTCCAGTGAATACTTTTAAGAATTGGACACACACGCTCTATTAAAATAGCCGCTGCAAATCATTTGACCTTTGACATGTTGAGCCGCAGACGGCCCTGAGTCTCAGGTAAATACCTAATTAAATATGGACATTGACACAGAACCACACATTCAGGGAATTCACACCTCCCTTTGTTTAATGATAAATCAACACAGAAAGACTATAGAACTCCAGCTGACCTGACTCCCTATATCACCCTGGACAAACGGGGGTATTGAAACTCAATGTGTGTGAGACAAATGAGAGTGGATCCTACTGAGCTTCCAGTGTCTTTTGATGGTGTCACTTATCTAAAGCGGGCTGACTGAATCTCATGGTGTCAAAAGACAACACAGGAAGATTGGAATCAACAGATCCATCTTCCTTTGTTTGCAAAAAGGACTCTGACTTTGAACTTGTGGAAGTCACATCATGCAGGAACCATTTTGGTATTCCGCTTCTAAATCCGCAGACATTTCTTGCAGACAGAGTTTCATCAGAAAGCCATCGAAGTAACTGCAAGTCATCCAAGCAGCCGAGGTAATAAACAGCAATACCTTGAAAGTGTGAGATCTTAATAAGAGGGAGAAGGAGCCCTCCCAAATCTTCTAGGGATTCAACCAGAAGAAAGCACACAGCCTGTTAAGAAAGCCTTTGCTTTACAAGATCTCCATTTCATCTTAACCATCGACTTCATCTAAGAAACACAGGCCTGCCTCGAAAGAGACTGAGATAATTACAAGCTGTAACAGTATATCACCATCATTTGTATCTAATCTTTGTGTATGTGAAATGAGCGAGTGAAATGTTGTACTATTTTGGAGTAAGTGAGTGAGGTAAATAAGATTGTTTATTTTTAAACTTGCTAGAGCCTGCTGGTGAAATCACTTAATTGCGATACGCACACCAATTGTAAGGGAACACATACCACTTTCATACAATGCATACCGATCACAGGCAGTAAAGGGAAAACATTAATTCTGTCCATAACAAAATATCTACAACGATATTTGTTCTGCACTTTTATATCTCAAGAAGAACACTGAAACCACACAAGGAGATATCTGGACAGGTGAACAAAAGCTGAGTAAAGAGGTAGCCTTTAAGGACGGTGTGAAAGGAGAAAGGAGAGAGAGAAGTGGAGAGGTTTAGGGAGGGAATTCTAAAGTTAAGGTGTAACAGTTAAAAGCATGAGCATTAATGGTGGACCGTTAACACAAATATTCCGGTGACAATTAAACGACAGATTACTAGATTGTCTTTTGCCACACATGGCCTCATGCTCCACTCCCCTGTCTGATAACTGGGTCAAGCAATCACATAAGGCAGGTTTTTACCATCAGCGAGAAGGTCCCAACAGCGGGAGGAAATGCAAGGCACCAGCAGGCATGGGTGTGCAGCGGGACTTCCACCTGAACTTTGTATCGGGGCTGTCATCCTATTATAGATGACCGGCCACCCGCCTGCAAGAGCTGTCGACTCAGCCAGAGAGCCAGTAGCTCCGAAGTGCCAGTGGGAGTGCTGTTCACCGCTGAGGCAGGAAGGAGGTGTGAGGTCTACAGCATTAGGACAAAAAAAAGCTAATCAAAGAGTGGCATGCTGGAGGGAAAATCCCCCCAGGAGGGTTGCTAGGGCCCCAGGAGCTGCCTTCCCTCTGATCCTCTCTTTGCTGCCTATACCAGACCCCACCTCTCCCTCACCTGGGCTGTCAGTGGAAGGCTAACTCCATTTAGCTGGGGGCCTCCCAAGTGGTGGGGAGTTGCCCCATTGTCAGCAAAATGCAAATATCGCACAGTAGAATGGACCTTAATAGGGGCCTTTACGTATGTAAATTGGCTGCCTGCCTCTGCGGGGCAGGTAACCTGCCTACTTCCACTCCCAAGGTCAGTAAATTGCCCTGATGGTGAGATTGCATTGGGGATTCGACCTGACCCTGGTCTCCAGGATATTACCGGACCCTCACCTCCCTTTCACTTTCCGGGGGCCATAAAATTCAACCCTTGACTCCGGGCCGTTATGTTCTGCACTCAGTCAGTAACAGTTGAACGCGAGGATTCCTTTCTTGGGTTTCCATTTGAAACCAGACAAACTGCAGTTGATAAGCACAAAATTTACCCCAAAAGCCGTTGTTGTAACATTGGAATGGGACAATGCTTCTCTCTTAAGAGGAGTTTATGAGCGGCAGGTATTTTCTCTTGGAATATTTACCTTTTTTTTTTAGGCAAATTTTCGTTGTGTTTGAACTTTTCAACTGAATGAAATAATTTTGAATATTAGAATCATAAGATTTAAAAAATTATACCTGGGTCTTTTGCAAAATGTGTATAACATGTGACCGAAAGAGTACAAACAACCAGAGCAGCAAAGAACAGCCAACGGAATAAACTGTAACTCTTCAGCTCATCTTCTCTGATGAAACAAGAAACCATAATTAATACAGTGCAAAAGTGCTTATAGTCATGTTGAAAATTTAATTTAAATCACATTCATGAATGAACCTTTCAGCCTCCCAAGGAATTGTGTGATGTCATATGGAATGCACTAAGATTTGTGTGAGAATGGGTGATTTTCCAACATATGGCTCAGATCAAGGAGGTCTGGGACTTGCCCATGAACACTGGTAAAATCAGGTTTATACACTGCAAACACCTCCATGCGCTTTAGCACAGCACAAGTAGCCAGGATGAAACCCACAAGTAAAGTACACGGTATGAAAGAGAACTGAATTAGTAAATGTTATTCAATGCAGTCCATGTCCAAATGCAACAAGATCTGGACAATATCCAGGCTTGGGCTGACAAGTGGCAAGTAACATTTGTACCACAAGTGCCAGGCAATGACCATCTCCATCAAGAGAGAATCTAACCAACACCCCTTGACACTAAGATAATAGCTACAAACTGCGGATGCTGGAAATCCAAAACAAAAACAGAAATACCTGGAAAAACTCAGCAGGTCTGGCAGCATCTCCGGAGAGGAACACAGTTAACGTTTCGAGTCCGAATGACCCTTCAATAGTTCTGTTGAAGGGTCATTCGGACTCGAAATATTAACTGTGTTCCTCTCTGCAGATGCTGCCAGACCTGCTGAGCTTTTCCAGGTATTTTTGCTTTACCCCTTGACACTAAATTGGGTTACCATTGCTGAATCCCCCACTATCGATATCCTTGGTGTTACCATTGACCAGAAACTGAACTGGACTAGCCATATAAATACTGTGGCTACAAGAACAGGTCAGAAGCTAGGAACGCTGTGGTGAGTAACTCAGCTCCTGACTCCCTAAAGCCTGTTCACCATGTACAAGGCACAAATCAGGGCCATGATGGAATACTCTTCACTCCCCTGGATGAGTGCAGCTCCAACAACACTCAAGCTATTTGCCACTATCCAGGAAGAAGCAGCCCACTTGATTGGCACCCCATTCACAAACATTCACTCCCTCTACCACCAACGAAAAGTGGCAGCAGTGTGTACCATCTACGAGATGCACTGCAGGAACTCAACAAGGCTCCTTAGACAACGCCTTCCAAACCCATGACCACTACCATCTAGAAGCACAAGGACAGCAGATGCATGGGAACCCCAACACCTGAACGTTTCCCTCCAAGCCACACACCATCCTGACTTGGAAATGTACTGCTGTTCCTTCCAAAATCCTGGAACTCCCTCCCTAACAGCACTGTGGGTTTACCTACACCAATGGACTATAGCAGTTCAAGAAGGCAGCTCACCACCACCTTCTCAAGGGCAATTAGGAATGGGCAATAAATGCTGGCCTAACCACACCCCATGAATGAATAAAAAAAGTAATGTTTTACATTACAAAATAACTAATTTTAATAGAAGCATCGGTCCACCGGGCAGAAAGTTTTGTTCTAACTAACAAAGATCCTTCTACCTTAACAGAAATGTTAGCACTCATGGCAAAGTCTTGACCAAAACAATGGCCAGGATATAATGCTGCAGTCTTTATTTCGGTAACTATTTCGTAAATAGGGAACATTGGAAGGCATCTTTCAAGGGTCCTTGAAATCTGGCTTGACTAAAAAAAGTGACCTGGCCAGAAGCAATAAGACTGGCTGTACTTTGAACTGACTACCTCACTGCCCCTTAGAACAGTGAAGCATTGTAATGCAGTTAACCTTATAGGTTAGCCTGGAAAAATGTTGTGTGAGCTATCTTTCCTCACTTACATGTACTAAAGAAACAAATATATTTTTCAACTTGTCCAGGATTTACGTGTGAATAGCACTGGTGGGGAAGGAGTGGTGAGAAGTGTAAAAAAAACGCCTCAGTATTTCCTGTTGTTCTGGCGATTGGGCCTATTGTTCATCTCCATTGTGGCCTATAATAGAGGAAGCTGTTGAACACTATTGTGAAAAGCCAATCCTCTATACTCTCTACTCTCTTAATTGTGTCTCTGAAATCATTTTTTAAAATGAAAAATTCCCGCTTTGTGCTTTTTGAGTCACTTAATTCAATTGATCGTTTCTTTTTTTAAAGGGGAGAAGCTAGAATGAATTAGCAGGGTTAAATTGTGGCACACAGTCACCCTTCACAACTGTTGTCCTTTGTTCTTATTCACACAAGCCATTTCTTACTCTCAGATCTGTACTTTCTTGCCTTGCAGGAGATAGGAGCCCTGAACCTCCGGGAGAGATAGAGGTCTGGGTGGGGTGGGGTGGGGGGGAGGGGAGTTGGTGGATTGTGGTTGGGGGGAAAGAGTTTGTCTTCCAGTGACAGCCCCCTTGACGGCCACAGACAATATAACCCACCTCAGGGCCGCTGTGAAGGAGGTCTTGTTCCAGGAGGCTGCAGACGTCAGCAACAACAATACCATGATAGCCTGAACCTCCTGAGATACTGGTATTCACACATGTCAAGAGAGCTGATTCCCTGCCTGTAGGCTCTGCGTTGGGTTCTCATCTCCTTGGAGCTGGAACTCTGTGCCCATCCCCATTGCCTTGTGGGTGAGAAGGCAGCTGGTGCTGCTGAGAGTGTTGCTCCTGCCATAGCTCCTGGTGTCATTGCTGGCATTGTTGCCTCTCCTGTTCCTCATCAGGGGTGGAAGTTAGAGCTGCGTAAGCTGCCCTCATGCCATAATGAAGGTTGGAGGTGAGTGAAGAGTTCAACAGGTGAAGTGACTTCTCAGAAATCAACAATCACTTGATAAGCAGTGACAGCACTCTGAGAGGTTGGAGCTCTTGATTTTCACTGTTAAAGACTTCTCAGCCTGTCAGTTTCACTGAAGAAGCATTGTGCACTTGCCTCAGTGACACTAGTGATCTCCACACAGCTTGAGAATGTGGTCCACTGTCAGTTTAAACCAGAATCCTTGATGAAACCAGGGCTTAATTGCCTACTTCAATATTTGAATAACACCTTTCACAGCTGCACAAGGGTTTCCCATTCACTTTCAAACCTGCCCAGGTGAAACTTGGAAGTGTGGGGAATGATGTCAAGATCCCGACCTTCCGTGGCTTTTTGGGGGATTTAACTCCCCACGTGCACCCAAATCCACCTCCACTTAACTGTTAAAATTCCCCCCATTACTTCTCAGCTAAACGGCCCTTGAGAAATTTCTGCTTCAAACACAACAGCTGCTAGTTAAATTCTCTCAGCAGGGACATGTTCTCCCAGTCTGCTTCTCTTCCCTCTTCCTGAAGGAGTGAGAAGATCTTGCTTTGGAAACCCAGTGTTTTCAGGGGTTGACACCGCAGTGAATGGCTGTCCACCCCTGCGATAACCCCAGTATTTGGCACTGGGTCACTATCAGAGCAGGCGTATTTCTGATTTCAATGTTTAAATCCGAGTAGAATAAACTATACAGAGGGCAGAATCTTCTGCCTGTCAGGCGGGCTGGTTGGGAGTGGGCTCGGACGGGCGTGGAGCCTATCACGCCCGTGATCGGCTGCGCGCCACGAAAGAGCGCAGAAATCTCCCAGAGGCACAGGGCTGCCTCAGGGAGACTAAGTTCAATTTGAAACTTTAAGATAAAGAAAGATTGAAATTATTTAGACGTGTCCCCTCATGGGACAGTGTCACATGTTTATGAAATGTGTAAAAAATCTTTATTAGTTTAATAAAACCTTCATGAAACCTCATTCCGCCCCCATGGATGAGGTTTGACGAAGAACGTGTAGGCCGCGTGGGCTCTTCGCCTGCCGGCCAACCTTAAGGTTCTGGGCATCCCTGTCAATTCGTTCAATTGGTTTATTAATGGCCTTAACTGGGCTTTGACAGTTCGGCGGGCGCACAGCCGCCTTTGGCGCGTGGTCACCGAATGGAAGATTGGAATGACACGCGGTGACATCAGGACGCACGCCCGACATCACCGCGCGTCATTTTACGCATCGGCGCGCTGGGCCTGCCGCCGCATGCTGAAGTGAAAATTCTGCCCGGACATACGTTATCTTACCTTCAGAAACTTCTAATTCAATAGAAGCTTTTTCATCAAATTTAAATGTTGATCTTACTATCACACACCAGTATTGTCCTTCATCACTCTTCGTTAGGTGATCCATGGTTACTGAAAATATCCCTTGTGTTTCGTTATCAGCCAGTGATACTCTTCCTTTTTCTGGTTCTTCAGTAGAAACCACAGCAGAACATCCATAAATAATGGAATAATTACCTTTACACCATTGTTTAACATGGTCCTTGTACTTCAGGTCATACTGACAGTTCACAGTGACCGATCCTCCTAATTCTCCATGAACCCTCTTGGGTCCAGTTAATTGACATAAACCTGTCGGGATATTAATAATGAAAGATTATTAATAGCTCTACCAGGATCACAAAAACAGCATTTAACCAAATAAACACTCCTGTTCCATTGTTACAACAATCTCCTTTGCAATTACAGATCCGATTCCATTTATAATATCAAATCCCTTGTTCTGAGTCTCATTTGACCAACACTGTTATTGAAATCACTGCGTATACACAGTTTTTGCACCCAGTTTTCCCAATATGCAGGCCTGTGATTATCTGTTGTGAGCTGGTTGTGGGGTCAGATTTTCCACAATCAGAGCACTCAGATAAAATTCCTGATGTCATTAAAAATTTATATTCCTTATTTACACTGATCACTGCTATTAAGAAAGTGTTAAAACCTTGCTTAAAAAAAAAATCCTTCATTTCCATTTCTAAACCCAGATATTTTATTTCACCGGAGAACAAGATGTTTTTTTTGGATCATATGAACATCAGAACATTGGGAACAGGTGGAGACCTTTTGTTCTCCTTAGTGCTACATTCCTCGTTATCCTTAAGTACTATAAATCTATCGCTCAGTCTTGAAATCCTCACCCTTCCAGTATCCACAGCAATTTGTGAAAGGGGCCAAAATATCTATTATCTTTTCTGTGAAAAGTTGCCTCCTGATTTCACTCCTGAATAGATGAACTCTTATTTTAAGATGATGTCCCCCCTTGTTCTTCAATCCCCCTCTAGAGGAAACAATTTCTCCATATCAACCCGATCAAATCATTTAAACATTGTAAAAATCTCCATCAGATAAACTTTCAACCTCCAAAACTCCCTGGAATCCAAGAGAAGTTTATGCAACCTGTTCTAATAATGTAACTCTCTAAGCTCTGATATCACTCTGGTGAATCTGTGCTGCAACCCCTCCAGGGCTAATGTGTTCGTCCCGAGATGTGGAGCTGTAAATATCAGGTGGTGTCAAACCTTATAGCTTTATGTTGTTGAACCATAACTTCCTCTCCTTTGCAATCAACCTACCCTTAAGATAAAGATCATCATCATCAAAGGGTAATGGTTGACAGGTATTTTTGTGACTGGAAGGCTGTTTCCAGTGGGGTTTCGAAGGGCTCAGTACTAGGTCCCCTGCTTTTTGTGGCATATCTTCATGGTTTGGATATAAATGTCGGGGGGAATGATGAAAAAGTTTGCAAGTGACACAAAACTTGGCCATGTGGTTGATAAGAGAGGAGGATTGCTGGAGACTGCAGGAAGATATCAATGGATTGGTCAAGTGGGCAGAAAAGTGGCCAATGGATTTCAACCCAGAGAAGTGTGAGGTTTTGCATTTGGGGAGGTCAAATGAGACAAAGGATTACACAATAAATGGGAGGATACTGAAAGGTGTAGAGGAAGTGAGAAACCATGGAGTGAATATCCACAGATCCCTGAACAGGACAGGCTGATAAGGTGGTTAAGAAGGCATATGGAATCCTTTCCTTTATTAGCCGAGGCATAGAATATATGAGCAGGGTGGTTATACTGGAATGATATATAACATTAATTAGGCCACAATTTGAGCACTGTGTGCAGTTCTGGGCACCTCATTACCAAAAGGAAGCAATTGCATTAGTGAGGGTACAGAGGAGATTGGAGGCTACCTCCAATTTTGTGCACTCTTGTTTTTGCTGATAACCTTATTCATTGAACCTTACCACATGGCAATGCTGAATCTAAAGCTATCCCATCAAATAATTAGTTTGTACTGATGTGATCGAGATGGAGCTCATGAAAATTCATTCTCATTGGATTTCCTTGTGAAAGAGCACAGGCAGTTGTCCTGTCGCCAATATTTCTCTGTGAGTGAGCTTTAGGAACTATAGCAACACTCTGGCATCCTCCCGCTAGTAACAAAATGCTGTTAAAGTGCACATTGTAAAATGCTGATATCGAAATATCTTACATACTTGCTTATTCGAATATTATTCATGCATCCTCTGCTTTGGTTGGACACTGAGTGAATTTTGGTGTGGGCACGATATCTGACATTGCAGCGTCCCTTTAAACCTGCTGCACTAATATTTAACATAACCAATAATTGAGCTGCTAAAATACCAACTCCCTCCTCCAGGGACTTTGCAGGAACCAGAAAACAGCCAGAGCCAGGCTGTGTGCCTACACTGTATAGGCACATCTGAGGTAGAGATGACAGGAAAACTGGTGCTCCTTTCATGCTTGATAGCAATAAGAAATGCTGTGTTGTAAGAAATCCTGACCAAATCTTAAGAAATGTATTCAATACTAGAGAAATGTTATGAAGAAAGCTCCAAAACGAGCTTGCTGGCTGAAAATCACAGGGCAGGTCTATTGGGTCTAAGTGCGGTAGCGGGCGGATAAAATGGAGTCCTACCTGCTGACAAAGATGCCGGGTTTTCACGCTCTATCATCCCGAGCCTGCCTCATTATTTAGTCGCTCCCGCGAAACACGCTGTTTCCATGGCGAGCGGGCTCTCATTTGTCCGCCCGCCATCACCCCGCTGTTACATCACGCTGGCCGCCGTCTTTAAAAGGCAGCCGCCAGCAAAGCGCCCAGGAGACACTGCCAGCAAAGGAAAAAGGACTGCAGCCACCCCCACTTCAACGACAGGTCCCTCAAGCGACTGCTGGATGCCGTGGAGGCCCGCCGGGACGTGCTGTTCCCCAACTCTGACCACAGGATGGGCAGCAAAGTCACCAACCCGGCTTTGGGAGGCGGTGGCAGCGGTGGTCAGTGTGAACGCCCTGCAGAGGAGGACAGCCACCCAGTGTCGCAAATAATTCCTAGTGAACTCAAGTCAGAGTGCAAATTGCTTAAAAAAATTCAATTATGTGGAGCTTCAGAGTCTGTGTACAAAGCAATATAAAGAAACACTCGAAGCAATTACTCTCTTCTGATGTAATTCATTTTTGCTGAACTAAAAATAGCAGTTTTTATTCTCCAAATATGGTTCTGTTCTCAAGAATAATATTTGACACAGTTTGCCTTTGAGAGACAAATGTGTTTTAGATTTTCCATTTCTCTGTGCGGTTTGCTGAGGGAACTATATGTGAAGCACCTTGGATCGTTTTGCTAAGTTCAAGGTGCTATGTCACAGAACTTGCTGTTATAAACCTAAAAAGAAATGTGGTCAGTCTCCTGGCATCGATGAGGAGCTTGTGTTTCAGGGAGGACAGAGCTGCAACAGGGCAGAAAGAATCAGATGCTGCAGGAAAGCACAGAAAGTAGCAAAGGCAAACTGAAGATGCTGCAGAAGCAGACGGATATCACAGCATCAACTTGCAAAACCATGAGCGGCTTCTCTTTAGCTCATACCAGCAAAACAACTCGTGACTAGTCATTCGAGGTTTCTGGTCTTCATCAGCTCCTGCAAAAGCCCTTTCAATAACACTAAAGATCAAGAATTTTAAAAAGGGACTTACTTGAACCAGATATAAGAATCAAAAGAGCAATTAATTCCATTGTCCTGGCCTGCTTCTGGTGAGTGAAGCTACTGTGCCCAGACATAGTTTTTTTTAGCTGTGCTGTGCTTGAATCAGTTGGATCTCTGTGCTGTATTTGTCACTTCCTTCTTCATACTGCAGTCGAATTGACCAGTTCCTCTTCCGCAAAGAGGAAAAGGGGTCAGCTGCAGAAGATGCATCTGTGCTCCCCATCCCGACCAAAGAGCTGGGTTGTTATTCTAAATAGGTATATATATTCTGGATAGAGTATTGGTTAACAGATAGGAAGCAGAGAGTGGGCATAAATGGGACGTTTTCAGGTTGGCAGGCACTGAATAGTGGAGTGCCACAGGGTCAGTGCTGGGGCCTCAGTTATTTACAACGCATATTAATGACTTAGTTGAAGAGGCAGAGAGTAATGTATTTAAGTTTGCAGATGATACAAAGCTAGGTGGAAAGTTAAGCTATGGGGAGGACACAGCGAAGCTGCAAAGGGATATAGACAGGTTAAGTGAGTGGGCAACAAGATGGCAGATGGATTATAATGTAGGAAAGTGTGAAGTTATTCACTCTGGTTGAAAGAATAGAAGAGCTTAATACTTTTTAAACGATGATAAACTTGTAAGTGTTGATATTCCAAGAGACTTGGGTGTGCTTGTACAAAGGAACACAAAAAGTTAACATACAGGGACATACCCTTTATTGCAAGGGGTTTGGAGTACAGGAATAAATAAGTCTTGTTAGAGTTGTACAGGGTTTTGGTGAGACCACATCTGGAATACTGTGTGCAGTTTTAGCCCCCACGGTTAATAGATATACTTACATTGGAGGCTGTGCAGCAAATTGGTTCACTAACTTGGTCCCTGGGATGAGGGGGTTGTTCTATAATGAGAGGCTGAGCAAACTGGGTCTATTTTCTCTGGTGTTTAGAAGAATGCGAGGCGATCTCATTGAAATGTACAAGATTCTGAAGGGGCTTGATAGGGTAGAAGCTGAGAGATTGTCTCCACTTTTCGGTGAATCTAAAACACAGGGGCACAGACTCAGGATAAGGGACTAATCATTTAGGACTGAGAGGAGGGAAAATTAATTCACTCCAAGGGTTGTGAATCTTTGGAATTCTCTAACCCAGTGTATTGTGAATGCTCCAACATTGAATATATTTAAGGCAGAATAGACAGATTTTTGGTCTTTCAGGGAATCGAGGGCTATAGGGAATGGGCAGGGAAGTGGAGATTAAGCTCAAGACCCGCCATGTTCAAGTTGAATGGCAGAGCAGGCTCAACAGTCATACAGCCATACAGTCTAGTCTTGCTCCTATATCTTAGGTCCTTGTACATCTTTTGGGCATTTACCTCCAGAAGAGATTTGGATAAAAAGCAGAGCAATCTGTTTCATTTTTAGGCATATTTATGGTAAACTCTAATACACTGCATTCTTATACAATACTGTTTTAAACCCTTATACATTCACAGTTTTAAATGTTAATCACAATAAGTGCTAGTCATGGAAGAATGAGTCCAAAGCTGGTCTTTTACCTCAAGCTGGTTTATTCTCAAGGCAGCTCTTCAGACTCCCCCCACCTCACCATCCTTGCCCCTCCCCCCTCCTCCTGCCTCTCCACCTCCCCCTTCCCTCCCTCCCCCGTTCCTTCCCCCATCGATACATTGACACTATAGGTTCTCTCATGCATTTGCAAAAAAAGAAACCTTCCCCTGCTGAATTAATCCGCACGGCAACAGAAAAGTGGCAGCTGAGGAAGATTATTACGTCGAGAGGAAAATAACCGTCCAATCAAAATTCCATCCAAAACCATTGTCCATCACTACCTTACCTCCCAGAATGAAATTCCTTATGACTTGTGAAGATGATTTTTCCCCACTTTCCGACTATAAGGGTGATTTGTGTCGGCCGGTTGAGCTCATCATAGAAATTAATGGGCCTAAGGTTGTCAATTTGTCATTTTTTTCCCAATTTCTTTGGAGGATTTAATTTTCCAAAAGCATTTTCATCTTTGGTCCTAAGGAAGCTGAAAATGGTAATGTAATTAACAGGCATGCTGATGAGTGAAGCAATTGCATAGCTTTATGGCCAAAGTTTTTCAGCTGGCGGGCAGGCTCGATGGGAGCGGGCTCGATGGGTCCACGATTGGCTCTGCGCTGCCATTTTACGCGGGCGGGCCAATTAAAGCCTGCCCAGTGTAAGACACAGCTGTAAGATGCTACCTGTGTGGGCGGGGGGAGGAGAGAGAGAGAGTCGGGGCCAGCGCTCTTTCGTGCATGCGCGCGAAAGAGCGCTTCAATCTCCCTGAGGCACAGAGCTGCCTCAGGGAAATTGAAGGGCTTTTGAAATTATTAAATAAATGGAGTAAAAATGTAACTAAACATGCCCCGTCATACGAAGATGCTGAAAAAGCAGATGGATATCATAACGTCTTGCAAGACCATGAATGGTTCATCTTTAGCTCACCACAACAGAACCCCTGGCGACTGAGTCCGTCAAAGTTTCTGGTCTTCATTAGCTTTGTTTATAAAAGTACTTCTTAATAACACTAAAGAACAAGATTTTAAAGAGTAGACTTACTTGGTACAGACAGAACAATCAAAAGAGCAACCAATTTCCATGCTCTGGACTCTCTCGGGTAGGCGAATTCACTGTGTTTGGACATTGTAATTCAGCTGTGCTGTGTTTGAATCAGTTGATTCCTTATGTTGTAATCGTGTAGGTGGTTCCCTTCTTCATGACGTTATCAGCTCTGAACTGGTGCTGTGCTGGACTTTCACGATAAGGAGGAGGTCTGGTGCCAGCTGCAGAAGCTGAATCTGTGCTCTCCAACCCAACTAATGGACTGGGATGTTATTCTAAGTAGTTTGGGGCTCTTACCCTCCATACCATTCAAGAAATTTAGAAGTAAAGTGGAGCAATTTGCTTCATTTTCACATTTCAATCAACTGTCATAGAGGAAATGCTTGAACCTATTATTAAGGAGGTAACAGCAGGACATTTAAAAAATCATTACACAATCAGGCTGAGTCAACATGGTTTTGTGAAAGGAAAATCGTGCTTGACTAATTTTTTTAGAGTTCATTGAGCAAGTAACAAACAAGGTGGATAAAGGGGAACCTGTAGATTTGGTGTACTTGGATTTCCAAAAAAGCATTTGATAAGGTGCCACATCAAAAGTTACTTCACAAAATAAGAGCTCGTGATGTAGGGGGTTACATATTATGATGGATGGAGGATTGGTTAGCTAACAGGAAGCAGGAAGTAATGAAAAGTGGGTCATTTTTGGGTTGGCATGTTGTAACCAGCAGAATGCCACAGGAATCAGTGCTGGGGCCTCATCTATTTACAACTTGTATCAGTGACTTGGATGAAGGGACCAAATGTATGGTAGCTAAATTTGCTGATGATACAAAGATAGGTTGGAAAGTAAGTTGGCAAGAGGACATAACGAGTCTACAAAGAGAATTATCCCTTCTGAATCGTGTCCTCATTCACACCGCACACTAAACAATCTCTGAGCACATCATTTAAAGGTGTACCAAACTCACAATGTTCTGTTAACTGTTTCAAACTTGCCATATAACAAGCAACTGTCTCCCATGAGGCTCTATTTCTTGAGTTAAATTTGAACTGTTGCATCGTTACCGAGGGCTTTGGCTGGTAATGATGCTTTACGAGGTCCGCTAGTTCCTCAAAACTTTTCGAATCAAGGCCCCTGTGCTGTCAAACTTCAAATCAATCCATAGGTTTTACTCCCACATGTGGATAAGAGGATCGCTCGCCTCTTCTCTTCTCCCGCAATGTCGTTTGCTTAGAAAAAGAAGGTTCAATATAATGAGACCAATTGTCCGTGGCTGGATCAAATGGGTCAATTCTTCCGAATTGTGGCATTCTGTGAGGGGATTGCTTAGACTATTAGGACGGAAATTCTACTTTCAATTACCGTACGAGGTACAGCCCGATTTTGTTTCTGTTGATTTCTTTCATTAACTTGTTTTATTCTCAGAACCAATTTATTTTATCTTTGCTTTTTCCTCACTTTTTTATTGCTTTTTCCTGGTTGCCAGCTTGTTGGATCCTAGTCACCAGTTTGTTTGGGCTTATGTATCCCGGTTTTGAGCTTATTTTGGGATGGCCAACTTGGTACAATAGACAGAGTAGGTCAGCAGACAGTTCTTAGGTAGAACACATTCTGTTTATTTATAAAGGAACTCAGCAGCTCCACGTGTGTGCTTTCAACTCAAACCCTGTCTCTACACTACTGACTCTAACTATAGACTACTGACCACAGAGCTAGCCTGCGCTACTCTTCTATTAGACACTAGGATCATGTGATCTTCCATTATAACACTCTTCTTAAAGCTATATTACACATCAGATTACCACAACTATGTAACTGTGAGCGACTCACGAGAGTCTGAGATGTGGACCAAGAACATTTTAATATCTCCCAAGCAGCTACGAAAAAGCAGACAGACAAATATGCCAGGGCCTGAGCCTTTCAGCCAGGAGACTATGTGCTCATGCTCCTACCAATACTGGGTGAACCCCTAAAAGCCCGGTTCCGTGGCCCATACAGAGCAGCAAAGAAACTTGGTGAGGCAAACTTGGTGATGACACCCCAGACCACAGGAAAAAGCAAAGGCTGCGTCATAGTCAACATGATAAAACAATTTCACAGCTAGAAGGGGGCAAGCAGTTAACAGTCTGTCCAATAACAACAGCTCTGGAGGACGAGTGGAACAGTGAGGACGAATTGGTAGATGTGGGTGAGGCCCACATTGAACCCCTACTGTACCCACCTTCAATACCCTATACCAGCACCTTGGCACCTACTGCGAGCGATCCTCTTATCCACATGTGGGAGTAAAGCCTATGGATTGATTCGAAGTTTGACAGCACAGGGGCCTTGATTCAAAGTTTTGAGGAACTGGTAGACCTCGTAAAGCGTCATTACCAGCCGAAGCACTCTCTGGTGGAAAGGTCATGCCTTTTCCCAGCAGTCGCGTTTGACTGGCTCCTGTATCCCTCAGTATAGGTTAACTCGTCTTGTCCTGGGGGAATGTGACCACGCTTCCTTCTGATACAAAGTCCTCGTAACTCTCAGGGACTTTTTTAAAACTCACCTGCGCTCACAGGGTAGGATTTCCCGCACCCGCCCACCGCTGTGATCTCCCGGTCCCATCCCGTCACCTTTAGCAATCAGCACGGAGGCCTCCTGCCTCTTGGAGGTTATAACGCACAGGTTTTTACTCCTCACTCTTCTTCTTAACTCCGTCCTTTCTGACCTGAGTTTCCAGCTGCCCTTTCTCTCCCGTGGATGCTCAGTTTCCTATCACTCTCCCGCCTTCTATCCTTCTCAGGTGGTGGGGGGGGGTGGTGACTAGGGAAGGGTCTCCTTTGGGATGAGAGATTGCGGACCAGCTCATAATCATCGGCCACGTCTGCTGCCTGCCTGGCCCCTGCTGCTCTCTGTTCCTCTATCTGAGTTCTCATCGGGAAGGGGGTGGAGGCTGTGAGTGGAGAATTATTTCACAAAGGTTTTCCTAGGTGGCCTCAAGTTTAAGCGCCAGTACCCACCGGTCAAAAACGAGCTGCTTCAGCCGTTCAAATTTCAGGCATGTCTGGTCAGTCTGTTTCTTGAGGTGCGGAATTTCTGAAAGTACACGCCTCCGGCACTTACTGCTATGCACTTAAAATAGCCCTTTTTGCTTCCCCATGGTTGGTCGCACTTTCCTCAGGCAAGAGGGAGTAAATCTCGTGAGCGTTTCCTGTCAGCTTACACTGCAACAGCAGGGGGCAGTGTTGGGCCGACCACTTTTACAGCTGGTGCTAATCTTTCAAAAGAGATAAGAAAAGGCGTCCACCTCTTCCTCATCAAACTTAGGGATTAAATGGGCAAACTGGAATAGCCCGAGGGGTGGTTTCAAGGGACACAGTGGGATCACAGAATTGTTACGGTGTAGAAGGAGGCCATTCGGCCCATCATGTCTGCACTGGCTCTCTGAGCGTTTTAACTTAGTGCCAACCTCCTGCCTTTTCCCTGTAACCCTGCACATTGCTCAATCTTAAATAATCGCCCAATGCCCTCTTGAATGCCTCAGTTGAACCTGCCTCCACCACACTTCCAGGCCGTGCATTCCAAACCCTAACTACTCGCTGTGTGAAAACGCTTTTTCTCAACTTGCATTTGCTTCTTTTGCAAATCACTTTAAAACTGTGCCCCCTGGGTTCTCGATCCATTTACGAGCGGGAACAGTTTCTCCCTATCTACTCTGTCCAGACCCCTCATGATTTTGAAAATTTCTATCAAGTCTCCTCTTAGCCTTCTCCTCTCCAAGGAAAACAGTCCCAACCTCCCCAATCTTTCCTCATAACTGAAGTGTCTCATCCCTGGAATTATTCTTGTAAACGTCTTCTGCACTCTCTCCAATGCGCTCACATCCTTCCTATAGCGTGGCGCCCAGAACTGTACACAATGCTCCAGATGAGGTCTAACCAGTGTCTTATATAAGTTCCTCATAACCTCCCTGCTTTTATACTATATGCCCCTATTAATGAAGCCTAGAATACTGTACGCTTTAGAAACAGCTCTCTCTACCTGTCCTGCCACCTTTAATGACTTATATACATATACACCCAGGTCTCTCTGCTCCTGCACACCCTTTAGAATAGTATCCTTAATTTTATACTGTCTCTCCATATTCTTTGTACCAAAGTGTATCACCTCACGCTTTTCCACATTGAACTTCATCTGCCACCTATCTGCCCACTCCACCAATATGTCAATGTCCTTTTGAAGTTCTACACTGTCCTTCTCACAGTTTACAATTCTCCTAAGTTTTGTGTCATCTGCAAACTTTGAAAGGGATCCTCCCTTCTCAGCTTGAGCTGTTTCAATTTAAATTCCCTATCCTTTTCTCTTTCCCTTTCCTGGAATTCTCTCTCCTCCTTCCATTTCTACCTCTCTCTCTTTCCTCAAATTCCAAATCCAACTTCCACTGCCCCAATCTTAATTTCTCTGCCGCTAATTTATCTGTTTTAGTGTCCTCAATTTCCACCTTGAGATGTTTCACTACCTGTTCAAAATTTCTGTTTTTCTAGCTTTTGGGTGGAACTCCACCTCTAAATGCCTCCCTACACCTTTTAATTCTTCCAAGGATAGTGTCCTTAACTTTTCTCCAGTTATCTCAATCTGTTCTGTGAAAGCATTATCATTAAATGTGGACATTTTGGCACTTTTAGTATTACAGACTCGAGAAAACCTTTCCCAGTTTCTAAATTGCTTTTGAAGGGGCACTTACTTTCCCAATCCAATTCTTTCGTCAGTTTGTGGGAACAATTCCTGCCAGAATAGTCCCCAGCTTTGGTATAACCAGGTGAGAAGGGCTGATCTGGCTCCCGTCTATACAACTTCCTCGGTTAGTCACAACAAAATGTTTAAGTTTCTTTTTAACAAGGATATGCCTTTTCCCAAATCAAAATGTATTTAACTATTTAAGCTGTGAGCAATAAGGAACCAATCAAACAAGTTTCTCTTGAGCCAAAGAAAGAGCAAATTTATTAACTACTAAATCTGAGAAAAATAATAAAGACACAATGTCAAGCATCCAGCCCTCATGCAGTCATTAGGGCTCACACACGCACACACACACACGCACGCACACACACACACGCACACACACACACGCCCGCGCTCCCGCGCACACACATACACTCACACACACACGCACACACCCGTGCTTGCGCGCGCACAGATACACACACACACATGCCCGCGCGCACACATACACACACACACGCCCGCGCTCGCCCGCACACACACACACGCCCGCGCGCACACACATACACACACACACACACGCCTGCGCTCGCCCGCACACACGCCCCCGCTCGCGCCCACACACATACACACACACACACACACCCGCGCTCGCACACACACACATATGCCTGCGCGCACACACACACGCGCTTACGCGCACACACATACACACACACACATACATACACACACATACACACACCCCCGCGCTCGCGCACACACACATACACGCACACACACATCCCCACGCTCGCGCGCACACACATACACACACGTGCGTACACACACATACACACGCGCGCACGCTCACACACACACATGCACACACAGACATGCACACATACACACAAACACAGTGACACACACACAGGTATCAGGAATAAGGTTAGAGTACAATAAAAAAATGTAAAAGAATATATGGTCAAGTGTCCTTTGATTACCTTTGAGGCATAGATTTTAAAAATTGCTGCTGTTTTAGGTTAGCTGGATGTGGTCAGGTGTAGAAGATATTGCAATTATTATGGGATCTTGGTTCGCTGGTAGTTTTCTGGTAGAGTTGGCTTCTCGAACCGGGCGATACGCTTAATCCAAAAGACAGAGAGAGCCCTCAGCTTGTTTCCTCTTTCTTAACAATATCGGTGTCACTTGCAACCTCTCTGTAGTGGCTGGCAGCCTTACTTTGAAATATTTTGCCCACTGTGTACTTCCAAGAGGTTTTGGGCATGTCTGTCTGTTGCAGCCATGTTTCAATACCCAGTACTGTGCATTTTTTATGTCTCTTCCTTGGACCGTTATGAGTTTCAATGGGTGTCTGGATCATAGGAAATATCTGACTCTTCACACTCCCGAGTTGGTTTCTTACTTTCACTTTGGAATGTCGCCTTGCGTTTTGAAACAGATTGCTCTGCCTCAATTCAAATTGCAAAAATTCCCAGTCAGTTGAAAGTTGAAAAAAGCATTTTTTCTAACATAAAGGGGCATGGTCTCGTAACACTGGTAAGAAACTTTAAGGTGTGAAAAGCCACCACAGTAGGTGGGAGGATGATTCAGACTGTGATTAATCTTATTTGGAAGAAGACTTGACATTTGTTACAGGGTCACGTGATACAGTGGCCACCTTTACTTTCTGTTCAAACTATAGCAAATTTCCACAAGCGCACAGAACCCCATAGCAGAATTTAATCACACAGGGAGAGAGGGACAAAGAAGCCACCAATCTGCTGTAACCAACCAGACTATAAAAAGGGCCACGCCACAGTTCCTTGAAAACGAAATAAAGAACTTCCTCTCTCCTCTCTACCTCGTTCCACCCTCAAGCTTACCTGAGAAAGCCAACTTCCTGGAGATTGACCACGGGAGCCATCGCAACTGCCGAGACGTCTCTGCAATTTCAAAGCCTTCGCTTCAGAAACGTTGCAACATGACTACGAAATAACAGGCCTGCATCAAAATGGAGGCTGAGATCCATTCCATATTTATAAGCATTGTTTTTATCTTCCCCTCCACCTAGTTTTGGTGTGTGTGTGTGTGTGACAAAAGGCTTGCTGCTGGGTTATTCAAAATAGTCTTACACACTCCAAGGGCAAGGAAACAATTACACTCACATACAAATGTAAATGAACATGGAAAATAAAAGGTGACACCTTAAAATTGTGAAAATAGGTACTGGGCCTACTTTAAGCCCAGTAACATTCCATTGTAATTGACTATATAACATTCATTAGCTTCAAATGGCATCCTGACTACCAAATCACCTCTGAATATTCAAATATTCACTTGAAGATTGTTACCAAATATCAGAACTTTCAATGTTAAGGTGGCAGTTTATTAGCAAAAATACTTAATTTGTCGACAAATTGAACGTCGGTCTCCTGTTGCCATCGTATACAGGGATGTGAAATGAATTTGATGTCTGATCAATGGGCAGAATCAAAACCTGGTAAGTCTGACCAAAAACAATACTGCTGTAATACAATTGTTTTACAAAAACAGAGTTTACGAAGGCAGTCAGAGACAATTTACATGGAAATTATTGTTGGCGATATCAGTGGATGACCATACAATTTGAAACAAAAACAGAATTACCTGGAAAAACTCAGCAGGTCTGGCAGCATTGGCGGAGAAGAATAAAGTTGACGTTTCGAGTCCTCATGACCCTGAAGTTTTTCCAGGTAATTCTGTTTTTGTTTTGGATTTCCAGCATCCGCAGTTTTTTGTTTTTATGACCACACAATTTGTCTGTGTGACATTTCCCTGTCTGAAACTTTAGTATTGATATTAACCCATTTATTTGAAGAGTTACCAATAATGAATAATAGTTTGCAAAGAGCAAAGGCGTTGTGCAGTTTGTCTGTTAATAGCGCCATCAATAATCTCTATATTTCTTCAAACAGCAGCCATGCTATAGAATTGAAGCTGTCAGCAGAGATGGAGACATTGATTAAAATGGGGCCTTCAGACTGTCCACAGTTATCATGTAAGTTTAAAGTATCAGCAACAGGAGCATCATTAAAATCCGAGTGTCCAGCATTGAACATGTTCTGAAACGACAGCAGCGCTCCCTAATTAGACAGGCTCCTTACGTTCGTGCTGCTGTTTGCCATAAATACAGGCAGGAAAGTCTGCTGTCTGGAAGCTGCATTTGCTTGTTTCCATGTCATATCGGATATCTTGGTCTTCATCTCTGAAAGGCTTTTAAAAAGTGAATAAGTTATCATTGTCATACGTGTCAGCTGAGTTCAAACTGAAGAAAATGTAAAACTTGTGACTGATAAAGAAATATTACATATGTTTCTTTTTGTTTTACTTCCTTCCGTAATTTAATTGAGCTGTTGGCATGAAGGAATTATAACTTTTCATTGACCTGAAACATTCACTCTGTTCCTCTCTCCACAAGATGGGGGCAGATTGGTTGAGCATTTCCAACATTTTCTGTTCCTAGTTCAGGATTCTTTAATACCCATTTTTATTTCTGTGCAAATACATGAAGGTATCGTTCTGGCCTGCTTTCTAATTGCTCTGCGCTAACTGCTCTGCGCTGTCAGTCACACGAATAGTAGGATCAGTTCCAGCCAAGAGCCACTTTACACAACAAACTCAGAACACAGCCTCTTTCACCCCCACACCAAAAACTGAAAGCTTAAGTAAGTTGAAAACTTGAGCCTGCTCACGATCTGGGCCCCTAATGAGCCTTGAGCTCACTTTATGAGAATTAGAGAAATTATCAGCTGTTGAAGCCAATGCAATGTTTCGCTTCCAAAAATGACGTTTTACCCGCCGGCCGCGATGGTGACCATCCAGGTGACTCCGGCCCATCTGGATCCCATCTTCCTGTCACCTCAGCAGCTCCAGCTCCACAGGCTGAGGAGGGGGCCGCTGCCGAAAGCAGGCCGGGGTCCGCCAAGTCTCGTCCCAAACCCGCCTCATTATTTATGCATTCCCGGGAAACACGCCATTTCCATGGCGGGCGGGCTCTCATTCACCCGCCCACCATCACCCCGCTGCGGCATCACGCCAGGCGCCATGTTTAAAGTCCAGCTGCAAGCGCACATCCCAGTGCTTCCAGACCACCACTGCTGCACGGAAGACATGGCCATGCACTAATTATCTCCCCTTGCTTCCGCAGGCACATCTGCCAAACAGCCGATGGAGTCCACGACCCAGGGCCTCCAATCAAGCCCTGAAAAAACCTCTGAAGAGGAATCTTGAGGCACCCTCCCTGAAGTCCCATCACAGTGCTCGCCCACACTCTCCGCCAGCGCAGAGACACACTCCTCGGTGGGACCTAGCTTTAGAGTAGCCTCAGGATCACAATCTGGTGAGCGCATCACACCTTCTGATCTACAGCAGGTGGAGGCAGGGACTTCCCAGCTCCCCTGCCACTCGGAGGACTGCTGGAGGCCACAATGTCGCTGAGTCCGAGTCAGATGATGAGCCTCTGGACTCGGTCATGTCACAGTTGCTGGAATTGCAAAGACAAGCTCGGGAACATCAGGAAGGGATGCCCGCTGCACTCCTCAGATTGCAAGGCACGATGGAGGAATCCGTCCGCCTTCAGTCTGAGGTGTTAGGGTGGGCAGGCCAACACACCAAGGTCAACACTGGTAGGATCGCGGCCACCATGGAGACCTTTGTCCAGGACTTCTCTCCTGCACTGTTGCGCAGGCTCAACTCCATCGTTGATGCCATAGTTGGCTTCCAAAAATGTCAACGCGAGAGGGGTGCGGGGCAGCTCAATCTCACTCCAACTACCCATGTTCCTCAAGGAGTCAGCCTGGGGCCCTCGGGCACCCATAGGGAGGAGGGTCAGCAGGTGCACAACCCGGGGCCATCCACCCAGGTGACTCCGAGAGTGTCCGGCCCATCCGACTCTGATATTCCTGTGACCTCAGCAGCTCCAGCTCCACAGGCTGAGGAGGGGGCCACTGCCGAAAGCAGGCCGGGGTCCGCCAAGTCTGGGCCCTCCAGAGGACGCCCACCAAGGTCATCACAGATAGGGTGTCGCAGTCAGCAGGCTGCCTCCACCTTCACTGTGGATATCCGGGGATCACCAAGGCAGGGTTAGGATAATTAAGGAGAATTAGTTGCACAGCCTGGGCATGGGTATTAGTCACTTGTACAGACTGTTCACTATTGTCAATAAACTTCTAAGAATGTCTCCCTGCCTATGGCTCCTTGTTCTGATGAGCAGTGTTCGTGTCGCTCAGATGTGAAGCCTTCCTGCACAAGATAAAGGGCAGGTGTATCAGTCCAGGGCCTCTTCCCTGTGCTCTGTGCAACCTTCAGATAACAGTGATGGTCCAGCCTCACACTCCCTGGAAACATTACTGATGCCTGCACCTCGATGGTGCTGGTCATTGCTGCCAGAATGGAGTGGGCAGGCGTCACAGAGTTCTCTCATTCTTTCTGTGAGCTCTCAGCACATTTAAGGTGGGGTTGGCCCCCATCTCTTCAGCATCTGTGACCAGTGACGCTGAGCTCCTGAAGGGCTCAGGTGCTGAAGGCTCACAAAGGATCTAAAGTTTCATGGCTGTGTCTCTATGACATGACACTGATCACAGAGCACAAGCGAGCTGCCCTCGTCCAGACAGGAGTCAGACATTCTCAGACGCTATGTGAAGATTTATGGAGTGTCCTCACTGCATGGCATCATCATTCTCCTGCAATCGAACAGCTATTAGAGCCTCCACTGCGTCTCCATGACAGGAGTGTTATCACAGAGGGTATTCACGTTGCCATAAGTCAGACTGGTGTCAAATGTTCACAGGTACGATGTGAGGATCTATGGGGTCACCTCACTGCATGTCGTCATCATCCTCCACAAATCTAGCATCTATGAGGGCCTCCCGAACACACCTGCTTCTAACCAGTGTGAGGGCCTCATCCCCATCATCGTCGCCTCTGAGGACCGTCTAACCCTCATGCCCATGCAGCCTCCTGCATCTTCTCCTCAGTCGGCTCATCTCCCTGTTGGAGGGCCAGGTTGTAAAGGGCACAGCGGACGATGATGATGTGTGACACCCTCTGTGGATGGTATTGCAGGGCTCCACCAGACCGGTCCAGGCACCAGAACCTCATCTTCAGCATCCCGATAACCTGCTCCACCAAGTTGCGAGCTGCAGCATGAGTCTTATTATACTGTTGCACTGCTGCAGTCTGAGGCCGCTGCACAGGTGTCATCAGCCATGTACTCTACAGGTAACCCTTCTCCCCGAGGAGCCATCCCTCTGAAGAAGTGTTATATGGACTCGAAACCTTAACTCTGTTTCTCTTTCCACAGATGCTGCTGGGCCTGCTGAGTTTTCCCAGTATTTTCTGTTTTTGCTTTGGAAACACTCCCGTTTGGTCTGTAGGTGAGACCCTGAGCTTCTGGATGCCTTCCTTCTCTGCCTCGCTCCCATTCTTATCTCTCTGTCCTCTGCCTCCTAAACTCAATGTAAGTTCAAGGAACGTGCACCTTATCTTCCAAATAGGCACTTTACAGTTTTCTGGACTCAACACTGAGTTCAACAATTTCAGACCAGAACCTCTGACCCCATTTTTTGGAAGGCAACCGTTGGTTATCATTCTGCTTTTCGCATTTACACCTCCTCTCGATCCATCTTTAGTTCCTTCACTTATCCCACATCATCTCTTTTCACCTTGCACCATCACCCATTTTGTCAGTTAATCTCTCCTGCCTTGCACCCTGTCACAGGCCTTCTCTTTTGCTCTTTTCCCCTCCCCCTTTACCACCTACTTAATACCTGTTACATCTCTAACTTTTTCCAGTTCTGATGAAAAGTCATGGATGTGAAATATTAACTCTGATTCTCTCATTACAGATGCTGCCAGACCTGTTGAACATTTCCAGGACTGTGTCTCTCTATTTAAAATTTCCAGCATCTGCAATATTTTGCTTTTGTACACAGATAACTGGCTTTTTTGGTTTTCTGACCATAAATAAACTGGCATTTGGAATGAGGATAGGTAGATGTTGGATGTAAGATAATTTGCTTTGTGAAGTTCTTACCAGATCATTATAGACTGGGTTAGGCTCTTCCTTTGTATGTGTTGATCCTTTCTCACCTAAAAACGATACAGATATTGATTACAGAGTTATGTTGTAAAGTTTAAAAATTAAATTGTGAGTATTATTTTAATATATATTTTAATGATCTACACTGTCCCCTTGTGTTTGCAACAGGCATGTTTACTAAAAAGTAGCATCCTTATATCAGAGGTCAAGTTGAACAAGCAGAATCGGATATACAAGTCCGTAAATTATTCTATGCAATACTTAATCTTAGCATACAAGAATTTGAACATTGTATGACATGCTCCTGTGTGTTATTTTAATTGTCACCTATTAACCTATTTATTTTTAACCTGGTAAATTTCCATCTTTGTGGTAACCTGTTGCAGGGTGTCTGTCTCCTGTCTTTTAAAGAGTCAGACCTATTGTTCAATCCCAATGAAACCAAATGAAGATATTGTATAACTGGCTGGCAATTACCTGAAACAACTTCATTTTTAGTCCCATATCTGTTCAACTGCTGACTGCAATTGCATTTGAAACCGATGATTTACTTAATAAAAAAGTGAAATGTAGTCTATGATGTTTAAACACTGATTTTAATGAAATTCAAATATAATCAAACTTAACTTTCTCCTCTCGCCTGTTTGGAACATCATACTTAGACCAGCTCTTTGCCCATTTACTACTTGTATGTGCTGCATTGTATATTGTTCTCTTTCTATGGCTTCATTTAACTATGTAGGGTCAAGGCATATTCTTATTCATTGTTCAGCTTGACTCCTGCTGCACTAAAGATTCCTGCAGGTGTCAGCTGTGCCTCAGTCAGTGACACTCTGAGTCAGTAGGTTGTGGGTTCAGGTCCCACTCCATGGTCTCGAATACAAAGATCTAGCCTGACACTCCAGTGCGTTACTGAGGCAGTGAGATGCACCATTTGAGATTCTGTATTTTGGATGAGATGATAAACTGAAGCATCTGCCCCTTAGGCGAATGTAAAAGGTTCTGCGGTACCATGTTGAGGGTCAGCCAGGAAATTTGTCCCAGTGTCCTGATTAATATCCATCCCCAACCAACTTCACTGAAAGACTAATAAGCTGGTTTGTGGAGCTTGTCACATTTCCTATGTTTACAACATTACTAAAGTGCTTCATTGGCTTCAAAACACTTTGGAATGTTCTAAGGTGAATGGTGCTATATAAGTACAAGTGTTTTATTTTTCTTTGCATCTAGCATTGGTACTAGACTCTGCCCTGTGTGGCAGTTGACCTAGGTCAGTTAGGCTCCTCAGGAGCCTGTGACTAGCCAGTGGCCACGCAGAGTTTATTTTATACTCTTCTACAGCGGAAGGAGAAACAGGTAGCACTTGTACTCTGACCTGCAAGATCCTACTTCATCTCGATCAAATTTGTACCTGTAAATTAGGCTGTGAAGTTCCTCGGAGCTGCTCTCTCACACTTTATCATCATAACCTGCAGTACCTCAGATTCCTCCCCTCTCTGGATGTCGTTGCGGCCGATTTAGCCGGAGCAACTCTGAGGAAGTTTCCTGCCTCACTCTTCGCTTTGACCAATTGAAGAGAGAGAGAGAGAGAGGTTTTCCTTTTAATTTGGAATTGGAATTTTCTAAATTCTGTAACTCACCAGCTGCAGTTTTCTTTCTGCATCTTGCGACATAAATAGTAGCAACAAGGATCAGGACAATCAAAACTCCGAGCACAGGTACGACTAGTACTATGGAAAAATTTGAGGTGCTGTGAAGAGGAAGAAAGAATACCTTATTTCTCCAAACTGAAGCTCATTTTCATTCTCCGAGCAATAAAGGCTCCCTTTTCAAATTTCCCAACCTCCTTACCCCTTCTGTAATGCGGAAAGCACTGATGTTTGCAGGATGCAACTCACAGGAACAGGTGGCCTACTGAGACCATATAGCTGGCTACTGGCCAAGATTCATACATGACCCTTGATAGGGACCGTCAACAAGCTACTCGGCTGCAGTAGAATCACAGATAACTCCAATCCCGTCCCCGCTTAATATCCACAAGCAGGTTGCTGGATAATGATCAGGAGGGGAAATCCTCCCCTCCGTGCATTTAGACCATTCCTCCATCTAAAGTACATTGGCTCTTAAGGATAAGCCCAAGTTAAACATGGAAACATATTAGCACCACAACTGTGCTCCAGATCCTATCACACTCTTTGGCAATCCCAGGGAGATCAGCTAGTTTCTTTTAAGTAGTGTTAATGAACTATAATGCTCGTGATTCACCCACAGTTAGAGGGGGAACTGTGCAATCGTGATAGTTTGTGATTTGGCTTAATCGCAGAAAGAGGCATTGAAATGTATTCGGCACCCAAGTCATAAATGAGAAGCACCGTTATGGTAATTGGCAAAAGGACCAGGAGGTGTCACAAGGAGAAAGTTCATTTCGCAGCCACTTGTGATGATCTTGGGCGGGATTTTCCGGGTGGGGCTGGAAATTCCTGCCCGAAGCCAACAGACCTTTTGCTGGTCCGTCTAATTATCCATTCCGCCCGTGATGATTTCCGTGGCGGGTGGGACCAGAAAATTTAGCCCCTGGTGTCCACTGCTTGAAAGGATGCAAATTCGATAGTGACTTTCAAAAAGGAATTGGATAAACACTTGAAGGAGAAAAAATTGCAGGGTCACGGGGAAATAGCAGGGGAGTGAACTCATTGGATACCTCTTTCTAAGAGCTGGCACAGGCATGTTGGACTGAAAGGGCAGCCTCCTGTGCAGTTTCTTTAAGTTACGAAGAGAGGTTGGATAGACTTGGGTTGTTTTCATTGGAGCAGAGAAGACTAAGGGGTGACCTGATCGAGGTGTACAAGATTATGAGGGGCATGGACAGGGTGGATAGAGAGCAGCTGATCCCCTTAGTTGAAGGGTCAGTCTCGTGGGGACATAAGTTCAAGTTGAGGGGCAGGAGGTTTAGGGGGGAATGTGAGGAAAAACTTTTTTACCCAGAGGGTGGTGACGGTCTGGAATGCACTGCCTGGGAGGGTGGTGGAGGCGGGGTGCCTCACATCCTTTAAAAAGTACCTGGATGAGCATTTGGCACGGAATAATATTCAAGGCTATGGGCCAAGTGCTGGTAAATGGGATTAGGCAGGTAGGTCAGGTGTTTCTCACGTGTCGGTGCAGACTCGATGGGCCGAAGGGCCTCTTCAGCACTGTGAGATTCTGTGATTCTGTGATTCTGTGATTATGCTAAAATTAGACATGGAGGAAAATAATACAAGAGTGACAAATGGGTAGCACACAGGCTGTGTAACCCAGGCAACTGTACAAATTCTCGAGCCAGTCAAGGGTTCCAGTGAATGACCACTTACGCAGAGACCCAGACCTACTGGGACTGTGTCCTGGGGCCCTGTGAACCCAGCTGAGGCTCCATCATTAACTTGCAGTGGCTTACATCATCAACAGGAGGCAGCAGAGTAGACTAAACATCCTTAAGGCACATAACACTTGACTGGGTTCGATCAATGAAATAAGCACTTTGTACTCATTGTTTCTTGCACTCACTCCAGCAACCAATGAACCCTCAGACAGATAACTCAGACAGAGCACAGACTGACGGTGGGTGTGATGACCGTATTCATTGTAGATTAGTCTGTCCTATTTCTGTTATTTTCCTCTACAAAAAAATGCATGGCCTTAAATGGTAGCACAAACTGAATTATAATTCAACCTGCTCACATTTATGAAATAAAATTTCTCACCTTTCCTAACCTCAAAGTTTGATTCTTGCTTTAGGACAGGTACCAATGACTGTCTTAATACAGCCTCGATTGGAGAGAGCTGTGGCATTATGTAACATTGAAACTGCAGTGTTGTACTTGAACAAGGAGTGGAGGTGCCTTAAGGATCATCATCAGGGATGTAAGACAAGGACTAATCCATCTAGAGCATGTTACTCTTTTCCAAGGCCATCGAGGGTCTATTGAATGTGGCATCACTAATAATTCCCAATATTTTTTTTTATTCACTGACTAGACCAGCATTTATTACCCATCCCTAACTGCCCTTGTTCAGTGGGCATTTAAGAGCCAACCACATTGCTGTGGGTCTGGAGTCACATGTGGGCCAGACCGGGTAAGGACAGCAGATTTCCTCCCCTAAAGGGCATTAGTGAACCAGATGGGTTTTTACAAAAATTGTTTCATGGTCATCATTAGACTTTTAATTGATCCCCAAAACATTACCCTGGGTCTCTGAATTACTAGTTCAGCGATAATACCACTACGCTATCGTCTCCCCCGTTTTTCTGTGGTGTCAGAATTCTGATCTTGAGGTATTTGCCAAAGATGACTCAGGTCAATCAATGTCCCTCCCCCTCAACTTCTTAGAAACAGTTCTCAATCAAAACCACTCTTCCAGGCTGGGACCTACACTCCAAACTGTGCCCAGCAGACAACCCCTGAAAGAGAAGTGTGAGGCTGCTGTATTCACATTTGTCAAGAATAACAGAGCTCTGTTCTGAAATCCTTGGAAGAATATTAATTTCATTAAATAAAAACAGAAAATGATGGAAAAACTTAGCAGCTCTGACAGCATCTGTGGAGAGAGAAACAGAGTTAACGTTTCGAGTGTGTATGATCCTTCTTCAGAGCTAAAGAGACATAGAAATGTGTTGAAATTTATACTGTTTAAGGTGGGGAGGTGGTGGAGCAGGTGAAGCTGGATAGAAGGCCAGTGATAGGTGGGGGCTAAGGAGAGATTGACAAAGGTGTCATGAACAAAAAGACAAAGGGAGTGTTAATGGTAGCGGTAAGGGCTAAAGGAGGTGCTGATAATGGTATTAAGGTAAGAAAGCAGAATATGTTAATAGCAGAACAAGGGTAAGCTCTGAAGAGGTGTCATACAGACTTGAAACATTAACTCCGTTCCTCTCTCCGCAGATGCTGTCAGACCTACTGAGTTTTTCCAGCATTTTCTGTTCTTATTAAAGATTTCCAGCAGCTGCAGTTTTTTTTTTGCTTTTAATTTCATTAAATAGATTGATTCATATAGTTACCTTTCATTTTCCAAGGTGATTATTTTCTGAAGTTCATTGGGCAGTATTGTTGTTGTAAGAGCTGTAAAAACAAAAAAAAACAATAACAGCAGTGCATCAGGTGTTCGAGTGCAAATTTTCCAAAATATTCCAGGTTTTGTAAAGTTACTAGTCCAAATTAGGTGAAACACCGCAGGCGGTGGAGAATTAGTTTGTTGGATGCCTATCGTTGTTTGGATGGCCTGATGTTACCCACAAGCTCTCAAGTGCTGTCGCTGCTCTCTAAGACCTCAGTTTGTTCTTCCTCTGGGCCTCCACCCATCAAGCAAAGGCATTGCTGCCCCATTGGTTGAAATCCAGTGGGGCACTCATGCTTGCTGGGTGCAACTAATGATCTGATCCAAGTGTTAGGCCCGTCTGAACCATCTTAGTGATCACATGGGTTGATCTGAAATTAGGTCAATTAACATCCTTCGTTGCTGTTGGATTCCACTGTTTTCATCAAATTTTGCAGCCAATTAAATTGCCTTATTATTCCTCCTATTTAAGGACTTACACAGTAACTATTTATGTTAAATATAGAAAGGATAACTTTTATCATTTTTATGTGTTTTGATGTTGTTGGGTCATTAATTAAATTTAAATTAATTCATTTATCTAATTTAAGCTACATGCTAATGTTAACGTTCTTATCTATTCAGTCATTCCATTTGGATATAAGATAATGTACAAATTACATGAGGATGTAACCATTGTCAGGAACAATAACTCCTCACAGCATTAGTGTTATTTTAGTATTAATTCTGCAAAGTGAAATACCACCATCAAATCTGCAACAATTTACAGCTAAACACTCAGTTGATTTAGCATTACTCACTTCGGTCACTGACATTCATCATCTATTTGTTATTTGAAGAACCCATTAAAATGTTTGTGGTTTCTTAACTTTTCCTACTGAGGGATTTGAGAGGTTCTTTTGTAATAGTTCTTGCTGGCCGTGATGTATGATTTATTATAGAGTTGATTTTCTAGGCAACTTTTCTTGGTGGAAATATTGAACTTTATTAACAAGACAGCAGCAGCAGCTACATGTGTGCATCCAACTCCATAACTAAAGAAGAACTCTCTCCTAGAGGTTCCCCCGCGCTGCTAATTCATTGGTTTACACAGATGATGTGATTTTACAACCTGGGATTATTCTTAAAGCTACAGTCCTATGTTTATCAAAACTATAGTTACTACATTCCTCCCCCTTTAACTTTTCTGTACATTTTGTATTTACGAGGATATTTATCTCATGACATTACAATATTTACACAGGTCATGAAATTACAAGTTCAGTCTTTCAGGTGGTTTCCTGATCCGTGTGGAATGTCGTAGTTCCACGACTTCCAATTCTTTGGCAGGAACCACATTCTCTGGAACAGCATTAACATCAGGTACCTCATTAGGCACAGGCAGTTCAGAGTCATCCACTCCGACAGAGACATCGGGCATATCTATCCTTGGTTGAGCAACTTCAACAGGAACCACAGGTTCAACAATGGTTACAGGTGGAACATCATTTTTTTGGGATATCTTCCTTATTCTTAAATGATCCGTATGCTTATGGGTGATTTGGCCCTCCACTTCCACTTGTTACAACAATGGTCTGGTCACAGAACTTACTTTACCAGGTAACTACTTCGGTCCTCCACTGAAATTCCTGACATATACTGCTTCTCCAACAGTAAATTGCCGCTCATGACTGTGCAAATCATGAGTCGTTTTTTGGTTCCCTTGACTTTTCTCCACCTTCTCCTCCAAATTGGGAGGTATCAGGCTTAGTCTTGTTCGAAGACGATGCCTCATCAGTAACTCTGCAGATGTTGCACCTGTAGTTGTGTGTGTGTGTGTGTGGGGTGGGGCGTCGGGGGGGTGGGGGGGGGGTGGGGGGGCGTTGTTCTGTAGTGAAATAGGAAACAAGCAAGTTTAGTTTCCAATGATTCACCTGTTAACTTTTTCATTCCCGCCTTAAAAGTTTGTACTGCTCTTTCTGCCAGTGCGTTAGATGATGGATGGTACAGTGCAGTCTTCATGTGGTTCATACCGTTCAGGCAGACAAACATTTGAAATTCAGTGCTAGTAAATGCAGTACCATTATCTGAGATGATTACTTCTGGCAATCCATGGATAGCAAAGCTTTGGCATAGGTTTTCTATAGTAGCGCCTGAAGTTGGCAACTTAACCTCATAAACATCTAACCACTTGGAATGAGCAACTGTATTCAGTAGAAACATGGTTCCAAGAAAAGGACCACTGTAATCTATGTGCAATCTCACCCAGGGTCTACAAGCTCACTCCCATGGACGTAATGGGGCTGCCACTGGCAACCTTTGTAGCTGTTGGCATTGCACATAGTGTTTTACCACCTTCTCAATATCACCATCCATTCCTGGCCACCAAAGATAACTTTGCGTTATTGTCTTCATTCTGGAGGTTCCCGGATAGTCACTGTGTAACTCAACTAAGAGTGGCTTCCTTCCTTGTGAAGGAACTACTACTTGTGCCCCCATAATAGAATACCATCTTGACTGCTCATTTCATGCCTTTGGTTGAAAAATGGCTTCAATTCACCAGAGACTGGTTCCTGGGACCATCCATGTAACACTTGTTCTCTCACTTGAGACAGGACTGGATCACGATTCATCCAGTTTCTTATCTGCCTGGCACAGACTGATGAGGAACCCAGGAAATTCATCACTAATACGAGCTCTTGGGGAATTGGGACATAGTCATTGCTCTCTTGCAAAGGAAGGCGACTTAGGGCATCGGCATTGGCTATATGAATCCCTGGCCTATGCACAAAGGTATATTCATATGCCACCAAAGTTAGGGCCCATCTTTGAATTCATGCAGAAGCTTTGGGAGGGATAGCCTTTTCCTCACTAACCAGGCACAAAAATGGTTTGTGGCCTGATACTACAGTGAAGTGTCGCCCATGCACTTATTGATGGAATTTTTTTACACCAAAAATAATCGACAAATCTTCCTTTTCAATCTGAGAGTATCCTTTATTGGCTGTGGTAAGTGTTCTGGATACATAGCCTCCCAGCCTTTCTACACTGTCATCCATCTTGTGAGGTAGTACTGCTCTCACTCCATAGGGGGGCGCATCGCAGGTTAGCACCAATTCCTTTGTCGGGTTGTAGTGCACTGACAAATTTGAAGGGTGCAAGAGCTGTTTGACTTTCATGAAGGCTTCTTCTTGGGGTGACTTCCAAACCCAACGCTGGTTTTTCTTTAGTAGTGAATGTAGAGGGGCTAGAACCATTGATAAATTTGGTAGAAACCGGCCATAATAATTTACCATCCCTAAAAATGATTTAAGTTCAGAGATGTTCTTAGGTGCAGGTGCCTGATAGATTTAACCTTCCCTTCAACAGAGTGTAACGCTAGGGCATCTATCCGGTGACCCAAATAAATGACTTAATTTGCCTGAAAAGCACATTTTTCCTTCTTTAGGCGCAGTCCTGCTTCTAAAAGTCATTTCAGGACTACCTCTAGATTAGCCAAGTGTTCCTTTTATGAGAAACCAGTTATTAGTACATCATCCAGGTAGGCCACAACTTGAGGTAGTCCTTGTTGCAAGCTCTCCATCATCCTCTGAAAAATGGCACAGGCTGAAGAAACACCGACGGGCAGGAATATGTATTGATATAACCCTTTGTGAGTGTTTATGGTCACACATTCTCGGGAGGCATCTTCCAGTTCCAGTTGCTGATATGCATGACTCATATCTAGCTTTGTATTCGTTGTCCCTCCTGCTAGTTTAGCATAGAAGTCTTCAATCTTGGGAATAGGGAACCTGTCCAGCTTGGCTGCTTTGTTGACCATTAGTTTATAGTCCCCACAGATCTGATCCAGTTTTAGTACAGGGTCTATGGGCGCTGCTCACTCTGAGAACTGAACTGCTTTTATGACACCCAGCCCCTCTAGCCGGTTCAACTCAGCATCAACCTTCTCTCTCAGGGCGCATGGCGCCGGTCTTGCTTTCAAGAAACGAGGGGTTGCTTCTGGGTCCACATAAACCTTGGCCTGTAGGCCTTTGATTTTCCCCAGTTCCCGGAAGACAGTGTCATATTTTTTTAGCAGCTTTGGCAGTCCTCCTGTTCACAACTGGAAAATTTGGGACCAGTTTAATTTAATCTCTTTGTTTCCATGTTGATAAGAATTAGCTTTTGAATTTGCTGCTAAGCTGTTTCGTCTAAATTTTTGGTTAGCGGGGGCTGTTTCCTGCTTCGCTGCGGAGTCCCGGCTTTTCGCACCACTTTCGGCTGACTGTTCCTACCCCAACTAGAAAATGGCATCATTTTGCACCCCTTGTATTGCTTGTGAATGCCTTACAGCGCTTTCCATCGCAAGCACTATTTCTAACGCTTTCTTAAAATCAAGATCCACTTCAGCCAGCAATCTTCGCTGAATAGCATCCTCTTGCACACTACAGACCAAACCATCCCTGAGCATATCATTCAGGGTTTCACTGAAATCACAATATTCCAGTAGTTGTTTTAATTTCATCACGTAGGCAGCAATGGTCCCTCCTAGGGCTCTCTTCCGTGAATTGTGACTGAGGGCTTGGGTTCGAAATGTTCCTTAACGAGGTCTACTAATTCACTGAAGGTCTTCGAATCAGGGGCACTGGGGCCTGACAAGCTTTGAATTAAACTGTAGGTCTTGCTCCCACAAATACTCAGGAGAATTGCTCTCTTCTTTTCCTCCCCCCATGATTTTGTTGGCTTGAAAGTAGAATGCAAGATGTCCTATATATTGAGACCAGTCATCTGTGGCAGGTTCAAAGGGATCGATTCTGTCAAACTGTGGCATCTCTTCCTTTCTTTTTAATGATCTTAGACACTCACAATCACTGGGCGAGGGACAATACCGGATTCGATTTATCTTCATCGCCAGTTTGTTATACGGTTGATTTTCTAGGCAACTTTTCTTGGTGGAAACATTGATCTTTCTTTACAAAGCAGCAGCATCTGCTACATGTGTGCATCTAACTCTATAACTAAAGAAGAATTCCCCTAGAGATTCCCCATGCTGCTAACTCATTGGTCTACACAGATCACATGATCTTACTACACAGGATTATTCTTAAAGCTACAGTCCTATGTTTATCAAAACTATAATTGCTACAGTTTATTTCTATTTCCTGCCACATTGCATGTAGTTGAAAACAGTGTTGTTTCTACTACACAGTCCTTTGCAATCTCTGAGCCATACCAGCACAATAGACTGAATTTCATTATGACACTCTTCTGGCATAAGAGACCTACAATGACACTTGGCAGATTGAAATCTTCTGCTTTTGTGTCCTGTAGCTGTAGACTTCTCCTATGGTTTATAAATGTCCTGTTCATTAACTGTTTGGGAGCAAAGAAACAATTGGCGTCGAGGAACTATTATTTTTTATTTATTCTTTCACGGGATGTGGGCATCACTGGCTAGGCCAGCATTTGTTGCCCACCCTTAATTGCCCTTGAGAAGGTAGTGGTGAGCCACCTTTGCTGCAGTCCATTTATATTAAGATAGAGAATGTGGCTTTTTAAAATCATCTTTGTGTTGACGGTGTGGCTCACCAACAATAAGCTAGACATTAAAATTGATCCTACATACTCTGGCTTGCAGCAATATTTACCTGCATTTTATAAATTGAATTGTAGACCCAACAAGTTGCCTTTCCCCTCAGTGGGAAAAATAAAAGAAACCATATGCATTTTAATGGAGTCTTCAAATACAAAATAGATGATGAGTGTCAAAGCGAGTAGTGTTAAATTAACTTACTGTTTAGCTGTAAATTGTTGCAGATTTGATGGTGGTACATCCCTTTGCAGAATTCATATTAAAATGACACTGATGCTGTGAGGAGTAGTTATTGTTCCTGACAATGGCTACATCCTCATATAAATTGCACATTACTTTACATCCAAATGGAATGACTGAATAGATAGGAATGATGGCATTAGCATGCACTTTAAATTAATTAAATTAATTTACTTAATTTACTTAATGACTCCATATAATATCATCCATCCTTTCTATACTTAACATAAATAATTACCCTACTCAAACTTTTCTTTAAAATTAGGAAGGTGTTTGTTGGGGTAGATGTAGAGAAAATGTTTCCATTTGTGGGAAAGTCCAAAAATTGGGGCCATTGATTTAAGGTAGTCAGTAATAGATCCAATAAAGTATCCAGGAGAAATTCTTTACCCAGAGAACCCCAAACATTGTCGCCCTAGAACTCACCCTGCTGCACCTCTGGCATGGGAGCAAAAATTTAGTGATATTGGACCCTAAATATGAAACATGCACATTAGCAAAATTCACATTGAGTCACATATGGTATAAACTAACCGCAGCAGTGAACATTGTGTCATTTCAAAATAAATTTGAGATTGACATGAGAAATCGAGTTTGACTGAAACTGCCAGTAAGTCAGTTTGAGAAGTAAGGTCAGCTGCCAATTTGTTTGTCACAGCAGAGACTTCTCTTCAGACAGCCAAGTCAGCACTGGGGAAATGAAGCACTTCTCCTCTTTCCAAACACGCTGGCGTCAAGCACTCCCAAATCAGCACAAGATACAGAGTAAGGCAATTTCACATCTGTCCCAATGGGTTGTCTGAACACTGCCCTTAAATAACACCTTTATGGTAATTACTCATCAACCTTTCTTATAACCTTTGAGTGCTACTCTACAGTTTCATTTCTACAATTCTCATTGCTCCACCAATTTTGGTTGTGGCTTCAGCTGCCAAGACCCAAGCTCTAAAATTCCCTCCCTAAACCTCTCCACCACTCTGCCTTTCTCTCCCCCTTTAAGATCCTCCTTCAAAGCTGCCTCTTTGACCAAGCTTTTGGCCACATGTTCTAATAGCTCCTTATACTGCTTTGTGTCAAACTTTGCCTGATAATGCTTCTGTGAACAGCTTTGGGACATTTTTCTACATTTAAGGCACTATATAAATGCAAGTTGTTGTTATTGTACTGTGCATACTGAAAACTGAAGTTAAACAAACGTTATACCTATTTTTTAAACAATGGGAGGAATCTGTTCCAGGTTGGATAGCCTAAAATCAATAACAAACCAATGGAAACTATTCCAAGGAGGTGGCTGGAGGCAATGTGGAGAAGTAATTGGAAAAGCAAATGTAATTTTGTGAGCCATTGCCAGAATATTGGAATGCCATGCTATAGAGGTCACTGTGAGGTCTTCTAATACACTCTTCCTCAGCTTTTCCCATCAGATCACCACCACGTTCAATGCATTGGCAGAAGTGCCTATGCTTGGACATTAGCACATCCTTAATCCTATGGGTGTGGACATGTTTGGGTTGAACACCTAGGTATGTTGCCGTGTAATAGTAGCACATACTTAATGGAGGAAGCAAAATCTTAAGGGTGGCACCATGCTACTTTGAGAGGGCATGACACAGTTGGGTGAAGATTTAAGATTAGTAGCATTACCATAACTGAATCCCCACCATCAATATCCTGGGTGTTACCATTGACCAGAAGCTTAACTGGACCAGCCACATACATACTGTGACTACATGACTAGGTCAGAAGTGGGAATTCTGCAGTGAGTAACTTACCTCCTGACTCCTCAAAGCCAGCCCACCATCTACAGGACACAAGTCAGGAAAGTGATGCCATACTCCCCAGTTGCTTGGATGAGTGCAGCTCCCACAATGCTCAAAAAGCTCAACACCATCCAGGACAAAGCAGCCCACTTGATCAACATCCCCATTCAGCAACTTACACATTCACTCCCTTCATTACCTTCCCTTGTGTACCATCTAAAGGGTTACCGCAGCAACTTACCAAGGCTCCTTCGACAGCACCTTCCAACCCCGCGATTTCTACCATCTAGAAGGTCATGGGCAGGAGGTGCATGGGAATACCACAACTGCAAGTTCCTCTGAAAGCCACACACCATCCTGACTTGGAAATATATCGCTGTTCCTTCACAATGTCTGGGCCAAACTCCTGGAACTCCTTTTCTAACAGCACTGTGGGTGTACCCGCAACACATGAACTCTAGCGGTTCAAGAAGGCAGCTCACCACCACCTTCTCAAGGGCAATAATGGATGGGTAATAAATACTCGCGTTGCCAGCGACACTCATAAGCCATGAATGAATAAATAAAATTGTTCAGTAGCCTTTTGTTCTCCTTTTGATTTAAGAATGCTGATATTTATAGATTTGATAGAAGTTTACAAAATTATGAGGGGTATAGACAGAGTAAATGCGAGTAGGCTCTTTCCACTTAGATTAGGAGAGATAAACATGAAAGGACATGGCTTTAGGGTGAAAGGGGAAAGGTTTAGGGGGAACATTAGGGGGAACTTCTTCACTCAGAGAGTGGTGAGAGTGTGGAACGAGCTGCCATCTGACTTGGTAAATGCGGGCTCACTCTTAAGCTTTAAGAATAAATTGGATAGATACATGGATGGGAGAGGTCTGGAGGGTTATGGACTGGAAGCAGGTCAATGGGATTAGCGGAATAATATTTCGGCACAGACTAGAAGGGCCGAATGGCCTGTTTTCTGTGCTGTAGTGTTCTATGGTTCTATGGTTCTATATTTCTCTGGCACCTTCTCCAATAGACATTGCATAATGGGAGCCAAATGACACCAATAGCTGGTCTCAGCAGAAAAGGAAGTGCATCGCATGGAATTTCTGGGGAAGCAAGCTGGTATTCCAGGCTCTCCTTGCCCAGCTGCTGCTGAGGTGTAGGGCTTTGGAGGGGGAGAGGGAGTTGGTAGAAGAATGGCCTCCTTCTATGCCAAGGTCCATTTCCCACCCCTAGAATTCCAACACCTTCACATGCACAGGATCATGTGAAATCTCCTCTCCCTAAAAAGTTCTTACTTTGCTAACGGATCAGATAAATCACAAGAAGCCAACAGTGCGTGTCACAACAGTCCCCCTTAGCAGAACATTTAACATTTTATTTAAGAATATAGAGACTGCTTATTAGGAAGAAATAAATGTTTGTCTTACGTGCAAGAACGTTCAGTTGTAAGGGAATCATACTGTCGTAACCGATGATATCTATTCCACACCAGTAAAGTCCCTCATCCTCCGTGGATAATTCAGTCATGGTCACAGAAAACACTCCGCTGGTCTGGTTATCCATAGGAATTATCCTTTCACCGCTGTTTGCATTGTGTTTTTGAGTTGTAGCAATCACAATGCACGATTTCCTCTCTGACCCCTTGCACAAGTACTTCTCATGATGTTTGTAATACGATACTTGATAATTACAATTCAGTGTGACAGGTTCTCCTAAAGTCCCGTTCACTTGTTTTAGCCCAGGTAATCCAGCTGCAAGAATAAAGGGCGATATATAATTGCTTAAGGCCGTGAGAGTACATGCTGGTAAAACAGAGTGACAAATATCGCAGAATCCAGGTATTTCATAGCACATAAGGTGGTCGTTCAGCCCATCACGCCCGTGCTGGCTATCTGAAAGAGCTGTTCACTTATTTCATTCCCATTGTTCCATAGACGTTTCAAATTTTCTCTGTCAAAGATGTGCAAGTTCTTTTTGCTTTACCAGTCAAACAAAGATCTTATAAAATGACAGTGATAGATGTTAATAGATTAATATTGTTTCAGATTGACTACTTTTCATCTGAACTTTGACGGAAGGTCATAAAGGTTAACTCTGTTTTTCTCTCTCTACAGATGCTGCCAGACCTGCTAAGTATTTCCAGCATTTTCAGTTTTTATTTCCGATTCCCAGCATTCGCCGTATTTTGCTTTCGAATTCACCCTGCTGGACATTTATAGGACTGTTTCTATATTCAGCTTCAGCTTTGAAGATTAAAGTGTCTTCTAGGGCTTCCGTCATTTCAGTTATAACCAAAAAAATTTACAAATATTTATTGCATATATAACAGATAATATCAGTGTGAGAGGAATGATGAGTCTTTTTGTTAAGGAAAAAAAGTGCAAATCACAAAGGGCAGAATTTAGCCCTTGATGGGCGTGTGGGCCCCACCGGCTCGGCGGCGGGCGGGCAGCCAATTGCCGCCGCCGAAACGGGCCCCGCCTCCATTTTGAGTGGGCGGGCCAATTAAGGCCCCACCCAGCGGGCCGTCCGACAGGAAGCGCTATGCGTTTCCTGTGCTGGGGGGGGGGGGGAAGGGATTCCCCAAGTGTCAGAGTGCACTCTTTCACGCATGTGGGCAAGAGAGCACATCTCCCTGAGACTAAGTGCTGCCTCAGGGAGAGCGCTGAAAGTCTTATAAACTTAAAAAGTAGAAAAATAAAAAAATTATTAGCATGTCCCCCTCATGTGACAATGTCACACGAGATGGGACATGTTAATAAATATCACATAAAGTTTATTAAAGTTTTTTAAAACAGACATGAAACCTCATCCCGCCAGTGGATGAGGTTTCATGTATTATCAGAAGCCCACTGGGGCTCCTGGCTTGCCCACCAGCCTTAAGGTTGGACAGGCAGGGTCTTTAATTATCTTAATTATCCTGTCAATGGCCTCAATTGGCAGAACAAATTGCCTGCCTCTTGTTGTGGAATGAAAGCCTGGCTGAAATTGTTCTCTTCTTGAACGTTTCTTTGAACTCCACTCTCTCCCTTGAGACCTGCAAAGATCCCAGCTCTGCCCGTCCATTTGAAGGATACATTTAATACGTTTCTACTCAGATCTCCCTCCCCCAGATCTATTCTGCCTTGACAGCGGGGCTGTTTTCCACTCTCTCTCTGATCTTGAGAATTTAATTAACCATGATTCTAATTTCCGCCATCCCCATTTTCATCTGATTCTTCCCTGATTGTTTTCTTCCCTCTATTGTCTGTCTCTCTGTCTGTCTCTCTCTGTTGATGGGCATTCTGCTGATGCCAGTAACTATCTGGAATATGTTACTTTCCAGCTCATTTTCTGTGAGAGCGCCATCTCTTTATCCAGTTTTTAACCATCTCTATCACATTTTGCTGTACTGGCTCCACCCTCTGCTCCAGACCAAAAACATCCTTCTTCCTTAGTTATGTGAAAGCATTTGGGAGGGTGCAGAAAAGATTCACAAGAATTGGTCCAGGGACGAGGAAGATAGATTGGAGAGGTTAGGACTGCTTTCCTTGGAGAAAAGGCTGAGAGGAGATTTGATTGAGGTATTCAAAATCACGAGAGGCCTGGGCAGAGTAGATAGTGAGAAACTGTTCCACTGGTGGAAGGATCAAGAACGAGAGGGCACAGATTTAAGGTAATTAGTGAAAGGAGCACTATGCGGACATGAGGAGAAGCTTTTTCATGTAGTGAATGCTTAAGATCCAGAATGTTCTGCCAGATAGTGTGGTGGTGGAGGCACCTTCAATCGAGGCATTCAAGAGGGAATTGATTATCATCTGAAAGGGAAGAATGTGCAGGATTAGGGGGAAAAAACATAGGAATGGCACTAGGTGCATTGCTCATTCAGAGAGCTAGTGTAGGCATGACAGGCTGAATGGTCTCCTTCTGCCCTGTAACCATTCTGTGATTCAGAGTTATGTCCATTACCTTTCCTGTGTCTCTGCTCTTACCCTGCTCCTCCTTGCAGCATTAACAATGTTCCTTGTTTACCTTTCAATTTTCAGCACTGAAGAAGAATCTACCCAAAGCATTATCCTGTATTTTCTTTGCATAGATATTGACTGTACATATATACCTGTATTCACTATTTTTCTTTCAGATTTTCAGCACTTTTTCTCTCCTCTTTTAATACTATTTAAATCCAATTCTTCTGCAATATCAATCAAATGTGCGGGTTGCTTATTTTTCCTGAATATATATTTTAAGTCTGAGAAATTTTTTTATTTTAATCCAGCAGGACTAAGAATGTTTTCCGTTGAAACAGATAACAGCCACAGTGAACAGTTCATATATTGGAATGCTTGTATTGCACTCATCAGGACAATTCGCAAGAAAATGTTAATGTCAGGGGAAACAACAGATTTATACTGTATGAGAAGAGGGTGCTGATTGGTTGGCAAGTGGGCACTGATTGGTAGAGGCATTGCCATGTAGAATGCACCAGTTGATGGTGACTGACAGTTAACTGCCACGCGTTGTTTGAAATTTAAACCAGGCAATATGACTCTGATTAATCAAGACATTGCCCTGGGGAATGAACCAGCAAATGGCGGTCATTTACTTTGTTTAGCTGAAACAGGCACAATGTGTGTACATGTTCTATCTGTCTGCAAAGAACAGGGCCCTGTGTATTAATATTTGTAGCTTCCAACACACGCAAATGTGCCACACTGCAAGCCTGACTGACAATCTTAAATTGGCTGTCAGCATAATCCTTAGCGCACTGAGGATTATTTAGCAAATGTTGTCCAATCGCGGAATCACATGTAATATTGGACACGGTATTTTGAGTTTTGCAAGCATGGGCTGGTTAGGTTCTGTTTGTACCTTGCCTGTTGTGAACAGCAGAAGGGGCATGCTGTCTGACATGATCTGCCAGTCTTTGGGATGCACGGCCTATATACCTAGCACCACACTGACACTGGCACATGACTCGTTTGTGTTTTAGGCAGTACGTCTTTTTGGATTGACGGCAGCATCAAATATCTCTTTTTTCATCAATACTCAAGTTCTGTACTACCAAACGGCTATGCTTATGTTGTACTTGAAGTCAAAAAACGCTGATTAATCACTCAGCTTACCTTCAAGAACATTCAATTTGACAGAAGTCATTTCATCCTTGCCCAGCATTGTTATCCCACACCAGTACCAGCCCGCATCTTCCAGTGATAATTGCTTCATTGTTACAGAAAACATTCCACTGGTTTGGTTGTCCACAATGACCAGGCTGTTGAGTCTGTCCTGCTGTGTTCTTAGAGTGCCCGCTATCACTGCGCATGAAAACCTCTGTTCTCCCTTACACCAGTACTTCTCGTAATTCCTTTTGCTCGGTACGCTGTAGCGACAGTTGATAGTGATGGACCCTCCTAGTTTTCCGTTCACCTCCCCTGGTCCGACTACTCCGTGTGAGCCTGTTAGAGCAGAAAGCAATGGGTTGTGTCATGTACCACGCATTGGAAGAAAGCCTTGATGGATGCAGGGAAAGCCATTCAGCCTTATGGATACTTCCACTGACCATGTATAATCTGACTTATTGTGAGCATCTGGGTCAATATGCTTGACAAATCCACACTCAAATCAGCATAATGGGAATTTCCTGAAGGGCCTTATTGAATTGCTAGTGCTACATGTTGAATTTGTAACTGGTCAATTTGTTTTGATGTCTATATGGAATTTTGTACCACTTTAGTGATCAGCACTAAAGCCTTATTATTATGGTTGTATCCTGTCAGAAGTCCCTCTCCCATCTGCATGAAAAATTGGAAGCAAACATATTTTAAGATTAAACACGTAATTTTCAGCCACTATTTAATTCAATAGCTATATTAATGTTGTTAACCTGAATAGTAAGCATAAGTGAACACTTGACGGTTCATTGGGACTGACTTTAGTTTCTCGGCCGGGCGTGAATAGAGTGGTTACAGGGTTAAAGTGACACTTGCATCCCATTCCCGTCCACATGTGGGCCTGCATCATTCTTCCAGAGGCTTGGAATCGATCGGTCCAGGTGTCTGCCAGGAACTTGACGTCAATAAGACCCTGATGCAATTTTATTGTCCCAATGAGTGGCACATATGTCACGTAACTCTGTCCATTGGCACTTGGTACTGAATAATCTATCCAGCAGTCCTTAAAGGGACATTGCCGTCCACTCAAAGTATTGAGAAGGGGGATTAAAAATGATTTTTATCGGGTGAGGTGGAGAATTAAAGCTCTTTCCGGCCCCTCAAATATTGCCCCCAGGCCTTCTTGCCTGACTTTTTTTTGTAGTCCTCCTACCCCCTCACCCCCACCTCCACCTTAAACCACCCCCACCAGCCTGTGCTCTGCAGTCGAGTTGCCAGACCTCCTGACATTCCGATCGACATACGAACATACAAGAAAGGGGCAGGAGTAGGGCATTTCAGCCCCTCGAACCTGCTCCACCATTTAATAAGATTATAACTTATCTGATAGTAACCTTAAATCTGCATCCCACCTACTCCCGATAACCCATCACCCTCTTGCTTAACAAGGATCTATCCACCTCTGCCTTAAAAACATTTGATGAACTGCTCCAAAAGTGTGAGTAGTCACTGAAAATGGATCAGACCTTGGACCAATGCCCCCGGGTAGGTGGCAAGATCGCTCTACCTACCTTCACCAACCTCCCTCCCCACCTACTGCCCGAGGGAATCGGTCACTTAAAAATCTACGTCATTGCACAGGTGAAACCTAAACTTGAATTGACAGAGTAAATTTGACATATTTTACATTTCGTTCCTTCATTTAAAAATGATAATTTGCTGAGTATGGTTGATGTTGGAGTTTGGGGGTGGGGTCACGAAATTGACCGAGTAGTGTGGGGCAAAAAGACTAAGCACTCAGTGAAAGGAGAGTACACCAGAAACAGGGGAGGGGCGGGAAACCCAGAAAATGCTCGAAATGCTCAGCCAGCCCTTCAGCATCTGTGGACAAAAATGCATAAATTAGTATTTTGGGTGCGGAACCTTCATCAAAGCTGAAAAAGAGGTGGATGGGCATTTTAATACAGTCCCAGAAACAGTAAATAAAAAACACAAGCAAAGCCAGAGGAATGGAAGCAGAATAAAGTGACAGATCCATCTCATTCAAGTCATGGATAGAAGCATTCAGGCATTAATGAAGCCAAGGGAATAAGGAAGGAAGTGGGAAGCCTGGGGGGAATGTGTGACCCAGATGAGGACCATGTGGGAGGAGGTGATGGGGCAGGTGTTCTCTCTCCTGTGTTTTCATGGGAAGCCGTCAGTGGACGAACAGCTGGAAGTAAGAGTCCCACTTTCTTTACACATCCTTTGTTTCTTTAATGCTTTGGCATTTCTACCCTCTTTATTTGACAATTAATTTGCTACATCACATCACTCATGATTCCCTAAGTTTGTTTTATACAATTTCTGCCCTCCTTTCTATGACTGCAGTGATATGTTTGATTAGCTTGGTGAAACACCTCAGAACTTGGTGGGAAAATAGCAAGGAGTTTAATGTGCATGCTAATATTAGTGTGAGATCATTGATTACTCATTATTGAGCTGATTGTTCAAGATGTCAGACCCCTTTACCTTCTCAAAGTAGCGCATGGGAGATTACTAGAAAATTAAGCAGCATCTCATGGCAGAGAAGTGAACCGGATTAAAGGTTGGTTAGCAGGGAAAAGCAGAGTAAGAGTTAAACACATTTTTTTCATTGGCTGGAGACAGGCAATAGTGTCCTTCAGATTTCTGTTCTTTGACCTTCTTCTCTTCACTGTATATTAATGATTTGGATGTCGATTAACTTGGTTGGCAAGATGGCTAGAGTGTGATGCAGAGTAACGCCAACAGTGTGGGTTCAATCCCCAGTTCATGGAGGCCTGTCTCCTTGCCTTGCCACATACTTGTGCAGTGATGCCCCACATCTATAGAGAACTAATTGCCTCACCCTTATTGAGACAAATGCCTATGGTCTTTTATGGACTATGGCTAATTAACGGATGTCGAATGGTGTTAAAATTTGCTGATGACACCAAAACATAAAGTATAGTTAATTCATTAACAGATCAAAAGAAGCTGCAAGGGGATATTGATAAAATGGACAATAAAAGCAGAACATGCTGGGAAAGCTCAGAAGATCTGGCAGTATCTGTGGAGAGAGAAACAGAGTTAATGTTTCAAGTTCAAATGACTCTTCTTCAGAGCTGGTGGACATATATGTACATGGCCATCAAGTCATGGGGTAGGAGTTGAACCTGGTGCTTCTGGCTCAGAGTCAGGGAGTCTACACACTTCACCACAATTTATTCTACTAATTGTACCCTGAAGGCTCAGTGCTGTGGAAGAGCAGAGGGATTTGGTTCACAGGACATTAAAACTAGCATCTTAGGTCACTAAGGCTGTCAAAAAAGCCCATGGATCTCTAGGATTTGTCACAAGAGGTTGAGAATATATAAAACCTTAAAACCTCAGTTAGAGCATGGTGCAGTTTTGGGCTCCACAATATATGATGGGCATGAATTTTTAGTGAGGGTGCTATGCCCATAGGAGGTCTTGTGGCATAGTGGGTAGTGTCCCTGACTCTCAGCCAGGAGCTCTATTTTTAAGTCCTACTTCAGGACTTGATGGCCAAACAGGTTGCGTATTCAACCTATAAATCCTTCCAACTCAAACTTGCTGAGTGAATCCCCACCACAATGTCAATTCACTTGAATGTGAAAAGCAAAATGCTGGGGATGCTGGAAATCTAAAACACAAAAAGCTCAGCGGAACCAGCCACATCTGTGGAGAGAGGAAACAGAGTTAACATTTCAGGTCTGTAATGGGCTGCATGTTAACTCTATCTTTCTCTACACAGATGCTGCCAGATGTGCTGAATTTTTCCAGCATTTTCTGTTTTTGTTTCACTTGAATGTTGCCCGGCATGAAGGAAATACAAAGAAAGACATGAAAAACAGGGGCGTTTTTAACAGAACAGCATAGATTATGGGGTGATATGATGTTAGCGTTTAAAATTCTGAAAAAATGGGACAAGGCATCAGAGGAAGGCTGTTTCCAGCAGTTGAGGGATCAATAATGAGCATTCATTGATTGCATGTACAGATTGAACAGAGGGCAGGAGAAACTCCTTCATACAGGCAGTTGTGCGGCTGTGGAATTCGCTTCCACGGTCAATGGCTCAGACAAAACAGTCAATATTTAAACAGTCAGTCAGATAGATGAAGAAATGGTGTCGAAAGGGGAATGGGGACATGGAGGGCAAATGGGGCTAGAACTCTTTGTTCACATTGAGGGCAAATACTGACAGAGATGGTTGGGCCAGATTGCCTTTTGTAACTTCTATGTATTTCTATTTCTTGTGGGTTGGTCTTTGAGAATATCTGTTTGCACTCCAGTTCCATCAGGAAATTGACCCTCCTACATTTTAGCCTTAACACCCAGATTCATGTTAACATATTATTTGCATGTCAATCCATAAAACATTCATAAATGATCTAAAGTAATTATATATCAAATAAGAAAAACAATAAAACCCAGGGCTTAGTGGTCTGGCAAAGTGCAGTAAGTTCTGTAAGTAAAAGGTCTTCTAACTTGTTCATATGAATGGTGAACTCTTCTCACCGATCCCACAAAGCTAGTGATAGTGTATTACAATATTTTATAAATGATTTTATAATTTTATACATGGCTTGCCTGAAGAGTGTTTGTTGTTGTGTTGCAAAGCCAGGACTGAATTCCAGGCTGACCATTTCCCGACCATGAATCAGGACTTTAAACAGGTCGTCAATGTCATTGATTTTCAGCAAGTTCCATTTGATTGCAAGAATAACAAACTGCCTGGATCTGACCCCCTTCAAAGAGTCGGTTGGCATGACTATTCTTTTTGGTAAGCCACAGATTTGTCTAATTTTGGTTTGTGTCACAGAAAATTAGATTGTAAGTAGAGTGGGAACAACACACATTTAAACATTTCTGTGGAGCAATGGTTTACGCTCAGGGCAAACGTATTATCTACGGGACACTGGCTCTGGCTCGCTTAAGGGATTGGGCCATAATGACCTTAACCCTCAAAACAAACATATCTCTAGATACACTTTAACCAGCATTTTTGGAAAAATAAAATTAGGTTTACTTACAGCTGGTTTCTCAATCACAGCTATTGCTACGTTCTTTCTGAGCCAAAGTTTCTGAGATCTAATGTGATAGTGGCTAAGCTATTCCCCCAACCTCCCCCTTTCCTCCCTCCCTACCAGATGTTCAGTGTGCTGTGTGTAAAGTCTTTCTCAGCCATGAAGCTATTTTGCTAAACTAAAGTATTTTACGCATCACAGGCGGATGTTTGGTTTGCAAAATGTGTTTCTCTTCTTCTTTGTCCCTTATGAAGACCATCCATAGCATAAATACAAGATATATAATAAGGAATATAGCATAAGTGAGTGTAGCTTTCTAACTGACGAGTGTTGCAAGTGAATTCTAAAGGCTTTAATCAAGAATGTGTTAAGTTGCATATTCCACAGTGTTCTGTTGATAGAAATCATGCGGATTTCAGACACTAATCGGAAAGCAGGATACAGTAGATTTTGGAAATCTGAATTAAAAGCAGAAAATGCTGGAAATACTCAGCAGGTCAGGCAGCATCTTTGAAGAGAAACAGAGTTAACTTTTTAGATCGAAGGCCTTTCATCGGAAAATAGATGCTAAAACAATATAATGTAAATGGAACATTAACTCTTCACAGATGCTGCCTGGCCTGCTGTGTGTTTCCAGCATTTTCTGTCGTCAGGGTTTACTCAACACATTTTTAAGCTTTGTTCTAGTTTACTATTAAAGAGGATGTTAGAATATGACCCATTGTGCCATGTGCGGCGTTTCATCTTGAAAATTTGTTTATGAACAGGGAGTGCATGAATATATAAAAATACAAACAATATCTGACATGAAGAGATCCTCTAGTCCAGCTAGCCTGTCTGACACAGTTGGGATAGCTTGCATATTACAATATATACACCCTCTCCCGCCCAAGACTAGTCTCCTAGAAGAGGTGAAAAACAGTAAAACCCAAGCCAACGTGGGCAGAAACATCCAAGTCCCCGAGGTATTCAAAATTAGTCCAGGAGACCACACTGGCTTGCCCTCATCTTGTCCTATGAGGTGATTTCCATCTCAGCCAGGAGATGGCCCAGCTTTCACTTCATGAAATTCAGAGAATCACATCCACCCCATGTGAACTCTTCAACTCATTGGCCCTCTCCATTTTAGAATTGGAATTCATGCATAAGTTAGTTGTCAGAAGAGTGGCTACAACACTTCATGACCGTATGCTTCCTGACTTCGTGACACCCTGGATCTAGACATTGGCACAAGAGTTGAATGCCAGAATGGCATTCAGCTCTTGTGCCAATGTCTAGATCCAGGGTGTCAGGGGGAGCATTTGACCAAATATAATTTGGATGCTCCTGGCAAAACTGAGGTCAATGAGGGGCAAAAGAATATTCCTCCTGCGGCCAGAGCCATATCTGAGACAGGAGAATGGTTGTGATAATCAGAGGCTAATTATCAAAGATCTTGCTACTATATTGCCGCCCTCATTTCTCAGGGCAACATCCTTGGCCCAACCATTCTGAGCCACTTCATTAATGATCTTGTCTCTAGCGTAAGGTCAGAAGTGAATCCATTTCCTGATGATTGTACAGGAATCATTCTTTTGACTGTACGGAAAGCTGCACCTAGACAACACCCTGCTTTGGGTTGATGAACAGCAGGCAACATTTGCACTACATAAGGAGCAGCTCCAACAGGAAAAGGCCCAATCATCTCTCCCTGATATCAGCAAAACAAAGTCCTCAATATTAACACTGTGGAAAGGAAGTATCCGGGTTAAAGGAGTCCACTTGATTAGTGCTCCTATCACTGAGTTCAATATCCATATCTTCCAAAACCAACACGTATTCTATTTAAAACTTTCTCTGTAACAACTCATCTTGGTGCCATAACTTCTATCAGCAAAATAAAGGAAACGCCAAGTCACATGCCATCCTGACTTGGACATATAACCATCATTCCCTCATCATCACTGACTTAATATCCTGGAATTTCCTACATAAATACCCCTATGGGTGCCCCATCAGCAGGATGACAAGATGGAAGGAAAGGTTCTCAGGAACTACATGGGTGGGCAATGAATCCAAAATTTGTGATGTTGCCAACATCCCAAATCAAATAATTTTACAAAATATATTGTCGAATTCATCTCTGGAGAGAAGCCCTACTTTTTAATTGCAGCCTCCTGTGGTAATGCATCTATAGGTTATGGTGGGAATCAGACAGTAGTCACTTCTGTTCCTGTGTTAGCAAAGCATGCAATAAATTCCCAATCACATTGCATTTGTTAATTGCTTAATGTACCTGTATTCATCAATAACCTGTTGACAGTTCCTTAGTTCAGTCTAATTAATCTACTGAATTAATACATTCACCAGGGCTGAAAATATGCTGATCCACTCCTCCACTGCAATAATAGCCTCTCAGTTATTCATTTGATCCTGTTGGGATTCCCAGGATCAGGAAATCCACACAGAGTGGATGGCTGACATGCCCCTGGATCAGTCCAGCTTTGCTACTCCACTGCCGAATACGCCTGCCCTGCATGGGAAAGATCTACTCATGCTAAGAAGATGGATGCCGTTCTGCCGACTTATCACAGGTTGTTTAAAACCAACAAACACCAACAGCCTATATATCCTGGCGGGTATCGCTCCCCCTGATATAAGAAGAACAGTAACCAGCAGGAAAGAGCGACTCCATCAAACATCAGATGAAAGGCACCCTCTACATGGTCATACACCTACACCCAGCCGCCTAAAGTCAAGGAAGAGCTTCATGAACAGTGTTGTTCCATTACAATCAACCCCATCTGAAGCCCGCATCGCCTCGTGGAAAGACCAGCTCGCCAGTCTCGAACAACCCCCAGCGATGGAAATTCTACCGGATGAAAGCCTTCCCCCAGGAGCTAATTGCAACTGGACAAGCTGGAAGTGCCTTAACAGACTTAGGACTGGTGTAGGTCATTCAAAGGTGTCCCTAAGCAAATGGGGATATACAACCTGCCCGACAACTTGTGAATGTGGAACTGAGCCACAGACTATGCAACATCTCCTGCAATGCCTATCACTAGAGGAACCCTGCACTGTTGCAGATCTTGCCGAATTCAACAACAAGGCGTAAAAATGTGTCCAGTTCTGGCTGGGCCGTGTATAGACTGTCCGTGGACACGATAAGAAGAAGTCCAGCTGAAGCATCCATTGGAAAGAGGGCTGGAAATTGTGCCATTGTTGGGCTGGATTATGGAAGGTCCAATGGAACGAAGAAGTAAAGACTCAGGCCCCTTTCCCAGAAAGGTCACTTTCCCTTGCAGCTGATTGCTTGACCAAGCTGATTGTGCCCTTGCCCACACCCCTCCCCCACCCCACACGACCCCAGAAAGAACCCTGCTCCAACCAATACATTGGGAGTACCAAAGGTAAGAAGGTGAGCAGGTGTATTCAACCAGGCCAGTCACATCTCCGTCTGTGATGCCCAATTTTGAAGGGGCGGGCACAGGAGCTGCCCAATCCCTATCCTCTGCCGACAAACCTCAACATGGGGCAAAAAGCAGAGCAACAAAGCCCTACCCCAAATTTCACATTGGCCTGCTCCCAGTAGCGTTCAAATACCCTGGAAAATTGGGGGCCAACAACTAGGAGTTTTCCTCCAGGCAATCAGACTGAAAATAGGGAAACTAGGAGCGTCTTGGAAAGCAGACAGTATTAAAAAGTGACATGAAACGATTTTTTAATTTAAGGGTAGCTTACTAAGTGAACTCGTAACAACCTCGTCACTTAGATTTTTCACAAAAAATTAAGTGGCACGATGAATGAAGCTGACGGAAATATAGCCTAGAAATGACTCATTGACTTACAGCAGCCAAATGCTTTCATAGAACTGTATTGATGCGTTTGTTAAATTAACGGGCTCCGGACTCTCATAGCATCTTAATCATTAATATTATCATATTGCTGTCATTTCTACATTAACAAATTGATAATATGCATAATATTCTCTAAATCTACTGACTGTAGTAGTACATTGCATTGTGAAAGTCAAACTTTATATACGAAAATAAATCAAGTTCTAATGGGCCCATTCATGTTGTAGCTATGGTCACATAGAAAACTGTTCAGACCGTCAAATACAAGAAGCAGTGTTAAAAAGAGAAACTTATTTCGAAAGCATATGAAGATGATTGCTCCCCAACCTGGGTTCACCTTATTTGTTTCCTTACCTGATAACGAAAGAGTGACCAGGACGATAGTAAATTCAATGCTCTTCATGTTTAGAAAGAGAAGACCCATCCAATATTACGGACAGAATGCCACTTTGTACAGGTTGGATTTTACTGAGGAATTGTGATCTCCTCCCCCCACCCCCTCCCCCGGCCGGAACATAGAATTCACGGATTTGGCAATAATGAAATGTTTGTCAACAGTTGCGTAAAGGTTGGTGCGAGGTTATCTGTTACTCAAGGTAGTTCTGCAAGTGTCACTGCCATGTTTTTAGTGGTTCGAGACTTTGCCGTGTCAGGTGATATTCTACTATTTGCTCATTTGTATCTCTAGCCTTTGTTTACACAAACCCAAATCTCAACTAGAGTTCTTGAATCGTATCAGAATCACTGTTACATATATCGAATACTCAACTGTCAAGTACTATTAAAAAGGACTGGGTCACATTCTGTGACAAGTATAGTATTTGAAACATTTTATGTTTTTAAGAACTTGAAGAAATTGAGCTTACAGAATAATCTGGAGTCTGAGCAGATAGATCACGGCCTCCGCACCTGTTTTGATCACCATAAAGTCAACTGATTTAAATTTAAGTTAGCAGATAACCTTTGGGGATGTCCTGCGGTTGTGAAAGGCACTATTTAAATACAAGCCTTCTTGTTTTCTTTCTGTGTAATGGAAATAATGTTTGTTAGGCTTTTGTTTCCTCATCTAACTTAGCTTCAGTGTCTAAAGGAGCCTTTTGATACAAAGGAATGGTCTTTCCTTTGCTCTGTAGGGAAAGAACCTTGGACGCCTCTCAGGAAAGGTCCCCTGGCCCTGCTGGAATTTCCTCCAGGAAGTAAAAGATGGTTATCAATTGTTCACTGAGGATCTTCACCCATTTAATGAACTGCTCAAACAATTTTCTTCTGAAGATGAGCTGGGATTCCTGATGTTTGCAACCAGCCAAGCCTGCTAATAATGACTTCCTTAGCACCTTGTCAAAATATCTCGAGCTAGGTTAACTATCATCAGTCTGAAGTCTGATCTGCAGGACCACACAAAGTCTATTTATGTAGAAATTATATCATCTAACAGTACTGATCAACAAATTAGATGATGCCATCACATGTTTGACAGTATTATGATCCCAACTGATGTTATTACTGTCAGATCTCAGGGTGGAACTCAGCTTGATAGATCCTAACTTTTAATTTTTGTTTAGAAACGTGGAGGGTGGCTACTGAACACAGTCACAGGAGTCAGCTGATGAACTTTTAACAAAAGAATAAAACATTTATTAAACAAGAAAAGATGAACTATATTACAATCCTCCTTCACCCACACCTATACCTTTAAAGATATATACAAATTCGCAAGGATAGCAAAAGTTACAAAAGCTATCTTATACTCCGGTAATCATTGTAAGCACACAGTCCATGTAAACCAGTATGCGATTTGTGGTCAGGCACATCATTTGCAGAAACCAAGTGACAGATGCCACCCTAAACAGATGCTATGGATCCCTCATCAACTCTCCCCAGAGGTTTGTCCCACCGTGAGCCAATTGGTCTCACTGAATTCCATCTTTCACACAAGGGTTTTCAATCTCCACTCTCGAAGAACCTGCTTCGGAATCTTCTCCCAAATGATGCTTTCCCTCAGACACCTTCCACAAGGGTCCGCCTCCAGGGCTTCGAACTCTCCTTCTGATTTTCCTCTCCCCTGGATTGCCCTGTGCATTCAAGCTTTCTTCCATGCACTCTCTCTCAGACTCAACCAGGCCAGCAGAACACCACTGCTTCACATGCCTATAGTAAAGAATCACAGACCGTTGGCTTTCCCCTTTGATCTTCTGTCTTCTTGCAAGCCTGTTTTGCTTTAAGTCTGTGTCCTGCAGCTTTCTCCCTTTAAGCTTGGAGCCTTTCTCTGCTCCTCTTACCTTCATTTTACAGCACTTTTTCCCAGATTCCTGTTCTTTTCCTTTGACTAGAAAGTCTTCTTGGGGTTTTCTTTTTTTCCCTTTAGGACCTGCTCCCTGCAGTTCCCTCTCCCAGTAGACGGCTGACAACTTGGTCTCTCCCTTGAGATCTAGAACGCGACATTCACTGTTACTTTAACTTTAGAGCAACTCATCTAAGATTCTTAGACTTATTTTCCTCAGCAGTCTGCTAGTATGTCAGCAAGAGAGAGACTTAAACTTTTCCCTTCATCTTAGAGCATAATGACCACCTGAACTCAAATTGCTTTTGGTTTCTTGGTGCCTGTGTGGGGCCTCTCTCTCTGGACCCCTGTTGCTAGGCAACAGCACAGTTTTTCTACCTTGTGTTTGTTTTAACTTCCCTTCAAGAATCGTAAACCTTATTAAAATGTAGGCATCTTTTAAAGGGGAGCTAAAACTCAAGTTCTCCCTTTCTTAACACACCAATGCAGAAACACAAATCAAGCTTAAGCATAAAGGTAAAACTTATCCCTAACAAAAACAAATGCGAATATAGCTTACTTAAACTATCTCTGGTTCCTAACACCAGGGACACCTGAAGATGCTTTCAGTGGGCCTTACACCTTGATACCCTCTCACATTGGAGGATCTGAGGCAGACAGGCAGCAAGGCAAGGGAGGGCAGAGAGGTAGGTATTTCTCTTGCAGCCTCCCAACAGATCTTTGTGTTCAGAGGAATTTGGTCTTCTGTATTTCAGCGGCAGATTACTTCCCATATAATGTGAAAAAGACAACAGGTCTAATTTTCTGAGTCTGCACATGAGTTTTGGATCTGTACTGTTGCTGGCAAGAGTTCATACCAGCATCACTAACCTTTCAATAACAATCTTCGTTTTATGAATGCAATTTACATAATTTGATTAATGACTTTTTTTATTTGTTCATGGCATGTGGGCGTCGCTGGTATAGCCAACATTTATTGCCCATCCCTAAGGCCTTTGCGATGATGGTGGTAAGTCACCATCTTGAACTGCTGCAGTTCATGAGGTGTAGGTACACCCACAATGCTGTTAGGAAGGGAGTTCCATGTTTTTGACCCAGTGACAGTGAAGGAACGGCGATATAGTTCCAAGTCAGGATGGTGTGTGACTTGGAGGGGAACTTGCAGGTGTTCCCATATGTCTGTTGCCCTTGTTCTTCAAAGTGGTAGAGGTTGCGGGTTTGGTAGGTGCTGCTGAAAGATAAAACTGAAAGCTACATACTCAAAACAAGTGTTTGTGAAGTTTTAATGTCATTGTGGAAGAAAAGTACAGCAATTTCAACATGCAATAAAAATCATCGCCCGCAAGTGATAAAGTAACAGGTATCTGGGAGTTAACAATCCTTCACCAACTACAAATGTAAATTTAAAAAATTGTGGGTTAGTGTGCCATTAGTACTTCAGTAAATACATCAGCTAAATTGTTTATGGATTCCTAAGTATGTTGAATTTAGTTATCCTTCTCCAAATGTCAGAAATTATTATATAAGACATTTCTAAACGTATCCCTTTGAATTCATGTACAGTTCTGCTTCAAGATTGATAAACCAGACAGGATTCCAAATTTCCATTTGCACAGTTGCAGTCTTTAGTTTTGTTTATGTATCTGGGAACAAGTATTTAATTACCTTAAAACAGTTTATTACACAATTCATTATCTCCCATTGCATAAAACTCATGTCGATAACATTTCCTGTCATTCTCCTGTTTATCCATTCTGTTAAAGTGATCAGATTCAATGATGAAGCATATTTGTCAGTCTTAGGATTCCTGGATAATAAATTATGAATATTCAGTTCATTCTCAGCCTCTGGTTGATTGTGTATTTGACACTATACTTGTTTCCTTTTCATAATACCACAGTCACATGTAAGATTTGATGTAATATCAGTTAACTGTTCAGTTCTATAATTATTGATCAGCCGGGCAAAGGATTGTTGACAACTTGGACTAATACTATAATATAAATTAAAAGAACTATTTTACTTGAATCTACTTAGTAGTGATTTAATTATCCATTTACATTGAAGCCGATTTGTTGTGGGCTCTTAAATGTTGGCACGCTCCAAAGGTACCAATTGGTGACCTCATGCCAATGACATTGGGCTAGATTTTGTAGCCAGCAGCAAAACAATGGCACCCGCCATTGACCTCTAAGAAAGCTGTCCACAAAGATCTCCCAAATTCTGTGGTGTGGACTTCCCCTTGCTCAAAGGCAATTTAAATATAGCAACAAGTCAAGGGGATCTCCAAGTGCGCAGCAGCAGTGGCATCAGCAAGCAGGATAAGCAGCCAGTCAGATTGATGTATTCTCACACACAGCAAAGCAGGAAGTTGGAAGTACTGAATCCCTTCACTTTTAATTTAAATTTGTATATTGTCCTGTGTTGTTCTGGTGCTGTATATGCCTGAATAACACAGCAACAGCACATGTACAGATCCATAAATATACAGGACTGCCTATCAACGCCTCTGGTTCACCCATTCATCGTTAATCTAACAGGATGCTTGCTTTTTTTTTTGTTTTCTCCTAGCTTTGAAAGATGACTGTCATTTTACCAGAGTGAGGGTGACTGCCCAACAATGTTCCCTCTAATTTTTCTTTGTTGTGAGTGGCCTGTTTTTTGCACTGCACGGTCCCTTTGGGATTATTGTGCAGCCATGAGCCCACACGGTTTAGAGGGAACATTACTGGACAGGTAAGTGGGCTGTCAGTGACGCTGACTGTAATGTTGTAGGTTATAGGTTCAGATAAACATGAGTAGGTCATTCCGCTGCTCTAACCTGCTCTGCCATTCAATTAGATCACGGCTCATCTGTATCTTGACTCCATGTACCTGCCTTGGTTTCCCTTAATACATTTGATAAAACATTAAAGGGAATCACACCACCATGATTCTCTATGAGCCACAATTATTGCTACTTCACAACAATGCTTTTTACATTAAATTGCTAAATATGTCAAAGAATATTATTTTGCCTACCCATAATCAGAGAAAAAAAAAATTATGCCCTTGCTTAAAAAAATTTTGTCAATCCCAATTTTAGTCCTTAACAGCTTTTTTGGGGGAGAAGGTCCAGATTTCCACACCACCCTTTGTTTAAAGCAATGATTCCTGACATCACCCCTGAACAGCTCTGATTTTAAGGTTCTGCTCCCTTGCTCTGGACACCAACCCCACATCCCCCCACCCACCCCCCCACCTCCCTCCAGCCCAACACCCCCAAACCCCATCTAGAGAAATTCGGTAGGTAGAGAGAAACTATCTGTTTCAGAGGGCACTTTAGAGAAAACATTTATGAGGATTCAAGCCACTGGCAAATATTGGAAAAATGCAGACACTCTGCCTGAGATATTTCCAATATGCACTAGCTGGACTCAAGGTGCAAAATTATACTCATGCTGTAAAGGAATAATTTACAATTTACAGGAATATCGTTCTTCAGAAAGTGGGTCTTTCAGCAGCTTGCAGACGTCATGTTGGAAGAACATTACTTTTTGAATACAACTGTGGAATACTCTGTAGGTTCTGCAGCAGGAGGCTCAGTAACTGGCGGTTTGATTGCTTCCTGACTGTTGGAAGGTTTCACATTGTTGTAAGTAGCGGAGTCCTCCTGAGGGTGATTAATGGGCTGAATTGTCACAGTGGCATAAGTAACTCCTCCTTCCAACTCTCTGGACAACTGAAGATAAAGAATACAAGGACGTGATTGAGGGAATGAAGCAATGAGTCCATCCATCATTAAAATACAAAAGTGAAAATTTGGGCAATCCTTCATTTTAGAAAATAAATGCACTGTGAAACTCTAAAATAAATAGGTAGTGAAATCAATATTACATGCAACTGCTTGAGTTAATCAGTAACTTTGTTTTTGGAAAGAATTTTAACCATTTCAGCACCACTGTCACGATCATAGAAAAGTATATTGGCAGATCCTTTTGCACAATTTGATGTATAAGACTTAATCAGTGATTGATCTGGTTGCTTGTATTGCAGGGTCATGTATCTTAGCTTCAAAACAATTCTCCAACCAACAAAAAGCTAGGCCCCAAAATCCTGATTGGGCCTTGGATGTATTCTTCTGCAACAGACAGAGACCAGAAAGATGGGGAGGAATTGCACAGCTGAAAATTTTCCCAACATGGAGGATTGCAAAGAGGGTGAGTTTTCTATTGTCCCTCCTGCTACCCACCGCCCAACCCCCCATTCCACCCCCAGACCTCTCAGTGTCAAGAGGGCATGTTGGCAGGGAGCTATTTCCATTATTTCCTCAGGGGGACATAAGTTTCACCAGCTGGAAGATGTTGTGAGTGCTCCTGAGGCCCTGTGAAAAGGCCTGAAAACACTTGCAGCCTAAGACAACCGATTAATGCAAGGGGCCCAGAGCCCCCATGGGCTACAATTTTCAAATGTGCTTTTTGCAGGCATGGATGGCCTGCTGTGAATATACAGCAAACTCCATGCCTTGGATTGGTTCTGCGTTCTAGGCTTTCCTCTATCATAGGAACAGGAGTAGGCCATCTAGGTCCTTGATCCTGATCCACCATTTTTTAAAAATTCATTCATGTGATGTCAGAATGCCAGAATTTATTTACATGACCCTAATTGTCCTTGGAAAGCCTTCTTGATCTGCTATCCGTTCGCTTTTTTTTTTACAGACTGGTTTGGTACAAGTGAGTTGCTTGCTAGGCTATTTCAGCGGAGATATAAGAGCTAGCCACATTGCTGGGGATCTGGAGTCAGACTGGGTTAAGAATGGCATGTATGCTTTCCCAAATGACATTCATGAACCAAATGAACAGTCTGGTAGTCTCAAGTCACTGATCCTAGCTTTTGATTCAAGTTTATTTAATGAACTGAATTTAAATTCCTCGCCTGCCATGGTGGGATTTGAACTCATGGGCTGGATTTTAGGGAGTGCCATGATCCCTGGCCACCTCTCCCCACCACCACAACACCTGGTTAAAATGTCAGGGAACAGCCTGCCCAGGTGAAGAAAGGTTGTCCTGCAGCCACTTAACAGCTGATAGGCCGGTAATTGGCTCGAGATGGGACTGCTGCCCTACAGGGAGAGGAAGTTCCACCTCAGACAGCGGCCATCCAATCAGAGCCAGGCAGGTCTCCAATACCGGCAGCGCCAACATAAGTGGTGGCCACTGCCAGTACTGCACTTGAGGAGGTGAACTGCACTGTATTGTGTTGTAAGTGTTTTGAGGGTCTTGCTGGGTTCCAAGCTGGCAGGCTGCAACACGGGGAGTGGGAGTTGGAATTTGAGAGACCATGGGGAGGAGGGGACCCTGTTGGGGGGGTGGGCCCCTCTGATGGGCCCCGGGATCATTAAGAAGAGACCCTGTCCCCCTGCCTGCCTGGCGGGGTTGTCACTTGCCATGGGCCTCTCCCGCTGCCAGTTTAATTCAGCGGGATGAGGTCTTTAGTGAGCGTTAATTGCTCACTTCAGGGTCTCAGTTAGCCCATTGATGACTGGCCATCCAATGCCACCCCTGCTGCTGGTAAAATTGTGGTGTAGGGCTGGAATTTGCACTCTCCCTGCCTTCAAACCTGCCATAGGGACATGGAGAGTGTAAAATCCAGCGCCATGGTTTTAGATCAGTAAATGAAATCTTGTTGAAATGTGACCTATTTTCATGTACTCAACTTTGCCCTAAATCCCTTAATACAATTGGTGATCATTTCAGATTTAATATTAACCATCAATTTAGCATTAACTGCTATTTGCAGAGGCGATTTCCAAATTTCTTCCACTCTTTGCGTGTAGAAGTGTTTCCTAACTTCGTTTATGAAAGTCCTGGTTAAAAGGAAGTTCAGATGAATACGCGAAACATGTATGTCCATCATACCAACTTCACAGGCTAGGAGATTCCACAAGTATGAAACCACCTAGTATTGTCAACAGGTTATAGCCTTACCACAGAGTTTGACTTTGGAATGGAATTTTCTATTTTTGATTCCTTCTCTCTGTTGTCTGAAAAATCCAAACATAAAGGTAGTGAGCAAAGCAGCAGGAAGATTCAAAATGTGTCAGTTTTTGTGTGGTGTTAAATGCTGAGTTTTTAAAAATTAAATTGCACTCTTTGATATTCCCTATTCAACAGTAGATGAAATATGGGGATAAATGAGAGTGTTGAGGTAATATACTTCCTGAGTAGTTGAAAACTTCAGTTAAAACCTTGTCTCACAATTAATTACATAAGGAGGCATTAACATCAGACATGGGTTTAGATTCGATGCATATTGTTAGGTAAAATGCTTCCAGTCTGTGTCAGGCAGTTGCATTAAATCTCATAATATATTCTGATATTGCTTCTCTACTCAATTGCCTTTCATTAACTGCAAACTGAATATAATTAATTTAATGTTTAGCGATTTGTGAAGTTGTTTTTTTTTTCTGTTTGTATTAATGAATTGATCACTTATAACATTTCTCTTGGATGAAATCAAAGGGAAAAAAAACCTTAGCCTTCCAGTAGCTATATCTCAGCTTGTCCCCCATTTCCCCCCCACAACGACAGGTTTAACACTTTTCACACGGGAAGATAAGTTTCCTGTTATAGAAACTGACCAATTTTCATCTCCATTGGAATGAATGGAAATTAAAAGTAGATGGTTTTTAGAATGGGTGACAAATCTTCATCACTGGTTATATGCCCAGGTGGCCAGTTGAACATGTCTTTCCCGGCCCTTGTTTAAAGTTGTGTGTGTGCGCGGCTGTGGAAGATACTGTACAGGCCGTGTTCTGTGTTAACAAAGCAAAATAACTTAAAGGTACTGTGCAGTGAAAAAAATTGGCCATGCCCAATAACAACAACATTTTACAGGAACATTGTCCACAGTCTACATTCTTCCTGTTCCTTCTCTGCCATTTTGTTTGCCTTCCACTCATTGAAACTCCTACCTATCTCCTTGAGGCTCTCGCTCACTTTCACTCCTGGCTGTCTCTATCTCTTTGGCCAGAATTTTACGCCCCCGTGGGTGACCTGAACGGACGTGAAATAGAGCAAGATGACGTCGGGTGAGTGTCCCGGTGTCACCTCTCACTCGCGCGATATTTCGCTCAGTGGGTGCACGCGGCAGTGGGCAATTAAGCCCATCAACGATGAAATCAACAGCGATTTTACGTGACCCGTCCACATTTATGGTCGGCTTCTCCCAGGCGGCGTTCACATTTTTGCTCAAACCTCGATCCAGGGCAGGATGAAATCTCCGTGGGGAAATGAAATAAAAAGAGATAATCTGGGTACTGGTTTTTTATGAGGTATGCTTTCAGGTGCTTGATTGTGCTGCGCGGACTTATTTTTGTAGCATTTTTTTGTCGTATCCTTTAGTCTGTGGTGGTCTGCAGCGTCTTGGGGCAGCTCGCTTGCCTTCAGAGGGCTGTCTCGAAGCGCTCACCCGCGGCCTTGGTTACATTGGCACCCGCCCTCTTCCTGTCCTCACCCTGGCAGCGCTGAGCATTTCAGTGCACATGTCACGCTGGCTGGCCGTTAATTGGCCAGCCCGTGTGAAATCGCGGTTGGGAGCCGATTGCAGCCAAAAGCGCCCATTTCCTGTCTGCTCCTGGGCCCGCCGATCGCGTGTGCCTGACACCCGAAAAATTCCCGCCTTTGTTTTTTTTCTCCCTCTCTGTTAGAAAAATGGATGTTCCCTTACACGCAAATCTCAGTGGCCTTGCTGTGATTCACTGTGAATAACAATAAATAAGAGCGTTGCTGCAAAGGTTTCGCAAACAAACACGCTTGCCTGTCTGCAAACATTACATACCCTCATTCAATAATAATAAAAACAAAAAACTACTGCGGATGCTGGAAATCCAAAACAAAAACAGAATTACCTGGAAAAACTCAGCAGGTCTGGCAGCATCAGTGGAGAAGAAAAGAGTCGACGTTTCGAGTCCTCACGACCCTTCAACAGAACTCATTCAATACTTGGATATTTCCCCCGCAGAATTAGAGTGGGGAACTGGTCATTCAACTGAACCATTGGAGAGATTTTACATTAATTTCATGTGTATCCATCCAGAAATCCAGCAAAAACTGACACGATATCATCTATAAGAGTCCCCCAAAAAGCTGACAGGCAAAAATATGGATTTTATGGCATTCTCGTAACTTAAGTTGCAGGCTTCACTTTTATTGTAGGCCTAAACTACTCCCAGTTTCATCCAGGCATAGCACAATGCTGACTTATGGCAAGGCTGCCATGAAATGTAAAACAGTTGTAACCTTCTCACAACCACTTATTACAAGGTCACCTTAATATTGGTAACCATAGAATAAGAAATCAGGTGAGGATTGATCTATCACTTATCTGCAGTTGTATTGGGTCACCTATTCTCACATTTATGCCTGTCTTATTTCAATCCTCTCCTGCTGTTGGTTTGATAAATGCTGTCAACCAATTAAGATGCATTTTTTTTTTAGCCTTTCCAATGGTTGGAAGGATATCTGACATACTAAACTGTGACTTCCTTTAACTGACTACATCCCTTTGAATTCTATGCTGCACCCATCCTAATCTTCACCTGGATCTGTAAGTCATTCAGCTCAAAAGGCTGAGTTGTAGAGATTGAGTGTCATCAAGAGATTACGATCTGGTGAGATTTGCACTAGTGAACTAGCTTGTATTAACAATATGGGAATTGGCCCCTTTACCTGGTCATTTGTTTCACTTGGAGTTTGCAGGACCTTGCTGAGCATCCTGTCCTATTTAACAATAATGATGGCACTTAAGAAGTAGCCACTTGGTAGTACAGAACTTGAGTATTGCTAAAAACGTTCTGTCAAAGAGACATTTTTGTCTTGCACCCATCAGGACAGGTTCACAAGAGCATAAATTGTTATCCCCTTTGAGATTTGGCATTCTTGTGAATCTGTCCTGATGAGTGCAAGATGAAAAGCTTTGACAGCATGTCTTTTTCTTTCAGCCATACTCAAAAAAAATAGTTCATTGAGTGTGAAGTATCTCAGGGTATCAGGGTACAGAGAACACTGTATAAACAGAATCTCTTTTTGTTTTCTGTATGTCTTTGGATTTGAGAAATATCTGCCTGATTCAATTATTCTAAAGGAATCTAACTCTGAATAGTATTAACAAGTCGGTAAATTACTAGCAATTCTGCATGTGATGATCCATCGGCTAATTTAATACTGGTAGTTCTATTTACAAAGGGATCATTTGATATTTGACAGCTCATTCATATATCTTGCTTTCGATATTTGTTTGAGAAATTATAATTGTTTCACTTCTTTATCCAGTACCAAACTGGAGCATGGTCTTGTTTCTCCGCACACAAAAGATAGAGAAAATACAGACAAGTGGTCCTTTTAATTAAGAAATAAAATCACCTTTGTGTTGCTAAAACGACTCCCAAGCATTTTAAAATTATCAGCAAGAAACAATACACATTGCTATGTGCCACATACAAATTGCCACAATGTTACTGGCAATCCTGTCACTATTATATTGTGCTGAATGGACACTGCAACAGAGTTCCTATTCTTCCAAGGAGATAAAGGAAGTACCGTCACTGTTGGCTCACTACTGAACTTGGTGCCAGGTTGAAATGAAAATACAAGGAGATTCCTGCCCTGGCAGAAGGATACAAACTCTTGAAATGCAGATGTAGGTAGGAGCTCAACTTGCACAATCTGTTAAAGGTCGCCCCACATCACGTGGTTGGTTTTTTTTTTGTTTAACTCGCTCGAAAGATGGATTTATTTTGCTGCGTGGGAAAATTGGTTTCATTTCAGAACTTACCCCTATATTTGTGCTTCCTTATTTTGTTGATGACTAGGATCACAAGTGCAAGAAGCATCACCATCAAAATTCCAAAGATTAGTCCAAGCGTCAGGAAAAGTCTTGGTGGTTAATGAAAGACAGTGAAAAATTACATGAGTATTGGGACAAATGTAATCAGCCACACGTGGGCCAGGACATGCAAACATGCACAATAATGCAACATATTTCAAAATCTGTTGAATCTTCCAGGTGATAACATAGGACAACTGTTGCCTCTTCCCACCATCAATTCTTACCCCTCTTCTGTCTCCAATTTTTAACATTCTTACTATGTCGCATTTCTTTCTAATCCATTATGGAATTAAATTCGTGCAGGGCTATTCCCCCCTCTCAGCAAGACCTAGAGAAATAGCACAACCCATTTAAAAAAAACATTGATTTTCTTTTTCACTTACCTGCCTTTCTGAGCCTTTCTGACAACACGATCGGCAGTAGTAAATGCTTAATACAATTTGACATCCGTAAGAACAACAATTTGCATTTATATAGCAATGTAGTAAAATGTTCCATGGCTTTTCACAGGAGTATTATCAGACAAAATTTGACACTGACCCACATAAAGAGGTATCAGGACAGGCATCAACAGCTTAGTCAAAGAGAAAAGTTTAACAGAGTAACTTAAAGAAGGAGAATAGTAGAGATGTGAGAAGGTTTAGGGAAGAAATTCCAGAATTTAGGGCCCAGGCAGCTGAAGGTGTGGCAGCCAATGGTGGAGTGAAATAAATCTGAATTCTCGGCACAGTTTAGATCATGAAGGTTAATGTTACAGTAACAAAATTAATTCTGACACTGACTGCAAGAGAATCATTTATTTCACCATCACAGTGTGAAAATCCTAAGGATTAAACGATCATAAAATAAAATAAAACTGTATGCACAAAGTTGAAACACCCCAGCATGCAAATGGCTAAAATTTAGAAAACACTGCATAACAAATAATGCAAAATATGCTTTTCTAACATGTTAGAAAAGGCTAAACTTTCCAATGTTTTCCACCACTGGCGGTTGAGGTGGGGGGGGGGGGTGGTGGTTTGCATCACATCATGTTCATGGGGCGGAATTTTACACCAGTGGAATTTTACAGTCCCATCGAAGTCAACGGAGTTTAGAATGGCTCGCTGCATCTTATGGCACCATCCCTGCCACTATGGACCAGTGAAATTCCAGCCCATGTCTGCTGTAAACTAATTGTTGGAAACAAAAACAGAAACAGAAATACCTGGAAAAACTCAGCAGGTCTGACAGCATCGGCGGAGAAGAGCAAAGTTGACGTTTCGAGTCCTCATGACCCTTCAACAGAACGTCAACTGTGTTCTTCTCCGCCGATGCTGCCAGACCTGCTGAGTTTTTCCAGGTATTTCTGTTTCTGTTTTTGTTTTGGATTTCCAGCATCCGCAGTTTTTTGTTTTTAACTAATTGTTGGAGATTGATTATGATTAACCAACAATTCCATTATCATTATATTGTGGGCTGGCCAGGGTGGTGGAAGACTAACTAGGTGGGTCTCGCTCTCCCTTTTTTCTAGTAATTCCTATGTTCCTAAACTCAGCCCCCCCCCAGGCCACATTATATCACTTGCAGACCATGAAAACTGAGTGTGTATTGACTGCATAGTCTTTAACTGACTCTGATAAGTGTCAAGTAAGCCCCAATACTGTCTTTCTTTTGTATCCATAAAACAATCAAGAGCTTATTACTTTGTCACTTAACCATTGGGCAAACAGAGGAGCAATGAATCCCAGTCTGACTTGCACTGGGTCACCCCTGAGCCTTGTAGAGGATAGCACTCATTGCATAAATGTTGAATCACACTGGAACCCAGGGGAATGCATTTCAGTCAACACACATCATCACAAAATTGTCTTACCACTGCAAACAGTGATGATCTGCTGTTAAGTAGGGTAATGGTGAATATTACAAGTGGTTTTAGGTGAGGATGTTTAGCTATTGTAGCTCTAGAATGTGGTTGATGTGCATAATACTGCACCCAAAGTATGGTATGAAAGCTACATTTCCCTAAAGCTTATAATTAAACATGTAGCAAAAAATAACTTAACAATTACACTTTTAAAAAATTCACTTCTTTCACTTCAAGTTTTTTTCTGGTTTCTTTTTAAATTCTCATCCTTGTCTTCAAATCTCTCCGTGACCTCATGCCTCCATATCTCAGTAACCTCCTCAAGCCCCATAACCTCCCGAGATACCTGCATTCCTAAGAATCTGGCCTCTGAGCATCCCTCATCTTAATTGCTCCACCACTGGTGAGGCCATGTCTTTGGTTGCCTGGGAATTCCCTCCCGTCAGCTCCCTGCCTCTCTACCTCTCTTTCCTTCTTTAAGATGCTTCTTAAAACCTACCCCTTTTGGTCATCAGCCCTAATATCTGCTTATGTCAAAGCCAAATTTTTCTTGATAAAGCCCCTGCGAAACACATTGGGATGCTTTACTGAGTTAGAGGTGCTATACAAATGCAAGTTTATGTTGTTGCAGTGGCATTCATTTGAGATGCTCATAATAGGTGAAATCACATTGCAGATCACTCCTATTTCTTGAGTTTTTACCAGTGACGGGGATAATTTTACAAATTCATGCTCATGGCAAGGAACATTGCTTATAGGGTGCACATTTCTGACCAATCATTTTAATTTCCAATGCACTCAGGACTCCTCACTGATACCACAGACCTTTAAGGATCCAGCTGTACAGTTGACTGATGGCTAAAAATTGGCAAAATTGACTTGGCACACATATAATTATAACGATACCTACACCAGAATTGAAAACAAAACAAAAAGAAATCAATCTTACATATTTACTGAGGCATTATTGCTGTACATAAACTAATACAATGTACAGGACTGTGAGGTTGTATGTTAGAAAAATGTTTTTTCATTTATGAGTCTGTCCTTGAATCCAACTCAAACTAATTGAAATATGATCTCTTCTCCTTGTATACTATCAACCATAAATACTATCAACATCCTGGGGGTTATGATTTGTCAGAAACTGAACTGGACCAGTCATGTAAATACTGTGGCTACAAGAGCAGGTCAGAGGCTGGAAACTCTGAAGTGAGTAACTCGCCTCCTGACTCCCCAAAGCCTGTCCACCATTTGCAAGGCACAAACCTACAACGCTCGAGAAACTTGATACATCCTGGATAAGGCAGCTTGCTCGATTGGCACCCCATACACCACCTTAAACATTCAGTCCCTCCACCATTGACACACGGTAGCAGCAGTGTGTGCCATTTACAAGATGCACTGCAGCAATTCACCAAGGCTCCTTTGACAGCACCTTCTAACCATGTGACCTCTACCACCTAGAGGGACAGGGACAGCTGATACATGGGAATGTCACCACCCGCAAGTTCCCCTTCAAGCCACATTCCATCCTGATTTGGAACTATATCACCATTCCATCATTGTTGATGGGTTGGAACCCTAAAGCTCCCTTCCCAACAGCACTATGGGTGTACCTACACCACATGGACTGGAGTAGCTCACCACCACCTTCTCAAGGGTAATTAGGAATGAGCAACAAATGCCCTGCTTCCCAGCAATGACCACATCCCTTGAAAGGATACATTTAAAACAATACTCGAAGGGTTTGAGTTTGATTAGCCTTAGCCTAGTGCACAACACCCGTTTTTCAGCACTTGTTGACAATTCGTTGGCAGTTAGGCCAACCAAGGGGTTGCTGGATGCAAATGGAATTGGTGAAGGAGGAAGTTGCCTTCGGAGTCTAAGGGGTGAATTTCTTCAGCGCTGTTGCTTCATCAGGAAAATTGTTCATGCACGAGAACAAGAGTTTTCCATTGAACCTCTGCCGAAGTTGCACTAGTGGAATGGGGGAAACACCCAGGAAATTCAAGAACAATTTAAGCTGGTGTTGATGCTGAAAGGGCCATTCATTCTACATCATTGACATTCCTCATCTAGGGGAAACGTCTACCTAAACTTCACCAGAACAACAAAAGCACAATCTCGCATATGGCAATCGGACATTTCTCATTATTACACTAGTGCAGATATACGTAAAAAAATGCTCAGAGTATACCAGTTCAAATGCATTTGTCATTTACCTTAGTAATCCCTTGTCCTTAGTAAGTGACTTTGGAGCTGTTCAAAATGATGTACAAAAATATTATTTGATAATTTACTAGCCTCATGTTACAGATTCATTATCAAGATACATTTGCAGTGATTGCTGATTGAAATTCTGCATTTGATAGAATGATCAAAACATAGCACATGGTTTTACAATATTGTCTTACCTTTTAAACAAAATTTTAACACCTGACAGAGAAATCAGGATCTTGGAGATTTTGCAAAATATTTACCAAGGTCTGCATCAAATTATATAAACCTATTGTATAATATAAATATATCATTAAATATATACACACAGATAAACATATATTTGTGTCCTACCTTGAACAACGTTAAGTTTTATGGGACTTAGTAGATCCAGATTGTGGTGTCTTGCTATTCCACACCAGTACCACCCCTTATCGTTTTCTGTTATTCGCTCCATATATACTATAAGTTCTCCTTTTGTATTATCAGCTCTCACTTTTATTCTGCCGTCTTGGCTTTTCCTTTCAGAGCCTTGGGTTTGCACTAAAACATTACAGCTCCTCTGGTAGTAGCCTTTGCACCAATACTTCTGATAATCGCGATAAGATGTGTCGAAATCGCATTTGAGTTCGACTGATTCTCCCACTGTGGCATCTTTTGAGTTTGGCCCAGTTATTGAAGCGTGCGTAACTGTAAGTGTGAAAATATAATAAACTTTAAAGTTAAACATTTCAGAGAAGCATAAATAAATTAAAATTTGTTCCTTTCTCTCTTAAGTGTTCAACTCATTTGTTTTTCCTGGGACCTTTGGCTCTTTGTTGGCTTTCCACTCCGTTATTCTCTCTGGCTGGCTCCCTCATTGTTTTGTCAGCAGCTGTCTGTTTTTTATTCACTAACTCACCCTTTGGCTTCAGTATTGCCCCTCGTATCTATGTGCTTGTTAGCAGTTTACCAAGTTTTGTTTCTTTCACATGTTTAATGGCAAAGGCACAGCAAGAAACTTAAATGTGCTGGGTTGGCGAAGGGGATTTGGATCAGACATTGGTGGGGAGAGGGCTACTGGGAGATTCCAAATTGCACATGGATTTCAAAGAAGCTGTGGGTAGGGGCCTCGTTGGAACATCTGGGGGTAGAGTTTGTCCTGGGATCCAAAATCGCATTCTGGACCAATTGAAGTTGTAATGGGTCTAGAGTTCAAAATATGCCCAAAACTCTTGCAACTGGTGCAACATATATGCATGAGACTGAAACAGGTGGCGTAAATTTCAGTAGGAGTGAGAGGCTAGATAGTAGAGCAGTGAACCCATATTTTTCGAGAATGGGACAAGGTATGGGGAAAGTGGCAAGAGATTAGAGTTTGCCCCTGGGGCTAAAAGTGGAAAGCTCATGATAGTGAGAGTTATTGTGTTAGAGGAATGCTGCAAGGGCATTGAGTGTATGGTTAGGTACATGATCGACTCTTAGTGCGAGTGCTAAAATGAGGCACCAGCTGATTTCCTTGATCCTGCTGTTTCTCCAGTTTAATTTTGAAAAGCACTGGGGGTGGTGGGGGTTGGGGGTGGGGGGGGTGGGGGGGGGGGGGCAACAAATCTAATAGCCCCAAATTAGTGTGAGGCGATCTGCCTTATGCTCCAAATCTTTAGCACCACTGTACCATAACATTGGACTTTTGGTGTGAGGCTTTAGAAGCTTCATATTATGTTGTTGTTGCATGATTACAACACAGAAGGAGGCCATTCAGCCCACCGTGACTGTGCTAGCTCACTGCAGCTCAGCTAGTCCCACTGCTCCACCCTTACCTCATAGTCCTGCAATTCGTTTTCTTTTTAGATAATTATCCAGTTTCCTTTTGAACGTCTCCAATACGCTGTCAGCTAGTGCTTTCTAGATCCTCACCACTTGCTGCATAAAAAAGTTTTACACCATGACCTTTTGCGTTCATTAACTCTTGCGTCAATGGGTATAGTTTCTCTATATGTGCTCTGTCTAGACCCCTCATGATTTTGAACACCCCTCTCTAACCTCTGCTCAATCTTTCGAAGGGGAACAGCCCTAGCTTCTCCAATTTATCCACGTATCTGAGGTCACTTAACCCTGTAAATGTTTTGTGCATTCTCTCAAATGCCTTCACATCCTTTCTAAATCCTGATGCCCAGAATTGGACATGAGTTGAGGCTGAACCAATGTTTTCTTAAGGTTCAGCATAACTCCCTTGCTTTTGCACACTATGCCTGTAATTATGAAGGCTAGGATCCTGTATAGCCTTATAATCACTTTCTCAACCTTCCCTGCCGCAGTCAATGATTTGTACACATTTACCCCCAGGTCCTCTGCTCCTGCAACACCTTTAGAATTGTACACTTTATTTTATATTGCCTCTCCTTGTTTTCCCTATCAAAATGAATCACTTCCCACTCTTCTGCATTAAATTTCATTTGCCAATTGTCTGCCCATTCCATCATACTCTCTTATTGAAGTCTATCACTATCCTCTTCACAGTTCACAAAACTTCCAAGTTTTGTGTCACCTGCAAATTTTGAAATTGTGCCTGTCACACCCAAGTCTGCATCGCATAAATCAAGGAAAGTAGTGTAAGAACACCGACTACTGTGGAACCCCTTATATACCTTCCTCCAATTTGTAAAACAGCCATTCAGTGCTGCTCTGTTCCCTGTCACTCAGCCAACTTCGTATCCATTCTGCCGCTGTCCCTTTTATTCTACGGACTTTCACTTTGCTGACAAGCCTGTTATGTGGTACTTTATCAGACTAAGAGATAATGAGAAGGTATGTTGTAGCAGGACATAAGACTTCAGACATGCAGAACAATAGGACTGAAGCCATTTTGCTGTGAAGAAGGCAATGGAACTGGCATAACAGAAACCAGAATTTGGTGGGAGGGAGGGAGTAGAGACAGATCTAAAATGATTAAGTTGGCCCTGCAGGGGAAGAAACATAGAAACATAGAAAATAGGAGCAGGAGTAGGCCACTCGGCCCTTTGAGCTTGCTCTGCCATTCAATATGATCATGGCTGATCCTCCATCTCAACGCCATACTCCCGCTCTCTCCCCATACCACTTGATGCCTTTAGAGTCCAGAAATCTATCTATTTCCTTCTTAACTATATTCGGTGACCAGCCTCTGTGGTGGAGAATTTCATAGGTTCACCACCCTCTGAGTGAAGAGGTTTCTCCTCATCTCAGTCCTAAATGGTCTACCCCATATCCTGAGATTGTGACCCCTTGTCCTAGACACCACCCCCCCGCCAGAGGAATTATCATCCCTGCGTCCAGTCTGTCCATCCCTGACAGAATTTTATGTGTTTCAATGAAATCTCCTCTCATCCTTCTAAATTCCAGTGAATATAGGCCTAGTCGGCCCAATCTCTCCTCATATGACAATCCTGCCATCCCAGGAACCAGTCTAGTGAACCTTTGCTGTACTCCCTCTATGGCAAGTATATCCCTTCTTAGGTAAGGAGACCAAAACTGCACACAATACTCTAGGTGTGGTCTCACCAAGACCCTACACAGCTGCAGGAGGACATCCTCGCTCCCTTATTCAAGTCTTCTCACAGTGAAGGCCAATATACTATTTGCCTTCTTAACTGTTTGCTGAACCTGCATGCTTGCTTTCAGTGATTGATGTACAAGGACACCCAGGACCCTTTGTACATCAACATTTCCCAATCTATCACCATTTAAATAATACTCTGCCATTCTGTTTTTCCTACCAAAGTGGATGATTTCACACTTATCCACGGTATACTGCATCTGCCATGTATTTGCCCACTCACTCAACCTGTCTAAATCACCTTGAAGCCTCTTAACACACTCATCAGTCACATTCCCATCAAGTTTTGTGTTGTCAGCAAACTTGGAAATATTTCATTTGGTTCCCTCATCCAAATCATTGATATATATTGTGAATAGCTGGGGCCCAAGCACTGATCCCTGCAGTACCCCACTAGTCACTGCCTGCCACTCCAAAAAAGACCCATTTATTCCAACTACCTGTTTCCTGTCTGCTAACCAATTCTCAATCCACGCCAATATATTACCCACAATCCAATGTGTTTTAATTTTACACACTAACCTCTTATGTGGAACTTTATCAAAAGCTTTCTGAAAATCCAAGTACGCCACATCCATTGGTTCTCCCTTGTCTATTCTGCTAGCCATGTCCTCAAAAAACTCCTGTAGGTTTGTCAAACACGATTTCCCTTTTATAAATCTATGTTGACTTTGTCTAATCCTGTTGATATTTTGTAAGTGTCCTGTTATCACATCCTTTATAATAGACTCTAGCATTTTTCCTACAACTGATGCTATGCTAACTGATCTGTAATTCCCTGTTTGCTCCCTCCCTTCCTTTTAAATAGAGGGGTTACAATTGTTATCCTCCAATCTATCGGGACTATTCCAGAATCTACAGAATTTTGGAAGATGACAACCAACCCAAGCACTATTTCCAAGGCCACCTCCTCTGGGATGTAGATTATCGGGCCCTGGGGATTTATCGGCTTTCAGTCCCATTAATTTCTCCAGCACTATTGTTTTAGTAATACTAATTTCCTTCAATTCCTCCTTCTCACTAGACCCTTGGTTCCCTAGTATTTCTTGGAAGTTATTTATGTTCCTCCATGAAGACAGGACTAAAGTAGTTGCTTCATTGTTCTGCCATTTCCTTGTTCTCTATTATAAATTCTCCAGATATGGACTGCAAGGAACCTACATTTGTATTCACTAATCTTTTTCTCTTTACATACTTATCGCTTTTATGTTCTTTGCAAGTTCACTCTCATACTCTATTTTTCCCCTCTTAATCAGTCTCTTGGTCCTTCTTTGCCGAATTCTAAACCACTCCCAATCCTGGGACAGATGGAGTGGGAATAAATGAGAGAGTGAATAAGTGGTACATTTGTAAAAGTTTTGGTTGGGAGGTATACCTGGAAGATTTTGTGAGATGTGGTCTGGAACATAATTTAAATGATAGGAGTTAGACGTGGTGTTTTGCAGAACAGTTTGTTCCTTCTCAATCATTCTTGGATTTCCCCTTATTGGGTTCAACAAACAGTAAGTGAGGCTGTTTGTGTGGTTAATTATAACATCTAGATCCATGTTCGAATCAGACCTTCTCAGCAAGTTGCTGCTGTTCCAGGCACTGATGCAACAGACTGTAGTAATGGCTGGTGAATGTGGGTTACACCAAAGTGCAATCTGAGGGGTTTTCAGGAACACCAGAGAGCGCTGTATCATCTCTCCTCTCTTAGGCAGTCCCTCAGGATTGAGGATGACTTGCTTCCACTCCAGTTTGACGGGTTCTGAGATGGCTAATAAGTCCAGTGAGAGATCTGCAGAGGCTGCCCCATGCAGAGTAGGTTGTGCTTCACGGGTTGGGTTGATGTGTTGTTTGGAGGTTTGTGTGCTCCTTCTGATGCCTTGACTTCGCCTCTTCACATCCTTGACCAAATCTCTTGATCGTGCTTGGTGCCTTCTTGAACAAACCTTCTCCATTTTAGTTGGTCACAAGCCAGGGTTTCCCATGAGCCAGCAGAGATGTTTGACCTCTTCAGGGGTATTTTGAAGACTCCCTAAAGTCTTTCCGCTATCGGCCTGGGGGCTTCCTGCTGTGACCAAGTTCTGAGTGGAACAGTTGCTTCTGGAGATTGGTGCCGGGCATACGGACGGCATGTCCAACCCACTGGAGCTGGCTTTGAGTGGTTAACGTCTCAGTGCTAGGCAAGTTAGCTTGGGAGAGGGTGCTGCTGTTGGCATTGAAAGGAGGTGTATCGACCACACCTGAAGCTCACTACATCCTGTGTCATCTTTACAACGCACACGGGTGAAGTCTATGGGGTGGTTTTGGTTTGGTTTTTTTCTTCTGTGGTGATGTAGACCTCAGTTCTGTATCTTAGTTTCTCAATAATTAAAAAAACCTAAATGGACGATCCATAGAAAGAACACTTCACCTTACCTATAAAGCAGCAATTATTTATTCATTATTTTTGAATTGATTTTCAAGTTATTGAAGTCTTCTTCTATCCTGACTTCTTGAGAACTTCTCATCTATGTATTTTGCCTCGATGTTGTGACCCCTGTCCCAACTTTATTTAAAGTGGGTCTGCAATGCTCTGGGTCTTTCAGGGCATTGGAATGAATCCCGCTTACATTTAGGTGAAGGTAGTAGAACCAGGGATAACGGAGAAAGAACGATGACACAATGTATGTGTCTGCCATTCTTTAAAGGCCACTGTTGCATTTCATATTTTCTGATGGAGGGAGCTTCACTGGATTATATGGCTGGGCAGAGGAAAATGGCAGTGCAAGACCCCCAGTGCGGCGAGGGAGTTGGGGTGGGTAGTGGTTTCTTTTACGTAAGTAAGAAGTCCATTTCTGGTGGAGGTCTTGCAATACCGCGCTGGAAAGGGTGGGGGTTGGGTTGTGGGGGAACTGCTCCACAGACATATAGAAGATTGGAATGGGGCCAAAATGGAGTCCTCTTGTTTGTTAAGCATATCCCAATAGTGCAAAATATAAACAAACATTACTTGTTATCAATCGTGCAAATATTTCATTACTCAAAAAGAGTCATTTAAATAAATCAGTCAGAACTATAACTAAGAAGTCAGGAGTTTGCAACTGTTGCACTGATTAGTTGCAAGATTCTGCCTATTTAACACAAGCGGTTGAAATTCCCCTTTTAGTCAACACGAGCATAAAGCTGCATTGCTCTGGTTAGAAATGTGGTGACATGTCTATTTGAAACCCCAAAGACAGGAATTTCTCACCAGGTCAGATTTTGATGCCACTTTGCATAGGAAAGTTTATTCAAATGTTGGTGATTAAAATCTCAACGTTAGTAACAGTGACTAAAACATATAACAAGAATTTTTAAAAACTTCCTCCTTCTTTGTTTTGGTATTTATGGGAGTTACAGGAGGTGAAACTGATTACAATATAATATCTCATTTTCACTTAATATTCTTCCACATTTTGCGGATATGTTGATGTTAAACAAACCTCTGCATTAAGCTCTAACTCAAAATTTGTTGATATTTCTCATTTAAAATGCTGTAAATAATGAGAATGATCAATTGAACAAGCCAGCACATTTAAAGAGGCTTGATCAGCACTAAGTGTAAAGTCCAGTTGTTACAAATTCAACATGAGCAGAAAGATAATCTGTCTGATCAGAAAATTCACCACTTCCAGGTTTGGATTTTTAGCTTCACACCAATCAAGACTTAAGAAAATGATCATTAAAGCAGGAGGCTTGAGTTTGTTAAAATGAGGTTCCATTGTATTAATTGTTGTGTGAAATAGGAGACATGTATTTATCCTTTTCTCAAAAGACAATCAATGCTGATCTTGAATAATAATTGTGGCTTGTCAAGCAGAAGATATTTCTTAGCTGGTGAACAATGTCACAAGGTTTTCATCAGGATTACATTTCTGGTCAGACTGACGTAACTACACATTTCTATTACTTTCAAAATCCAAAGGAGACCAATATTTTCTTACCTGATAGGAAAGCAACGGACAGGAGAAGGGTAAAACCCATTGTTTTAATGTTTTACAACTAATGTTCCACACACAGATCTTTACTTCAGTGGCCCTGCTTCTGTACTGCAGCATCTAACCACTCATTTCCTTCCCTTTAACGCTCGTGAGATCATGAGCACGACTATTGCTGAGAATAGAAAGGACAGTTTTCAGTTGTGACACCCTCAGACCTTACAACATGTCTAGTTTGAATAAATAAGTACCAATGCATTCATGGTACAACACTCTGGTGCTATATAAAAGCCTAATTGTTTTATTTCTTAGTGTTGTTTGAAGAATTGGATCAACTGTTTAATTGTTAGTGACAGAATGATTGTTGTGGGTAGTGTTAAAATTGTACAGCCTTTTGCAATCTCTATTAAACCATTTAGATTCTGTACAGTGTATTCCATAAAATGTGCTTTGTGATGTGTTTAATTCGCTTCTCGCCATTTTCCTCCTTGGGATAATTTATCCAAAATTAGATGCACAGCTTCAATACTCCGAAAGCCTTGATGGGAGTTTTTAGAAAGCAAAATGCACAGGCTGTGTCAGCTGCAGCATTCTCACATTTGTGTCAAAAGGCTGTAGTCCCACTCCAGGACTTGAGCACAGAAATCAAGGCTGATGCTCCAGTGTAGTACCGTGGGAGTGCTGCACTGTCAGAGGTGAAGTTTTTTTGGATGTGACTGCCCTTCCTGCCCTTTGAGATGGCCGTAAAAGATCTCATCGCACTTTGTGGGAGATACCCCCAGTGTCCTGGATAATATTTATCCCTCAATCAACATCAGAAATACAGATTATTGGTCATTATCACATTACTGTTTGTGGGAGCTTGCTGTGTACAAGTTGGCCGCAGTGTTTCCTACATTATAACAGTGACTATGCTTCAATAAAAAGTGTTTAATTGACTGCAATGTGCTTTGGGATGTCCGGTGATAACGAAAGGTGCTATGTATTTAAGTGCCAATCTTTCTTTTCCATTTACAACAGTTAACCCTTAGATTTATCTATTGTTAATCGGCAGAAGTTGTGTTTGATTTTTTAAATTGGAATTCAAGCGATAGAAATGCGACTTTTATGTGATATAAAATGACTAACAAGGAAACATGGAAAAGCTACTTTGACATTGCAGCAAAGTGAATTAATTCCCTGCCATTATTTAGCTGGCACTAGTCCTTGAGTCCAAATCTGCACCATGTGATTAAAGCCTCCTTTCAGTCCGAGCTCAAAGTAATGTGCCTGAAATGCGTTTGACAGACGACACCCACAGTTTCTGGCTCACAACTTGAAATGACTTGTGCTTCAGTACACATTGGCGCTGAGTGGCTCAGCTTCAGATCACATGAAGTTTTTCCTGCCGTAAAAGACATAAAATCGAATCATGCTTACACAATAGTCAATCAGCATTGGAGGTTGAAGATAGGGGGGGCGGAATCGTCCCAGGTTTGCACAAAGTGCGATAGTGGGCGGGTAAAATGACGTTTAATCCGTTGGCTGCAACGGCAGCTATTTCACACTGTGTCGTCCCAAACCCGTAGCATTAATTATGCCTTCCCCAGGAAACATGCTGTCTCCATGGCCGGCAAGATCTCATTCGCCCGCCACACCATCACCTCGCTGCTTCATTACACCGGGCACCATATTTTAAGTCCAGCCGGGCGCGCACATCTCAGTTCTTCCAGCCCTGGACTACTGCAGGAAAGATGTCCACGAAAAGCAAAAAGACTGCAGCCCCCAGATTCAGTGACACGTCACTGGTATGCCTTTTGGGTGCCGTGGAGGCCGCTGTGATGTCCTCTACCCACACTCTGGCTGGCTGCAGGATGGGCAGTGGCGTGACCAACCAGGCTTGGGAGGCAGTGGCAGTGGTGGTCAGCGCCAGTGACCTTCAAAAGAGGACAGCCACCCAGTGCTGCAAGAGGATGATTGATCTCCTCCGTTCCGCCAGGGTGAGTCATTACTCTCAACTCACACACTCACAAACCCATCACACATCCATAGGGCTCTCACTCGTCATTGATTAAAGGGATATCACCATTCACTCTCTCTCCCACACCTTCATTGTCCTCATCCCGTCCATGGGACCTTATCAAAAGCCTTGCTGAAGTCCAAGTAGACTATGTCAAATGCATTGTCCTCATCTGCACACCTGGTCACCTCTTCGAAAAATTCAATCAAATTGGTCAGACATGACCTCCCCTTAACAAAACCATGCTGACTGTCCTTGATTAATCCCTGCCTCTCCAAGTGTAGATTCATTCTGTCCCTCAGAATTGCTTCCAATAGTTTCCAGTAGGTGTCTGGCACTCGGAGGGCTGCTGAAGGCCAGAAATTTGCTGAGTCTGAGTCAGATGATGAGCCTCTGGACTCGGTTATGTCACAGTTGCTGGAGCTGCAAAGGCAAGCTCGGGAACATCAGGAAGGGATGTCTGCTACACTCCTCAGATTGTTTAGACACAATGGAGGAGTCTGTCAACCTTCAGGCTGTGATGCCAGTGCTAGAATGCCAGCGCACCGAGGCCAACATTGGCAGGATGATGGCCGCCATGGAGATCTTGGTCCAGGACATTGCTCCTGCGCTGCTGTGTAGGCTGAACTTCATCACTGATGCCATAGTTGGCGTCGAACAGTGTGTATGCAAGAGGGGTGCAGGCAGCTTGATCTCACTCCAGCTACCCCTTCTCCTCAAGAAGTCAGCCACGGGCCCCCGGGCACCCATAGGGAAGAGGATCTGCAGGTGTCCCCCCCCCGGGTCCATCCACCCAGGTGAATCCAGGAGTGTTCGACCCATCCAAATCCCTTCTTCCTGTGACCTCAGCAGCTCCAGCTCCACAGGCCGCGGAGAGTGCCAGCGCTACACAGCAGGACCCCAAAAGCAGGCCTGGGCCCCCCAGGTCTTGGCCCTCCAGAGGATGCCCACCAAGGTCATCACAGACAGGGTATAGCAGTCAGCAGGCTGCCTCCAGCTCTGCTGTGTATGTCCAGGGAGCACCAAGATGCAGTGGCAGGTTTAGGAAAGTTAAGAAAATGTAGTTACTCAGCCTGGGCACGGGTGTTAATTACTTGTACACACAGTTCACTATTGTCAATAAACTCCCAAGAATGTCTCCCTGTCTATGGCTCCTTGTTCTGATGAGCAGTGTTCTTGTCACTCAGATGTGAAACCTTTCTGCACAAGATTAAGGCAGGTGTGTCAGTCCAGAGCCTCTTCCCTGTGCTCTGTGTAGCCTTCAGACCAAAGTGATGGTCCGGCCTCACACTCCCCGGATACATTACTGATGCCTGCACCTCGGTGGTGCTTGACATTGCTGCCAGAATGGAGTGGGCAGGCATCACAGAGTTCTGAGATTCTCTCTGTGTGCTCTAAACACCCTTAAGGTGGGGCTGACCCCCATCTCTTCAGCATCTGTGACTGGTGGCGCTTTGCTCCTGAAGGGTTCAGGTGCTGAAGGCGGACAAAGGATCAAATGCTGCTAATGTTTCATGGCTGCGTCTCTATGATTTGTCCCTGCTGACAGACCATACGTGAGCTGCCCTTGGCCAGACAGGAGTCAGACGTTGTCAGAGGCTATGTGAAGATGTATGGAGTGCCCTCACTGCATGTCATCCCCAAATCTAGCAGCCATGAGGGCCTACCTAGCGCACCTGCCTTGCCTGGCCATTGTGAGGGCCTCATCTCTGTCATTGCCCCCTCTGAGGACCTCCTCACCCTTATTCCCGTTGGCGTCCTCCTCATCAGAGGAGACCTCCAGCTCCTCCATCTTCTCCTCAGCCAGCTCCTCTCCCCGTTGCAGCGCCAGGTTGTAAAGGGTGCAGCGGACAATGACGATGTGTGACACCCTCTGTGGACGGTATTGCAGGGCTCCACCAGACCGGTCCAGGCACCGGAACCTCATTTTCAGCACCCCAATGGTTTGCTGCACCAAGTTGCGAGTTGCAGCATGAGCCTCGTTATACCGTCGCTCTGCTGCAGTCTGAGGCCACCACATGGGTGTTAACAGCCACGGCCTCTGTGGGTAGCCCTTGTCCCCGAGGAGCCAACCCTGCAGCTCCTGTGGACCCTGGAAGACGTCAGGGATCTGTGACCAACTGACCTGCCGGATGCATTTGTGGTGGTCGCACACCAGATGCGCATTCAGAGAATGAAAACCCTTGCGGCTTATATAGTTGGCTGCCTGTTGTGACGGAGATCTGAGCGCCATGTGAAAGCAGTCGATGGCACCCTGCACCTGTGGGAAACCCAAAATCTGGGCAAATCCAATTGCTCTTGCATACTGGCTGCCCTGGCCATGGGCAAAATGCTTAAAGTTGCGTGACCTCATGGATGCAATTGTGGGTGGAGGCTTGTGATGTGCCACAGCGGTTACCTGTGGATCACTGAAAGGAACCACTGGCGTAGAAATTGAGTGCCGCTGTCACTTTCACAGCCACTGGCAGTGGATCCCCTCCATGTCCCCCTGACACCAAATCCTGCAGCAGGTGGCAGATATGATCAACCTGTTCTCTAGACAGGCGCAGTCTTCGGCAACACTGGTTCTCAGTCATCTGCAGGGATGAAAGGCGTTGCCTGTAGAGCCTTGGTCTAGCTCGGCGCTGACCAGACTCCATGATCCTGATGTACACCTCCTGCAGGATGAGAGTGAGACTTGTGGGTTAGCATGGGTGTACTCAGAACCTGACTTGGTTCAGTCTGAAGGCTCCTTAGCGCATCCCGGAGAGTGCTGGCCAGGACTTGGATGGCCAGAGATTAGTGCGTTGCATGGCTTCCCTAAATCCCACACACCCCCGCCCCAAACCACCAAACGTTTGGCAGCAGCTTTGCCTATTGGACTGCAGGCTGTGCTCTCAGCTCAGGCCCAGGCATTCTCCAAACCCGCACTGCAAGGCTGCACTGTTAGCTTGAACCATGGGGGAGACTGGTTCAAACCGGGATGCTGATGTTGCAAGGGGCTGTGAGAGTTTCCAGCCGTGACTGCTCCATGGCCAACTTTAGCGAGGAGATTGTACAATGTACCCAGTCGTCCAACTGTTCTGCAGTCCATGAAAATGCTCATGACTTTGCAGTCTGTGCCCGGGGGCTGAGAAGTTCTGGAGCACTTGGTGGCACTTTGATGCCTCTGTGCTGCTTGACTGGGCAGATAAGCTAAAGGCCCGGCTCCAACTATATCAATGTGGCTGAACCTGAAGTGTCTCAGCTGCAGAGGAATGCTCACTTTATATAAGGTTTCCCTCATGTGTGGTTGCTTCTCTCACCCATCCCCACCCTGCACGTGCTTATGCGCTACCTTCAACTGCAGGGCAGCCCTTGCCCACCACCCCTCTCAACACGTCTCAACCACGAAGTCCTACAGGTGACCTGGGCGAGCGCTCCTCAACGTTACTGTCCATTCACCTCCGAGTTCCCCTCAAAGTGCAGCCCGCCAAGTGCTTGCCTTTTATATGCTGTTGTGAAACACATCAGTGCGATTGCTGGTGGGCGGACGGTCCAGCAGAGGGGGACGATTCCGGTGGGCTGGCCTTATAATGATATGCTGATGTATTCCAATGAGGTTCCTGATGTCCGATGGCGGGAAATGCAGCCCGCCATTGGCGGGCGGAGCAGACGATCGCAAACTGGTTTCGTGACGTCGTGAAACTGATTTTTGGCCTCCTCGCCATATTGTCTGCTCACGCCACCGAACACGCTCAACACCAGCGGGCACGGACAATCCCAGCCAGGGGCCTGGAGGTTTCATGAGATTGTACTGTTTCTCAGCGCATTTCATCCAAAATCGGACAAGCCAGGGCAGCGGATTGAGGACAGTCTGGCAGATGCGGCCAGTTTTTATTGGTTCACTTTGAAAACTTCCCCTCTCTCCTTTTCAGGCTGCCACTCTTTCACTGCTGGAGGGGCTCCTACTGGTCCTCCAGTGTAAGGAACCCACCCACCTGCTGTCCTCCATTGGGCAGTGAGCTCAGCCCCTGGACACCAAGTGGCCTTCCATGCAAAAATTGTAAGGGGCGTCAAGTGCCAACATGATGAGGGGTTGGGACCTGGAAACGGATCCAATGTCCGGGTCCCAAATCAAAAACAAAATTCTGGCTCCATTTGTTTGGAAAATGTTGGAATCCATTATTAATCCATGAAAGGGTTCTTAGAAAAGTACGTGATTTTTAAAGAAGTTATTCTTTTAATGGGACGTGGGCGTAACTTGCATGGCCAATATTTGATGCCCATCCCTAATTACCCTTGAACTCAGTTGCTTGCTGGGCCATTTCAGAGGGCAACCTTATTACTGTGGATCTGGAGTCACATGTAGGCCAGACCAGCTAAGGATGGCAGATTTCCTTCCCTAAAGGGCATTAATGGACCCAATGGATTTTTATGGCAATCAATGATAGTTTCATGGTCACCATTACTGAGACTAGCCTTTCAATCCTAGACTTATTAATTGTTTGAAATTTGAATTGCACAAAATGTTGTGGTGGGATTTGGATTGTGTCCTTAGAGTATCAGACTGGGCTGCTGGATTGCTAATTCACTGACATTACCACTATGCCATCATCTCCCCAAAATGGAATTAAGCCAAGTTAACATGGATTTACGAAAGGGCAACTGTGTTTGACAAATCTATTAATAGAGTTTTTTTGGTTATAACTCATAGGGTAGACAAATGGGAAGCAATGGATGTAATATATTTTGGATTTCAAAAGGCATTCAATGAAGTTACTTATGGGGTTTGGGTAATATATCCTCATGAATAGAGGATTTGAGAAAGGACAGAAAACAGAGACTAGCAATAAATAGATAATTTTCAGCTTGGCAGTCTGTTACTAGGGGGTATCACAATGATTAGCATTGGGTCCTCAGCTATTTATATAATGGCTTAGCTGAAGGAGTTAAGTGTATCCAAGTTTGCTGATAATACAAAGCTAGGCGGGAAAGTAAGTTGTGAGGAGGATAAAAGTGTCTACAAAGAGATATTGACAGGTTAAGTGGTGGGCAAGAAGGTGGCAAATGGCGAATAATTGGGGAAATGTGAAGTTATTCATTTAGGCAATAGTTTAGAAAAAACAGAATATTTTTAAAATAGTGACAAAGTATTAAATGTTGGTGCTTGGTGAGACTTTAGTGCCCTTGTGCATGAAACACAGAAAATTAACCTGTAGGTACAGCAAATAATTAGGAAAGCAAATAGTATGTTGGCCTTTATTGCAAGGAGGCAGGAGTACAAGTGTAAGGAAGTTTTGCTGTGGGCTTTGGGGAGACCACCCTGGAGTACTGTGTACATATTAAGGATATTAAGGATATACTTGTCTTAGGATGGTGCAGCAAAGTTTACTTGAGTAATCCCTGGGATGAGTGGGTTAGCCTTTGAGGGGAAATTGAATAGAATTGATATATATTCTCTGGAGGTTAGAAAAATGAGAGGTCATCTCATTGAAACACAGAAGATTCTGAGATGGGTGACAGATGCTGTGCAGTTGCATCCCCTGGGTGGAGAGACTAGAACTAGAGGCCATGTAGTCTCAGGGTAAGAGACCAGCTTTTTAGGACTGTGATGAGGAGAAATTCCTTCAATCAGGTGGCTGTGAATCTTTAGAAATCTCTAACTCAGAGAGCTGTGAATGTTCAATCATTAAATATATTCAAGGCTGAGATGAGTTTGAGTGGAAACTCGAGCAAAGATATATTTCTAAAAGCTAGCGCAATTTTGAGCACAATTTGCAGCTAGATCACAGAAAATATTCAAAGTGGAAACTCTACCCCCGGGAACCTTGTTGAGGCAGAGCAGAGAGGATTTCATTTTTCATTTGAGGATGCTGGACCTAACTTTACAGTCCTCAATATATAAAATATTTCGATCCTCTGCATTGTTAACTCTCGCCTTGACCTGAATATAAATTCAATCCAAGACCAAGGCAAAGAAGGCCATTTTGAGACTCTGGACAGTCCATTATTGGACTGTGCCAGTGGAGACTTGCAAAAGGAACTGTTTCGTATGAAATGGATAAGAGAAGTGGCATTGTTAGTCCTGAATATTTTTGTGCGGCCTGGTAATCGTGTCTCATTGATGCCTGTGGTGATGAAGCTAGAAACCTTCTCCAGCTGCGTTGATTGTATTGAAGCAGCAGGCGATGAAGAAATAGAAATAAGTTCAAATAAATTACAGAACTGCAGTGACCTCTTCCACAAATCAGTTAAAGCACTTTTTTTTAATGAGCAGCATTCATACATTAGTTTATTGAAAAACAATTAACTTTACAATAGGAGGTGACTAAATATTAGGCAGAATAATACAGTTTATTTTGAGGACAAGTTTGCAATATCAACAGTTATGGAACACAAAAAATAGATCATTATGAAGCTAAAACCTGACTGCGCACTTCTGGCAGAGAGCCTCACCCACTTGGAATGTGACATCAAAAGTGTGCGTATTGTGCAAGCACATAACTTCCTGACCATTACTTTAAAGGATTGGAGAAGCATGCCTGAATCCCCAGCGAGGCTTCCCCAGCTGCTGAGCCTCGGTGTCAAAGAGCGAAATCAGAAAATGACATCAGACGTATACTCCATGAAATTCTGTGGTTTTCTCCCAAGATTCCACCGTAACCTTAACGAGGTGTTGGGGACAAATGCTGCGCAGTTACTGCTGGAGGTCAGGACCCCTGAAAAATTTCCAGTCCACGATATACATTGGAAGTGCCAACATATTGAATGGAAAAAAAATGCAATTTAGTTGTCAACACCTAGGGCTGATGAACTGGTGCTTTGACAAACTTTTCCATTGTTAATCTGCAAACATTTATTGTGTAAAAGCTAACCATAGCTATCAGTGTTGTGGCGTCAGTTTAAACTGATAAGTCTAGAAATTGCAGTCAGAATGAGACTCTAAATTCGGTAATGGGAACAGAACTGTGGAGCTATGGTACAGTTGTTGCTGTAATAATTCATCTTTCAGGCACAAATCTTCCCCATTGGAAAGTTTCAATGAGAAGCCTGACTTTAAAGCTGCATAGATTCAAATATTGTTTCCACATTCTATGTTTCTGGCATGGTTGGAACTATTCAGCCCTCCTCTTTGTCATTGTGGGTTGAACTAGCCTTGTTGGTAGTTTCAAATTGCACCTATTTGCAATATTTACCCTGCACTGGGTCGTCGTGACCCTTAAAGAGAGTGAGTGAGTTTCAAAGAACATAGCAGTTTTTGCATAATATTTCGCAGTCTGTCCATGCCACACATGTGGTGAATAAGGATTCAATGAAGGTAGTTTTGCTGTTCGGTTGACTGAAATTTTCCAATGCACTGAAGGTCCTGATGTCATAGTCATGTAAAGTTACAGATCCTATTAACCTGGAAATTGAAAAACAAAGGATGTTTCAAATATGACAATACAGTACGCAAACTTTGTGTTCAGAGTAAATCTGTGCTTTCGTTATAACACAGTCATTTTAAAGGAAAATTGAAAGTACTGAATTAAGGGAATGCGTTAAGAGAAAGGATCAGTTTTAACTGTAACACAAACTGAAAATTCAGACTCTTTCTTTTTCTGTGCTCATTAGGGATTGAAACCAACATGCTTGGCAATAAGAACCTTTTCTCCCTTCTATCAATATCATATTATATAATCCTATCTAGGCTCTGCTCTTCTGAAACTGGGTCAATGTGCACTGTCAAGGCAGATTACAGAAGAACTCACTTTTTAGTGCCCACTGCCGACAGCAGGAGAGCAACATGGAGAAATAGTTAGCGGTAGGTTGAGTGACTTCCTCCTTTGATGTATCACTCTGATTCTATGGTAAGATCACTGAGCACATCGCCAGTGGCATTGGACTGGATTTTAACTTTTCAACCTGCCGGCAGTGGTGTCAGGGAGGTTCAGAAACCCATTTGTCAGTAGCTTCTCAAAGCAGCCATTACATTATCATCTAACTTCCAGATTTCTCAGCAATTAGCCCGAGTGGGTGTGATGGTGACTATTTGCCTATTTCAGCTCAACTATTTAAAAGGACCCTGAGAGGATGTGATTTGAAGCAACTGGACAGGTGCTTAAACAGAGTCAGAACCTGGAGCTGCGGACTCACAACGTCACAAGGAAGCACCAAACTTCACTGATACCCCCCTGGAGATGATGCTTTAGGTTGGAAGGGGCCTGTTATGAGTTTCTGTTACTTGCCGATGGGAGGGAGAAGCCTGGTGTAGAGGTGTGTTCGAAAGTCACTGAGGAGATGAGCAGGACTGGGACACTCCTTCTGCTGGGAGTGGTTTAATGATCTAATCAGGACGGGAAGGTGAGTGACATGGCACATTCAAATATACCTTGATCTGTGTACCCCTTACTCTGCCTTCCCAAGCCTTCTCCAGTACCCATCCCTCTCTGTCCATGCACCTCCTCACACCCCATCTGACCATCCACCACTGATACCCATCCCCACCATAATACAATACCATACCCATCCCTCACAGTGATCCTCCACAAATGGCTTTCTATCCTTACAACACCAGGCCAGTTAGCCTAACATCTGTCAAAGGGAAAATGTTAGAAGGTATTATTAAATATGTTATAGCAGGGCACTTAGAAAAATTCACGGCAATCAGGCAGAGTCAACCTGGTTTTGTAAAAGGGAAATCATGTTTAATCAATTTATTGAAGTTCTTTCAAGGAGTCACATGTACTGTGGATAAAGGGGAACTGGTGGATGTACTGCTCTTAGTTTCCCAGAAGGCATTTGATAAGGTGCCACATCAAAGGTTATTTCAGAAAATAGGAGCTCATGGTGTAGGGGGAAACATATTGTCATGGATAGAAGATTGGCTAGCTAATAGGAAACTGAGATTTGACATAAATGGGTCTTTTTCTGATTGGCAGGATGTGGTGAGTGGTGTGCCACAGGGCTCAGTGCTGGGGCCTCAACTTTTTACAATTTATATAAATGACTTGGATGAAGAGACCGAAGGAATGGCTGCTAAATTTGTTGGTGACACAAAGATAGGTAGGAAAAGAAATTGTGAAGAGGACGTATGGAGGCTACAAAGTGACATAGATAGGTTAAGTGAATGGGCAAAGATCAGGCAAATGGAGGTTAATGTGAGCAAATGTGAAGTTTTCCATTTTGACAGGAAGAATAAAAAAGAAGCTTATTATCTAAATAGTGAGAGATTGCAGAGCTCTGAGGTTCAGAGGGATCTGGGTGTCCTAGTGCATGAATCACAAAAGGTTAGTATGCAGGTGCAGCAGGTAATTAGGAAAGCTAATAGAATCTTATCATTTAGCGTGAGGAGAATTGATTACAAAAGTCGGGAGGTTATGCTTCAGTTGCACAGGGAATTGGTGAGACCACACCACTGTATTGTGTACAGTACTGGTCTCCTTATTTAAAGAAAGATGTAAATACGTTAGAAGCAGTTCAGAGAAGGTTTACTAGACTAATACCAGGAATGGACGGGTTGTCATATGATCAAAGGCTAGACAGGTTATGCTTGTATTTAGAAGAGAAAGAGGCAATCTAATTGAAGCCTTTAAGATCCTGAGGGTTCTGGACAGGGTGGATGTGGAGAGGATGTTTCCTCTTTGGGAGAATCTAGAACTAGGGGGTCCATAGTATTTATGGCTTTATTTAGTGTGTAATGTACCTTTAAGAATAACGCTTATTAGGAAGAATCACATGATCTGTAGTAACGAATAGGAGAATAGCGTGGGCTAGTGGCAGTGTAGAGATAGAGTGGGAGTTGAAAGCACACATGTAGGTGCTGCTGAGTATGTTGTAAATAAGCTTAATTGGGAGGATTTTCCCTTGTCAGGCGGGCGTGGTGGGCAGGCCCAGGGAATGGCCGCACAATGGCCCTCTGCCTGTGATCAGGCCCCGACCGCGATTTCATGCTGGCTGGTCAATTAACGGCCAGAAAGCGTGAAATGCACACTGATAACCTCAGCACTGCCTCTGTGGGGGTGCTGGAGGAGCCTGAGCGCTGAGGTGGGTGCCTGTGCGAGGGTGAGCTCAGGGAAAACCCCCTGAAGGCACAGAGCTGCCTCAGGGAGTTGAAGATTTTTAACATTAAAAATAAAGATTTTAAAAATAAGGCAAACATGCCCCCTCATGTGACTCTAACATGGGAAAAATGAGTTTTAAAAATTTTTATTGGTTTTTTAAATCGCTGTTCGAAACCTCATCCCATCCGTGGATGAGGTTTCGCCAAAAATGCAAAGGCCGCTTGGCCTATTCACCCACCGGGTGGGGAAAAATTCACTTCAATTAATTGATTAATGAGCTTAACAGCCCTCTCATTTGTCGCCGGGCGCGCTGCTGACTCTCGCGCGTGCCCGCTGACCAAAATATGACGCAGGGATGCTCGCCTGACGTCATTGCTCACTATTTTACACTCCTGCATGTAGGGCGCGTGCCCGCACACCGAGCTGACAATCCTGCCCAATGTTTCCACCCAGGAAATGTCTGCAGTTCAACTCTATTACTAATAGTATAACTGGGCCACCCTTACAACAACCAGGCGATGAGGATTGGATAGGATTCAACAGAAGAAATCAAGTTAGAAAGAAGTCAGCACTGTACCTCGCCCAGTGATTGTGAGCAGCAAGCTCCGTTAGAATTGAAAAAGTTACCCTCTCTTGAAATGCCACAATTTGGGAGAACTGATCCTTTTGAACCAGCCACAGACGATTGATCTCAATACGTAGAACGCCTCACGTTCTTTTTTCAAGCAAACGAGATTACGGGGGAAGAGAAGAGGCGAGTGATCCTCTTGAGTATTTGTGGGACCAACACCTACGGTTTGATTCGAAATTTGATGGCACCCAGCGCCCCAGATTCTAAGAATTTTGATGGATTGGTGGACCTCGTGAAGGGTCACTTTCAACCCAAGCCCTCAGCCATGATGCAGAGGTTTAGGTTTAATTTGTGAAATAGAGCCCCGGCTGAGACAATTGCATGCTACATGGAAAAGTTGAAGCAGCTAATGGAACATTGTGAGTTCGGTATGACTGTGAACGACATACTCAGAGATTGTTTAGTGTGTGGTGTGAAAGAGGACGCTATTCAGAAAAAAATTACTGTCTGAAGTGAATCTGGATTTTAAGAAGGTGCTGGAGCTAGCACTGGCCATGGAAAGCACAGCAAGAGATTCAAAAGCAATGCAGGGCGCACCAAATGGCGCCGTCCTCCAGATCAGGTGGGAAACCTCAGCTGAAAGAGATGCGAAAAAGCGAGACTCTGGCGAGAAGTGGGAAACAGCTCCCGCTAGCTGAAGAATAAAAAAAAAATAACTTAGCAGTGAGATCGAAAAATCATTTTGATAGAGGTGGAAGCAATCCATCTTTTAGCAATTGGCAGTTTAAAAAAATCGAATGCTACTATTGTCACAGAAATGGACATATGATGGGGTAGTGCAAGGAAAGATACAAGCAGGTTTGTAAACAAAAGAAGAAGCACAATGAAATCTACAATGTAGAAGAGCCTGGTCCAGCAAATGCTGACATATATTCGTTGTTTAATCCGAAAGGTAGAAAGACAGAACCAATATTTGTCACAGTGAAAGTAAATGGCAAACCTGTTAGAATGGAAGTGGACACAGGAGCTTCCACTACAGTAATTGGGGAACATACCTTCAGATATTTGAATAACGGTGAACATCAATTAAGCTTAGAACAAGCCGCCAAGCTAAAAACATATACAGGTGAAGACAGTCAAGTAAAAGGCATAAGCAGAGTAACTGTCCATTATGGAAGCCAATCAGCAAAGCTACCAGTGTTAGTATTGAGAGGCAGAGGATCAAGCCTTCTAGGGCGAATTTGGCTAAGGGAAATCAACCTTGATTGGCCACTGGGATTCCAAAAGGAAGCTGGAAGCGTTCCTGTTTTGGAAAAGGAGTGTGTAAGGTCTCAACAACCTGAAGAAATGCAGGCTGTCTTAAGCCAAAACCTGGAAGAACAGCAGAAGGAACTCAAAGGGACCCTGCTTGGTGACAAAGTTCAAGACAAAGTGAACAACTTTCGCAGGGAATAAGAAAAGCTGATGAAAGACCTTCACACACGACAAGATTCCCTCAGGTCAAAGTTTATACCTCTGGAAAAGTCTGAAGAGAACAGAGAGAATTCAGTACTTCCCTGAACATACTGAAGAATGAGTTGGTAGAGAAGACACAACAATGCACAATTTTCCAGGAGGCAGCAAACAAATACAAAACAGAGACGGAAGAGCTGGAGAATCAGCGAAATGAAGCCAAAGAGGCTTTGGAAGCAAAAGTTGCAGAATTTTCCAAGAAGCAGACAGATAATGAAAGTTTGGGAGACTCAGCCACTGAGTTCAGACAAGTTGAGCTTGCATCTGAGAGAAGTGTGGCCAATGGTGAAGTCAAAAAGAAGGCGGAGATTAAAGTCTGTGCTAGAAAGAAGAAGGCATGTAAAAAGGAGATAGAGAAATACTAATAGGGCCTTAATCCTGGCAGCATATGAATACACTTTCGTACAAAGGCCTGGCAATCAAATCACAAACACCAATGCCAAAGTCATTTGCTTTTACAAGAAAATGATGAGCACGTCCCAGTTCCACAGGAACTTATTTTACTGTTAAATTTCTTAGATTCCTCACTGGTATGTGCTCAACAGATCAGAGAGTGGACAAGTTGGGACCCAGCCCTACCTCAAGTACGAGAACAAGTGTTACAGGGTTGCTCACAGGAGCCCATATTTGATTAAATGAAACCGCACTTCAACAGAAGACGTGAAATAACCAGCCAGGATGTGGTATTGTGGGGAGTACGAGTGATAGTTCCTCCAAAGGGAAGGGAGCCGCTTTTAATTGAACTACAAAGTGCCCATCCAGGAATTTCCTGAATGAAGACCATTACATGCAGCTGTTTATGGTGGCCAGGGATGGATGGCGAAATAGAGAGTTTGGTAAAGAATTGTGGGCAATGTCAGCAACTGCAAAAGTTGCCAGTGACAGCTCTGTTACACCCATGGGAGTGGCCAGATAGACCCTGGGTGCGGTTACACATTAACTACATTGGACCTTTCCTGGGAACAATGTTTCTGCTCATTGCTGAAGTCCTTTCAAGGTGGCTGGATGTATATGAGGTGAAGTCACCAACGTCGTCCGCTACAATTGAGAAACTACATCAGAGTTTTGCCATTCATGGACCACCAGAAGTAGTCATTTTTGATAACAGCACGGCATTTATGAGTGCTGAGTTTCAACGGTTTATCAGCCTCAACAGTATCACTCATGCGAAAACTGCACCGTACCCACCCTTACTCAAACGGACTGGCCGAAAGGGCGGTTCAAATGTTCAAGGCAGGCATGAGAAAGCTAACTGGTGATTCCTTGGCAACCAAGCTAGCTCACTTTCTTTCTCATTACAGGACCACCCCTCACACAACAACAGGTGTCACACCTGCGGAGTTATTGTTGAAACGCCGTCTCAGGACGAGATTGAACTTAATAATACTGAATTTAGAGGGGAAGGTGGAAAGGAGTCAGGGAAGCCAGAAAACTACATACGACTGGCATAGTCATGAGAGGAAATTTACCGTGGGAGGACTGGTGTACGTGATAAACTTCGGGGAAGGATCAAAGTGGTTACTGGGTGAAATAAGTGCGGTGACTGGACCTCTAAATTACCACATGGGGGTGGAAGGCCAGATCAGCCGTAAACATGTGGACCATTTAAGGAGGACAGAGACAAATCACCAAGATTTGGTTCCACCAGTGACCATGACCGGGTCTGTGTTTCCTGCTGAGGATACACAACCCAGGATTGACATGTCTGATGTTCCTGTAAGAGTTGAAGATACTGAACTGTAAGTGCCCACCGAAGCACCTGATGTTCAGGCAACTCCGGAAAAGGAGGTTCCTGACAAAGAATCTGAAGTTGTGGAGCTGCGACATTCCACATGTACCAGGAAACCACCTGAAAGACTGAACTTGTAAATTCCTTAGCTATGAAAATATTTTATTGCCTTGAAAAATATGTACTTGTAAATATAATATGTAGACAAGTTAAAGGGGGAGGAATGTAGTAATGATGGTTTTATTTAGTGTGTAATATACCTTTAAGAATAATGCTTGTTAGGAAGGACCACATGATCTGTAGTAACCAATAGGAGAGTAGCGCGGGCTACCTCAGCAGACGATGTAGAGATAGAGTTGGAGTTGAAAGCACACGTGTAGTTGCTGCTGAGCATGTTGTAAATAAACTTAATGTTTCCACCCAAGAAGTGTCTGCAGTTCAACTCTTTTACTAATAGTACAACTCAGCCACCCTTACAACAGGGACACTGTTTAAAAATAAGGGGTCACTCATTTAAGACAGAGATGAGGATAAGCTTTTTACTCTCGGGGGGTTGAGAGTCTTTGGAACTCTATTCCTCAAAAGGTGGTGGAAGCAGAGCCTTTGAATATTTTTAAGGCAGAGCTGGATAGATTCTTGATTAACAAGGGGGTGACTTGTTGTCGGGGGTAGGCAGGAATGTGGGGTTGAGGTTACATTCAGATCAGCCATGATCTTATTGAATCGCAGAGCAGGCTTGAGGGGCCGAATGGCCTACTCCTGCTCCTAATTCATATGCTCGTATGCACATTCCATTTTTCACACTCATACATCTCTTCAGTTTCCTCCTTGCAGGAGAAGACAGCACAGAACCCCAGGGAGAGACAGAAAACCGGAGGTGACCCTCCGGCCATCTGCATACTGACAGCTTCAGATAAGGAATCACTGGAGATAAGCTGATCCTCAGTGTGCCTTACCCTCAGGGATGGAGATTCAGGGGCCTCCAGATGCCGGGAGGTAGAATTAACCATCACACAGCCACATGACATACAAATCTCACTTATTGACTTTATGTTAGTAGCCACTCAAATATGCTAATATACACATTGATGATTTATCACTTTATTTGACAGCTCTAATTCATGTCTTAAATCATCTCCCAGAGGACTTTGAAGCATCCTGTAGGAGGTGGTGCAGGAAGAGGAAGGAGAACCCTCAGAGGTAGCCACTCACTCTGGGGATGCACCGTCACAGGACCATGCACACTGCCCACTAGCACTGTGAAAGCACACTTTCAGAACAGGCCTGTGAGTAAAAGGCATTCAACTGGGCAAGGAAACAGGTGTGAGATCTCAGTATTTAAAGGATTTCCAGCCTGTCACTTGTTCCGTCCCCTCAAATTCCGCTGCCCTCTTACTTTGGTATCCTTGGCAAGTTTTGTGAAACATGTGCGCACACAGTTAAATTCAGAAATCCCAGTTAAAGCAGCTGAAAATGAGGTCTTTGGGTATTAAAATTGCCACTCTACTGCCCCATGGTAGAGTTTGCCACACACAGCAAAACGAGCTGAAGTTAAAGGTGGAAGTTTGGGGGTTGTCCCCATTTTCTTGATGCATCGCCAGTATTGCCCCTTTTAACCAGCTGCACCAAACCCACTCACATTTTTTCCCAAGTTGAAACTCTCCCCATTGTGTTTTGGGGTATGTTTAAATGTATGTTTTGTAGTAATCATTCTGCTCTGGTAAAATGTTAATGCACTTAATATTCTGAATATAAAGTACAGCACAAGTACAGCAAATATACAGTACAACACCAACTTGGGCAGCGAATTCCAGACACCCACTACCCGCTGCGTAAAAAAGTTCTTCCTCATGTCCCCCCTACACCTTCTGCCACTTATCTTGAATCTATGTCCCCTGGTTCTAGAATTCTCCATCAAGGGAAACAATTTTATCCTGTCCACTCTATCTATTTCCCTCATAATTTTGTATACCTCAATCAAGTCACCTCTCAGCCTTCTTTGTTCTAAGGAAAATAACCCCAACCTATGCAATCTCTCCTTGTAGCTACACTTTTTTAACCCTGGCAACATTCTTGTAAACCTCCTCTGCACTCTCTCCAGAGCTATTACGTCCTTCCTGTAATGTGGTGACCAGAACTGCACACAATACTCCAGTTGTGGCCTCACCAGTGTTTTATACAATTCCAACATTATATCTTTACTTTTATATTCTATACCTCTGCCAGTGAAGGAGAGCATTCCATATGCCTTCTTTACAACCTTGTCTACTTGAACTGCTGCCTTCAGGGACCTGTGTACTTGTACACCAAGATCTCTCACTTCATCTACCCCTCTTAGTGTATTCCCATTTATTGTGTAATCCCTGTAACTGTTTGACCTCCCTAAATGTATGACATCACACTTCTCTATGTTAAAATCCATCTGCCACTTTACCGCCCACTCCACCAACCAATCTATATCGTTTTGGAGATTATGGCTATCCTCTACACTATCCACTACTCCGCCAATCTTTGTGTCATCTGCAAATTTCCCAATCATGCCCTCCACGTTCATGTCCAAATCATTAATATATAACACAAACAGCAAGGGTCCCAACACCAAGCCCTGTGGAACACCACTTGAGACAACTTTCCATTCGCAAGGGCATCCATCGACCATTACCCTTTGTTTCCTGTTACAAAGTGAACCTTTTATCCAGTTTGCCACATTACCCTGAATCCCATGAGCTTTTACTTTCCTGACCAATCTGCCATGTGGGACCTTGTCAAATGCCTTGCTAAAATCCATGTACACAACATCCACTGCACTACCTTCATCAACCCTTCTTGTCACTTCCTCAAAGAATTCAATCAAATTTGTGAGGCAAGACCTTCCTTTAACAAATCCATGCTGACCATCCCTGAATAGTCCATGCCTTTCCACATGACAGTTAATCCTATCTCTCAGGATTGATTCTACTAATTTGCTCACCATTGATGTAAGACTAACTGGCCTATAATTGTTTGGCATTTCCTTTGATCCCTTTTTAAACTACGTTTTCATTTCTCCAGTCCTCCGGTACCTCCCCTATATCTAGTGAAGATTGGAAAATCATCCTCAGAGCATCTGCTATCTCCTCCCTGACTTCCTTCAGCAGTCTCGGAAACAATCCATCTGGCCCTGGTGACTTATCCACTTTCAAGGATTTCAGCCCTTCGAGTACTTCCTTTCTCTTTATGACTATCCCGTCCAATATCTCGCAGTGTTCCTCCTGGATTACTATACCTACATCCTCCCTTTCCTTTGTAAATACGGAGACAAAATATTCATTCAAAACCCTTCCCACAGCCTCTGCATCTACACACAAGTTTCCATCTTCATCTCTGATAGGTCCCACTTTTTCCTTAACATTTTCCTTTTAGCATTAATGTCAATAAAAAGTCCCCTCAAAAAATGATCTCAATATAAGACAAAATGAGTGCACGTTTACTTCAGAAACATTTTGTTATGGTTCTGCTATCCTTTCTGAAATATAAGGAGCAGATTATAAAGAATTCCTCCAAATGTTTTGTGCTTAAACTTAAATGCACAGAAATGATTCAAATCAACAACTTACCAGTTTTTAATCACCTATATTTTCAGTTTGACAAAAATGGCCCAAACGAGGAGAATGATGAAGAATGCCCAACGTAAGATGCTCCATATAAAATAGTACAGATATTTATTTTGCCTAGGTAGGTAGGAGACAAAATGGTTTCATCAAGATAGTTTTCTGAATCCACAGAGTTAACTTGGATGTGTGATTGATTTAGTTACACTTGTGGCTGAACTTATCTGGTTTCGTGCTCCTGGGCATCTGGCTAATTACTGTACTGTACACACTTTGACCTGTGATAGTCCATCCATTTAAATTAGTGAGGACCAAGCATTGAGTTGGAAGGTGCACTACGTCCCAGCTGTAGCCTGTGCCAAGAGTGATGAAGCGGCAAATGTCCTGTTTGCTTTTCTCAATAGATGTGGTAACCTAATGGCAGCAGAGCATCGTGGGTCAGCTTCTACTGATCTCTTCCTGCTATGAAACTACTTGCTTTGATTAAAAGCAAAATAGAAAAGGAGGAAATGGTCAGTCAGCAGTGCTGGATAGATCAGCTGAGATGAACCTTTCAGATATAGTCTCTTCGTCAGAACTGAAATGTTACCTTGTCTGTTTTCTCCACAGATGCTGACTGATCTATTTCCCTTAGCAGAAAGGTCAAAAACCAGGGGGCATAGATTTAAAGTAATTGGTTGAAGGATTAGGAGGGAGTTGAGGACGGCTAGTGTGGATATGGAACCCACTGTTTGAAAGGGTGTAGAGGCTGAAGCCCTCACTGTATTTAAAATAAATGCTTCGATGTGCACTTGAAGTGCTCTGACTTACAGGGCCGTGGACCAAGAGGTGGAAGGTGGGATCAGGCTGGAATGCTCTTTTTTTGGCAGGCACAGGCATACTGGGCTGAATGGCCTCCTTCTGTTCCCTTTTTCTACGTTTCGAACTGTTAAAATGAGTAATGTCTTTTCCAAAATTTCCTGATTTTGTTTCTGAATTCCAGCATCTATGGGATTCTGCTTTTTGTTCTCATTAAGATGGATTTTTATGTCTTGATTTAAACATGCAACCGGCGCTGTGAACAAAAGATGACAGTGGGCTGCTGCTGGTGGGTTTTAAGCACAATACTTACTGGTAACAAAAAGACATGGGGTAATCTTAGCCTCACGCTGTGGGCAAGAAACACATGGGGTGGGGCAGAACACTGCTTTTACACTGGCCATTAAAATTCCTGTAGGGAGCTGGTTGTAAAGCCAATATTGCACCTAATCCCATTAGTTTTTTGACAGACTCGTTGGATTAAAATTGCCTCCCAAACAAGATAAACTACTTTCTTTAACATATTTCTTGCAAAATTTGATAAACTGCAGGACTCAAGGGTGTATCAGGCTTGAGCGGACCTCCACCACGCTAAGCAATGGACGAATGATGTGAAATTTCAATCCATGGGAATTTAGTGCCTGGAATTTCTGCGGCCGATCTCCCATTGCGATGGTTGTTTGTACCTTTTCATTCAGGATTTTGCCAGTCTCCTGTCAAAGTTATGGCAGAAGAGTGGGGAAAAGCCTCATTAGAGACTGTGAACTAGATCTTTAACTAAAATGAAGCAGCAATTCAGGGGATATGTTGGCAGAGTGGTAATGTCACTAGCCTAGTAATCCAGAGGCCCAGATTAATCCTCTGGGGACATGGGTTCAAATTCCACCATAGCAGCTGGTGGAATTTAAACTCAATTCATTAAATCTGCCATTGAAAGCTAGTCTCAGTGGTGGTGACCATGAAACTATCATAGACTGTCCTCACTAATGTCCCTTTAGGGAAGGAAATCTCCTGGCCTGGCCTACATTTGAATCCAGACTCAAAGCAATGTGGTTGACTCTGAAATGGCCCAGGAAGCCACTCAGTTTAAGACCAATTAGGGAAGGGCAGTAAATGCTGGCTGTCGTAATCTACAAAAGAAAACAAAAAGCCCTGGAAATTCTTTCAGATTCAATTTGATGATTATTTTTTCTTTATTCATTCAGGGGTTGTGGGCTTCGCTGGCTGGGCCAGCATTTATTGCCCATCTCTAACTGCCCTTGAGAAGGTGGTGGTGAGCTGCTTTCTTGAACCGCTGCAGTCCATGTGGCGTAGGTACACCCACAGTACTGTTGGGGAGGGAGCTCCAGGATTTTGACTCAGTGACAGTGAAGGATTTTGGTGGCTAAAGGATGGCAAAAATACATCATTGGTGCAACAGGGGATTCACTTCTGAGTGCATGAGGCAGCCAGCTGATAGTGCTGTCTTTCCTGACTTTTATTTCTATTGACTTCAACTGGAGAGATTTGCCAGTCCATTATCACGCATGATGGATTATCGCATAAGGTCAGAAATATCCCGTTTTGGTTCCGATATGAGTGTCCAAAATGCAATTCCTCCAGCCACATTGTCATCCCACTCATTGGGCAATCGTCCACCTGCAGCTTCCCAGAGAAACGATTTAAGTCCCTCATAACGTGATGGGACGTGGATCACTTTTTACACTTGGAAACATAGGGAGGAATTTTCCATTCGAGGCCTAAGTCCGATGGTGGAATGGGAACTGGGAGTGTTTCCTGCCGTGGAGGCCGGTAGGAATTTGTGCTGAATTATGTGGTGCTGGCCTAATTAATTATGCAGCCGGGGGTTTGCCGATGTATGGCACGGCGGGGCAGGCTGGATGGCGTGTGCCACCCCATCATATCCGGGCACCATATTTTAAAGGCATCTGAACAGCAACTTCTTCCATACCCACTGCTGAAGGAGGAGATGCCTGTCGATCAAGGGGGATCTCCAGCCCCCACGTTCAGTGACTCTTCCCCCCGATGTGCTGCTCAATGCAGTGGAGGCCAATGGGGTGTGTTCTACCCTGAGGATGGAAGGAGGAGGCCGAGCCATATGACCAACCCTGCGTGGGAGGAAGTCCCCGGGATGGTCAGTGCTCAGGGCCTCCACCAGAAAAGACTGTCCTGCAAGGCTGGAAACAGATGAATGATCTCAACTGCGCCACCAGGATAAGTGGAGCCTCAACTGCTCACACTCGCCTCACTGAATAGGAGAAGGCACATGGGCCTCAGTGGCAAGAGCACCATCCGTGCAGCTCATGCATTAAAGAGCTACTCAACGTGACAAGGTGATGCCTCCCAGCCCCACTGCAGTCCATCCAGTCTGCAGGTGGAGAGGCCACTGTGGGTCCCTGTCCCTTTCACACAGAGAGCTCAGATGCTGTCTGGGAGGGGGAGGGGGGGGAAAAGGGGATTAGATGTTAAGGGCACCAGCAATCACCGCTAATGAAATGCCTCTGTGAGCCTTATCCTTCCACCTCCATGGGCTCAGCACTCTGGAGGGTGCAGCCCGGGAACCCTTGTGAACAACCTGCAGTGCATCAATCACACGGCACAAAATCCAATGGGTTATTTGTAAGACTGGGAGCGCGAGAAGGAAACTTGATCCCTAATTGCTTTCAACCCCACCTCTCTTTGAGAAAAGTTGAGGCACAACAGGAGAGGTAGAGAGAAGACGGGAGGGGGCCTTCCTGAGTTTGAGCCTCACTGAGTTTGAGGACTAGGCAGCCCCGCTGGCAGGGGAAGAACCGGACTGAGCCTGAGCGGATAGAGAGGTCAGAGGGCGGCCTCGGTCCAGTAAGGAGCCATGTATAATATAGTCACATAGAAAGCTAAGGTTTATGTGTTCCTCTATGTTGGAGACAGCTCGCCTGCTCCTATCTTACTTACAGGTGCCAGCAGGAAGAGGGTAAGGGAAGAAGCGGAGACCCTGCCCAGCAGTTCCTCCAGCCCACACAGGATTGAGGATATTGGGGAGGAGGAAGAAAGTGCACCTGTAGCAGTCACCTGCACCCTCCACCAGCACAGAGAGACACACCTCAGTGGGTACTAAACATAGTTCAGGCAGGACCTCACATTCTGGTGGTCACCGCACAGACATGTGTCCACAGGGTCAGCCAAGCTCACTGGCACTCGGCGGACTGCTGGGGAAGAGGTACCTGTGAAGCCCAAGTCAGAGGACGAGCCTCTGGGATGGGCCCTGCGAGAGGTGGGCAACATCAGGCAGAGGTGTCGGAGGCCCTCAACAGAGCAACACGTGAGGCAAAGGAGTCCATCCCCCTGCTAGCTGATGAAGTGGTGCCGACATGTGCACGCGTCGAGGTCTCCACAGGGAGATGGAATGCCCAGTTTCTTCTGGAGATGCGCGTAGATCTGCAGTGCATTGCTGTAGCCATGGTTAAGCTTTTGCAGTGGCTATGTGAGATGGGGCCGGGGCACCTCGACCTCCCTCCAGGCACTCCTGCTCCTCAAGGAGTCAGGCAGGGGCCTTCAGGCGCCCAAAGGGAGGAGGCGTGGCTGTTGGGCCTCACTGGGACACTCTCTCAGGACTCTCGGAGAACGCCAAGCCTTCGGAATCCCCCTTGCCTGTGACCCCCTCTCAGCTCCGCCCTCTGTGACTGCAGAGGGAGCAGCTGCCCCACAGCAGGACAGCCAAAGTAAGCCGGCGCCCTCCAGGCCTCAGGTCTCCAGAGGGGATGCCCACCAAAATCCTCTAAGAAAACAGGGCAAACTAGTTATCAAGCTGTCTCCATCTCTGCTGTGGCTGTCGGGGGAGCACCTAGAAGTAGTGGCAGGAAACGCAAGATTAAATCTTGCTTTCATGTGGTTGCGTGGGTGCACTGTGATTGTTAATGCTATGACACATTTCTAACTTTAATGAGGTCGGATGTGGGTTATCTGCGATTCATAGCCCTTAAGCCTGTGCACACCACACCACTCACACTCCCCATTGCATTAGACAAGGAGGACAGGAATGAAGAGGTGGGATGGACTGGAGGCTTGTGGGGTCGGTGGGGGGTGTGGGGCAGGAGAGATTGGGCTTAGTAAGGGAAAGAGAGAGATGCTGCAGGAGTTGTAGAATGAATGAGCTGGTATGGAGTGGGAGTCTGGAAAGGGCAATAATGGAGCATTGGTGGTGGGGGGAGGGATGGGGGTGGGGCTGGTGTGAGGTCTGCAGGTGTGAACAGGCAAGAGGGGATTCCTGTCCTCCTTGTCTAATTCCCCCCGCCAGCACAGACCATTGCCGCCCAACTGTACCTCATGCAGCCAAAAGCCTGTCGTGAGAAGATCCACTGCCGGGAAGCTCCTGCGGCTAGAAGACCCTCGGGATTGACGCTCCACCCACCCACTGCTGCACATGGTGCTCCAGGGTACACAGTCACTGGAGGCCTCCATCTTCTACTGTCTGCAAGTTGCCCCATGGCCTCTCCTTCCAGGTGAGCAGTGACTTGTCCACGACACATTAGTCCAGCATCGTGGAAAGTTGGACAAGGGGGGGACAATTCCGGTCGGGCCTTCATCTGTATCCCATTAATGGGATGCAAAACGGCTTCCTGCTGACCTCTGGTGGGAATGGCGACCCCGCCATGATGGGCATTTCCGCTGTCATTTTGCATGGACGAGAAACTAGTCTTTTAGCTCCTGCCACATTGTGCCCCCCCCACCTCCCCCACCCCCCGCCAGTGGGGGGGCTGGAAAATTCTGCCCATAGAAAATTGGAACAGGAGGAGGCCTTTCGGCCCAGCATATCTGTGTCTGCCACAAAAGAAGAGCATCCCAGCCTAATCCCACCTTCCAGCTCTTGGTGCATAGCCCTGTAAGTTCAGGCACTCAAATGCATATCCAAGTATTTTAAAAAATACATTGAAGGTCTCTGCCTTTACCACCCTTTCAAGCAGTGAGCTCCATATCCCCACCATCCTCTGGTGAGAAACCTATCCTAAACTCCCCTTTAAACCTCATACCAATTTCTTTAAATCTATGCCCCCAGTTTTTGACCTCTCTGTTGAGGGAAATCCACTCTCTCTGGCCCCTCATAATTTTATATGACACAATTAAATCTCCCCTCAGCCTCCTCTGTCCAAAGGAAACAACCCCAGCCCACCCAATCTTTCCTCATGAAGGTTCCCGCAAGGGGGCTGGGGGGTGGGATGTGAAGGTATGAGAGGGAGGGGAACCTGTGGTGGTGGGGGAGTAAAACTTTGGGAGGACCCTGTGATGGGCCCAGAGGGCCTGTTAATGAGGGATGTCCCTGCCCAAAGCCAGGCCATGCGCTTGGTGTGGGTCTCTTCCCTGCCACTGGTTAAATCCCAGTGATGGCAGGATGAGACCCTAAGTGGACATTAAATGCCCACCAAAGGGACTCAGTTGACCCACAGGCGCTGACATACCACCACCATTGGTAAAATTGCAATGGGGGCAGGAGTGGGAATTGTTGTAATATGCCTTTAAGGGATAGCACCAGGACATCACTAGAAGGGAAGTGTGTCATGTAATCCAGTCTTAGTTCCACTTCTGCCTGTGATATTCTTCAGTCCTGGCAACACCCTCATAAACCTCCTCTGTGCCCTCTCTTTAGTGTGATCATGATTGTGTAGAGACAGAATAATTGTTCAGAATAGACCAGTTTAAATAGGCATGACATTTACCTTAGGATTTCCTCATCTGATGGAGAGATTGAAAGAAGTGCTTTGGGACCTGTAAGAAATTATATAAATAATTGTTATTAAATTATACTGCCAAATTGTGTTACACATCAGTCTAAGTCAACAGAGATAAATTTCTTCAAATTTGTGATGAAAAAAAGTGGAAAGTTTCATGAGCAGAATTAGTACTGAAATTATATATTTTGGTCTGAATTTAATGCTCTCCTGCATTTTGGTTTGAAGGAGGGGATGGCATTTTAAATGCAGTGGGTGGCGTGCATGCTGCCTACCTGACTGTTGTGTTGTTATAATGATATAGGCACCAATCACTCATAAGGGATTGTGTAAAAACGTTGTTGGTTCATTTACTGAGAACAGGCAGATGAGAATATTTATACAAAGGAAGAAAGCTTGAAGACATCAGAGCTGTGCTGCCTTTTGATCACAGGCAGTGATGTCATGCTGCTATCCCTTAAAGGCATATTACACCAATTCCCACTCCTGCCCCCATTGCAATTTTACCAATGGTGGGGATAGTGTCAGTGCCTGTGGGTCAACTGAGTCCCTTTAGTGGGAATTTAATGTCCACTTAGGGTCTCATCCTGCCCTCACTGGGATTTAACCAGTGGCAGGGAAGAGGCCCATACCAAGCGCATGGCCTGGCGTTGGGCAGGGACAGCCCTCATTAACAGGCCCTCTGGGCCCATCATAGGGTCCTCCCCCGCTACCCCAGGTCCCCCACCCTCCCATGGCTTGTGGCCTCTCATACCCTCGCATTCCCCCCCCCCCAAAGCCCCCTTGCGGGAACCTGCAAGACCGCCAAACTCTCACCCGTTGCGACCTCCTCCTGGCCTGAAGCACCAGTGGCCAGCAACTCTCTGAGGGGGAACTTCAGGGGTGGAAATCCCACCTCTAGTTTATTAGTGGCCAATCTGCTGGGCGGGCTCCCCCCTACCCCCGATGTTTTAGCCGGTGAGTTGGGGGCTGCAGCTCCCTGTTCAATCCAACCCAGTTTGTTATTTGTCATGATTCTGCTGGCGCACTCTTTACAGGATTCTAACTTACCACTGCAAAGCTTTGGAAATGTTGCAGAACATATACTAAAACATACTGCAAACGTTATAAACTCGAAACTATACAGCTGAAAATGCCCAAAATAAACAAAAACATTCAGATCCTACCTTCAGTGATTTTAAGTGCTACAGGGCTTAACAGGTCCCAGAAAAGCCTTTCAATTCCACACCAGTACAAGCCTTCATCATCCTGCGTTAAGTGTTCCATTGTGACTGTAAACTCCCCTGCTTCAGTATCAGCTGCAATGGTGATTCTGCCATCAGAATTTGCCTTGTTCGGGCTGTGGGTTTGCACAAGAATAGCACAGGATTCCTGGGTGTTGCCTTTGCACCAGTACTTTCGATAATTGCTGTAGTATTTGTCATATGTACATGTGACATGGATTGATTGTCCGACTAATGCATTGATAACATCTGGTCCATTTAATGCAGCGTACGTAACTGTTCAGTGTGAAATTATAACACATGTTTTAAAGTACAATAAAAATAAATCAGCGCAACAGTTTAACAGCATAAAGTGTCCTTTGAATACTTGAAATTTCAAAATGTGCATTAAGGCTTGTAAACTCACTCTCCCAATTTGATGGTCCTAATGATGGTGTTTGAAGGATTTCTGTATTAACGCCTGGATTTTCACCCCCGAGGCGGGTAATGGGAGTCGGGAAAATTCCTGCTCGGCCCGCCTGCCTCAGGAGAAAGTGTCAGCCCAGGCAGGGTCCTCATGGCTGGGGGGTGGGTGCGGGCTGGGGTCGGGTTAGCTGACCTGGAAAAAAGGTTTGGAGGCAGCCGCAGATGCTACCGGGTCCAGGGATGGGCTTTTTAAAAGGCCTGCCTCGGTGCCATGGGACTTTGTCCCAGTGAAAAAAAACACAAAGGCCCTCTGTTGCCCACCCCTCACATCTCCTTCATCCTCCAAACACTCCACATAGAATAAATTGGATAGATACATGGCTGGGAGAGGTCTGGAGGGTTATGGACTGGGTGCAGGTCAATGGGACTAGTGGAATAATATTTCAGCACAGACTAGAAGGGCCGAATGGCCTGTTTTCTGTGCTGTAGTGTTCTATGGTTCTATGGTTCTATGTCCCATCAATGCCATCTCATGACCCTATGTTCATGACTCATCCCTATGTTCCTTCACCTTCCACCCAACCCCTCAGAGCAGAGGGGCCTGAGGGGGTTGGTGGGGGCATAACTTGGCGTAGGAGCCATGAGGGGAACCTTTTGAACTTACATTTTAAAAGATCACCTCAAGCGCACTAGGGCCGGCATTTTCGGGCCCCGCTGTGGACGGGATCCACCATGGGCAAGGCAGTGCCCCAGCCAGAAATCCATTGCCTTGTGACGGGTCCGGAAGATGGCGGTGGTGGGCGGGTGTGGAACATTCTGCCCCTACGGATCACGAATCCACTCATGGGCCGTGAATCGCGACACTTTAAAAACCTGGCCCAGCTCCATGAAAACTGCAGAGGATCGGGACAGGCCTACCTCCGCAATGGAGCCGACCAGGCCGGGAGTGCTGGATGCGTGCTCCTGACAGGAAGCAGCCCGCATCCTTTAAAAACACTCCCAAGAATCGCACAGCCTGGGAGTGGGGTCGGGAATCCTGGAATCGGGACCCGCCTGCCATTTTTCCAAGGGCTCCTCAGTCAACTTGACTCAGTGAAAATCCAGGCCAAGGTGTCTGGCAAAGGAGAACCAAAAAACATTCTGTATTGAAATTCAGCTGCCCTTGTGTAAATAGGGATTCCAAGGACTGGATTAAGTGGGGAGATTATTCACGCAGAGAGGTTGCATTCATTGGAATTTAGAAGGTTAAGGGATGATTTTATTGGAATTTTCAAGATGTTAAGGGGATTAGATAGGGTAGGTAGAGAGCAACTATTTCCATGGTTGGCAGTCTATAGGGGAGATAGTTTCAAAACTAGAGCCTGCCCTTCCAAGAGTGAAATGAGGGAAACTCCTCCTGTACACCTACACACAATTTGGAACTCTCTTGCGCAATGGAAGTTGATATCTGGTCATTACTAATTTTAGGTCTGAGTTTGATAGATTTTTATCAACCAAAGCTATTCGCGGAAATAGGCCAAAGGCAGGCGTATGAAGTTAGGTCATAGGTCAGCCATGATCTCATTGAAATGAAAACAGAAAGTGCTGGGAAGACTCAGCAGGTCCGCAGCATCCACGGGGAGAGAAACGAGGCTAATGGGCGGAATTTTCCAGCCCCTCCCGCCGGTGGGGGTCTCCCGCCGAAGTCAACGGGCATTTGATTGGCTCGCCCCATCCCTCACGGCTGGGCTGGGAAACCCTGGCCAATGTTTCAAGTAAACATAACCCTTCTCCAGGACACGATACAGAGCACGGTTTCAATATAGAATGCTTCCTGTACTTCCTTTGCAAGACACAGTAAGCACCTCAACTACATCATTCGAATGACCAAATTGGGAGAGTAAGTTTACCAATCTCAATGCACACATTTAAATTCGAAGTGTTTGCTAATATTGGAACTGGCTCAAGGGGCCTCCTGCAGTTCCCATAATATGACACAAACATTGCTGAAAATCGAACATCGCTTCCGCATTTGGAGGAGCATACATGGAACATTAACCTGTAAATGTTAATTGCCATTATTACTTTTTTAAAATTGACATCTAGTTTCTTTTGCTCTGGTGCAATAAGGCCGAAGGGCACAATAGTTCAGCGCATGAAGCAGTGGCAAGGAAAAAGATGATCAAAAAGATTATGACATGAACGGGTGTTTACCCTCCTGTCACAGTATAGAGAGGCTTTCCTCAGCAGCAGATTGCTGACACATAAATCTGCACGGATTCATAAAACGGCTTCAATTATTTGAAACAGATGTTTAAGTAAAACACACAAGGATAGTTTAAGGTGCATTAAAATGAATGGAAAAAGAAATCAAGTCTTGCATCTTTCATGACATCAGAATGCTTAACAGCCAACAAACATGCTGCAAGTACACTCATTGTCGTAGTCAAAGAGGCAAACAATGTGTGTGCAGCAAGATCCCACAAATAACAATGAAAGACCAGATGATTTATTTTTATATCATACATCAAGGTAACACCATGAAATCTTTCACATGCACCTGATAGGGGAGATGGGATGTCTGAGCCCTGATCACTAAGCTGAAGTGTTATTCTGGTTCACATGCTCAAGTCTCTGGAGTGGGACTTGAACCCACAACCTTCCAGATACCATAACTACTGTTCCACCATTGAGCCACAGCTGATAGGAATGCTGCAGTGGATTTTCCTGTTCCTATGCCTGGGGGTATTGAATTTCCTATAGGAAAATTGGACAGGGAGGATTAACAAACTTATAATTAGGCAAATATTCTAGAAGAAAGATCTGCTACTAATTAATGTTTCTATAAAACTTGCACTAATGCACACAATTCTCATTTCACCATAGAAGCTCCTAAAAATTGTTTGTTTCTTACCTGAGAAGGAGACCATGAAAAGATGAAATGACAAATCCATGTTTTACGTTTTAAAGTTGAACAAATATCACAGAGAAAGTTATGGGACTGCTCCTCCTTATTTTTGCTTCACCCAGCTTTATTGACCAATGTAACTGAAAACAAGAGGATGATTCTAGTTTTCAACTGCTCAAGTTCACAGGAAGTGCATTTTAAGGAATGGGGAAGGGCTAATGACAAGATGAATTATTTTGTCAAAAGTAAATACCGCAGACGCTAGAGATCTTAATAAAACCGGAAAGTGCTGGAAATACTCAGCAGATCTGGAAGTATCGGCGGAGAGAGCAACAGAGTTAATGTTTCGAGTTGAATATGACTCTTCTTCAGAACTGCTGTACAGTCCTGATAAAGACTCATATTTGCCTCGAATCATTGGGGCTGGATTTTCATCCCTGAGGCAGGTAGCGGGAGTTGGGAAAATTCCTGGCTCCGTCCACCTGCTTCAGGAGAAAGTGCCTGCAAGGACGGGATTTTCATCGTTGGCGCAGTCTGGCCAGCTGACCCGGGAAACTTTCAGAGGCAGGCCACAGGGGCTGCCAGATCTGGAGGTGCCCTGTTTAAAAGGCCTGCCTCAGAGCTGTGGGACACCATCCCAGTTAAAAAGAAAAACAGAAAGGCGCTCCAGCCCTCACCCCTCAAACGCCCTCACCCTCACACATTCCCCATGCTCCATCCAGGCCATTTCATACCCTCCCCTCCCCCACATGTTCCGTATGGCCCCTCATGCCCACATGCCAAGCTATGGCTCTTCCAAGCCCATTCATTCAATATACACTTTACAGAAGCAATGAACCCAATGGTGACAGTAAGATTGCAAAATAAGCTTTTAAAAAAGTTATTCATTGATATCTTTCCACTTCCTTCAGTAAAACTCCTTTTTACTACAGTCAAATTAAAGTGTCAATCATCCAAGCCCCTTAAAGTTTCAATAGCAGAAACTGCAAACACTTGAAACCTCTTTAGCTTGTGCAAGTAAAATAAACTGACAGCAGAGATTACTGAGCTAGAAACATTAATCAAGCAATGTTTTTCCCGGGGCTCATGTGTTTCAGCAGGCTAATGGATTTATGGGGCTCTCTGCCAAGCCTTATCCTGTATTCTTGACTGAGAGCCCATTCATCCATTAGCGTACTAAAACATCTGGAGCCTGGAGTGCAGGATGTGTGCTCGGGACCTGAGCTAGTTGGGACTCCTAAAAGGCACCCCCAAAAATTGGAAACCCCAGAGTTGCGATCCACTACAATTTTTAAAGGGCTCCTGAGTCACCCCAATTAGGAGAGAATCCAACCCGTTAACTCGATTTCTCTCTCCACAGATGCTGCCAGTATTTCAAGCACTTTGTGTTTGAATTGTTTTGGTCTTTGTTAGATTTTTTAATGTTTTGTTTGGCTGTTTCTGCAAATCTGGCAAAGTGAAGTGCATGTATCTGATTTGTGGGTTTTTTGTTCAAATAAAGTGAGGTTTAATGTGTTAATATCAAGAGAATGTCAAATTATCCTGTTTTTGTAGCTGGCTGGACAATGTGTTAATCACCAGCTACCACAGATAACCTGAAACACTTGGCCTGGATCAATGAATCATGATATTAAATGACACACTTTTAACTTAGAGCCAGAAGGAGCAGGACTCCTGAGGCTGACACTAGCCCCCTCTTTCTCACTGCCCACCCTCTCCTCTCTCTTCAGCCTAACCGCTCCATGGCTTACCTGAGGGTTGCCACCTCTATTACAGCAGCCCAACATTTATCTGGCCTTTGTCAGTGAGTTGCCAAGGGCCGTGCGATAGGCGTCTGCAGCTTCTCACTCTTATTAAAATGAGGCTCAAGACCCAAAAACGATCAGACCACGGGCCTAACTGTTCTGGTGCAGGGATTGACGAATACCGCTGATAGGTCACTTTACTCAGTTTCCACTCCAGTGCATTTTCTTTGGTATCTACATTACTCAATGAGGAACTGCCCAAGTTTCTGTTGCCATTTGTTGTTTCTTGATCTTTATTCCAATCACACTGGAGCCTAGCTTTCAAACAAACTTTAATAATCTATTGCTTGCGACATTCTTCTTGACCTTAAGGCTGTTTGTTTGAATGGGAGGATGGCCATTATTAGTCAACTTGTTATTAACATTGCCTTATGTGGCTTATTACCTAATTTTGTTTCATAATGTTCCTGTGAAACATCCTGGAATTTTTAGTATGTTATGTAAATGCAAATTGTTATTGTTGCCATTGTTAATACCCCAAACACTTTCTGCTTCTGGATAGTTGATGAGAGAAAGTAAGTATAGTTTGCCTGAATTTCTCCTGTCCGTAACAGTCACTAATAAAGATTACTTTAATCTAATTTGTCTATTCTGTCTGGTTGATTCTGTTACAATTGTGAGGTTTACAAGATTGTTGTGTTTTGGGATTGTGGCCAGGATTTTCTGCTCCATCCTGTAGCAGGCACCATGGCAGGCGAGAGTGGAAAATATTGTCAGAGTGAAAAAATCGGTTTCATGTTGGTGGGAAATCAGGTTGCGATTGTTGACGCCTGATTTCAATGGAGGCGCGCGATTCCTGCCTTGCCATACATTGCTGACTTTTCGAAGACTGTCTTTGTCCCAGACCAGGGAGGGGGGAGGGCATGTCATTCAAGTGTCAGTCATGCCCAGCATGTTGTGCACTGGGCCTAGTTGTTATAACAGGCGCCTCAGTCTGGGTGAAGGGTTTCTGCTTCAATAATGGGCTGCAGGTGGCACTCTCAAAGTCAGGGTAGGCTATAGATGGGTAAAGGTACTGTAGGGTCATTTGAGAGGTTCAAGGTGGGGTGGAGGGGGAATTCAGTATCTCACTGTGCAATCGGCCTCAAGATGGGGATCTGCAAATGGGGCATAGGCACATCTACCTCACACAGGGATATCCTCCACAATCAAAATGACATAAAGCCTTGGAGGGGAAGGCTTGAGAATTATTGGAGGGGGAGAAACCTAAACATAATGCACCCCCAGGACGATGGCAGGGATCACCGCACTCACACGGGGTAGGGTCCAAGCTGGTCTGATAGTGAGGCCTTGGCACCATCATCTTGCAACCTGAAGTGGTTGTGCAGCACAAAATTAAACTGAGGAATAGATCAGCTGGTGAGGGCCGTTTGGAGGAGTGGCGCACTGCACTGGGGGTGCCATTAAAGGGGCACCCAACTGAACTGTGCATTCCCAAATGAGGAGGGATGAACACCTGAGACATGTTAGGAGCCTTTCAATGATAATGCAGGGAATCAGGAGAATGAAGCAATGAAGCACATTCATGCCAGATTAATGACGAATCATGGCACTAATGGAACTTTTTGCTTTAACCCCTTGTTCTAAGTATGCCAATTTCCCACAGTGATAACAAGGTCTACAGCGTTTTGGAGACTGGACAGTAATTGAAGATCACAGCGTCTGGCCAAAGCAACCTCGTAGCAGTCGGTCATGTCAAGGTTGGAGTAGGGGGTGGGGAAGGTGCATTATCAAACGTTCCTTGCGCTGGCCAGGATTTCAGTGTCGAATAGCTGCTGTCACTGGAACCATGTCCTTGAACCCACAGTCACACTCCAGTAATCTACAGAAATAGGAGCTTCTGGAGGATCATGTTGACTCATCTTTTTTTCTGATGTTGCAGAGAAGGGAACTTTAGGAAGATGGAGACTGGATTTGTTGTTGTTTGCATAATCGCTCACAGGAAGGAGAGAAGGTGGAGAAGATTGTGATTGTGGCATCTGGCTTGCCAAAGAGAGGAGCTACACCCTCATGAGCGCGGGCTACCAGGGCCCCCTCCGGGCGCAGAGGATGAGGCTCACAGGAACGTTGTGTGTAGGTGACTCCTTGAGGATAGGGGTAAGCTGGAGTGAGATCGAGTTGCCCTGTCCCCTTCTCCCATAGCCACTGATAGATGACATCAAGGGCTACACCAATGACGTAAAGCTCCTGGTGCAGTGCAGGGCCTATGTCCTAGATAAAGGTCTCCATGGTGGCTGCCGACCTACCAGTGTTGGCCTCAGCTCTTTGGTATCACGACGCTATAACCTCAGACTGAATGTGGATGGATGCCCCCATTGTATGTTGCAATCTGTGGAAAGCAGCTGATATTCCCCTGACTGTCACTGACGCTCCACCAACTGAGTTGGGATCAAGTCCGGAGGCTCGTCATCAGATTCAGACTCAGCAGAATCCTGGCATCCAGCAGTTCCCCCTAGCGCTGGCTATCTCAGATGCCTTTGACTCAACTTGCTATGGATGAGATTGTGTGCTGTGATCATCAGATTGTGACTCAAGGCCACTCTGGAACTAGGTCCCGCTGAAGTGTGTGTTTCTGCGTCGGAGGAGGATGTGAATGAACGCTGTGATGCATCTTAAATGGAGCACTCCTCTTCTTCTTACTTCGAAGTTTCTTCAAGGCTGGAGATGAAGGCCTGGTTGGATGATGCCCTCAGATGCTTTCTGCAGGTGCCTATGAAAGAAATTGGAGGTTACTTAAACATGGAAAGTGACTGGAAGATAGCAGAATGCACTCACAGTATGGTTGTCTTAGGGATGATTGGTGCAGGGTCCTCACTTAGGTTTACAGTGCCAATCTCACCGTCACCACATACAAGGTCCCTGTCCACTCCGGTCAGTGCAATGGCACACTCCTCATATGGAGTTATGGCCTTAATTTCAGCCAATCCACCTCCGGTCTGGGGCCTCTCTCTCATCTATTATGTACGAGCATGAAGACAAATGGATAAATGGATGGGCACATTGTGTGGTTGGTGGGTGGAGCAGTGGACGGGATGAAGAAACCAACAACACAGGATATGAGCCCAGATGGAGATGGGAAGGTGAATGAGGGAATGAGTGGTGATGTGTCTTTAGCTGGAAGTGTGTGAGACCTCTGTGAAGTGTCTTCCTGCTTAAGGCCTTATGGGCTTGTGAATGTGTGAGTTTAGGGTGATGAGATGGTTGACTTATCCTGCTGCGATGGATGAGATCCTTCATCCCCTTTCTGCACTGGATCGCAGACCTTTGCTGTGGAGAGTGGGTTGTGTTATAAGAATAGGGGAACATTCCTTTCTGTAGTTTAAAGTAAAAGTCGCCTACAAAAAGAAAATGCGGTTTTCAATAGTGCTTTTTCTTAATCATTTGCTACAGTAAGAGTTTTAAAATATGAAATCTTGCTGTGCCATTCTTTCAACTATTAACTGGAAGTTCGAATATGTTTTTTAAAAGTTCTTGGTCTCTATGGTGATCGTAATAATTCTAAAGAGAAAATGCTCGAAGTGTGATTGCTGCATATACATTGCCATGGGAACTAATCGTACATTAGGGTGATTTCGACTTTCTGTGATAGTGCAAAAGGGATAGTGAATCTGCCACCCATTTTATGTCTCCCCCAATTAACTGCACAAAACAAAAACCTGTTTTATAATCAAAATATCAAAAGTCATTATTCTTATTCACTCTAGGTGCAGCTGTTATGGGGAAGCATGGATAAGAATCACCAACCTTTGCCTTGCCACCATTTCTCAAATTCACGCATTTGCTGTAAAGGAATCAATTGTGGGCTTATTGAAGCCAAGGTTACATTAATATTCACGGCCACCTTGTATTTTGCACCTGGTAGCTGTGCCTTCACCATGCTATTTTATGTCTAAAATTGATGTACTAAGTTGGTGTCCCTCTGAAATACGTATTGAATAATGTTTGCTTGACAATCAACCAGGGTGCTATTTTGCTTAATGTTCGTTAAGTATTTTCCTTTTGGGACGGTGAAAATTCTTCACGTAATTTTTGCCACAATAGGGCAGGGCTGTAGGTGAGGTGTGGATGTGGTTCAGTGCAACATGTCTTATCGCGTGCGGTTTCTCATCAAAAGTGAAAGTGGTTTGAGGAAAAGCTGTTGAACATCCTTTTCTCCCCCAGTGGTCAAACTTAGGGCAGGATTTTCAGGTCTCAGGGTGGGCGCGGAGGAGGGGCCCGGGAGAGACTGGGGAACGGTCCACCGCCTGTGATCGCCCCCCCCCCGATCACGATTTCACGCTGGCCGGCCAGTTAACGGCTAGCCGGTGTGAAAGGTGAGCTGAGAAGCTCAGCGCTGCCAGGGTGGGTGTGGGGGGGTGGCGGGAGGAGGTCAAGTGCCAAAATCTGCGCACGAGCGGGGAAGTGTGCACTGAAAACTGTCTGAAGGCAGAGAGCTGGCTCAGGGGAGCTGAAGAATATAAAACCCTTAAATAAAGGTATGGGAAATGTGAAGAAGAAACATGTCCCCCACGTAGGACTTATCACATGAACACAGACATCATAAAAGTCCTGTCAAAACATTCTTAAAAAAATGTTATTGTTGGAAACCCCATCCTGCCTGTGGATGAGGTTTCCTCAATAATGCAAAGGCCGCTTGGCCGATTCATCTGCCCCCTCCGCCAACCGTAAGGCTGGACTGGCAGCAGACATAGCAGTTAATTAAAGGCTTAACGGCCTTAATAGGGTCTCTTAATTGTCGGTGGGCACGGTCGCATGCACCCACCGACCGAAATACCGCGTGAGTCGGGACACTCGCCCAACGCCAATGCGTGCTGTTTTACGCCTAACTGGGTTGGGTGCACACCTGCCGCAGGACATAAAATTCTGCCCTTGATGCGATCAGCCAGCTAGATTTAAACTTAAACCAATTTAATTTTACCGAATTGCATGTGTTTTTCAAAATAGCTGAGGCGATGTATCAACAGCTAAAGTATGTCATCGTCTCAGCAAGGGACCTGTATCAGCAAAAACTGCAACATATGACCAGAATTAAAAGAAGTGAGGAAGTATTAAACTCAGCATATTTACAGCTGTAACAACTCGTGTTTATACAATGCCTTTAACATATTGCAAAATATCCCAAGGCACTCCACAGGGGCGTGGTCAGTCAGACTTTGACACTGAACCACATAAGCAGATAATAACACAGGTGACTGAACGTTTGATTCAAGAGGTAGACTCTATGGAGAGTTTTGAAGGAGGAGAGAGGTTCGAAATAAGGGAAGGCTTCCTGGAGCTTAGGACCTAAACAGCTGAAGGCCCAGTCACCAATGCTGCAGTGAAGGGAGTGGACTTACAGGATGAGGTTACAGAGACAGGAAGGCTATGGAGATACAGAGGCTCTGGTGGGATTGGGATACAAGAACGAGCATTTTAAATTTGAGACATTGCTGGATCTTGAGCTTAATTATTTCATTTTGCAAAATATTTTTTAAGTGCATATTATGGGGAGATGGTGGCATAGTGGTAATGTCACTGACCTAGTAATCCAGAGGCCCAGGCTAATTCTCTGGGGACATGGGTTCAAATCCCACCATAGCAGCTGGTGGAATTTAAATTCAATTAATAAATCTGGAATATAAAGATAGTCTTAGTAATAGTGACCATGAAACTCTCATCGATTGTTGATAAAATGCATCTATAGGGAAGGAAGTCTGCCACCCTTACCTGGTCTGGCCTACATATGACTGCAGGTCCACAGCAATGTGGTTGACTCTTAACTGCCCTCTGAAGCAGTTTGGCAAGCCACTCAGTTCAAGGGGAATTAGGGATAAGCAACAAACATTGGCCTTGCCAGTGACACTTACATCCCATGAAAGAATTAAAAAGAATAATGCAACCATCACCTTCTCATGGGAACTGGGGATGGCCAATAAATGCTGGTCTTAGCAGTGAGATTCTAATGTAAGGGTATTAAACTCCTTAAAATGATTAAATTTCTTTCTCAATCAATATGAAAGCAACCATGTTGCAAAAGTGCAAATCTAGTACTTCCAACAGAAGGAGACATGCCAGCAGTTCCTGTGGTAAAAATGAGTGGGCAAAGTATCGATATTTAGCATTGAGTATTATCCAATAGATGGAAAGATATTCTTCAAACCAACATGACAGGGTGGAGTGACAAGGGTTTTAAACTCTTTTAGTACAAAATAAAGATTGCACAACTCACTTAAACACCGCGTCACTGCATTCGAGGACTATAATGCAATAGTTTGTTTGTAGAAATTTAATTTTTAACCAGCACTTTAGGCAGCTGAAGTTTCACAACACAGTGAGCAATGTCAATACAACAAGACAGAAGAAAAAAATCAGCAAAAATATAGAAAAAGAAATGTGATTTAAACAGTCAAAATAGCACAAGCATATCAGTGGGTTTGAAGGCAGCTTTCTGTAGATATTTACATGAATTGCCTTATTCTGGAAGAAGTGTGCTAAGAAGTGCTGGAGAGATGAGGTTCACTCAGTAAAGCAAATTCAGTGACCTCCAACATAGAAAATTGTGCAGCACAGAAGGAGGCCATTTGGCCCTTTGGGATTCTGCCAGCTCTTTTGAAGGAAAATCCAGTTGATTCCATTCCCTTGCTCTTTCCCCTGCAATTTCTTCTCTTTCAAGTATTTATCCAATTTCCTTCTGAAGGCTACTATTGAGTCAATATCCACAACCCCATTAGATCCAAATTCTGTCCATTCTTACCATCTGCTGCCATCACCCTACATGCTTTGGGCTGTGTTTCTTGCTCCATTTCTGACATCCTTCACTCGTGCCCTCACTATTTTTGGAAATGCCTCCTTTTTATTAATTTTTCTTTCAATCTTTTACGTATCTGCTTTCTATTTCCACATGGGTGAGAAGGGAGAAAAAAGCCGATTTTGACCACTAAAAACAAATGATCAATAACAATAAGACGATGCATTGTTAAAGAATAACATACATGGAGGGAAATTTGCAAAAATGTTTTGCAGGTGTTGATATCTTCCAAATGGAGGTTTTCCATTGATTGACTTTAAAAAGGAAAGACTTGCATTTATATAGCTTGTTTCATAACCATCAGATATCTCAAAGCACTTTACAGCCAATGAAGTGTAATCACTGTTGTAATGTTGAAAAAAGAGATTTTTTTGTCGAAACTTTTCTTCTGCCTCTATATGATGATCTCTAATTGGTGTTGCCATGGAGAGTGCACCATGGAGAATGCTTGGCAGTTAACTGTCAGTCACCATCAACTGATGCATTCTCCAGGGCAATGCCTCTGCCAATCAGAGTCCACTTGCCAACCAATCAGCACTCTCTTCTCATACAGTATAAATAAGTTGTTTCCCCTGACATTGGCATCTTCTTACGAATTGTCCTGATGAGTTCAAGAAGAAAAGCTTTAACAAAAAATAGCTCTGTTTTCAGCAACAGTCAAGTTCTGTGCTACCAGATGGCTGTATACTGTATTGTAGGAAATCCAGCAGGCCAGATTGCTCTCCAAGAAAACTCTCAAACAGCAGTATGATAATGACCAGATGATCTGCTTTTTGTGATGTTGATTGAGGGATAAATATTGGCCAGGACGCTGGGGAGAACTCACCTGCTCTTCCTCAAAATAGTGCCATAGGATCTTTTACTTGAGCATTCAGATGGGGCCACAGTCTAATGTCTCTTTCAAAAGACAGCACCCTTGACAGTGCAGCACTCCCTCAGTAGCAAAAACAGGAAGGCAGATTATTATCTGAATGGCTATAAATTGAGAGAGGGAAATGTGCAACGAGACCTGGGTGCCCTCATACACCAGTCGCTGAAGGTAAGCATGCAGGTGCAGCAGGTGGTAAAGAAGGCAAATGGTATGTTGGCGTTCATAGCCAGAGGATTCAAGTACAGGAGCAGGGATGTCTTGCTGCAATTGTACAGGGCCTTGGTGAGACCACACCTGGAATATTGTGTGTAGTTTTGGTCTCCTTATTGAGGTAGGATGTTCTTGCTATAGAGGGAGTGCAGCGAAGGATTACCCGACTGGCTCCTGGGTTGGCGGGACTGACATATGAGGAGAGATTGAGTCGGTTAGGATTATATTCGCTGGATTTCAGAAGAATGAGGGGGGATCTCATAGAAACCTATAAAATTCTAACAGGATTAGACAGGGTAGATGCAGGAAGGATGTTCCCGATGGTGGGGGAGTCTGGAACCAGGGGTCACGGTCTGAGGATATGGGGTAGACCATTCAGGACTGAGATGAGGAGAAATTTCTTCACCCAGAGAGTGGTGAGCCTGGGGAATTCGCTACCACAGAAAGTAGTTGAGGCCAAAACATTGTATGTTTTCAAGAGGGAGTTAGATATAGCTCTGGGGGTGAAAGGGAGAAAAGGATAAGGGGAGAAAGTGGGAGCAGGCTATTGAGTTGGATGATCAGCCATGATCATAATGAATGGTGGAACAGGCTAGAATGGCCGAATGGCCTACTCCTGCTCCTATTTTCCATGTGTTTACTGTATAGGAATGTCAGCCTTGATCTTTTGTGCTCGATCCATGGAGTGGGGCTTGAACACGGGGCCCTTGTGATTCAAGAAAGTGAGAGGTCTTCACTCTTTTCAGAAAGGAAGGTCACTTTCGGGACTTCTTGATGAAATTGCTTGGCAAGTTCTCGATGGCAGTGACAGCACCCAACCAACTCTGCACAGGGCATGGTTGATGTGTCCACCTGCTCTCCGAGTATGAGCCTCAGGAGGCCATCGACTGGAAACCCAAATTAGGTATCCCATCATGAACTTTTCTCATCTTCTGAAAGCAGCAGTATTAAAAAAGGGTTAGCTCTAAAATTACTGACCAAATGACAAATAATTTAAGAAGTGCATACATGCAACCAGAATTTCTTATTAAGAGCCCTAGTGTGGAGAACAGACTATAAAGTATGTTACTATTATTTAACATTTAACTTCCTGGTACTGATGCTGGTCAAAAAAACAGTTGATCTGTTATTTGATCCAATGTACCAGTATAGTATTCAACAAAAGCACAGTCATGAACCTAGTTCCCAGTACCCCATATACTTCCCTGAAAGCACTAATGCATTCCACTAAGCCCAGTGCACCACTCTACTCTCTCACAAGCCACAGGCAATCAAATGTACATTTGCCTCACAATTGAAGTGGTAAGTCATTGGGCTGGGACAGCACAGCCCAAGCTGATGGATGCAGGTCTCCTCTACCCTGTGACTATGAGGATATCAATTTTGACACTGCTACAATGGACAGCTGGGAGTGGAAGATCGAGGCCACAACATTTATTTTAGCTTGACCAATTGCAGGCTTTTAGCTGTGATAAGAAAATCCACCCCAAACTCCCCTTTTCACCTCATGTGACCATTAGAAAAAAGAGCAAAGCAAATCAATGAAATGATTTCAAAACCTTCTTCTCGCTGAGCTATAGTTAACTCTAATGTAACCAACAAAAACAGTTTCGTGTTGAACTGATCGCATAAAATGGGAAGCGAGGGGATGTAGTCATTTACACTCAGGATAATTTCCACCTTTGATTTGACAACAGAACAGCCTTGTGAAGAGGGCCAAGAATCTCTCTGGGCCTTTAGTCAGTGCAATGTTATATTCTTTGAAATCGCGTGCCTAACCCAACCTAATGATCTGCCATTGAGGCATTTAATGTACTTTTGCCTATTATGAAAGTAATCAGCAGTGGGGGAACATACAGACTAGAGGATGACATTTAGAATTAGAACAGTGGGAACTTAAACCCATTGAACAGAAGCATACGATGGTTGTGATGGAGGATACAAATAAACCGGGCAGATTTGCCTCTTTAGCTCCACAGGGAGGCAGAACTTTGTTGGACTGGAACTTCTCTTTACCTCAGGTCTGACCCTGGGGTCATGTCAATGGTATCAGCCCACTTGGACTGCAGCTCAGTTTCCCTCCTCACTTGGCAGGAGAGGGTCACTGAGTGGTTCAAGGCTGGGGTACCTTCTGCATCATAGAGAGGCCATGGAATATATAGAACAATTTTCCCTTCCTTTCCTATTTTTTAGATTTTTTCCATAATCATGTGCAGCCATCAAGGTAACTGTTCAGAAGTTAAACACTCCTGAGCAATCGTATTTGGGCACAAACATTGCACACCTGAATTCTCTTTGGGCAAGAGGTGGCTGGGAGCTGGTGCGCAGAGGGGGAGGATGGGTTGGGGTGGTTCAGTCTCTAATTTTCTTCCCCTCCCTGGCCAGGTTACACTAATTTACAGAAGAAGAAATTCAGCTCTCAAATGTCCAAGCTTGGGTGAAAGAAATGATTAGCGAAGACACAACCTGCTGTTACTTTTATGGGATTATAGGGCCCCTGTTTGCTTTCTGATTAATCCAGCAGTAGCTGATTGGGCTGATGAACTGTGTACCACACTGGGGGTGAATCAGGGAGCCAAATTTGGGAGGTCACAATGGAACAGGGCAAGTCCTCATTACTCACCAAGAGCAGTAGCCCAGATCTTGGACTTGCTCCTAAGTAATACCACAGAAGACCTACTACTCTTAGTAAAAAATGGGAACTGGTTAAGAAGCAATGTGCTGTGTTAACGTTAGAAATGGTTAAACTGTATATCATGTATGGGATTTCATCCCTGAGAGGGCGTGCACGGGAGAAGTGGGGTTAATACTTCCTCCACCAGGAAGTGTAGGCGTTTGACATTATTTGATGCATTTTCTGACAGTTTGGAGCAGATGTAGTACCACATCCTCTGTTATGTGTATGGAGAAAGACATTCCCCACCGCGCTAGACAGGAAACAACCTATAATCACAACAATAAATCATGCAATTGTGGTAATACATCACTCACAAATTTATATACTCTCACTTCCAGTGTCCTGTTGCAACGTCAAAACCTTTTGACTCTACAAGTTAATGTTGGCAATGTTCGTGGGCAATAAGCTTTGCCTACAACTTCAGAGACATAACTGATTTATTTTACATGTGTTAACATTTTGATTAAATAATTGGTCAAAGTATAATATCATCCCAGTGCTCATCCAATAACCTTGCCAACAGTAATTTCTTGGCTTTGGTCCCAAAATAAATCACTTCTTTTATAACTGCATTTGCAAAGACAGCACTTTATTCAGTAACTTACAATCTATGTCCCAAGGTGGCTGCCTCTGTCACCTTAATTTTGGTCATGTATTCTTTTCAGAATCAGAGTCTGATATCCTTCTGTGGATCCCATAAAAACTCAACATTCAAGTTTCGGACTTGTCATTCCTGAGATAAAGAATATTGTTTGGTTTGTTGGTTCACACATCATGTCATTAGGACTCTCCTGTAGACTCAGTTCCAGTGAATGTAGCAGAAACCTGCCTAGAACCTTTGCTGACAGTGGGATTGGGACATCACCGAATCAAATATCAAACTTTCCTTTGCAAAATTGTGGGTTGTATAACAAGTGGCCAATCTCCTACCAACCATTTTGCGCCCCCTCTGAACTTTACCCTTAAAATGGACTGTTCCTAATGGATTGATGACTTTGTTTTATTCTTTTGTGGGATGTAGGCATCACTGGCTGGGCCAGCATTTATTGCCCATCCCTAATTGCCCTTGAGAAGGTGGTGGTGAGCTGCCTCTTTGAACTGCTGCAGCCTGTGCAATGTAGATATGCCCACAATGCTGTTAGGAAGGGAGTTCCAGGAGTATGGCTCAACCACAGTGAAGCAATGGTGATATAGTTTCAAGTCAGGATGATGTGAAGCTTGGAGGGGAATTTGTAGACGGTGGTGTTCCCATGCATCTGTTGCCTTTGTCCTTCTAAATGGTAGGGGTGGTGGGTTTGGAAGGTGCTCTCGAAGGAGCCTGGGTGAATTGCTGTATCTATTTTCAATCAACAGGTGTCAGGGTCATAGTTCAGTAGAATATTGGATGTACAGAGAAGAACTGAAACAGGAATTAACAGGGACAAAGAGGAAATTTTTGTTTTTATTCATTCACAGGATGTGGGCTTCAGTGGCTAGGCCAGCATTTATTGCCCATCCCTAGTTGCCCTTGAGAAGGTGGTGGTGAGCTGCCTTCATGAACCTCTGCAGTCCATGTGGTGTAGGTATAAGAATAGATTAATGGTAACATAAAAGAAAACCCAAAAGTCTTTTATAATCATCTGTCATGGACAGAATTTACACATTTCTGTCCATTGCCTATGATCAGTATATTTGTCCAAGAGGGGTGTGTTTTCCTACCCTCAGGGTGAGAATCCCAATTAAATATTTCCAGCAGCAAGCTTTCTGTGAATTTAAAAGTAAAGGAGGTTATTTACTATCACACACTTGCCCTGGAATTTAACACAATGTCTCACTCACTTACTTCATACATACATCGCTTAGATACAAATGACAGTAAAAATAATATGGTTGCAACATTTAATTATTTCAGTATCTTTCAAGGCAAGCCCATAGTTTCTTGGATGAAATTGGTGCTTTAGCTGAAGTGAAGATCTTGTAAAGCAGAGGGATTTCAGTAAGCCATGAGGCTTCTTTGTAGTTGAATTTCAAGGAGGTTGGTTCTCAGGTGAACTCAAAGTTGAAACAGAGTGGGAGGAGGGGAGTCCTTCTCCCACATTCAAGGTATTGCCCATGATGCCACCACCAAACACATCTTCCCTTCACCCCCCCAGTGGCATTCTGCAGGGATCGTTCCCTCCAGGACACCCTGGTCCACTCCTCCATCACGCCCTACACCTCAACCCCCTCCCACGGCACCTTCCCATGCAACCGCAGAAGGTGCAACACCTGCCCCTTTACTTCCCCTCTCCTCACCGTCCAAGGGCCCAAACACTCCTTTCAAGTGAAGCAGCATTTCACTTGCACATCCCTCAATTTAGTCTACTGCATTCGCTGCTCCCAATGCGGTCTCCGCTACATTGGAGAGACCAAATGCAGACTGGGTGACCGCTTTGCGGAACACCTTCGGTCTGTCCGCAAGCATGACCCAGACCTCCCTGTCGCTTGCCATTTCAACACTCCACCCTGCTCTCTTGCCCACATGTCCGTCCTTGGCCTGCTGCATTGTTCCAGTGAAGCTCAACGCAAACTGGAGGAACAGCACCTCATCTTCCGACTAGGCACTTTACAGCCTTCCGGACTTAATATTGAATTCAACAACTTCAGGTCATGAACTCTCTCCTTCTTCCGCACCCCCTTTCCGATCCTCCCTTTTCCAATAATTTATAAAGTTTTTATATTTTTTAAATATATATTTTTCTTTTCCCACCTATTTCCATTATTTTTAAATGTATTTCCATCCATTGTTTTATCTCTACCTTTTAGCCTATTTCGATCCCTTCCCCCCACCCCACCCCCACGAGGGCTATCTGCACCTTGCTCGTCCTGCTTTCTACCCTTTCAAGCACTTGAAATTAAAGGCACAGTGGCACCACAAATACAAAATAGGCTAAAGAAAAGAGAGAGTGGGCTGGAGGGAAGTGACCATTGCTCTGTTTTATATATTAATGAAATGGACTTGGGCATATAGGACAAAGTTTCAAAATTTCTAGATGACACAACCCTAAGAAACGTAGTGAGGAGGATAGTCACAGACCTCAGGGGGACATGGAGAGATTGGTGAAATGGGCAGACACACTGGAGATGAAATTTAGCACCTTGAAGTGTGAAGCGATTCACTTGGAAGGAAGAATGAAGAGAGACAATATAAGCTATACTGTAGAACTTTAGAGGAGGTGCAGGGCAGAGACATTCAGGGCATATATACACACATCTCTGAAGGTGACAGGACAAGTTGAAAAAACTGTTTAAAAGCATACAAGATCCTTGGCTTCATAGATATAGCCAGAAAGTACAAAAACAAGGAAGTTTTCCTAAATCTTTATACAAAGAAGGAGAAACTGTTTCCAGTGGCAAAATTGTCAGTATGAAGACACTGATTTAAAGTAATTAACAAAAGAACCAGAGGTAAGACCAGGAATTTTCCTGTCACGTGTAGGTGTAATATGCTGAATCACCTTCCCCTGTGCTGTATAATATTATGGTTCAAAGTATTCAATGTCTTGGTCATTTAATGTTCAGTAAGCACCGTGATAAGGTGGGAAGACTATATAGCTTGTTTACAAATAGCCAGACAAGCAACTTAAAGAATATGTTTATTTTTCTCAAGGGTTATTGACAATATAGTGGTAACATGAAAAGATTTATATTATGAAAAAGGTAAAGTTCCAAAGGCAGATGGACAATGGAATTTATACATTAAAGAGAGAAACATGTATAAAGGAGAATGATGCTATGTGTCAGAAGGAAGCCATTATAAGATCTACCAGAAGTGTGAGAAGTCTCCAGTATTTGTCCATTAAACCTGCTGTCTACAGAAACTGAAGCTAGGAAAAGCTACTGTACAGGGTATTGTGTTTAGCTTGCTGGATCTGTTTAAAATCTAGTTCTTTTTCACTGTTGCATTAACGGGGGCGTAACTAGAAGCCAGATTAATTAGGGGTTTTAGGAGTTATTATAGTAGTAATTTGTAGACCTATATATGTGCTTGAGATCTTTTCTTTTGTTAATAAATGTTGAATTTAGTTTAAAAAAAAATCTGAAGTGTTGGTGGACTTATTACTTCTGAATTCAGGGCACGGATCGCGAAATAAATACAAATTGCAAAACTGTTGTGATAGCGCGATCAAGTTTCCTTCGTGGATTTAATCTGCCTGGCGCACATCATCTGCCATGTCATAACATAAGTGACATTTCCTGAGTTGTTCTTTGTGCATCACCACAATTCCACCGAGAAACCCTAGTTATGTCTTGAATTGGGCTATTTTATTGTATGGTTACAGAGGTGGAAAATCAAGACCATGAAATGTTTTCTAGCAGAGGCTTGTGGGTTCAAGTCCCATTCCAGGACCTGAGCACAATAAGCTAAGCTGACACACCAGTGTAATGCTGAGAGAGTGCTGCACTGTTGGATGTGCCCTCTTTCAGATGAGGCGATAAACTGAGGCCACGTCTACCCTTTCGGGGGGATGTAAAAATTTCTTATTTCGAAGAAGAGCCGGGAAGCTTTCGCAAGCAACCTGTTCAATATTTATCCTTCAATCAATATCAGCAAAACAGATCATCTGCTTATCACTTTGCTGTTTGTGGGAGCTTGCTGTGCGCAAATTGATTGCTGTGTTTCCTGAATTCCAACAGTGACAATCCTTCAAATATACTTCATTGGCTGTAAAACACTTTGGACCATCCTGTGGTTGTGTAAGGTGGTATGTATATACAAGTCTTGCCTTCTTCAGTTCTTGGGCTGAATTTTTCATTGAGTGGGCGGGCGCCCGCCCGACCTGCTCCAGCATTAAATGAAGCGCGATATTTCCGTCAGCGGGCGCACTCCAGAGTTGGCAACGCGCCCACCGAAAATTAAAAGTCCTATTAAGGCCAATAACAATGTAATTAAATGTTTTTTTTAAATTCATTCTCGGGATGTGGGTTTCGCTGGCTGGGCCAGCATTTATTGCCCATCCCTAGTTGCCCTTGAGAAGGTGGTGGTGAGCTGCCTTCTTGAACCGCTGCAGTCCATGTGGTGTAGGTACACCCACAGTGCTGTTAGGGAGGGAGTCCCAGGACTTTGACCCAGCGACAGTGAAGGAATGGTGATATATTTCCAAGTCAGGATGGTGAGTGACTTGGAGGGTAACTTCCAGGTGGTGGTGTTCCCATCTATCTGCTGCCCTTGTCCTTCTAGGTGGGAGTGTTTGTGGGATTGGAAGGTGCTGTCTAAGGAGCTTTGGTGAATTCCTGCAGTGCATCTTGTAGATGGTACACACTGCTGCTACTGTGCGTGGAGGGAGTGAATGTTTGTGGAAGGAGTGCCAATCAAGTGGACTGCTTTGTCCTGGATGGTGTCAAGCTTCTTGAGTGTTGTGAGAGCTGCACTCATCCAGGCAAGTGGAGAGTATTCCATCACACTCTTGACTCGTGCCTTGTAGATTGTGGACAGACTTTGGAGAGTCAGGAGGTGAGTTACTCACCACACAATTCCTAGCCTCTAACCTGCTCTTGTAGCCAAAGTATTTATATGGCTAGTCCAGTTCAGTTTCTGGTCAATGGTAACCTCCAGAGTGTTAATAGTGGGGGATTCAGTGATGATAATGTCATTGAACATCAAGGAGGGATGGTTGGATTCTCTCTTGTTGGAGATGGTCATTGTCTGGCACTTGTGTGGCGCAAATGTTACTTGCCACTTGTCAGCCCAAGCCTGGATATTGTCCAGGTCTTGCTGCATTTGGACATGGACTGCTTCAGTATCTGAGGAGTCGCGAATGGTGCTGAACATTGTGCAATCATCAGCGAACATCCCCACTCGTGACCTTATGATGGAAGGAAAGTCATTGATGAAGCAGCTGAAGATGGTTGGGTCTAGGATGCTATCCTGAGGAACTCCTGCAGTGATGTCCTGGAGCTGAGGTGACTGACCTCCAACAACCACAACCATCTTCCTTTGTGCTCGGTATGGCTCCAACCAGCGGAGTGTTTTCCCCCCGATTCCCACTGACTCATTACGGTTGGCGGCACTGAAAAGTCCAGGCGGCCTTTGCATTTTTTTAGGAAACCTCATCCACGGGCAGGACGAGGTTTCCAACAGCAAATAAAAATAAAATAAAAATGTTAAACTTTAATTAATAATATGTCCCTGCTCATGTGACAGAGTGTCACATGAGGGGACATGCCTTGTAACATTTTGGAAACCTTTATTTTTTATTTGGAAAAGTGTCCGTCTCCTCTGTGCCTCAGGGAGATTTTCGCGCTCGAATGAAAATCTCGCGCACGAGGGTGAAGTTCACACTCGCCCTCCTTCTCCTCATCCCCACGGGCAGCGCTGAGCACTGCAGCGCGCCTTTCACGCTGGGCAGGCCTCAATTGGCCCTGACCACCCCCGCCCGCCTGACGAGGGAAAATTCCTTCCCCTCGGTGTGAGTGGTGGGGTGAAATAGGAACTCTCATGAACCTGCACTGAATCTGCCCACACCAATCACAAAGTGCAGTCCCTTTGCTCCGCCTCTAGAGGGCAGAATGATCTTCCCCTCACACTGGCTGTGCTTCTTATCTTTGGCAATTCTGCATTATTTTCACTCCGAATTACCGATTTGTGTGTATTTGCAAAAATGGGAAACTGTTCTGCGAATGTACTTTAAAAATACAAAACTTACCATGGCATACTATAGCAGGAGGGGCCGCAGGAAGAACCACCCCTGCCCTTCCTTGATATAGTGCCATGAGGTCTTTTATGTTCCTCCAAGAGGGCAAACTGGGCCTCAGTTTGACGCCTGATCTGAAAGATTGCAACTCCAACAGTGCGGCAGCTCCTCAGTTCTGAATTGTCTCCTTCCATGCTGTAACCATTCTATTCCTTCTTGAATCACTGTTAGATATAATTGGGTAGCTTGCTGGGTTGGACTGAGTGTTGCTGGGTTGGACTGAGTGTTGCTGGGTTGGACTGAGTGTTGCTCTTATGTTACCCTGACTATGTCACCTCTCTCCCTATCCTGGTGTGGTGCTACGTGCACCAAGCTTATAGTTTCATTGCACACAGGGTCTGACATGAAGATGTCTCAAAGCACTTTACAGCCAATGAAATATAATCAAAGTCTAGTCACTGTTACAATCTAGGTGAATGCAGGAACCTATTTGCGCACAACAGTGTCACACAGTCAGCAGTCTGATAATGACCAGGTCATTTCTTTTTCATGATGTTGGTTGAGGGATAAAAACTGGCCAGGACAGCAGTAAGAGCTCCCCTGCCCTCCCTTGAAATAGTGCCGTGGGATCTTTTATGTCCACTTGCGAGAGCAGACTATAGGCCTCAGTTTGACACCTCATCTGAAAGATTGCAGGTCCAACAGTGCAGCAGTTCCTCAATACTGCACGGCTAGTGCCAGGCTAGTTTAGAGGGGCTTGCCCTGCTCCAGCAGGGCGTGAGAAGGATAGTGGGGGGAGGGCAGAGGGCACTTGATTGGTTGAGAAATTGAGTCGGGCATGGCGAATGTGCATCGATAGTCTGAACTTATTTAAATTTTAAAGAATTGGGCAGGTTGAAGTTTAAATAAAAGTAAACACAGATGCACCCTGGCATAGGGTGCTGTCAGCACAACGTAGGACATGTCCCATTAATTTCTGGGAGCAAAATGATCAGACCTGCTGAGAGGTTGTAGCCAGCTCTATTTCTGTAGCTTCTTGTCACACTATTGTGTGCAGTTCATAGCTTTAGCTGCTGGGTGTCACTACAGCCGGCTGTGAGTTGATGCTGAATGCCTCATTATACTGTGCTTGTTAAGGATTTATTGAATCTTTGATACGATCTGCAAAGGTCATTGTCCAGGGTTTGCAGTCAGTGCAAAGTGATGGCACTCGCTGCTGGCCAGAGGGGGAAAAGCTGTCCAATGATCTCTCTGGCATGAATTTAACCTTTTCGGATGTTCATTTGAATCTGGTGACAGATCAAGGGGGTTCCCCAGGTGTCTAGCCGCAGTGATACAATCCAACAGGGTAAGCAGCCAATCGCTTGGAGAATTCTCAATCCAGGGAAAAGGAAATGGTTTTCCTTCACTTTTTTTGCAGGTTTTACAGAGAGTGACATAAAGATTGACACGTGCACGTTAGAAGCTGAAATATCGTGAACAAACTTGAAAAAATAATTAAATTAAAAAAAACTACTCTCATAATAGAAAAAAACGCAAATATGCAATTCGCTTTCCAAGGCCAGAGAGGTATGTCAGTAGTATTTAAGATTTGACATGCCATTAAGAACCTGGTTAGGCCTCATTAACAAGGTGTAATTTGCTGGGATTTTTTTTGAACAGCGTTACTGTGGTGTAAAAGGGGAAGCTTTGCCATCTGCAGAGACTCCAGTAACACACCTTGAGATGGCTGTTACTTGTAGATTTCTGCATTAAATTGCATGTGCAGACGCCACGGGCCGGATCTTCCCATCCGGAATTGGGATGGAGCAGAGGTGGGATGGCAAAGAGAAATGGTGCTGGGAGCCTGCAAACCATCTCTGTCTCCTGCTGACTTTCCTGAGGACAGGGTGGGGAGGAGAGGGGTGGTGGGGGTGGTGATGTGCAGAGAGCAAAGGGCAGGAAAGTAAAGCCGAGCATCTTGTCAATTGGGTGGATTGAGGACATGAGGGAGCTCATTGAGAGCTAGCCTACTGACATCCCGAGAGTTTCACGGGGTGGGCAGCCATTGGGGACTCTCTGACGCTGACCAACTGCAACCTGGCAGGAGCTGGGGCAGCTGCACTGAAACAGTTTTGCTTTTTTTGTAATCATTTGTTCATGGGATGTGGGCATCATTGACTCGGCCAGCATGCGTTGTCCCTAATTGCCTTTGCGAAAGTGGTGGTGAGCTCCTTCTTGAACCGCTGCAGTCCATTTGGTGTAGGTACATCCACAGCGCTGTTAGGAAGAGAGTTCCAGGTTTTTGACCCAGCGATGGTGGAGAAACAGTGATATAGTTCCAAGTCAAGATGGTGTGTGGCGAAACTTGCCTGGATGAGTGTAACTCCAACAACACTCAAGAAGCTTGGCACCATCCAGGACAAAGTAACCTGCTTGATTGGCATCCCATCCAACGCCACCTTAACCATTCACTCCCTCCACCACCAACACAGACGCACAGTAGCAGCAGCATGTACCATCTACAAGTTGCACAGCAGCAACTCACCAAGGCTCCTTCAACAACACCTTCAAACCTGCGAACTCAGCCATCTAGAAGGGCAAGGGCAGCAGATGCATGGGAACACCACCAACTGCAAATTCTCCTCCAAGCCACATGTCATCCTGACTTGGAAATATATCGCTGTTCCTTCTCTGTCCCTGGAACTCCCTCCCTAACAGCACTGTGGGTACACTTACACCCACCCATGGACTGCAGTGGTTCAAGAAGGCAGCTCACCACCACCTTCTGAAGGAAAATTGGGGATGGGCAATAAGTGCTGAGCTAGCCAGCAACGTCCACATCCCTTGGAAGGGTAAAAGATATACAGCAGCTAAAGCTGTAAAAAGGGGGTGCGGCTTATATGATGATTCTCTCCGCTGCTCCCTGTGAGGGAAGAAGCTCTGTTGGATTTGGCTCTTGGAAATGAGGTGGGCCTACTAGAGCAAGTGTCAGTGGGGGAACATTAGGAGACAGTGATCATTGCATTGTATGTTTTAGGATGATGATAGAAAAGGACGATAGACAATCCAGAGTAAGAATAATTAACTGGACAAGAGCCGACTTCGATGGGGCAGGAACGGAGCTGGGCCAGATAGACTGGAATGAAAGATTGGCAGGAAAAACTGTAGCTGAACAATGGGCTACCTTCAAAAAAAAATTGGTTCGGGCACAGGCAAGGTATATTCCATCGAAAGGGAAAGGTAGGGCAAAATAATCCAGAGCTCCCTGGATGAAAAAATGAGATTGAAATTAAGATAAAGAATAAAAAGTGTGCTTATGACAGGTGTCAGGTAGAAAACACAATTGAGAACCAAGCGGAATACAGAAGGTTCAGGGTGGAGGTGAAAAAGCAAATAGGAGGAGCAAAGAGGGATTATGAGTAAAAACTGGCAGCCAACATAAAGGGGAATCCCAAAGTCATCTATAGGCACATAAAATGAAGACCAAGGCCGATTAGGGGCCTAAAAGAGAATTTATACATGGATGAAGGGGCCATGGACGAGGTATTAAATGAACACTGTGCACCTGTCTTTACTAGGGACGTAGATGCTATCCAGGCCATGGTGACAGATGAGGAAACTCTGTCACTTGAAGGGTTCAAAATTGATAAGGAGGAAGTGTTGAATAGACTGTCGGTACTTAAAATTGACAAGGCACTGGGACTGGGTGAGAAGCATTCAAGGATATTGAAGGAAATGAGAGTAGAAATTGCAAGGGCACTGGCCATAATCTTTCAGTCTTCCCTAGACTCAGGGGTGGTGCTAGAGGACTGGAGAATTGCAAACATTACGCCCTTGTTCAAAAATGATTGCTAGGATAAGCCCAACAATCACAGGCCTGTCAGTTTAACTTCAGTGCTGGGCAAGATTCTAAAAACAATTATTCAGGATAGAATTAGTAGTCACATGGAAAAATATGGGCTGATAAGGAGGAATCAGCATGGATTTCTATAGGGGAAATCGTGTTTAACTAACTTGCTGGATTTTTTTGAAGTGGTGACAGAAAGGGTCGATGAGGGTAATGCGGGTCCATGTGGTGTACATGGGCTTTGAAAAGGTATTTGACACAGTGCCACATAATCGGCTTCTGAGGAAAGTTATTGCTCAAGGAATAGAAGGGACAGTAGCAACGTGGATACAAAATTGGCTGCATAATAAGAAACAGAGAGTAATGGTCAATGGACATTTTTCGGGTCGGAAGAAGGTTTGTAGTGGAGTTCCCCAGGGGTCGATATTGGGACCCTTGCTGTTTCTGATATATATTAATTATATAGATCTTGATCTGCAGGGGACGATTTCAAAGTTTGTGGATGATACGAAGCTTGGGAGCGCGGTGAACTGTGAGGAGGATGGTGTGGAACTTCAAAGGGACATAGACAAGTTGGTGGAGTGGGCAGATAGGTGGCAAATGAAGGTCAATGCGGAGAAGTGTGAGGTGATGCATTTTGGGAGGAAGAACATGGACAGACAATTTAAAATAAGGGGTGAAATTTTGAAGGGGGTGCAGGAGCAGAAAGACCTGGCTGTATATGTGCATAAATCATTGAAGGTGGCAGGACAGGTGGAGAGAGCAGTTAATAAAGCATATAGTATCCTGGGCTTTATTAATAGGGCATAGAGTACAAGAGCAAGGAGGTTATGCTGAATTTATGAGACATTTGTTAGACCTCAGCTGGAGTATTATGTACAGTTCTGGGCACCATATTATAGGAAGGATGTGAACACATTGGAGAGAGTGCAGGAGAGGTTTACAAGAATGGTTCCAGGGATGAGAAACTTCAGCTATAGGGCTGTTCTCATTGGAGAGAAGGCAGCTGAGAGGAGATTTGATAGAGATGTTCAAAATCATGAGGGGTTGGACAGAGTAGGTAGGAAGAAGCTGTTCCCACTCGTAAAAGGATCAAGAGCAAGAGGGCACAGATTTAAAGTGACTTGCAAAAGAAGCAAGTGTGATGTGAGAAAAAACTTTTTCACACAACGAGTGGTTTGGGTTTGGAATGCACGGCCTGGAAGTGTGGTGGAGGCAGGTTCAATTGGGGCATTCAAGAGGGCATTGGATGATTATTTGAATAGAAACAATGTGCAGGGTTACGGGGAAAAGGCAGGGCAATGGCACTAGGTCATAATGCTCATTTGGAGAGCTGGTGAAGACACGATGGGCCAAATGGCCTCCTTCTGTGCCATTAAGATTCTGTGATTCTGTAATTGTTACACTGCATGTGTTTGTAAGGATCTTCCATGGAAGATGGGCCCTAAAAAAATCACAGGAAGGTAAATAGGTAACTTAGAAATAGGGATTCCGGCCTAGATCGGGAGATCTGGGCCATGAGGTCTGCTGCTGAAGTGGTGGTTTTCTGATGTCTGGGCATCATTGGCACTGGGATGTTTCACCCATCCCTACTTACCCTGAGACAGTACAAGTGGGTTTCTACGGGGAAAGAGTGGAGGAGCAGGACTAGCCAATTAATGACAACTTAAAGGCCAGTTCCTGCCCAATCGCAATTTGTCAGCCAGCAGGAGGAGGTTGGTGATGGGGCAGGGAGGGGAGGGATGCGAGCGAGGGGTGAAGCCCTGTAGGTTAGCCTGTTTGGGCCGCTTGTGGGCGTGTTGGGGGTTGCATCCTTCACGGGCCCTGTTTTCTGCTGGGGCGGTGGGGAGGTCCTCAAGGTCTGCCTCACATCCCACCCACCTCAGATGTCCCCTCCGCACCCCCTCCGGGCCTTTGTCTCCCATCTCCCACCTTGTTCCCCCAGCACCTCCCCCTCCACACTCCTGGGGCCTCATGTCCCAGACCCACCAAGGCTCCCCTTTCATTGGGCTCCTGGTTCTTGGTTTACTGGTCCCAGTGGTGGCCTCTGCTCCTAGCGGCCTGCAGTTAGAGGCCTAAATTTTGCGTCCCAAGGTCAGGCGCACGCTCCTCCCGAACGCACGTAAAATTGCGCGAAAGGACATTGGGCCTGCGCCCTGATGTCATTACACACGCGTGCAACGTTGAGGTCGATGGTCGCATGTGGGAATCAGAGCCACATCCTCTAACAATTAAAGGGCCAATTAAAGTCATTACAAAGCTTATTGACCGCGATTGTATGTTGCCTGTCCAGTTTTATGGCTGGCGGACGGGCCAATCGGCCTGGCGGGCTTCACGTTTTTGCTACAACCTCGATCCAGGGCGGGATGAAATGTCCAGGGTGAAATATAATAAAAAAAGATATTTGGTGACTGATGTTTTTTGAGTGCTGTTATCAGGTGCTTGAATGTGTTGCATAGACACAGTTTCCTGCATTATTTTCTTTTCATTTAATTTGTACAGGTTATTACGGAAAATAAAAGCCTATGGTGTAAGGGGTAACATATTGGCATGGATAGAAGATTGGCCGGCTAACAGGAAACAGAGAGGAGGCATAAATGGGTCTTTTTCAGGTTGGCAAGATGTAATGAGTGGCGTGTCACAGGGATCAGTGCTGGGACCTCAACTGTTTACAATTTATATAAATGATTTGGATGAAGGGATTGAAAGGATGGTTGCCAAATTTGCTGATGACACAAAGATAGGTAGAAAGTAAGTTGTGAAGAGGACATAAGGAAGCTACAAAAAGATATGGATAGGTTAAGTGAGTGGGCAAAGATATAGCAACCGGAGTATAATGTGGCAAAATGCGAAATTGTCCATTTTGGCAGGAAGAATAAAAGAGAAGCATATTATTTAAATGGTGAGAGATTGCAGAGCTACAGAGGGATCTGTCTGTCCTAGTGCATGAATCACAGAAGGCTAGCATGCAGGTAGAGCAGGTAATTAGGAAAGCAAATAGATTGTTATCATTTATTGTGAGGGGAATTGAATACAAAAGTTGGAAGGTTATGCTTCAGTTATACAGAGCACTAGTGAGGCCACATCTGCAATACTCTGTACAGTATTGGTCACCTTATTTAAGGAAGGATGTAAATGTGTTGTAAGCAGTTCAGAGGTGGTTTACCAGACTAATACCTGGAATGGGCAGGTTGTCTAATGAGGAAAAGTTGGTCAGGCTAGGCTTGTATCTGCTGGAGTTTAGAAGAGTAAGAGGCGATTTGTTTGAAACCTACAAGGTCCTGAGGGGACTTGACAGGGTGGATGTGGAGAGGCTGTTTCCTCTTATGGGAGAATCTAGAACTAGGGGGTCACTGTTTAAAAACAAGGGGTCGCTCATTTAAAACTGAGATGAGGCAAAATTCTTTCTCTCAGAGGGTCGTGTACCATTGGAACTCTCTTCCTGAAAAGGGGGTGGACGCAGAGTCTTTGAATATTTTTAAGGCAGAGGTGGATAGATTCTTGGTAAGCAAGGGGGTGATAGATTATCGGGGGTAGGCGGGATGTAGATTTGAGGTTACCATCAGATCAGCCATGATCTTATTAAATGGTGGAGCAGGCTTGAGGGGCCGAATGGCCTCCTCCTGCTCCTTGTTTGTATGTTACATGTTTGTATGCAGTTGTCTGAGGCAGCTCCGCAGCAGCTGCCCGTCTTCAGGGGGCTCACTTGAAGCGCCCGCCCACGCCCCCACTTTCCTCGTCCGCTTCCTGCTGACCCCGGCAGCACCGAGCCTTTCTCAGTGCTAGTGTTTCACGCTAGCTGCCCGTTAATCGGCTGGCCGGCCTGAAATTGTGTTTGGGGGCGTCTGATTGCGACCGGAAGTGCATTTCCCGTCTGCGTCCGGGCCCCCGCCGATTGCGTGTGCCCGATGAGTGCAAGATTCAGGCCAGAGAGTTGCCGGCCAATCCGCTGGCGGGGCATCCTTCCCAGATGAGGGCAGAAGGCCCGTCTCTAGCCAATTAACACCCTCGGAGTATTAAATGGCGGCAGTGGGGTAGGGTACCCCCATAACCTGTGCAGCCGTCATTGTTAATTTCTATCTCCAGAGAGCTTCAGTACAATATCTAGTTTGGCGCTCCAGTGTGGTACTGATCGAGTGCCTCACCCATGTAATCTTTCAGGTGAGATGTTAAACTGAAGCCCCACCTCTCCTCTTGGGTGGATGTAAAAGGCCCCGTGGTACTATTTCGAAGAAGAGCAGGGCAGTTAGCCCCAATATTTGGGCCATAATTTACCCCTCAATCAACATCAAAAAAGCAGCCAACCTGGTCATTATCACAGAGCTTTTCAGTGTGAAAACTGACTGTTGCATTCCCTACACGACTTCAGTGACTTCAAAAAGTACTTCATTGGATGTAAAGTGCTTTGGACCATGTGGTGCTCTTGTCAGGAGCTGTGTAAATGCAGGTCTATCTTTTTAGTTTTCTACCCAATTTGCCTCATAAAGGTCAAATCACGTCCATAGCAGCTCACTGACTTGACCTGTTTCGTTTTCCTTTGTATTTCAGAAGAGGCCGAATTATTTCATCAACACGCAAAGAAAAACAGAAGTTCTCAAAGAGGAAACATTCAGACCAGCTCCTGCAGATTGCCCGGAATTCCGAGCTCAACCTCAGACCAACTGTCATTCCCTGAGGCGGCAGCAACAAAATGGAGCAATCTCTATTGGCCAATCAGAGAAATGGGCACTTTGTGCCCATATTTCCCAATGCAATGGTAGCGACAGGGCCCAGCCCCTATCCTTTAACCATTGCAAGGACCTGACATGCCTAGTTGCTACTGGTGAGCTCCCAGTGCAAGGAACAATGCTGTTAAGCCTGGGACTAAGTTAATGGTCAGTGCTATGCAAATGAGGCAGCTTCTCTTCTCTGACCACGAACCCCACTTGACGTTAGGTTTACACCTACTGGAAAACAGGCTGAATCCCCACTTTCCATACCCCCATACTCCAGAAGGCTAATAGCATCCCGGAATCACCATTACTTAACGTGCTTCACTTTGACACCACTATTCTTTAGTGGGAAAAAAAACTAGGGGCAGAACTTTGCCCTTTGGCATGTGGGGTCAGGAACCTGACCGCCGTCTGTGACCGGCAACGCGCCGCCATTTTACGTAGTTGGGCCAATTGAGCCCAGTGTAAGATGCGGCTGTGGAATGAGCGTGAAGGGGTGGGCGGGGACCGGTGCTTAATGTCCGCCGGGTCCAGTGGCCACCCGGGGGCCAATTCAAATGTGGCCTCGGCAGCCCTTGAAGGCTGGTGATGGACAGCGTCGCGGGTGGACACGGCAGGCGGGAGGGCAGGTCGGCGGATGAGTGCCTCACTGCCCTCCTGGAGGAGGTGGCAGCACGGAGAGAAACCCTTGTCCCCAGGTGCGGGGGGGAGGAGGCCCCACCCACCTCACCAAAAGGGCCTGGGAGGGGGTGGCATCCAGGGTCAGCAGCCACAACGTGGTGAGACGCACATGGGTGCAGTGCCGGAAGCGCTTCAATGATCTCCTGTGATCGGGAAGGGTGAACGCCGTGTTGGCATGGATCACTTAGCACATCAGTTAAGAGCTACCCACCTCCCCTTGGACCTCAGTGGTCTGAGAGTGTGAGTGGTAAATGTTCAAAGAGGAAGCATCTGGCCAAGGGGGTGAGCCCTGGCTGCTCGGACTGAGTGTCTTGCGGCTCCAGGGACACGAATCGGCTGAGCCCTGCGAGGGGTTCCTCAGGTGGGGTTGGCCAGGCTGCATTGGCGCTGCAGGTAGAGAGTGGATTAATCAATGCTCCTCTCTCCTTTCAGGAGAAAACATCCCATAACAATGCAGAGAGGTTGCAGACTGATGGGGAACTGCCCCACCTACTCATCTTGACCTGATATGAGCAGGAGGCCCTGGAGCTGGACGAACACCATGCGCCCAGGTCAACCGGCCATGGTGAGGTTGGGGTGTCACAGGGAGGTAAGAGTGCAGTGCACTGAGGTCAGAATGTCTGTAATTGCAACCATTCCACTGTTGTCTCTATATTGATGTGAACCTCGAACCTGTAATCCCCGTTGATAATGGAAAGATGAGGACACCCTGACCCGGGTGCCAGGCATGCACAGTAACAGTGTAATGACTTCAACTAATGACATGTCCTTGTCCTTCCTTTCAGGTTCACCAGCCGCCCATCGGGTTGAGGAGCCTGAAGGCCCACCACTGACCCCAGAGGACAGCACTCATCACAACGCACCAGTGTCACACCCTCTCAGCCAAGCAGGCCCCAGCGCAGATACCAGCACCTCGGTGGGCATTACACCTGCAGCTAATGTCTCACAGCACATTGGTGAGGGCACTTCACACTTGCTTGAGGTGCAGGCGGAGGCAGAGAGTGCCCAGGGCGCCGGCAGTCAGAGGAGTGCTGGGGACCGGGAACATGCTCAGTTGGTGGCTGATGATATTTCCCTGGAGCAGTCCCTGAAGCAGCAGATGCTGGATGTCCAGCAGGGTATGCGGGAGGATCTGGTGAAGATACATGAGGGAATGCGTGCCATGTTCTCCGTTGTGGAGGAGTCCTTGTGGAGCGTGAGCAATGCATTGACCTTCATGGCCGAGCGCAATCCCTCCCCCATGGAGAGATCGGTGACTCTCATGGAGAGGCTCCTCCAGAAGCTGAATCAGGAGATACCGGGGATGCGCTCGGACCTACAAGCCCTCATACCAGCTATGACCTCAGGTGGTCAGTGTCAGTGTAGGAGATGGATTGGGCACCCAATATCCCATCTAGGTGCCCATCCATCAATGGTGATCAGGGAGGTCCAGAGCGACCTCACGTTGGTGCACGAGCTGCCTGTCATCTCTGCGAGCTCCTCTCGGGCGCTCGGGATGATGGCAGCAGCTCTTTCACCCCTCTGCCAGTGACTGTGGCACCCGTTAAGGCTGCGGCGACTGGGATAGCTGAAGGAGTGTTGGATCAAAGTGTCCCGGGCATCGCTGCCTCCCTGGAGGTTTCTCAGGTCAGTGTCCATGCCCTCAGCACTCTCCTGAGTGTGCTCGTTCTCGGACTCACTACTGTACTCATCGTCTGTTGTCTGTGCAGCTGCATCAACATCTTCTTCCTCCAGTGTCCCCCTTTTCCAGTGCCAGATTGTGGAGAGTGCAGCATGCAACCACTATCACCGACACACGATCTGGGGGGTATTGGAGTGTGGCCCCTGAGTGGTCCAGGCATCGGAAGTGCATCTTGGGAAAACCTATGGTTCTCTGTACCACAGCCCTTGTGGTGCCCTGGCTCCTATTGTACCGCTGCTCAGCCTCTGTTCTTGGATGGCGGAGAGGCGTCATGAGCCACCTTCTGAGGGGATAGCCCTTGTCACCCAGCAGCCATCCATCCAGCCGGGCTGGAGCACTGAAGAGCCCCGGCACCTGGGAGTGTCTGAGGATGTAGGCGTCGTGGGAGCTGCCTGGGTACCTTGCACAGACTTGTAGAATCAGCATCCTGTGATCACACACTATCTGCACGTTCATGGAGTGAAATCCCTTCCTGTTGACAAAGGCACCCGTCTGACCGAATGCCACCTTGATGGCCACATGTGTGCAGTCGATTGCACCCTGGACGCGGGTGAACCCAGCAATCACTGTGAAGCCTCTGGCTCGCTCTGCCTGGCTGGCCTCGTCCATACAGTAATGAATGAAAGTCAAAGCACGCCTGAACAGAGCTTCTGTCACCAGCTCGACACTACTGTGGACAGCTGATTGGGAGACTCCACAAAGATCACCCACTGACCCCTGGAAAGAGCCTGAAGCATAGAAGCTGAGGGTCACTGTGACCTTCAGCGCCACTGGCATGGGGTGTCCACCCACACAGTTGGAGCTGATCTCAGGGCCAATCATCTGACAAATGGAGGTCACTGTCTCCCTTGAGAGACGGAGCCTCCTTTGGCATTGCACCTCAGACATATTGAGGTAGCTGCATTGCTGTCTGTAAACCCTGGCAGCAGGATAGTGGCTTGTTCTGCGGCCCCTTCCGCCTTGGACTTCCTGTTGGCCCTTGTGCCTGGGTGTCCTCCCACAGGTCGCTCTCCTGGAGGCTGAATAAGAGACACCCGGCCTCGTCCCCCTTCTGCCCCTCTCTTCCTCCTCAGAGGAGGTGCCTCCAGCGGAGACCACATCCCTATTCCCGGGAGAAGGGAAGGTGCCTGATACCTGGAAGAACCCAAGCGGTATGACTCCTCCGGAGGCCTGAACTGAAGCCTCTTATTTCTGTCAAAGCAGCTCTGAAGCGAAATGAAGATGTTCGGTTCACACGAGCAAGCGGCAGCAACTTATAAGCTAAAGTACAAACAACCCAAATTAACAAGCCCGCTCACCCCTTTCATCCCGCCCGTGGATGAGGTTTTTGAAAATTGTGGCCTACCCGCCTGCCCGTTTAGCCCGTGCGACGTCCTGAAAATCGCACGGGCCACGGAAACTCCGGGACAATTGGTGCCTCAAGGGCCTTAACTGGTCACTTAATTAATGGCGGGCGCGTCTCCGTCTTCACTGCGCGCCCGCCAAGCGAAATATCGCGAGAGTGCGCGGTGACACCGTCACGCTCGGCCGACGTTAACGGGGTTTATTTCAGGCTCGGGCGTGTCGGGAGCGCGCCCGCCCGCACGCCCAGCTAAAAACTCTGGCCCGGGAGTGGGGTTGAAATTGCTCCGGCCCGGTGGGAGGGTTGGGGAAGAATCTCGAATTTGGCCTGAACCTGACTATCCGGCCTCAGGGTCAGTGCTGGAAGTTCATGCTAGGCTTACAATCCCATTGATAGCAAAGGGGTGGAACTGGGTGGGGGCAGAGCCATGGCAGAACTTCCTTGGCTCTGAGGCCAGAATGGCCACTGAAGTAAGGTAAACTGAGGGGTAAAAATAGATCCCACTAAGGGCTCCAGGCCAAGGAGTGGCCTGGACCCCCATGTAGAAGGGTTAGAATTTTATTTACTGTTTCCATTGGTAGCTTTGCAAGCAAGTTGAAGGCGGGTAGCTGCAGTGAAGTGTTTAAGTTCTCTGGCAGGGGGGTTCTGGGCAGACAGGCATCCTGCAGCTAACTGCACACTAGAGATGTCTTTGTTGTAGCATGGACACTTCTGGCCATATACATATTAGGTGCTGATCTGGACCAGGCAACGTCGGGTGGGGTCCTTACTGGGAGGCCCCTGATGAGTCAGTCCCTGTCCAAAATGCCTGGATCACAGTCCATGGATTTCATGGGCCCAGGGAAATGTTACTTGTGTTTCAAAGTAATTGTATTGAGAAGAGAGGGGGATGGTGAGTCAGCTTTAGAAAGCACTTTTAAATCAAACATGTACTGCAGAAACCTAGCAACACAAAGGCATCTATATATATCTCAGACCACAAGAGTTTGCAGTAAAAGTTGATATATTGTCAAAAACAAAATCTAGACATATGGCCTGATACCACAGGAAGATTCACAACAACTTCTCACCAATGACTCATGTACAACAGAAAAACAGAAGGTCAGTGCCTGTGGTTTTATTTCTTCCCACACATTTAACATGTAGCTTCACTCATTGAAACACAACTAATTGGGGGTTTTTTTGTGTGTTTTTTGTTGTTAGAATATTCTATCACATTAAAGTCAAAGCAATTGCAAACTGCTTGATTTAAAAAATATGTAAGTACTTCAAAAATATGCTCCCATGGATGTAACCTTGAAGAAATTGTCACTTGAACTATGACGATAATAACATTGAGGTGAGAGTGACTACCCTTAACATCAAGGCAGCATTTGACCAAGTGTGACATCAAGGACTCCTAGCAAAACTGAAGTCAATGGGAATCAGGGGGAAAACTCTCTGCTGTCATACCTAGAACAAAAGAAGATGTTTGTGGTTGTTGGAGGTCAATCATCTCAGTTCGAGGACATCACTGCAGGAGTTTTGCAAGGTAGTGTCCTAGGCCCAACTATCTTCAGCTGTTTCATCAATGACCTTCCCCCCATCCTGAGATCAGAATTGGGATTTTCATTGATGGATGCACAATTTTCAGCACCATTCACGACTCCTCAGATACTGAAGCAGTCCATGTCCAAATGCAGCAAGACGTGGACAATATTCAGGCTTGGCTGACAAGTGGCAAGTAACATCCGTGCCACACAAATGCCAGGCAATGACCATCTCCAGTAGGGGAGAATCTAACCACCTCCCATAACAGTCAAAGGCATTGCCATTGCTGAATCCCCCATTATCAACATCCTGGGGGTTACCATCACCCAGAAACTGAACTGTACTAGCCATATAAATACTGTGACTACAAGAGCAGGTCAGAGAGTAGCTCACCTCCTGACTCCCCAAAGCCTGTCCACCATCTAGTGACTGGAAGCCAGTGTCCAGTGGCATACCACATGTGCTGGGTCCCCTATTATTTGTCATTTATATAAATGACATAGATGACTATGTGGGGGGTAGGAATAGTAAGTTTGCGGATGACACAAAGATTGGCCGGGTGGTTAACATTGAGGTTGAGTGTCATGGGCTACAGGAAGATATAGATGGGATGGTCAAATGGGCAGATAAGTGGCTGATGGAATTTAACCCTGAAAAGTGTGAGGTGATACACTTGGAAGGAATACTTTGACAAGGAAGTATTCAATGAACGGCATGACACTATGAAGTTCTGAGGAACAAAGGGACTTTGGCGTGTGTGTCCATGGATCTCTGAAAGCGGAGGGGCATGCTAGTGGGGTGGTGAACAAGGCATATGGGACACTTGCCTTTATCAATCGAGGCATAGATTACAAAAGTAGGGAGATCATGTTGGAATTGTACAGAAACTTGATGAGGCCACAGCTGGAGTACTGTGTGCAGTTCTGGTCACCACATTATAGGAAGGATGTGATTGCACTGGAGGGGGTGCAGAGGAGATTCACCAGGACGTTGCCTGGGATGAAACATTTAAGTTATGAAGAGAGGTTGTATAGACTTGGGTTGTTTTCGTTGGAGCAGAGAAGACTGAGGGGTGACCTGATCGAGGTGTACAAGATAATGAGGGGCATGGACAGGGTGGATAGGGAGCAGCTGTCCTCCTCAGTTGAAGGGTCAGTCACAAGGGGGCATAAGTTCAAGATGAGGGGCAGGAGGTTTAGGGGGGATGTGAGGAAAAACTTTTTTACCCAGAGGGTGGTGAGGGTCTGGAATGCATTGCCTGGGAGGGTGGTTGAGTGGGGTTGCCTCACATCCTTTAGAATGTACCTGGATGAGCACTTGACACGTCATAACATTCAAGGCTATGGACCAAGTGCTGGTGAATGGGATTAGGTAGTTAGGTCAGGTGTTTCTCACGTGTCGATGCAGACTCGATGGGCCGAAGGGCCTCTTCTGCACTGTGTGATTCTGTGGTTCTGTGATTCTGTGATCTACAAGGCAAATGTCAGGAGTGTGATGGAATACTCTCCTCTTGCCTGGATGAGTGCAGCTCCAACAACATTCAAGAAGCTCAACACTATCCAGGACAAAGCAGCAACCACTTGATTGGCACCCCATCCACCACTTAACCATTCACTCCTTCCACCACCGACACACAAGTGGCAGCAGTGTGTATCCTCTACAAGATGCACTGCAGCAACTCGCCAAGGTTCCTTCGACAGCACCTTCCAAACCCGCAGCCTCTACCACCTAGAAGGACAAGGAAAGCAGATGCATGGGAAAACCACCACCTCCTAATTTCCCTCCAAGGCACTCACCAAAATATATTGCTGTTCCTTCACTGTTGCTGTGCCAAATCCTGGAACTCCCTTCCTAACGGCACTGTGGGTGTACCAACAACACACATGGACCGCAGCGGTTCAAGAAGGCAGTTCACCACCACCTTCTCAAGGGCTGTTATTAGGGATGGGCAATAAATGATGGCCTAAACAGCGACACCCACATCCCATGAATGAATTAAAGAGAAATAATGTCCAGTATGACTTTGACTGAAGTGGAATATTTCCTAATGTTGTAGCTTAAGCAGCTTTAGTTATTAAGATAAACTAAAAGGGCAGGATTTTCCTGTGGGCTTCAGCATCCCAATGTCGGGATCAAATGGAGGTCCCAAGCTGGCACTCATCACGAGTGAGATGGAGGTACAATCTTGCCAGAGGCAGCCTGCTGATTTGCTGGCTCTGTGTTTGCTGTTCTATTAAGGGTGGTCGGCGGCTCCTGGTGCTCCAGCTCAGTCAAAGGGCTGCCAGTTCTAGAGCCTCAGTAACTCTACTGGGAGAGGTAGGTGCTACTGAGGCATGTCGGGACCGTGAGGGCATCTCAATGTGGAGGCCCCCTCGGAGGTGAAAATTTAAAGGATGATTTCAGAGGGACTAAGCTGGTGGGCTCCTTGGAGAGGAGGGGAGACCCTTCTGGTGGAAGTGTCTGGGCAGCGGGTGCAGCCTTTCCTTGGCACCCGGCTCTGATGAACCCCCATCTTGCCAGCCGGGAGGCTGCCTCCATCGAGTTGGGGTCACCCGCGCATGGTGAGGGTCCGCTCCGTTACTGACAAAATGCTGGCAGGGCCTCAAAATCACCCGTAATTGGGGCCTTAACCATGTAATTGCCTCCCTGCCTCTGCTCTGTGGGCAGCTGACCCTGGTCTCAGTCTGCCCCTGGGGAAACTTCCTGGCAGCAGGAATGCATCGCGTGTTGCCCTGACGTGCCGTTCCCTATTTTCCTGGCTCCTCTGCCTCCAAGACGATCATAACAAGGCTGGAAAATTCAGTCCAAAGAGTTGGGCCAATTTAGTTTAGGGCGGTTTAGAGTAAGAGGTAATGTGATAGAGCTGTATAGAATAATGAAAGGCTGGATTCTGTGCTTATTGATAGAATTATTTCAGTTTGATAGATTGGAGCATCACACATGTGTTTAAATTTTTCTGCAGTAGGGATAGGCTAGATGTTGGACGATAATTCTTTTCCTAGAGAGTAGTGTGTCTATGGTGTGGTGGATGCTGACTCTCTGAATGCTTTTAAGAAGGAGCTGGACTCTTAGCTGGGGCAGATTTTGCATCACAAAGAAACTAAGTAGGGTTAACAGTTAACACACACAGTCAGTTTGAACATTGAGGTTCTGCAAAGGGGTTTCAATGAGCTGAATTCTAGGTTAAGGAGCAAAAAACCCAACACGATCGGAATTCAGAGTTTCTCCCATTTTCACAAACTGGACCAGTCAGGAATGGAAAGATTAGAATTGTCAATGTATGTCTGGAAAGATGGTGTAGCAAGCAGGGTTTCAAATTCTTGGGACAGTAGAACCACTTTTGAAACTAGGGATGGCTGTGAAAATGTAATGGCTTTCATGTAAACCAGAGAAACGCCCACATCCTTGTGAAAAGTGTGAAAGGGCAATGGGGGAAGATTTAAGCCGGTTAGGGCGATGTGTAAAAAGGAAAACTCACAATATTAGTCAAAAAAAGAGAGAAAAAGAACAGTAGTCTAAATGAGCAGATGTGAAAGATAACTCAGATAAAGTGTCAGTTGTGGTTTATATATTGTATTCACACTTCTGAGTCTAAAATTCAAGCCACAAATAATCTAGTGAATCACTCATTCTTCAGTGACGTACTGAGGGAGTGTTAAACGATCAGGGGTACAGTCATTCAGATGGGAAGTTAAACCGAGGCCCTGTCTGCCCTCTCAGGTGGATGTAGAGGATCCCATGACACTATTTGAAGAAGAGGAGGGGAATTCTCTTGGTATCCTGGCCAATATTGCCACCACTATCACTAATAACAAATAATCTGCTCATCACCAAATTGTTGAGAGTGTGTGTGCAAATTGGCTGCTGCATTTGTACATTGCAATAGAGACTGTGTTGCAAAAGTAAATCATCAATTGTTTTGTGCTTTTGGACATCCTTAGGTCATGAAAGGTGCTATATAAATGCAAGTTCTTTTTCATTCATTTTTAATCTTGTAGTTGGTACATGCTGCTACCACCATGCGAGGTGGTGGTGGGTGGTGGGGTGGGGGGGAATATTTAAGGTGGTGGATGGGGTGCCTATCAAGGGGATTGCTTTGACTTGGATCGTGTTGAGCTTCTTGAGTGTGAGCTGTACTCATCCAGGCAAGCGGAGGGTATTCCAACACACTCCTGACATATGCCTTGCAGATGGTGGACATGTTTTGAGGAGTAAGGAGGTGAGTTACTCACCATAGAATTCCCAGCCTTTGATCTGCTCATGTAGCCACAGTTTTTATATGGCTGGTCCAGACAAGCTTCTGGTCAATGCTAACCTTCAGATATTGATGGTTGGGGATTCAATGGTGGAATTGATGTTGATTATCAGGAGGAAATTGCTTGATTCTCTTGTTGGGGATGGTCATTGCCTGGTACTTATGTAGTCTGAATGTTATTTTCCATTGTCAGCCAAACCTAAATATTGTCCAGGTCTTGCTGCATGTAGGCAAAGACTGCTTCAGCATCTGTGGAGTCACGAATGGTACTGAAAATTGCACAATAGTCAGTGAACATCCACACTTCTGACCTTATGCTGGAGTGAAAGTCATTGATGAAGCAGATGAAGATGGTTGGGTCTAGGGCCCTACCCTGAGGATCTCCTGCAGTGATATCCTGGAACTGAGATGATTGGCCTCCAACAACCACAACCATCTTCCTTTGTGCTGGGTATGAATCCAGCCAGCAGAGAGTTTCCCCCCTGATTCCCATTGACTCCAGTTTTACTCGGGGTTCTTGATGCCACATCCGGTCGAAAGCTGCCAGCAACAACTTGATTTTATGTAGCATCTTTAACGTGGTTAAAATGGTCCATGGCACATCACAGGAGCATTATCAAATAACATTTGACACTGGGACACATAAGGAGATATCAGGACACATGACCAAAGGCTTCGCCAATGAGGTAGGATTTAAGGAGCATTTTAAAGGAGGAGAGAGAGGGAGACAGGCAGAGAAGTTCAGGGAGGGAATTCAAGAGCTTAGGGTCTCTGCAGTTAAAAGTTCAGCAACCAATTCTGGAGTGATTACAATTGGAGATGTGCAAGAGGACAGACTTAAAGGAGCTGGAGAGCTGGAGGAGAATGCAGCGATAGGGGGAGAAGGAGTCATGTAGGATTTTAAAGCAAAGGCGAGAATGTTAAAATTGATGTGTTGTTTAAATGGGAGCCAATATAAATCAGCGAACACAGGGGTAAATGGGACTTTGTGCACATTATGATAAGGTCAGCCGCGTTTTGGATGACCTCAAGTTTACGGAGATTGAACATGGGAGGGCGACCAGGAGGGCATTAGAATAGTCGTGTAGAGATTTAAAAAGGCATAGATGAGGATTTTAGCAGCAGATGAGCTGAGATAGGGGCAGAGTCGGGCGATGTTACAGAGCTGGGAAAAGGTGATCTTGGTGACAGCATGGATATATGGTCAGAAGCTCATCTTGGGTTGAAGTATGACACCAAGTTTGCGAACTGCCTGGTTTAGCCTGAGACAGATGTTAGGGAGTGAGATGGAGTCAGTGTCTAGGGAATGGAATATGTGGCAGGGACTAACAGCAATAGCTTTGGTTGTCTCGATATTTAGCTGGAGGAAATTTCTGTTCAGGTCGTACTGGGTGTTGGACATGCAGCCTGACCGTTTAGAGACAGTGGAGGGATTGAGAGAGCTGGTGGTGAGGTAGAGATGTGGGTCAGGTGAAACAATACCACTGGCATTTCTCATACAAGATTTGGAAAATAACTGATAGGAGATAAAATATGCATGTCTGTTTGCACTCCTTGTTAATGGTTAGCCATTGAAAGAAATCCTGGGTTATATTTAGCCTCACATCTGTCTCACTCCTATTAAGCCCATGATCATTAGCATGCTGATTATTGCACTGTCACTGCAAGCTTTTAAGCATAAATGAAGTGGTTGAAGGACTTCCTGGCACCGAGGAGCAGAGAACGGTACATGAGCTTTGACTTCTACCGAGATACACCAGTGAAACGGTATCAAAACTCCAAGGACCTAACTCTCCCTTTCCAGTATAAATTGCATAGCACAGGGCACGCCTCTGAGACACGCTTAAATATAAACGGACAACCACACATTGTGGTGTCGTCATGTGCTCATTAGTCATTCAATACAACCAGAGGAACAGAAAAAAATCTTACAACTGCGATTTTGAAACAGGTTTTCTCTTGACTCAACCCTTTCAGCTTCTATTATTAAACCTCTTAGCACTTCTGAAGGGGAAGTTGGTGGTTCAGCCACGTGGTCCAATTTACTACATCACCGTATTGCTGAACTATTCCCGTTCATTTCCCAAAAACCACCTGTAATCCTTTTATAGGCATTAAAGTCAGCGCAGTAATTTAATAACAGATATTTTAAAAGTCAGTTGTTCATCAAATATCTAATTATGTTTAGCAACACAATTCAAAACTAATCATGGGGCTGGTATTACATTTTAAAGAAAAAAAATCGCTTTCACCACCCCAGGAGGTCCCAAAGTGCTTTACAGCCAGTGAAGTAATGGAGGAAACTTAGCAGCCAGTTTGCACATAGGCAGCTCCCATCAAAAGCTATGAAATAAATGACCAGATCATCTGCACTTTTAGATATTGGTTTCGGGAGAACTCCTTTGAAAAGTGTAGTTGGGATTTTTTTTCTTATCCACCTTAGAAGGCAGGCAGCAGGGCTTCATCTCATCAAAAGATGGCACCTACGGACAGTGCAGCATGCCCTCGATACTGCCAGCCCGGACTAGGCACTCATGTTACTGGATTGTGACTTGAATTCACAAACGTCTTGACTCTGAGGTGAGAGTGTTACATACTGAGCCAAGACTGAGACGAGGAGAAACTTCTTTAGCCAGAGAGTGGTGAATCTATGGAATTAATTGCCACAGAAGGCTGTGGAGGCCAGGTCATTGAGTGTATTTAAGACCGAGATAGATAGGTTCTTGATTGGTAAGGGGATCAAAAGTTACGGGGAGAAGGCGGAAGAATGGGGTTGAGAAACTTATCAGCCATGATTGAATGTCGGAGCGGACTCGATGGGCCGAATGGCCTAATTCCTGCTCCTTTGTCATATGGTCTTATGGGCTGACATATTGAGGCAATTATTCTCAATAACAGCCCTGTACATGTCATTCCTACGATCTGTCAACGGCCTATTAAGGCCATTAAAAAACTGATTGAGGTTATTAATGGACCTGCCCGTCCGTGAAACCTCGCGCGGGATGATGTTTCATGAGGGATTTAAAAATCTAAGAATATTTCAAAATAAAAATTATGGACATGTCTCAACTCATGTGATGGTGTCACATGGGGGGACACGGCAGTGAAATTTTCTTCTCAGCTTTATTTAAAGTTTAACATCTGAGCCGATCTCCCTGAGGCAGCACTTTGCCTCAGGGAGATCTGTGCACTCCTTCGCGCACTCCTGGCTGAGGGAATCCCCCCCCCCCCCGCCCGCATAGGGAGTGCATAGCACCTCCTGGTGGACATCACGCTGGGCGGGCTTAATTGGCCTGTCCACATAAAATGGCGGCAAGCCCCGACCAGGGGCACCGATCAGGAACCTGCCCACCTGTGCCCGCTCCCACACATCCACCTGGCGGGAGGAAAATGTTGCCCCTAGGAATTTTTAGGTTGCATCAAACAGAAAGCATGTAAATATTCAACCCGACAAAAACTTCTTTTATTCATTCTTGGGTTGTGGGGGTCATTGGCAAGACCCTGTTGTCTATCCCTAACTGTCCTTGAGAAGATGCCTTCTTGAACCGCTGCTGTCCTTGTTAGGGTGTTAGGTGTTAGGGAGTGAGGTCTGGATTATTGACCCAGTGAAAATGAAGGAACAGCATTATGGTTTCCGGTCAGGATACTGAGTAACTTGAGAAGGAACTTGCAGATGGTGGTGTTCCCACACATCTGTTATCTTTATTCTACTAGATGGTAGAATTCAAGTGTTTGGAAGGTGCTGTCGAAGGAGCCTTGGTGAGTTGCTATTACCTCAGACTATTTCCAAAACATTTAAATTAGGCAAAGTCTAGCTCCTTTTACAATGTAATAAACTCGCATTCAGCTAATACTCAGGCCTATAACAAAAAACCTATTTTCGGTTTTAATGATTTGGACACTCTGCAAGTTCTCACTTTAGTTGTTTGAAGATACAACTATCAAGTGGCACTCGCTTAGCAATAACTAGGTCACTGACGCTTAGTTTGGGTTCTGCCAGGATCATTCAGCTCTGACCTCAAATATGGACAAAAGAGCTGAACTCCAGAGGTAAAGCGAGTGTGACTGCCCTTGCCATCAAGGCAGCATTTGACCAATCATGGAATCAAGAATCCCTAGCAAAACTGAAGTTATTGAGCATCAGGGGGAAAACTCTCCACTGGTTGGAGTCATACCTCGCACCAAGGAAGATGTTTGTGGTTGTTGGAGGTCAATCATCTCAGTTCCAGAGCATCACTGCTGGAGTTTCTCAGGATAGTGTCCTAGGCCCAACCACCTTCAGCTGCTTCATCAATGACCTACCTTCTGCAATAAGGTCAGAAGTGGGGATGTTCGCTGATGATTGCACATTCAGCACCATTCGCGACTTCTCAGGGACTGAAGCAGTCCATGTCCAAATGCAGCAAGACCTGGGCAATATCTAGGCTTTGGCTGACAAGTGAAAAGTAAATTCGCACCACACAAGTGCCAGGCAATGGCCATCCCCAACAAGAGAGAACCTTACCATTGCCCCTTGACATTTAACAGCATTATCATCGCTGAATCCCCCACTATCAGTCTGGGGGGTTACTAGAAACTGAACTGGACTAGCCATATAAATACTGTGGCTATAAGAGCAGGTCAAAGACAGGGAATCCTGCAGTGAGGAACCCATCTAACTCCCCCAAAGCCTGTCCACCATCTACAAGGCACAAGTCAGGAGTGTGATGGAATACACTCCACTTACCTGGATGAGGGCAGCTCCAACAACACTCAAGAAGCTCAATACCATCCAGGACAGAGCAGCCCGCTTGATTAGCACCCCATCCAAAAACATCCATTCCCTCCATCAGCAATGCAGAGTACCATCTACAAGATGCACTGCAGGAACTCACCAAGGTACCTTAGACAGCACCTTCCAAACCCTTGACCATCACCATATAGAATGACAAGGGCAGTAGATACATAGGAACACCAACACCTGGAAGCTTCCCTCCAAGCCACTCACCATCCTGACTTGGAAATATATCGCTATTCCTTCACTGTCGCTGGGTCAAAATCATGGAACCTCTCTCCTGTGGGTGTACCCACACTACTGCAGTGGTTTAAGAAGGCAGCTCACCACCACCTTCTCAAGGGCAATTATGGATGGGCAATAAATGCTGGCACAGCCAGCGATGCCCACATCCCATGAATGAATTAAAAAATTGAATAATAAATGTTCCCAGTATGAATGAGGAACAAAGATTTTCGCTTATTCTCACTGAAACAAAAATAGAGAATGAAAGATCTAAATCTAATGTTCACATTAAGTTGCTTTTCACAGCTGTTTAACAGAAATGACTGTAGGTATTTCAACATATGTAAAGAAAACCTCCAAGGTACAAGAAATTAGGCAGATAATTTAAATTTTCTGTTCTACAAAGTTATTTTGTAATTTCTGCTTTCCTTCTACAAATGTAAACCACATTGACGTCAATGCAAGAATACCAAACAGAAATTCTTTTTAAATAGCTTCTTTTACTTGGGATGGAATAATATCTAAAATCAAAAAAACTGCGGATGCTGGAAATCCAAAGCAAAAATAAAAATACCTGGAAAAACTCAGCAGGTCTGACAGCATCTGCGGAGAGGAACACAGTTAACGTTTCGAGTCCGTATGACTCTTCAACAGAACTGAGGAAAAATAGAAAAGGGGTGAAATATAAGCTGGTTTAAGGCAGGGGGGGTGGGGGGTTGCTGGATCAATAATATATACTTTAGTCAGACATTGTTAAGCCCTTGAAGAACCATCAAATCAGGCCTCTGAGCAGTCAGAGAACCTGTCCATACAGTGAGCTTATCATGAAGCTAATGAGTTTACTTCAAGTGTTTCTAGATGTACCAATCTCAGAACTCCAAAGTAACTGCAAAAGTCAGGACAACAACCCCTGACTAAAATTCATGTTCCCTGCTCATAGGTAAGAGAATAAATGAAGAATTTCCTTTGCAAGATGTAAGTGGCAGTATTTTACATCAGAAGTAATTGCCCTCAGAGGGCTGCACACCTTGGGCAGAACCTTGTGCCCTTTAAAAATAATCAAAAGGCGGGACCATATTTGGGTCTGCCTGAGGGATCTTCCTGGAGGCAGCCAATGAAGAGACCACACCCGGGCCTATCATCCGATTGAGGAAGGCGGGCAGGATAGAGGGCCTACAGCCTTGGCAGGGGTGCAATTCCACTGGCAGAGGTGGGCACTGCTGCTGCAGAAAGGGGAAGGTAAGGTTGCCCCCATTTTGAGGCACCCTCTGGAGAGGTATCCACTTTTATAAAAGCTAGTGACCCCAGGTGTTGCCCACTGATGACTGCAACTCCAGTTGCGAGTTAAAACAGGAGGTCACACGGATGCCCCAGGTCATCTCCAGACACCTGCTGGGCTTGGCTCTCAGTGGGTGCTAGGGTTGCCAGTGATTAAATGCATTCCGGGAGCTTTCATCGCATCGTTTAATACTAAGATAAAAGCAAAATACTGCAGATGCTGGAAATCTGAAACAAAAACAAAAAATGCTGGAAAAACTCAGCAGGTCTAACAGCATCTGTGGAGGGAAAAAAAGAGTTAATGTTTTGAGTCCTAATGATTCTTCTTCAGAGCTAGAGAATAGTAAAAATGTAATGTAATTTATGTTGCTTAAGCGGGGGTGGAGCAGGTGAAGGTGGATAGAAGGTCAGTGATAGGTGGAGGCAAAGGAGAGATTGCCAGAGATGTCATAGACAAAAGGACAAAGGGGTGTTCTTCATAGTGATACTGGCTAAAGGAGGTACTAATGGTGACATTAAGATCAGAAAGCAGAATGTGATAATGGCAGGACAAGGGTAAGCTCTCTGGAAAGAACAACATGAACAAGTGACAAATGGTCCTTGTGAGGGTGGGGTGATCGCTTTGCAGGACATCTTTGGTCTCTACGCAAGCATGACCCAGACCTTCCTGTTGCTTGCCATTCAACACCCCCATCTTTCTGTTTTGGCTTCAGTTTAATATCACACCTAAAAGAAGGCAGTTCCAACAGTGGAGCAGTCTCTCAGTACTGCACTGAAGTATCTGCCTGGATTGTATGATCAAGTCCCGGAGTTAACCCATGACGATCTGACTTGGAGACTAGAGTTGGATGCTGAGCCAAATTTGGCCCATTAGGCCTGTTGTGTTAAAGAAAAGAAAGAAAGCTGTGGATTTTTATAATGTTTTTCATGATCACTGGATGTCTCAAAGAGCTTTACAGCCCATGGAGAACTTTTGAAGTGTATTCACTGCTGTGATGTAGAAAATGCAGCAGCCAATTTGTGCACAGCAAACCCCCCACAAACAGCAATGTGATAATGATCAGGCTATTTGTTTCTGTGATGCTGATTGAGGGATAAGTAATGGTTAGGACACCGGGGATAACTCCCTTATTCTTCTTCAAAATAATGTCATGGGATCTATTAAATTCACTCAAGTAGGCAGATTGGACCTCGGGTTAACATCTCACCCAAAAAACAGCACCTCCAACAGTTCAGCACTCCCTCAGTACTGCAACAGAGTGTCAACATTTGAATTTTCCACTCAAGTCCTGGCATGGAACTCAAACCTGGAACTTGCGAATCAGCGGCAACAGGGCTACCAATGCTGGGGGTGTGGGGGGTGGGGGGTCTGGCTGGTGAGTGTGGTGCTATAAGGCCTGGTATTGGGACCACTCTAATTTATATTAATGTCCTGGACTCTGAAACTCAAGGTCAATTGATTACATTTGCTGATGATACCAAACTGGGAGGAGCAGTGGGAATGGAGGAAACAATTCCGAAGTTCAAGGAAGAATTGGACTAAAGTAAATATGTGGACAGTTCATGGCAGAAGAAACTCAATGCAACTGAGATGCAAAGTTAAGAGCACTGGGCAGTACATGCACCACCCGAATGGTTTTGCTAATGAGTAACGGTAGCATAAATTGCCATTTCAGATTCCTGTGGAGTGTCATGTAATGGAATTTTAGGGCTTTTCTTTGTGGTCTGGCTGTGAATCATGACTCCACTGTAGATGACACTGTCCGGGTTGTTAACTGAGTGACTTGTCCCTTCACCTCTCCGTGAAGACGATTTCTTTTGCAACTGCACTGCTACATATGTGATTTCCTCATTATTCAACTCGGCAGTTCCCTCTCTGTGTGATCCTGCTGAGGTCCTTTGAGTGTGGTTTACCTTTGCATACTCAGTGCTCTCTTCCTCTGCTGCCAATTCCTAAAATATATTAAAAAAATGATTGCATTTATTTTTGATTAGCTTGAACGGTGACTTGTGCTGTTATGAGGAGAAAGCTATTTATTCATTATTATAAATCAGTTTATAAAGGATTACAAGATATTAACAATAATTTACAGCACAGAAACAAACAATTCAGCCCAATGGGTCTATACCAGTATCATTCTCCTCACGACCCTCCTCCCACCCCTCTTCATCCAACCTCTTCAAAATATCTTTCTATTACTTTCTCCCTCAACTGCTTATCCAGCTTTATCCAGCTTTATTTATGGTGTTTGCCTGAACTTTGCCTTATAGTAACGAGTTTCAGATTCTGACACTCTCTGGGTAAATAAGTTTCTTCTGAATTCCTCATTCCTTCCCTTGGGAGGAGTTGAGTCCAATAGGATTGCTGCATTTAAAGGAAAGCTAGATAAGCACATGAGAGAGAAAAGGACAGAAGGATATGCTGATAGGGTGGGATGAAGAGGGTTGAGAGGAGGTTCGTGTGGAGCATAAAAACCAGCCTCGAGCAGATGGGCCGAATGGCTGTAAGCTCTTAGTAAATTCTATATCCACCAGCTTGCAAATTTCCAAACAGTATTCAGAGAAGTAATGTTAATATCCTTACCTGATTATCATGGAGAGTCTTGTCTCTCCGATGACTTAGAATGCTGTTTGTACCTGAAAAATTACAATGTAACTGTTGAAAGAGCTGTAACAAGGAATGGTTAATACGTTTAAAATCTCTAAACTAAACATGTGTTGCAAGTGTGCATAACCTGACATTGATCCACATTCATGGAAATGCGTTCAGCTGCATTGCACCAATGATTTCCAGCATGGATTGAACAATCAGCCTGGTTATTATACATAGCATGACAAAAGCGTTTGTAGTGTAATGGGTTAATAGAATAGCTATGCTGATGAGTGATATACACCATGATGTATCAATGACATTGGCAGTCATGTGCTATTTTCCCGGGAGAGAGGATGGAACACTCTGTACTCAGGGGAGGCATACCTACTCTGTAACCTATCTTAAATACAGTGTTTATAAAGCAGTTTAAAGCAAGTAACAGAGTAAGACTAGTTTCTCTCGGTAAGATAGGTCACACATATCAGAAACCAGCAACTACACTACCAGCATTTGACATTTACTGTCTGACAGAACAGATTGTCTATTGGAGAACGCACCCAAATTTCATTCCATTAATTTCTACGTAGCACTCTGACAGATTAACACCCATGATGTGAAGGTGAAAATTAACTCCCGTGTGTTTACGATTTAGCATTTCAAAAACTGATCAATTCTATCCTGAAAACGAGTTCCTGTTATGTTGTGTCATTGATGGAAGGTCAAGCGATTCATCACAGGGAGAAATCAGAGGCCCAATTTTTACTCACTCAGAGAGACACGCTGTCAAAGCTTTTTGCCTTGTTCTCATCAGGACAGTTCGCAAGAATACCAACAATAAAGGGAGCAACAATTTATACTGCATGAGAAGAGAGTGCTGATTGCTTCAACAGCTTAAAATCCTGAGGGGTCTTGATGGGGTGGATGTGGAGAGAATGTTTCCTCTTGTGGAAGAATCTAGAACTAGGGGTCATTATTTAAAAATAAGGGGTCGCCCCCATTTAAAATGGAGATGAGGCAAAATTTATTTCACTCCTAGGGTCGTGAGTCTTTGGAACTCTCTTCCTGAAAAGGTGGTGGAAGCAGAGTCTTTGAATATTTTTAAGGGGGAGGTGGATAGATTCTTGGTAAACAAGGGGGTGATAGGTTATTGTGGGTAGCTGGGATGCAGGTTTCAGGTTACCATCAGATCAGTCATGATCTTATTGAATGACGGAGCAGGCTCGAGGGGCTGAATGGCCTACTCCTGCTCCTTGTTCATATGTTCAAATGTATTTTTTATCAGCAATACTCGACTTAATTATTCCATGGGCAGAATTTTGCTCTTGTCGGGTGGGCATGGCAGGTGGGCTCAGGAGTGGTTGTGAAGCCGACCACTGCCCCCGATCAGGCCCCAACATCGATTTCACGTGGGCTGGCCTATTAATGGCCAACCAGCGCATAATACGCGCTGCAACGCTTAGCACTGCTGGCATTAGGACGGGAGGAGGGCAAGTGCGCTAGTTTGTGCATGTGTGAGCGTGCACACAGTGAAAGCTCCCTGAGCCTCAGAGCTGCCTCAGGGAGCTGAAGATTTTGAGCAATCAAAATAAAGAACTGAAAAATAATGAAAACATGTCCCCTCATGTGACTCTGTCACATGACCATGGGCATTTAAATATGAGTTCTAAAAGTTTTTTTTTTAATCACTGGTCAAAACCCCGTCCCGCCCATTGATGAGGTTTCGCCAAAAGTGCAAAGGCGGCTTGGCCGAATTGCCCACCTGCCAACCGAACGGTTGAACGGGCAGCAAAAAATTCAATTCTATTAATTGATTAAGGGCCTTAATAGGTTGCTTCATTGTCAGCGGGCGTGCTGCCGCCTCTCGCACATGCCTGCAGAGCGAAATATCGCCAGAGTGTACGATGTCGTCTAGACGCTCGTCTGACCTCATCGCGCACTATTTTACTCTCGTTTGGGTCTGGCGCATGCCCGCTCGAAGAGAGAAAAATTCAGCCCCATGTTCAATATGTGTAGACTAGAATGAGAATACTAGGGTCATGGGTGATTGTTGATTGATCCGACAAACTGTATATTCTTTCTATTCTGCAGCAAATTATTGCCATATAATGAAATGATTAAAGAGAAATAGAAACTCATCCTTGTTGATTTGCCTCAGGTACAGAAGTAGAGAAACAGCCAACACCACAAGTATGCCCCCCAGCACTCCGAGCACAATGTAAATCAGACTGTGAAACAGAGAATAGGCAAGGGACAGTGTTGGTTCATAGTTGATCACTGGCTATTTGTTTAAAGAAATATTTAAAGGTAGATATTTATAAAGTGGCTTTCATGACCTCAGGACATCCCAACGCACTTTACAAGCAAAGAATATTTTTGATGCAGTGTAACTGTTGTTATTTGGCAAATGTGGCATTCAATTTGCACACAGCATGCTCCCACAAATAGCAATTAGATGGATGAACAAATAATTTGTTTTGTTCAGTGATGTTGCCCAGGCCTCGAGGGAGAACTGTTCTGCTCTTCTATGAATGTCACTATGGGATCTGTTACAGCCACCTGAGAGAGCAGATGGGCCTTGGGTTTATCACATCTGAGAGGTGGCACCTCTAACAGCACAGCACTCCCTCAGTAGTGCACTGGAGTGTCAGCCAAGATAATGTGCTGAGGTCTCTGGAGCGGAAGTGAACCCACAGCCTTTGACACATAAGGTGAGTGTGCTAAACACTCAGCCCTGTTTAATACTGGGTCAGTTTTAATTATTGAAATCCAAATGCAAGAAAACCTGATGATCCCAGAAAAAAATGGAAGCAAAAACCGTTTCATACATATATGGATTTCATATTCAGATGATCTCTGTAGTCAACTTTATACAACAGAGCAGACATAGAGATTTGTCTGAAAATAAAAATCAGATACTTTCAATACTTCTTAAATCATTGACAATAATCTGGATAAAAGTAAGTGCACTGCATGTGCCAGAAATATGAACGGAAAACAGAAGATTCTGGAAACATTCAGCAGCTCAGTTGGGATGTGTGGGGTGAGTGGACCTGCTTCGGTTCGTGTGTGGACTAGAATTCTGAAGAAGTGTCTGCACCCAAACCATGAACGTGTTTATTTTCTCCACAGCTGCGGACATACCTGCTGTCCATTTCCAACTGTCCCTCTTTCTGTTTGACATTTAGTTGGCGTTTTCTCTTTATCACCATTGTAACTTCAAAGACCCGATTCCTGACTGTTTACATCGGACTACAATTTCTGCTACTTATTGTCGACAGCTCGGGCTAATAATATGGAAATGGGACCAGAGCTGCAAGACGTCTCGCATTAGTGAAACCAAGGGATGTGCAGGTATATCACGCTAATTCTCCATTTTCATCAGCAGAAATACAACTACTCTGTCAGTGTAGACAGCAGCAAGGTAAGTTTGACAAGTACAACTCCTCACACACAGTGAGATTACGGTAGCGGTGAAGTAATCAAGGTGAATAAGGCAAAAAACACCATCTGAGCGGCAACACGATGGAAAAGCTCACTCCTTGCTTGTATTCTCCAACAGAAAAATGCATCCTCATTAAGAAGTTAACACAACAGCTTGATATAAACCCAGCCACCATTTCCATTCTGATGAGCTACTTTCCAAATTAATGAACAACTTTCACTCCTTTGGCCAATCGTATGTCTCACATATGGAAGCAATGCCAATCCATGAGAACATTGTACCTTTCAGGATTTTCGGGATCTGAAGGTGTGGATCGATTGATAGTGGAAATTATATTTGTACTTGTCAAATGTGTAGTTGGTGATACTGTTGTAGAAACTTCACAAAAATACTCAGGTCCTGTTGAAACAAGGGAATAACATTCAGATTCACCTCATTTTCACTTGTAGTCAACTGAGAGAGCATCATTGTCAAATGGAAACTCATTAATTGAGGAAAATCCTGGCTGGTAGAATTGATTTCTGTGTAATTTACTCCTCTCTGGTCACAAGTGGAGAGGTTGCTGATACCTGGTGGTGATCTATCTTTACTGGTAATTCCACTTTCTTTACTATGTCTGAGAGTTGGTGGGACAGAGTTACTAGTGGGCAAGTTAAGGGCTCAGGTTAGTGGACTACAATCCAGAGATACACTTTCGTGACATGAATTTCATGTGAACACATTAAACAGTCACATCCTAATACTGGCAATGGTCACTTTCTGCCCTTTGGGGGCAGTTTTCTGAGCTTGCAGTAAAGATGGGAATCTTCATCCACTGACCGTGAATGTCTCAGACCTGCCAGTGATTTTCTGTCCATTTAATGATAATGACCCACCTTGCTGCTGGGACTGACTCCTCCCTCCCCCTTCCCCCCTCCAGTTTGCACTCAGATAATTGGTTCAGATATATTTTAATAAATCGTTTGTTTCAAAAGGTATGAAATAAGTTGTGTTGATTCAGCACCTTTCACAACCTTGGGATATCCCAAAGTGTCTCAGAGCCTATGAAGTACTTTTTTGAAGTAAAGCCACAGTTTTAATATCGGGAAACGTGGAAGTTAATTCGTACACAACAAAGCCCCACAAACATCAGTAAAACATTCACTAGATGATCTGTTTTGTAGTGACATTAGCAGGCTCAAAAGACCAAGTGGCCTGCTCCAGCTCCCAATTTGTGTGTATTGGTTGAGGAATAAAGGCTTCAAGGACACCAGGAGAACTTCCCTATTCTGTGAATAATACCCTGGAATTGTTTAAATCTACCGAAAGCGGATGTGGATCCTCAATTTAATACCTCATCTACACAGCAGCACCACCACCAGTATAGCACTACCTCAGTGCTGGACCATGGTATAAAGCCCGAATTTTAACTCTTAAGGGGAACTTGAACCTACTAAAGACTGGCATCAAAGGTCAGAGTGCAACTGAGTCCCTGCTGACAACTCCAGTACCAATACAGTTTACAGGTGTAATTTCTACCTGCTGCTGACAGTCTTTGGTCAGAGTTTTATGACAGTGGGATTTGATGGTCCTGCCGGAGTGCATGGAGTTTAGAATGCTGCATTTTACAGCCCAGTCCCTGCCGCGATGGGGGTGTCAAATTCCACCCTTCTTCCCTGACAACTTAGGCAAGAGACCACATGGGCATATGACCAGAGTCAATCTATTTGCACATGTAAATTCCTGTCTCCTGCTGCTCAGGTGAAAATGCGATTCTCTTTGTTTTCTGCCCATTTTGGTGTTTCTGGGTGAACATGTTGCACCCACTCTGCAGAAAATTGAACCGCTACATTCAAATAGGCTAAAGTCCTCCTTATTTCAGAACCAGGGTCATTGTTTTATGGGGAGCGAATAATTAATTTTTTAAATGGGATAATTTGAGATTTTGACTGGAATGATGGAAAATTACAACACAGGGGAGGGAATTCAGCCCATCGCTCGAATGCTGGTTCTCTGAATGATCTCCTCTTTTAATTCCATTTCCTTGTCCTTTTCCGATACCCTCATACATTTGTTTCTTTGTTTCCCTTTTAAAACCCAGGATTGAATTTGTTTGTAAACTTATTTCAGTTGGGCATTCCATGTCCTAAAAACAGTTTGCATCAATAAAATTCTCCAAATTTCTCCCCTTGTCCTTTTAGTGATAATTTTAAAGTTAATGCTCTCTTGTTGCTGACTCACTGACTAGTGGAAATAGTTAGAGTTACCTTATCAAAATTTCTAACAATTTCCAAGGCCTCCAGCTGATCATTCACCTCAGTTGTGATGATGCTTTTCTCATGACTAAAACCTCTCATCCAAGGTTTCATTTTAATTCAATTCTTCTCTATTCTATCAGTGACATCCTTCCCAAACTAGGACACAACAGTTGGAGGTTGCATTTCACAATTCCATCTGCTGGAAATAGACAAATTGCTTTATGAAATCTCTGTCAATCAAATGCTATTTTGATTTGATGGGTTTGTTGGACATTCTGCAATATTTCTGCATGTTTTGGGGATATTTTATGATCCTGTCCATTTTTCATGAGAAATGCAACTTAGTGACCTTGTTCAGAATGTTTGAGGAACCAGAGAGAGTGAATTTGGCCAGTTGCCATTTCTCAGATTGACTGAAGGAACTGAACCAGTGACCAGTTTGGATAGACATAAATTTAAAAAATTCATTCGCCACATTGTTTGTATAAAATAACACTTACCAATGTTTCCAATTTGTATCACATAACTGCAGCTTTTCTTTGTTACATTGATCATTGATAGGTTAACAGTGTAACTGGGTTTTTCTCCCTGATTATTCGAGGCTATGCAGTGATATTGATGAAGTTGCTTTGTGAAGGATTGACAATGTAGATCCAGTTTATTGGTGTCAGAGATCTTTGAATCCTCAGACAGGGTCTTTTCATACCATGTGTACTGAATGGGAAGGGATCCCTGTACAGACTCACAGGAGATGGACACTGAACCCCCAGAACATGAGACGTGTGGTGGTGTTGAAAATCTAAGCACAGGAACAGAGACGGGTTCTGTTGGAAAGAAAGAAACATTCAGATACTGAACATTTAATAATCAAATAATCTTCAGACTTTGCACTTCATCTCAGCCAGGATCTGCCATGTTGGAATCTCACCAACACATCTACCAATCTATGGGGTGGATGTCTAATTTGGGCTTGGGAACTGGACATGGGAGATAGTTCCAGGTCCTGACACCATTCACCATTCTTTAGGTATGCCCAATGCAATTTTCAATGTTCCAGCCAATCGAAAGCCTGGAACTGGGCTCACCATCCAATCAGGGACAGTGGGCGGGACCCTGATGCTAGAGGGCCTCACCAGGTGAGGTGGGAGTTGCTGACCTGAGCATGGAGAGAGCAAGGGGCAAGTCCAGGTAAGTTTATTTTATGTTTCAAAACCCGGCAGTTGCCGGGCCATGATCCTGAAGGGGCAATGTGGTCTGCTTGCATTGCCGAATGAAATCCCAGTGGGCACAGGAATGGGTCTTTAATTGGCCCCTTTGGTAAATGTTATTTCCTAAGTTAGCTGCCCACTACTTGACTGCAAGCCACCCACTTTCAAAATGTTTGGGGTTTGGTGTTGTAACGGTAAATGGGCATGGAGACCAGCGGTGCCAAAATTCACACCCGCCCACCTCTAATCCTGACAATATACTTTTTAAAAATCCATCCCCATATCTCTCCATCCTCTTAGAGGCCTGAGTTACCCTTTCAGCCATTATATCAGAACAAATCAGGTCTCCAGATCAGAACAGCAGCAATGATACTGAGGATATGTTAACATGAAAATCATGGTGAACAATATCTCTTTGTAGCTGGTAGTGAGCCTCCAATGCTGTTTCATTGTTTGTGAGTTGAATGTGAATTAGTTGGAAAGAATCTAAGGGAAGCACAGGGGAAAATGAAGGCAAAATGTTGTCAGATATCGGTTACACGTTTTGTAGCTTTGAATAAGAATGTAAATGTGATTGGCTCTGGTTCTCTGCATGCTGCGATAGAACACTTCAACCCTGGTACGTGGAGACGAGTGGGGGGACTGTGTGTGGGGTGGTGAGAAAGCTGGAAATACCAAGAATGTTGAGTTTTTGCCGAATTTAACAGCGAAATGTCACCAGAATTCTTGCACACTGATTGAAAGTTTGGCTGGTTCCCAAGTAGGAAAGTTACGGTAACAGTTTGGAAATTGGTGGGAATGTGGCCTCGGAGCACAGCAGAGAGGAGGGAGTTGGGGTGGCTTTGCTTCTTGGGGCAGGATTGGGCAATCATGGGGTGGGAGAAATTGTATAAAACATTTGCCTGGAGATAGGGGTGAAGCTTTCGTGTGTCTCCTGGATCACAAGCTGTTCTGGAGAAGGTTCTGGATCCAGCAAATCCCATCATGCTTCAACCAGATGCAGGATGGGCGAGTGGGAATTATAATTCCCTCTTTGATCAAGGAATTAGCAAGAGAAAAGTGACACTTTCACCAACATTTTTAATGAGGTTTGGCAGGCCTTCACTGCTTTCACTGTCCCAAACTGTACTCTGAAACGACACAGGTCACCGTTTGCCTGGTGATTGAAAAGTGTCTCTTTGAAATGCTAACTGTTTATGAGCTTGTTTCTCAGCACATTGTTACTCACAAGGCCCAGATCACTGAAAAATTAACCGGTGGACCAGAACATGGAAAAGGGATCCGGACATGCAGCCCCTTCAGCCTGTTCCACAATTCAATTAAATCACAACTGACCAGTATCTTATGTCCATTTACCTACCTGGGTCCCATAACCCGAATATTGCTACCAGATAAAATCTGTCAATCAGTTTTGATATTTTCAATTGAGCTCAAGAGCTTTTTTGGAGGAGAGTGTTCCAGATTTCCACTATACTTTGTGTGAAGAAGTGTTCCCGACATCCCTGACGAGCCTAACTCCAGATTTAAGGTTATGGTTCCATGACTTGGACTGCCTCATCAGTGGATAGGGTCAAAAGTCAACAGTAAGAAGTGGTTTTGATATGTTAATGAACAAAAAAGAACTTCAACAGATTTGTACATGAAGCAATAACAGGAATAGTTTGAATTGAGTTGTTTTAGTTCCAAGGGGGATATATGCAGGTTGTAAAAAGGTGTAAGGAAGTGACATAAAGAAAGGGTAAGGTTGTTTTTACAAGTCTAAGAGGTAAAGTAAAGATTGATTTAATCAATCCTGGGAAAAAAGCATTTCTGAACAGACTGGTTGCAACAAAGAGAGATCAAAGGGAAGAAACGCATTTAAGGGAATACTGAAGCCTATGTGAGGGGGTAACTGCTTAGATCTCCCAGAACACTGCAGGATGGTTGGCCAGATCTCCCTGAAGACAGCAGGGTAGCTGGTCAGAACTCCCAGGAGACAGTGTGAACAAGGCCCAGACCTGAAGACCCAGTTGCTGTCAGCCTCAGAGGACACCCCAAGGTAAAAGCACTGTGTGGTAAAATTACTGGACTTCTATAGCTTTTTAAATCTATAATGATAGTTGCTGAACAGAAAAGAGAAAGATTAGCTCTGAGGTTAGCTAGGTTAATATTTGTGGAACTGTTTTAAAGTGCTGTTTACTGTGTGAATCTATTCTTGTGTTTAAATGTAATTGTGTCTTTTTTCCTTTATTCTTTTAATAAATGTTTACTTTACAATAAAATCATCACATGTATTCTGGGAAATCATTTCCTGATTTCAGAACCACTCCTCATACTATACAAATTGGAAAAACCGTTTTGGCAGCTGTTTCACGTTCCCCTCTGGGATTTGTGCAGCTTGGCATTTACCATCTGTCGTGCCATAACAGAAGGAGCTTTGACTCGGAGCAGTTTATGTGGATGGGGTCAGGGTTAACATGTGAAATGACACATCTGGAACCTGACTCAAGATGCTGACCTCAGTGTTTATCTCTGCCATGCTTGGCTGGTTGTTCCAAAGCCTCTTTAGATTGGTGGGTTAGAAACGTAAATAAATTAATTGCTGAATCCTAATGATATTTCATGGTACATTTGAATCTAATGCCACATCCTGGGATTACCCAACTTCCTGAATGGAACCAAGGAGAGATTGCAACGACAATTCATGAAGCTCCTTAAAAATCAGGCAAATGCAGCAATAATTACCCTGTGTCCTCTGCTGCTTTCTTATTGCCCACTGGGAAATTCTACAACAGGTGAAATGTAGGACCACGCCTTATACCCCCTCATGCTCCTGACTGCAAGCTGTACACTTCCACCCACCTCCAAGCCCCCTGATGACAAATTTTCCCCTCACACCCACCCCCTTTTTGGGCTGTGAGGGGTGAAGGGCCTTTGTGTTTTGACTTTAGCTGTTACAAAGTCCAACGGCATTAAGGAGGGGCCTTTTAACCAGCCCGTCTCCGCAGCCGGCAGCCCCTGTGGCTGCCTCTGCATTTCTTCCTGGTGTGGCTGGGCCAGACTGCAGCCCGGGCACAGCTCCCAGCAATGGAAATCCCACCTTTGTGGGCACTTTCTTCCAAGGCCGAGCGGGGAATTTTCCGAATTCCCCCTACCCGCTTTGAGGCTGAAAATCCAGCCCATTGTCTCAACAATTAATAAAGAGGCTTCTTTTACCATCCAAACAACTTTTCAATTTCCGTTTAGTTCACTTGTAAAGTTCAACTCTGACATGTTGGACTGGCCATGAATTGGGTTTGGGTAACATGAATCGGATTTCCCGATTTCTGCCCTTTACCTTTAAGACTCTGCATTGCTGAGGAGCCTCGGGATATCGGAGTTGTCATGTTTCCTCCCAGACAAAACATTGATCGGACATTTCAGTCGACAGTAATAAAGAGAATCAGTAAGAAATGTACCGTAAGATATTTGTAGCTTTACAGCAAACATTGAGTCAAGGCCAGTTTTTCCAATACCGCAGCTGTACCATCCTGTATCTCCTGAGCGAAGATCCTCCATAGTAACAATAAATATTCCTGTTGACTTGTAATCTGTGACCGATATTCTTCCATTTCGCCAATTTGTCGATGCTAAAACATGACACTGGCGAGTCCAGCCGTGACACCAATGTTTTATATGTGACTCGTAGCTCCGTGCATCATAGTGACATTCTATTGTGATCGCTCTTCCCACAACTCCTGTTACTCTCTCCTTTGCCCACAATGCACCTGAAACTGAGGAGACAACATTTCAGAAATTGAACAGGAAATATCTGCTTAATTCAAACAGATACATTTTAATGAGTTAAATTCCATCAAGTTTGTGATGTGAGTAATCATTCATATAGACACTTATCAGAGCCTCACTGTATTCCAAAGCACGTCACAGACAATGATTTACTCGTGAGATATTTGGGGCATTTTCTTGACATATTGGCAGGGGCTGGTAGAGTGAGGGGAACCTGGAAATTGGGGTTCTGCCTCATACTGTGGTGTTTAACCCCAGACTACGTATGACATCATCAAGAGGTTCCACAGCCAGAAACCAGCCTGATTGACAGGCCTGATTTGCAGTTGGTTGGAGAGCAGTGTGGAGGCGGTCATAGGAGCCGACAGTTCCCTGCTCTGATCTGAGGTGGGTGGGGTGCGGGGAGGGTTGTGTCCTTGCAGGAGGGGGTGTTCAGATCTTGAATGAGTTAGGGACGTCCAAAGGTAGGATTTGAAGGACTTGAAGGTTTGAGAGGTTGTGTGATAGGTGGCCTTGTAGGATGGATAGATTCCTGAGGTAGGGATTTGGATGCCTTGACTTGAACATTCATGAGACAATTGGCCTTGCTGGGACAGAAACTCATGCTGTGGGGAAAGAGTTTGTATTAAAATAACAAAAGAGAGATTGAAAATAATTAAATGGCTAGAGAGAAGTGAAGAAAAGGAAAAAGATACAGGGAAAGTTACAGATGAAAAGGGAATGGGAAAGAGATCAGATCAGAAAGAGGAAGGATTGGAAAGAAGAAGATTGCCAAACAGACAGAAACATGATTAAGTTGCCTGTCCATAAGTACATCAATATTCTGCATAAAATTGATAAGCTAGAGGCACAAAATATTTTGGGTAGGTTAAAGTTGTGGCTTAGAGCAGATGGGGCTGGGAGTTTAACATTGTGTGTTATAAAATAGATTCATCGAAAATGTTGGAGAGGTGGCAATACTGAGTGATGAGCAAAATCTAGTTTCTTATAGTTAAAGAATGAAAAAGAAAAGGCCATTTATGAGAAGGGTGATGTAGACCAAGCATCTACCAGTGAGGAACAGTGTTACTGAGAGAGCCTCATAAAACAATATTTCATCAACTGTACTTTAAAAAACAGAAATATTTGCAAACTTGGGACATGTTTTACTTGTGGGATTATTACCGCTGCAGTCTTCAGTGTATACTGGACATCAGATTATATTGAAAATTTACCAATTAAAACAGGGTATCATTTTCAAAATGTTGCTTGCATAGCTTTTTGAAAATTAAATTCTCCTTAACTTATCATTCACAATTAATAATGCAGTTCAGTATATTTGTTAACTATTCCCATGGTGTGATAGTAAATTCACAAGGTAATAAAATACTTCACAATTATTATTCATTTGGTGTTGCTGACTATTTTGTGCCTTTAGACTTAGGAGATTTCCCATATCTAGAGACGGATGCGGCAGACAAAGCTCATGTTTACTTTTGCTTTCCAAAGCTTGTTTTCCCTGGAACAGGTCACTAACCTCCGGAGACAACAGAATGAGTGGCACCACTGCACATCAAGCATGTCGGACTGGGATCTCTCACCCTCTTCCCACCAGCCTTAGGTCTGTTGGAAGATTTTCAGGTTGATAATCAACCTGTTGGTCCTGGTTAGAACGCGCCATCCATTCCCAATAAGAACAGAAGTGGGACTCGAACACAGAGCTTCTGGCTCAGATACAGAGACACTACCCACTGTGCCCAAGACCTCTTTTGTGGCTTTGCATGTCTCCAAATATTTAAACATCTGCTGTATAACCAGTGCACGAGAGTTAAACCAACTCAGATTATCGGAATATCCAGCTCTGGCTGTCACTCACCGGGCAGAGAACAAATGAAGAGAATCAAAATCCACATTGTTTTGTTCACAAAGATCAGGGCAGAACTTGTTTCCAGACACTCAGCTCTTGTTTCTCACGTCGAAATAAGTGTCTAATAGAAATGATACAAGGAATTTAAATGAGGAAGAAGATAGCAGGAAGCCAGATCATGAAACCACAGTAAGGCAGCTGATGATATCTGACCCCTAAGAACTTGAACTTCTGTCAGTTATATTTAACAAAAGAACTAAACCAATTTTCATTGAAAGGATATAAAATCCCGAAAACAAGAATGTTAAAAAGTTAGAACATATGGATAATGGTGACCCGAGCGAGTATTTATACTGAATTGTGAGGTGAATTAGAACAGGATCCCCCTCCCAATTTCTACAATCCCCACAGGAACAGAAGCATTTTTTTCATTTCTGAATTTTAGTTGTCCAATTGAATACAGAGATTTCTTAATATTTTGGTTTTATTTGCTAATCTTTGCGGATCACCCGTAAGTACCTGATTGATTTAAAAAGGATGGAGATACCCCACAAAATGATGTTCCACCTGTAGCCATTGTTGAACCTATGGTTCCTGTTAAAGTTGTACAGCCAAGGATAGTCATGCCCGATGTCTCTGTCGGAGTGGACGACATGATCTGCCTGTGCCTAATGAGGTACCTGATGTTATTCCAGAGACTATGGTTCCTGCCAAAGAATCGGAGGTCGTGAAGCTATGACATTCCACATGGATCAGGAAACCACTTGAAAGACTGAACTTATAATTTCATGACCTGTGTAAATATTTTAATGTCATGAGATAAACATCCTTGCAAATACAAAATGTACAGAAAAGTTAAAGGGTGAGGAATGTAGGACCATAGAACCATAGAACACTATAGCATAGAAAAACAGTCCATTCCACCCTTCTAGTCTGTGCCGAAATATTATTCCGCTAGTCCCATTGATCTGCACCCAGTCCATAACCCTCCAGACCTCTCCCATCCATGTATCTATCCAAATTATTCTTAAAACTTAAGAGTGAGCCGGCATTTACCACGTCAGATGGCAGCTCGTTCCACCATCCCACAACTCTCTGAGTGAAGAAGTTCCCCCTAATGTTCCCCCTAAGCCTTTCCCCTTTCACCCTAAAGCCATGTCCTCTTGTGTTTATCTCTCCTAATCTAAGTGGAAAAAGCCTACTTGCATTTACTCTGTCTATACCCCTCATAATTTTGTAAACTTCTATCAAATCTCCCCTAATTCTTCTACGCTCCAAGGAATAAAGTCCTAACCTGTTTAATGTTTCCCTGTAACTCAACTCCTGAAGACCCGGCAACATCCTAGTAAATCTTCTCTGCACTCTTTCAATCTTACTGATATCCTTCCTGTAGTTAGGCAACAAGTACTGCACACAATACTCCAAAATTGGCCTCTCCAATGTCTTATACAACCTCACCATAACATCCCAACTCCTATACTCAATACTTTGATTTATGAAGGCCAGTATGCTAAAAGATTTCTTTACAACCCTGTCTACCTGAAGCCACTTTCAGGGAATTATGTATCTGATCTCCCAGCTCCCTTTATTCCGCCGCACTCCTCAGTGCCCTACCATTTACTCTGTATGTCCTACCTTGGTTTGTCCTTCCAAAATGCAACACCTCACACTTTTCTGCATTAAATTCCATCTGCCATTTTCTGGCCCATTTTTCCAGTTGGTCCAGATCCCTCTGCAAGCTTTGAAAGCCTACCTCGCTGTCCACAACACCTCCAATCTTAGCGTCATCAACAAGCTTGCTGATCCAATTTACCACATTATCTTCCGGATCATTTATATAGACAACCAACAACAATGGTCCCAGCACAGATCCCTGAGGCACACCACTAGTCACAGGCCTCCAGTCTGAGAAGCAATCATCCACTACCACTCTCTGTCTTCTCCCACACAGCCAATTTCGAATCCAGTTTACAACCTCTCCATGGATACCAAGTGTCTGAACCTTCTGAACTAACCTCCCATGTGAGACCTTGTCAAAGGCCTTACTGAAGTCCATGTAGACAACATCCACAGCTATTCCTTCATCTACTTTCTTGGTAACCTCCTCGAAAAACTCGACAAGGTTCGTTAAACACGACCTACCACGCACAAAGCCATGCTGACTATCCTTAATCAACCCTTGGCTGTCCAAATAATTGTATATCTGATCTCTCAGAACTCCTTCCAATAATTTACCTACTACTGACGTCAGGCTCACTGGCCTGTAATTACCTGGTTTACTTTTGGAGCCTTTTTTAAACACCAAAAACAACATGAGCTACCCTCCAATCCTCCGGCACCTCACCCATGGCTAAGGACATTTTAAATATTTCTGCCAGGGCCCCTGCAATTTCTACACTAGTCTCCCTCAAGGTCCAAGGGAATATCATGTCAGGCCCGGGGGATTTATCTACCTTTATTCGCTGTAAGGCAGCAAGCACCTCCACCTCTTTAATCTCTATATGTTCCATGACACTACTGCTTGTTTCCCTTCCTTCCTTATACACTATGCCAGTTTCCGGAGTAAATACTGATGCAAAAAAACTGTTTAAGATCTCCCCCATCTCGTGAGGCTCCACACATAGACAACCACTCTGATCTTCAAGGGGACCAATTGTGTCCCTTACTATCCCTTACTATTACTGTAATAATTATAGTTTTGATAAACGTAGGACTGTAACATTAAGAATAATCCTTTGTTGTAAGAGAACATGATCTGCGTCAACCAACCAGTTTGCAGCATGGGGAACCTCCACGGGGAGTTCTCCTTTAGTTATAGAGTTAGATACACACATGTAGCTGCTGCTGCTGTCTTGGAAATAAAGTTCAATGTTTCCACCCAGAAAAGTTGCCTGGAAAATCAACTCGAGAAGATCGGGCTAGAACTTGGTGAAAATATAATGGGGTATGAACAACAAACACCTCTTTTAATGTGAAAATCGGTCAGCAACTTTTGGCGATGAAGAGAAAAGCCAATGAATCGTGAATTGCCACAAGTTACTGCTGATTTGTGCCACTCCACCTCTGCCTTAAAAATATTCGAAGACTCCCCTTCACCACCTTTTCAGGAAGAGATTTCCGAAGACTCACGACCCTCTGAGTTAAAAAAAAATCACCTAATCTCTGTTCTAAATGAGTGACCCCTCATTTTCCCACAAGAGGAAACATCCTCTCCGGACCCACCCTGTCAAGTCCCCTCAGGAACTTATATGTATCAATCAAGTCGCCTCTTACTCTTCTAAACTCCAGCAGATAGAAACCTAGTCTGTCCAACCTTTCCTCATTAGAAAATCCACCCATTCCTGGTATTAGCTTGGTAAACCTTCTCTGAACTGCTTCCAATGCATTTACATCCTTCCTTAAATAATGTGACCAATACTGTACAGAGTTTTCCAAATGTGGTCTCACTAGTGCCCTATGCAGATGAAGAATAACTTCCCTACTTTTGTATTCAATCTCCCTCACAATAAATGAAATCATTCTATCAGATTTCCTAATTACTTGCGGTCCCTGCACACTAACCTTTTGTGATTCGTGCACTAGGACAGCCAGATCCCTCTGCATCTCAGAGCTCTGCAATCTCTCACCATTAAGATAACATGCTTTTCTTTTATTCTTCCTGCCAAAATGGACAATTTTACATTTTCCCACATTATACTCCATTTTCCAGATCTTTGCCCACTGTCTAAACCTATCTATATCTTTTTGTAGCCTCCTTATGTCCTCTTCACAACTTACTTTCTACCTATCTTTGTGTCATCAGCAAATTCAGAAACCATCCCTTCAATCCTTTGATCCAAGTCATTGATATGAAGTATAAACTGTTGAGGTCCCAGCACTGATCCCTGTGCCACAAAACTCGTATATCTTGCCAAACTAAAAAAGACCCATTTATGCCTACTCTCTGCTTCTTGTTAGCCAGCCAATTTTCTATCCATACCAATATGTTACCCCATATACCATGAGCTTTTATTTTCCGCAATAACTTTTGATGTGGCACTTTATGAAACACCTTCTGGAAACCTAAGTACATTACATCCACCAGTTCCCCTTTATCCACAGCACATGTTACTTCCTCAAAGAACTCCAATCAGCTGGTTAAACAGATTTCCCTTTCACAAAACCATGTTGATTCTGCCTGATCACCATGACCTTATCCAAGTGCCCTTCTATATCTTCTTTAATAATAGCTTCTAACATTTTCCCTATGACTGGTGCAAAATGCCTATTCAATTTATCTGCCATCTCCTTGTTTTCCATTATCAATTCTCCAGGCTCACCTTCTATAGGACCAGCACACACTTTGTTCACTCTTTTCTTTTTTAAATATTTATAATAACTCTTACTATCTGTTGTTATATTCCTGGCTAGCTTTCTCTCATAAACTAAATTTTCCCTTCTTATTAGTCTTTTAGTCATTCTTTTCTGTTCCTTATATTCTGTCCTATCTTCTGACCTGCCACCCCTCTTTGCAGAATTATATGCTTTTGCTTTGAGTTTGATACTATGTTTAACCTTTCAAGTTAACCACGGATGGTGTGTCCGTCACTTGGACTTTTTCTTACTCGTTGGAATGTGCATTCTGAGATATCCCATTAAATATGAGCCACTGCATCTCGATTGACCTGTCCCTTAATCTATTTTGCCAATTCACTTTAGCCATCACAGCTTTCATGTTCTTATAATTGCCCTTATTTAAGTTTAAAAATTTACAGCGGGATTTTCCACACCCACTCGCCGGCCCTTCCGGTCCCGTCGCAAGTCAGTGGGGCTTCTGTCTGGGGATCTGCCTCCCCCACAGCGAGTCTCACCAGCAACAGGGCCCGAAAATCCCGACCTTAGACTCAGACCCATTCCTCTCTCCCTCAAACTGAATGTAAAATTCTTCCTATTATGTCACTGTTTCCTAGGGGCATCTGCACAGTGAGATCGTTAATTCCTCCCATCTCATTGCACAATAGCAGGTCTAGTATAACCTGCTGTCTGGTTGAATCCAGAACATGCCGTTCTCAGAAACCATCTTGAAAATATTCAATGTACTCCTCAGCTAGGCTATCTTTGTCCATCTGACTTTTCCAGTCTAGATGTAAATTAAAATCTCCCATGATTATCACCATGACTTTCTGACAAGCTCCAATTATTTCTTCCTCTCTTGTACTAATACCATCATTCACTAACAGAGCTACCACTACACCTTTTCCTCGCTTCCTGTCCTTCCTAAGTACCCTGTACCCTTCAATATTCACATCCCAATCCATGTCTTCCTGCAGCCATGTCTCCGTAATGGCTATCAAATTGTAATTATTTATTTCTATGTGCGCTCTCAGTTCATCTGTTTTGTTTTGAATGCTACGTGCATTCAGATACAGAGCTTTTAGTTTTATCCTTTTAACTTTTTATAACCTTTAGTTTCATTTGTTGATTTACTGTTAGATTTGTTCTCTCTATCCCCCCTTGTCAGTGTCTGTTTTTCATTTTTCCTAATAACAACTTTTTCTTTTGACTTGTATCTGCTCATTGAATTACAACATTATCCCGAATATGATCTGTTGCCCCACTATTTAGTTTAAAACCCTCTCTACTTCCCTAGTTCTGTGGCTCGCCAGAACACTGGTCCCAGCACGGTTCAGGTGTAGACCGTCCCAATGGTACAGATCCCACTTTCCACAGTACTGGCTCTTGTGCCCTACAAACCAGAACCCACTTCTTCCACACCAGTCTCTGAGCCACATTCACCTCCTGAGTCTGATTTGTCCTGTGCCAATTTGCACATGGCTCAGGTAATAATCCATAGGTTATGATCTTTGAGGTTCTGCTTCTTAATCTGGTGCCTCGCTCCTCATACTGATTGTGCAGAACCTCCTTCTTTGTCCTGTCTATGTCGTTGGTGCTTACATGGACCACCATGACTGGGTGCTCCCCCTTCCAATGAAAGTTCCTCCCCAGCCCCGAGCCGACGTCCCACACCCTGGCACCGGGCAGGCAACATGGTCGTGTGGACTCACGCTGTTTGCTGCAGAGAACGGTGTCAATCCCTCTGACTATACTATCCCTCACTACCACTTCATTCCTGTTTGCTCCGCCCACTTGGATGACTTCCTGTGTCATGGTGCATTGGTCATTTAGCTCATCACCCCTGCTCCCCTCCCCTGCTCTTGTCCAAACAAGCTGAGAAACTTCAGACCTGTAGAACAATTGTAAATGCTGAGGCTCCTGCGCTCCTGCCCTCTGGGTCCCTTTACCTGCCTCACTCGCAGTCACACTCACCCTGTCCTAAGAGGTCTGATTGCCTCCTGGCACAAAGAATCCAGGTAACTTTCCCTCTCCCTGATGCGTCGCAGTGTCTGTTCTGAGCTGCAGCTGCTTAAACTTCAAACACTTACTGCCAACGTGTTTTCCCTGTAACAATGCAGTTCTTCTTCTTCCCCCATTTGCAAACACAACCCTTCATTTTGTGACTAACACCTATTGTACATTCACAGGTTTCAGTCACACCTTAACCCTGAGAATAGCAACACATTTTTCTTGTGTTTTCAAGCCACCATCTACATGACAAGGTGCAACAACTTTGAAAACATTTTTTTCAAAGTTTAACTCTTTATTTACATTGGTCATCAACCATTAAATTATTTGTGGAGTTAATGAATTGAGCTTAAACTGAACTACGTTCATTTAGGATTGAACATCCACCCTCACCATTCTGTACACAACAAAAAGTTTTCAACCATTGAAACCGGAAGGAAACTCAGGCCTCTAAAGGCAATCTGTTCCACATGGGTAAAGTCTTCACTCTTACAAGAATAAAGCAATGGACCTCAGGTTGACAATGCAGTGAGTTGAGAAGCACATTCATTTATTGTCATTCCCAGAAGTAAGTCCCTGTAATACTGGCACCAGTAGATCCCAATTCCAAACTGGTAAATGAAGACCAGTTCTGAACTAGGAAGGACCAGTAAAACTGTCAATATCGCCGGTATTACCGGTCGCCCAGTAGGAACAGCCAGCAATACTGGTGATGTAAGTAGTACTGGTCCAAACTGGTTACTTTTCCCGTTTATCTGTTGGTGTTTATTGCTGGTGCACTTATATATTGCAGGGCCCAAATGAGGATCAAGAATGTCAATAATGAACTGAAATCACGCATTCCCATGTTTGTGTGTGTGTGTGTGTGTGTGTGCATGTGTGTGGGTGATTGAGGATATTTGTGTGTGTGTGTGTGTCTGGGTGTGTGTGTGTATGAAGGTGCTCTGAATCAGCCACCACCTCCACCTCCTCCTTCTCCACTGTTGTTGCTGACTTCACCACAACCTTCAGTTCCGCTGCCTTCGCCACCTCCTCCTCTGCCATGTCCCGTATCTGCCACCTCCACATCCGCCATTGCCGTCTCCTCCACAGTTGCCTCCTTCCCTGAGGCTGATGCTGATTCTGCCAGAGTGACCAACTGTGGGGAAAATGTAAGGGATGCTTCATCGGAGGAGTGGGGTGGGAGTGCTGTCCAGACCAGCAAAGTGGTCTGCGGTTCACACCCCACCTCACTTCCAATTCTCCCCCAACACCCGCTTCCCCTGGTGAGAGTCGGGACCACCCAATCCTCATACCCGCCTGGATCCATCCCCTCCCACTTAGGCCTCCCAGAAATGTGCCTGCAAGGGTCTGTGTGCCTAACCCGACCCCCAGCCTCATGGGGCTGCATGGCCTTACCCGATTCCCCAGTCGGGCCTATTCATCCTGACTCTTTCTCACTCTCACTCTCTCTCTCTCTCTCTCCCCCATCACTTTCCCAAACTCTCTCCCCCCTTTCCCATTGTCTCTCTCTGTCTCCTCTGCCTTTCTGACTATCTCTGCCTCCCTTTCTCCCACTTTCCCACCTTTCTCTCGAAGCCTTCTCCGGCCCTCCTCAGGCTGCACTACCCACTGAATGAGAGTTTATGCCCCAGTAATTGCATTGTCCCTCTCTGACTCCTAGTCCAATTGGTAACAGGTTCTGTGGTTCCAGCTGAATTTAGCTGAAGCAACTGGAATCCCTACTGGATTTCTGATGAGTCCAGTAGAATCCAGTAGAGGCCACTTGGCCGATCGTGTCTGCACCAGGTCTCCAAATGAGCAATATGACTTTGTGCCATTCTCCTGCTTTCTCCCTGTATCCTTGCACATTGTTTCTATTCAAATAATAATCTAATGCCCCGTTAAATGCCTCAATTAAACTTGCATCCACCACACTTCTAGGCAGCGCATTCGAATCTCGAGCTACTCGCTGTGTGGAAAAGTTCATTTCTCACCTCACAGTTGCTTCTCTTGCAAATCTCTTTAAATCTGAGCACTCTTATTCTTGACCCTTTTACAAGCGGGAACAGTTTCTCCCTCTCTACTCTATCCAGCCCCCTCATGATTTTGAACACCTCCATTAAATCTCCTCTTAGCCTTCTCTTCCGCAAGGAGAACAGTCCCAATCTCTCCAATCTATCTTCGCAACTGAAGTTACTTATTCCTGGAACCATTCCTCTAAACCTCTCCTGCACTTTCTAGTCCAACATGTTATTTCCTACTGGGAAGGGTTGAGCACAAGAACAATAACTTGCATTACTATAGAGCCTTTCTCATCGTAAAACTGGCAGCAAAGGTTTTGATGAGCTTCAGTTGGTTCAGGGTGAAGATGGTATTGGAACAGTCGAATTTGTAGGTAACAACAGCATTGGATGAAAACTCAATTGGACAGGGAGGTGGATAGAATCAGTGGCTATAAGGAAAATTGTTTGTAGTGGGGACAAAGACAATGGCTTCAGTCTTCACATTGTTCAGTTGTAATTTGGGACTGGCTGTTGGACAGACAGCTGGACAAGCAGTCTGACAGCACAGAGACAATGGAGGGTGCAAGAGAGGAGGTGGTCAAACAGGGAATCAGGCTTTGTGCTTGAAACTGCGCTTGTGGTCATTAGGAAACAGGGAATTCCTCACAAGTGTAGATTGTATTTGCTAAAATAAGGATAAAAATCATAACATAATAACATTAAGATCATATCAGGTTTCTAAAAGGAAAACAGTTATAAAGGTTCCCTCCCATGTAAAACATATTATTGAAGTGTGAAGCATATATATTGTTTATAACGTTAGTGGAAAGTATTTTAAATGAGAGTTTAGTGGTGTCTGTATCTGTGGGCAGAATTTTCCCAGAATTGCACTAAGTGCGGTAGCGGGTGGGTAAAATGGAGTCCTACCTGCCGATGAAGATGATGGGTTTTCACACCATATCATCCCAAACCCGGCTCATTATTTATTCACTCCCGTGAAACACTCCGTTTCCATGGCAAGCGGGCTGTCATTCGCCCACCCGCCATCACCCCGCTGTTACATCACGCTGGCCGCCATCTTGAAAAGGCAGCGGCCAGCAAAGCGCTCATCACCCCCAGCTTACCACCCCTGCCTCGGAGACATGGCCAGCAAAGGGAAAAAATACTGCAGACCCCTGCTTCATTGAGGGTCCCTCGAGCGACTGCTGGATGCCGTGGAGGCCCACCGGGATGTGTTCTACCCCCGCTCTGACCGCAGGGTGGGCAGCAAAGTCACCAACACGGCTCGGGAGGCGGTGACAGCGGTGGTCAGTGCGAACGTCCTGCAGAGGAGGACAGCCACCCAGTACCACAAAAGCTCGAATGATCTCCTCTGTTCCGCCAGGGTAAGTCACTCTTTTCACAAACCCAACTCACACACTCACAAACCCATCAGACATCCACAGTGCCCTCACCCCCTGCCAGTGCCAGGGACAACACCATTCACTCTCTCACACACACCTTCATTGTCCTCATCCCGTCCATGGGACCACTCACCACCCACACAGGCCAGGCATATTTATCCTTTGGCCCCGGCAGGCATCCTGACACACTGTCCCCATCCATATCCACACAGGACAAACTGGCACACAACAGGAGGGAAAGGTCGGAGACAGGTGGAGGGATGCCGGAGATCAAAGTTTTGACAGAATTCGAAAATGGAGCTATCCAGCTGACCGGCAATGATCGGGGCCGGTCCTGTGCTGACGGTGAGGTCGTCACTGCCATACCGACTGAGGGTCCAGCAGTGCAACACCCATCAGATAACCATCCTGTGAGTGATGTGTCCTCTTTCACAGGCCACTGCCACGCACTCATTATCTCCCCTTGCTTTCGCAGGCACATCTGGGAAGCAGCCGACAGAGTCCATGACCCAGGGTATCCCGAAGAAACCTCTGAAGAGGAATCTGAAGGCACTCTCCCTGAAGTTCCGTCACTGAGCTCACCCACACCCTCCGCCAGCGCAGAGACACACACCTCGGTGGGACCTAGCTTTAGAGTAGCCTCGGGATCACAATCTGGTGAGCGCATCACACTTTCTGGTCTACAGCAGGTGGAGGCAGGGACTTCCCAGCTCCCCTGCCACTCGGAGGACTGCTGGAGGCCACAATGTTTCTGAGTCCGAGCCAGATGACAGCCTCTGGGCTCGGTCATGTCACAGTTACTGGAATTGCAAAGGGAAGCCCGGGAACATCAGGAAGGGATGCCCGCTACACTCCTCAGATTGCAAGGCATGATTGAGGGGCCCGTCCATCTCTAGGTTGAGGTGATAACTCCGGTATTGCAACGCACCGAGGTCAACACTGGCAGGATAGCAGCTGCCATGGAGACCTTGGCCCAGGATGTCACTCCTGTGCTGCTGTGCAGGGTGAACTCCATCGCTGATGCCATATTTGGCCTCCAACAGAGTGTATGCGAGAGGGGTTGCAATTAGCTCGATCTCACTCCAGCTACCTCCTCCGCTCACGGAGTCAGCGAGGGGCCCTCAGGCACCGATAGGGAGGAGGATCAGCAGGTTCACACTCCGGGGCCATCCACGCAGGAGACTCTGGGAGTGACCGGCCAACCCGACTCCCCTCTTCCTGGGATCTCAGCAGCTCCAGCTCCACAGGCCGAGGAGGGTGCCACTGTCACACAGCAGGACCCCGAAAGCAGGCCGGGGCCCTCCAAGTCTCAGCCCTCCAGAGGACACCCACCAATGTCATCACAGACAGGGCGCCACATGCAGCAGGCTAGCTCCACCTCTGCTGTGGATGTCCGGGGAGCAGCAGGGTGTAGTGGCAGGGTAGGAAAGTTAGGGAAAAGTAGTTGCACAGCCTGGGTACGGGTGTTGGTCACATGTACAGACTGTTCACTATTGTCAATAAACTCCTAAGAACGTCTCCCTGTCTATGGCTCCTTGTTCTGATGAGCAGTGTTCTTGTCACTCAGATGTGAAAGCTTCCTGTGCAAGATAAAGGGCAGGTGTATCAGTCCAGGGCCTCTTCCCTGTGCTCTGTGCAACCTTCAGATAACAGTGATGGTCCAGCCTCACACTCCCTGGAAACATTACTGATGTCTGCACCTCGGCAGTGCTGGTCATTGCTGCCAGAATGGAGTGGGCAGGTGCCACAGAGTTCTCTCATTCTCTCTGTGAGCTCTCAGCACATTTAAAGTGGGACTGGTCCCCATCACACCAGCATCTGTGACCAGTGATGCTGTGTAGCAGCTCCTGAAAGGTCTGAAATGCTGAAGGCGGACACAGCACCAGATGTGTCTTAAGTTTAATGGCTGCGTCTGAGATGGCCCTGATCATGGACCACCGACAACATTCACCTCCGAGGAGGCCAGCACTTGCTCCCAGTCAACCCCACCCTCAGCATTCACCTATGAGGCTGGCCAGCACATACCCCCTGGACACCCCCCTCTCAGCCGTCACATCCGGGGTCAGGCATCCCTGAAGCCTGTAAACAACAGGCAAGCTGTGGAGAAAGCTGCTGTACACTCACCCCATTTCCTCCAGAGTGATGGCCACCAGGTACAAATTGCCTGTGTGTTGTTGTGAATCACGTCGGCGTGCTTTCCCGCTAACGTGGACAGATGATACGGCGGGGATCCAAGAGCCTGGCAGGATGGCCTTTTCATTATAGGCTGATGTATTACAATTACCTCCCCGCTGACCGATAGCGGGAAGCACCACCCGCTGTAGGTGGGCTGAGCGGACGATCACAACCTGCCTTCATGCTGACATTGTGAAGCAGGTCGCGCCATATTTTCCACACGTGCCCCTTATTACGCCTGGTGCCAGTGGGCACTGAAAACCCTGCCCTCTGTTTGTGTGTGTCCTAATTGGATTAAAGCCAGCTTGTCTAGAGGCTTTGATGTATAGAAAAGGAGTAGGTTTGAAATGTTAATTAGGTAAATATGGGGGCAATTTGCATTTTATCTTTAAACAAACTCCCATAGCTTGGATTGAGAGAGAGAGTGAAATATTACACCTAACCAGATGAAGCTCAGAAACTGTGTGTTTGTTTATTTTTCCCAAGGATTACTAATCAAGTGGGTCGTATGAAAGTGCCTTATTATTAGAAGATTTAAAGTTCAAAAGACATAGCGATAGAATGAAAATTGCATTCAAAGAGGAAAATATGTATAAAGGATTAGAAGGCTGTTGGTGAAAAGGAGAGCGATTCACTAAAGCCTCCAGTCTGTAAACCTCAAGCCGCTGTCTGCAATGACCCAGAGCTGAAAGAAACTCAATTTGAATGTGACTGTCCAGAGTGTGCTTTGCCCGGGGTCTGTTTAAATCCATGTGTTTTACTGATGCATTAACGGAGGTATAAATTGGAGTCAGATTAATTAGGGGAATTTTGTAGACATTATAGTAGTAATTTTGTCAACATATGCTTGTGCTCACAATCTTTCTTGTATTAATAAATATTTAATTTAGTTTCATAAAAACCTCTTGAGACTCGGTGGTCTTATTACTACTGAATTCAAAGCCTGCATCTTCAATCATACAAATTGCAAAAGTTAGTTATGACAGTTGATTCAAGTTTCCCTCCTGGATTTGAGCCGCTCAGCATTTACCATTGGCTGCGTCATAATATGAAGTATTGGTTTCTAATAAATGAACCTTTCAAGTTGCTTATTTGTTACAGAATTTGTTAGTCTTAAAACAAGATGTTCAGTTGTGTAGACACTAAGGCAGCAAACAGAGAAATTATTGTCAAGATGTCGATATACAATTTGAAGTTTGCAGCCATCATTTTGCATTTTGATTCCTCCACTAATTTAATGGTCAAAATTATTTGATGAGAAAATCAATTTTTATTCTGTCGAATTATTAAAAGAAATTCAAAGCTCGACGAATAATGAATATTTTTTCAGGATGAAAAATTCGATCAATGTAGATGTAACCCCGGAATCTTCATTTTCCCTCTTAGGTCAAGCTGTGAGGATCTGATTCGTTGAGTGTCTGGAACAGAAAATCACCAGATTAATTGAGACTGAGAACGATGCATTATTTTACATGTGAACAGAATTCTGGCTACGCCAACAAATCGAGGCAAAGCTTGTGATGAACTGGAGCTGTGTCGAGATCACACTCCTCACCCATTGCATGTGTGCTGGGAAAAGTTATCAGTTGTGCCCCTTTTGAAGAGACGTAACACCATTTTCTCATGGGTAACTAATGCTCCCCTGCAGCTGGTGTTATGGGAAGAAATAGATTACTGTGGTTACTTTATTAAATATATTTTATACAGTGCAGTTGCTGCTTCCAGTAACAATACCACTGGGTCTGTATCTCAGCCTCCTGTTGCAGTCTGCATAATATTAAGTCTCTTTGTGTTCTTGTTGAAAAACAATCACCCCTGGTGCTCTGTTAGTTTCTGCCTTCTCCATTTCCTCCTTTCCATTTCTTGTATCGACTGTTTTGTAAGATTAGATTAAAATATGGAATTCTTCTATTATGGATGGGTTACATAGGGATATAGTAACAGGGACAATTGAAGGGAAGTTTAATAAATGTAAAGGAAATGAGAGAGCAGAGGTGCAGGGTAGTGAAGAGGCGAATGGTAATCAAAGTATGATGAGAAGGGGCAGAACAAGGGGCAGAAGAGTGCAGCAGAAATGAGAACCAGAATGAGCAATAATGGTAAAAAATCGAAGCTTAAGGCTTGTTATCTGAATGCACGCAGATGAGTTGAAGGCACAAATAGAAATATATGGATATGACTTGATAGCCATTACAGAGACATGGTTGCAGGGTGACCAAGACTGGGAATTCAATATTCAAGGGTATTCGACAATCCGGAAAAAAGGGCAAAAAGGAAAAGTAGGTGGGGTAGCTTTGTTAATAAAGGAAGGTATCAGTGCGGTGGTGATATAGCTGGCATAGGTCATGATGTGGAATCAGTTTGGGTAGAAATAAGAAATAGTAAGGGGAATAAGCCATGGGTGGGACTCATCTATAGGCCTCCAAAGAGTTGGCTCACTGTAGGACAAAGCATAAATTGGGAAATAATGGAGGCATGTAAGGAGGGTGCTACAATTGTCATGAGTTATTTTAATCTGCATATTGACTGGAGAAATCAGATATGCAGGGGTAACTTGGATGACGAATTTGTAGAATGCACCAAGGATAGTTTCTTCGAGCAATATGTTGCATAACCTATTCGGGAACAGGCCATTTTGCAACTGGCAATGCGTAATGAGGTCGGATTAATAAGAGATCACATAGTTAAGGATCCTCTAGGGGGTAGTGATCACAACATGGTAGAATTTGAAATTCAGTTTGAGGGTGAGCAACTTGGCTCTCAAACCAGTGTCTTCAACTTAAATAAGGGCAATTACAGAGTTATGAAGGAAGAGTTCTCTAAAACAGGCTGGGAAAATAGACTAAAAGGAAGGTCAGTGGCAGACATTTAAGCAAATATTTCATAACGCTCAGAAAAAATTTATCCATGTCAAAAGCAAGGACTCGATGAGAAGGATGAACCACCCATTGGTTAACGAAGGTGGTCAAGGAGAGTATCCAATCAACAACTAAGGCATACAAAGGAGCGAAAACTAATGGTAGGCTTGAGGATTGGGAATTTTTGAGGAACCAGCAGCAGATGACTAAAAACTAATGAAGAGGGAGAAAGTTGATTATGAGAGGAAATTGGCAAGAAATATAAAAACAAACAGCAAGAGTTTCCACGGGTATATAAAAGGAAAGGGATTAGCTAAAGTGAGCGTGGAACCTTTGGAGGATGCAACTGGAGAATTGATAATGGGGAACAGGGTAAAGGCAGATAATTTAAACAAATATTTTGCATCGGTCTTCACAGTGGAGGACACTATAAACATTCCAAAGGTATCAGATAAGCAAGGAACCAATGGGAGGAAAGATCTTGTTACAGTCTCTATCACGAGGGACAACGCATTTGAGAAACTAATGGAACTAAAGGTAGACAAGGAGCTGATGACCTGCATCCAAGGGTTTTCAAGGAAGTGGCTGCAGAGATAGTGGAGGCATTGGTTGAAATATTCCAAAACTCACTGGATTCCTGGAGGGTCCCAACAAATTGGAAAACCGTTAATGTGACGCCCCTGTTCAAAAAGAGAGGGAGACAAAAAGCAGGAAACTATAGGCTGGTCAGCCTAACATCTTCCATTGGGAAAATGCTAGAGTCCATTGTAAAGGAAGAAATAGCAGGACATTTAGGAAAGCTTCATGCAATCAAACAGAGTCAACATGGTTTTGTGAACGGAAAATCAATTTTGACAATTTTGCCAGAGATCTTTGAGGAAATAACAAACAGAGTTGATAAAGGGGAATCAGTAGATTTAGTGTATTTGGATTTCCAGAAGGCATTCAACAAGGCGCCACATAAAAGGCTATTGCACAAGATAGGACCTCACGGTATTAGGGGTAATGTATTAGCATGGATTGAGGATTGGTTAACACACAGAAGGCAGAGAGTCTGGATTAATGGGAATGATGTAACTAGTGGAGTATCAGGAGAATCAGTCCAAGGGCCTCAATTATTTACTATCGATATGAATGACTTGGAGGAGGGGGCAGAGTGAAATGTATCCAAATTTGCTGATGATACAAAAATAGGAGGGAGGGCATGTTGTGACGAGGGCATAAGGAATCTGCAAGGGGATATAGACAGGTTGATTGAGTGGGCAAAAACTTGGCAGCTGGAGTTTAATGTAGGAACGTGTGAGGTTATGCACTTTGGGAGGAAAAATCGAAAGGCAGACTATTATTTAACAGGAGAGAGACTCCAAAATAGTGCAGCACAGAGGGATCTGGGTGTTCTTATGCATGAAACACCAAAGGTTAGCATGCAGGAGCAACTGGTAATTAAGTAGGCAAATGGAATTTTGGCCAGTATTGCTAGAGTTTTGGAGTTTAAAAATAGGGAAGTCTTGTACATCAGGAGCGTGGAGCCTGGTGACCTAGCTGTATGCCTCATGGTGTACAGGTGAAAGAGAAGAGAGCAATGGAAGGGCCTAGCTGTGCAGAGGGAGGAGCAGCAGCCTCAAGAAAAAGGGGAGGCTGGGGCTCCTGTGCATACTGCTGAAGAGCCACAATCTAGACTCAGGGTCTACAGACGCCCTTAGCATTCCTGCAGATGGTCTGTATTGCTAGGGTGTTGGAGTTTAAAAATAGGGAATTCTTGTTACAGCTGTGCAGGCTGTTAGTGAGGCCGTACAGTGTGAGTACTGTGTACGGTTTTGGTCCCCATATTTAAGAAAGGATATACTGGCATTGGAGACAATTCAGAAGAGATTCACGAGGCTGATTCCTGGGATTAAGGGGTTGATTTATCAAGAATGGCTGAACAGGTTAGGCATTTATTCTTTGGAGTTTAGACAAAGAAGGGATGATCTTAATGAAACATGAAAGGTTCTGAGGGGCCTTGACAGGGTAGATGTTGAGAAGATGTTTCCAGTTGTGGGCAATCTCGAACTAGGGGATATATTTACAGAATAAGGATGCACTCATTTAAAACAGAGATGCAGGTGGGGTTTCGGGCAGCCAAACAGCGCACTAAACTCTGGCCATTTTAGTGGCGGCCAGCACTTCCTGGTGTGCGTTAAGGGGCCTTGAGATGGAGCCATAGAGTCGTCCACGTAACCATGAGAGGTCCCTAGGAGACCAATGCTAATTCACGCATCTCTCTCTTTCATCCTGCAGGAGGTGTACATCAGGAGCGTGGAGCCTGGTGACCTAGCTGTATGCCTCATGGTGTAAAGGGAGTGGAGGTGAAAGAGAAGAGAGCAATGGAGGGGTCTGGCTGGGCAGAGGGAGGAGCAGCAGCCTCAAGAAAAAGGGGAGGCTGGGGCTCCCGTGCATACTGCTGAAGAGCCACAAGCTAGACTCAGGGTCTACAGACGCCCTTAGCATTCCTGTAGGTGACTGAGAACCAGTGTCGCTGAAGGCTGCACATGTCCTGGAAACTAGTCGGTCACATATGAAAGTGACCGTGGCACTCGATTTTTATGCCAGTGGCTCCTTCCAGGGCTCCAGAGGTGACCTCTGTGGGGTCATGCAAGCCTCCATAAGTAAGTGCATCCAGGAGGTCACGGACACCATACTCACGAAGGGACACAACTTTGTGCATTTCGCCCGGGATCAGGCAAGCCCAGGGAGCAAGAGCCCTGGGATTTGTGCAGATCTCTGGTTTTCCACAAGTACAGAGAGCCATCGACTGCACTCACGTGGCGCTTATATCTCCATGGCAACAAGCTGTGCAGTATGTGGACCACAAAGGCTCCCACTTGCTGAACGTTCAGTTGGTCTGTGACCACAGCAAATGCATCCTGCAGGTCTGCGCGGGATTCCAAGGGAGTGTCCGTGATTCCTATATTCTCAGTAAGTGTCAGATCCCTGACGTCATCCAGCTTGTTCTACAGGAATACAGATGGAGAGAGCGTAAGCAGGGTACCTGCCAGGTCACATGAGAAGGGCACCCGGCACGTGTGGGTGGTAAGTGGTGCCATGGATGGGATGAGGACACTATCCGCAGGCCAGAGGAAGGTGTGTGTGAGAGGGTGAATGGTGATGTCCCTTGAACTGGTATTGAGTGAGATCCCTGTGAATGTGTGACGGGTTTTTGAGTTGTGAGTGATGAGAAAAGTGACTTAACCCAGCAGAAAGAAGGTGACCATTCATCCTCTTTCAGCGCTGGGGGGCTGTCCTCTTTAGCAGGGCATTGGCGCTGACCACAGCTGCCACCACCTCCCATGCTGGATTTGTTGCCATGCTTGTTGGTCTTGGCCCAGAGTTGGGGTAGAGGACTTCGCGGCAGCCCTCACAGTGCCCAGTAGGCCGAGGGAGGCAGTGCTAAATTTTGGATGCAACATGTTTCCTCCCTTTGGCAGCTATGAATTCCTAGCAGTTTCTGATGCCTTAGAGAGATCTATCTCTGTGCAGGAGCGGCCTTTAAATAGGGCGTCCGGATAAATGAAGGCCTGAGGTGATGGTGTGGCGGCGAATCAGAGGTCTTCCCGCCAACGACCCGGTGTGTTTCCCGTGAATGCATCATTAATGAGGCGGGCGTGCCGGGAATAGGATAATAAGGTGTGAAAATCTGACATTGCAGCCGCCGGATAATGTCCCAGAAGGGAAAAACAGTTGAAACTGGGAAATTAGAATACTTGCCGGAGCGGGTCTCATATACTTTAACATGGAACACCAGTAAAAACTGGGAAATCAGGGTATTGGTCTGTGCTGTTTTTTCACACCTGGGATGTCCTTTTTCCCACTCACTACTGCACTTTGTGCAAATCTCGGATGATTCTGCCCATAGAATCTGTAAAACACCTTGTTTCAATGTGTAGAAATTAACATCAATGCAAGTTTTTCTTGACAATATCTGTGATCAATATTTTTGAAATAATTGGTGGAGAATTTACTGTCATGAAAGTATAATAATTTTCATAATATTTTCTGGTTTATTGTGGAGTAGGTTTATGGGGGTAAGTGTTTGGGTCTGTCTGTGTGAGATTTAATTACATTTGGAATCAAGTAGATGGCAAGATTTAACTCAACAAAAGAAGCTAGTTATTTGACATGCTAATGAGTAAACATGGATGCTGGTTTAGCATGTAAAGTGTAAAGGGAATTTGCATTTTTAGATAAATGAACGGAGATTTGGATTTCAAAAGGATTTTAATCTCTTTACAACTAGCCAGTTAAGCAAGGATAAGGAATGTGTTTGTTTATCTCAAAGGTTACTGACAATATATAGTATCGACATGAAAGTTTTTATATTGTGAGGAAGATACAGTTTCAAAGACATATGAAACAATAGGGTCTACATGTTAAAAAGAGAGAAACATATATAAAGGAGAATGAGGCTATGTGTCAGGAGAAGGCCATATGAAACCTAACAGATGTGTTTGAAGTAGCCTTAATGAAGCCTCCAGCATTTGTGCCTAAGCCTGCTGTCTACCGAAACTGAAGCTGGAGAAAGCCATTTGGAATTCCACTGTCCAGATCATTGTGTTAATTTGCTGGATCTGCTTGAAACCTGAAATCTATTTTTTGGACAGTTGCCTTAAAGGAGGTTTAACAGGGAGTCAGGTTATTTAGGAATTTTAGGAGTTATTATAGTAGAAATTTGTAGACTTATGTATGTAAGTGAAATCTATCTTTTGCTAATAAATATATTTAACTATATATTTTTTAAATCTCTAAAAGTCCTGGTAGACTTATGGTGTCTGAATTCAGTGCATGCATCTCATAATAAATATAAATTGCAAAACCGTTGTGACAGCTCGACCCTGTTTCACTCGTGGATTTAGTCTGCCTGACACACATCATCTGCCACATCATAACATTGCAAAATGCCCATAATGATTCTTATACAGTCCATAACCCTCACCTTAGATTTTCTCGTACACCATGTTCCCGAAATAGCACAAATCACCAGGAGAGTAAAGAGCACCCAGCGTATCACATCCCAGATAATGTAACTGAGCAAAAGAGAAGAAATATAAAATCATTTAAATGAAATGAGACTGTTTCATTTTTGAAACATGACGCTCCTCTTTACACTGTAATCTTTTGCAGCAACATAAAGTAGACAAGGGACTTTAGCTGAAAAAATCAACTAAAGTTCTACTTATCAACTTCATGATCATTAGATAAAAATCAAATGAAGCAAATTTCGTTAGCATGTCCATAATGTATAACTGTAATGCTAAGCTAAATCGTAAGTGAAAATTCTTTGCAGTGACTGGCCATTTGAGGGAAGTGCCACTGTCTGATGCAACATAGCAATGGTGAAGTATCTCTTCAGTGAGTAAGGAACTTAGAATAGAATCATCCCACACTGTTCCAAAGAAGTCATATTCAACTTGAAACATTAACTCTGTTTCTCTCTCCACAGATGCTGCAGGACCTGTTGAGTTTTTCCAGGATTTGCTGTTCTTATCACCCGTAATTCCCTTGTGCACCTTCTAACAGACAATTCTTAACCAGCTGGAAGCAGATAAAGTTTAACCCTCTCACTTTGGGGACAATGTATAACACTGGGCAACTGAGAAGGGGAAGATGACAGAGAATGCAATGGGCAGAATTTTTCGTTTGATCCCCGCACGTCCGCACGTACAATGACGCCTGGTGATGTTGGCGAGCGTCCCGAAGTCACCGTGCGCCATCGCAATGTTTCGCTGTGCAGGCGCGCAATGAAGTCCGATGCACACCCGCCATTAATTAACGGGCCACTTAACGACCTTTAGTGTTCAATTGACACCGGTTTTTCAGCGCCCATGTGCCGGCCCGAAGATCACATGGGCGCAACTGGCAAGCGGGTAGGAGACATTTGTATTAACCTCATCCCCGGGCGGGTTAGGAGGGCTCAGTGGGGTTGTGAATCTGCTCTATGAAGTATTTATTGTTGAAAGTTTTTGAAACTTACCTGTGTGATCTGCAGGACTTCAGAACACATCCCAGCTGCTTTTTCTGGACACTTAACCTTCAGGTCAGCACTCTGCAGTGAGGAATCTTTTCCGGACCTGCAGGTTTCAGGAAGCCTTCCCTTAGCCTGGGAATGGGATCTGATCTGTCCATTGGAGGCAGCTCCTCTGAGGAGGAAGGGAGAGGGCGGCAGCAAGTGGGGGCGGGGGGGTACGCCTACCTGCTGGGTGAAATGCCCAATGCCAACATGGTACTCACCCTACCAGAGCGCAACACATCGTTGAAGTGCTTGTGACACTGGATCCAGGTGCACTGCTCCTCATCGTGGGAGCTCACCACCTCTGCCACCTCCTCCCAGGCACGTTTCGTCATGTGGGGGAGACTCCTCCTCCCGTCCTGGGGAACCAGCACCTCCGGCCGTGCTGCCACCTCCTCGAGGAGGGCAGAAAGGCAATCATCGGAAACATGAGGGGCACACTGGCCCCCGACAGACTGCAGCCTGGCCTGTCCCACTACCCTAACCTCCAGCCTGGCCTGTCCCGCTGGCCTACCCTCCGGCCTAGCCTGACCCACTGCCCTACCCTCCAGCCTGGCCTGTCCCACTGGCCTACCCTCCAGCCTGGCCTACCCTCCAGCCTGGCCTGTCCCGCTGGCCTATCCTCCAGCCTGGCCTGACCCACTACCCTACCCTCCAGTCCGGCCGGACCCACTGCCCTACCCTCCGGCCTGCCCTGACCCACGGCCCTACCCACCGGCCTGGCGTGACCCACTGCCCTACCCTCCGGTCTGGCGTGACCCACTGCCCTACCCTCCGGCCTGGCCTGCTCACTGGAACCTCTCTGCTGTGGCCTTGCACTGGCCATTGTGAGCAGCTGGAACAGGCTGCCAGGCCTTCATTTAAACAGGCCGCTGGGTCGCCATTGGACCCGGTAGTCTGTGCACGCCCGCCGCCGCTCGCCCACTCCCGCTATCCTCGGGAGCCGGGAAATACGCTGGGATGGTGTAAATTGGCCCGCCCGCGCAAAATGGCAGCACAAACCCGATGGTGGGCGGCGATGGGTTCCTCACCTGCCCGTGCTTGTTCCCGCTCCACCACACCCCCACCCCCGCCAAGCGGAAAATTCAGACCATAGACTTTCAATACTTTTTAAATCATTGAAAGTAACCTGGAATAAAAGTAAGTGCACTGCATGTGCTAGAAATATGAACGGAAAACAGAAGATTCTGGAAACATTCAGCAGCTCAGTTGGGATGTGTGGGGTGAGTGGACCTGCTTCGGTTCATGTGTGGACTAGAATTCTGAAGAAGTGTCTGCACCCAAACCATGAACGTGTTTATTTTCTCCACAGCTGCGGACATACCTGCTGTCCATTTCCAACTGTCCCTCTTTCTGTTTGACCTTTAGTTGGCGTTTTCTCTTTATCACCATTGTAACTTCAAAGACCCGATTCCTGAGCGTTTACATCGGACTATAATTTCTGCTACTTATTGTGGACAGCTCAGGCTAATAATATGGAAATGGGACCAGAGCTGCAAGATGTCTCTCATTAGTGAAACCAAGGGATGTGCAGATATATCACGCTAATTCTTCCTTTTCATCAGCAGAAATACAACTACTCTGTCAGTGTAGACAGCAGCAAGGTAAGTTTGACAAGTACAACTCCTCACACACAGTGAGATTACGGTAGCGGTGAAGTAATCTAGGTGAATAAGGCAAAAAACACCATCTGAGCGGCAACACAATGGAAAAGCTCACTCCTTGCTTGTATTTTCCAACAGTAAAATGCACCCTCATTAAGAAGCTAAAAGAACAGCTTGATATAAACCCAGCCACCATTTCCATTCTGATGAGCTACTTTCCATATTAATGAACAACTTTCACTCCTTTGGCCAACTGTATCTCTCACATATGGAAGCAGTGCCAATCCATGAGAACATTGTACCTTTCAGGATTTTTGGGATCTGAAGTTGTGGCTCGATTGGTAGTGGAAATTAGATCTGTACTTGTGGAATGTGTAGTTGGTGATACTGTTGTAGAAACTTCACAATAATACTTAGGTCCTGTTGAAACAAGGGAATAACATTCAGATTCACCTCATTTTCACTTGTAGTCAACTGAGAGAGCATCATTGCCAAATGGAACCTCATTAATTGAGGAAAAGCCTGGCTGGTAGAATTGATTTCTGTGTAATTTACTCCTCTCTGGTCACAAGTGGAGAGGTTGCTGATACCTGGTGGTGATCTATCTTTGCTGGTAATTCCACTTTCTTGACTATGTCTGCGAGTTGGTGGGACAGAGTTACTAGTGGACCAGTTAAGGGCTCAGGTTGGTGGACTACAATCCAGTGATACACTTTCTTGACATGAATTTCATGTGAACACATTAAACAGTCACATCCGAATACTGGCAATGGTCACTTTCTGCCCTTTGGGGGCAGTTTTCTGAGCTTGCAGTAAAGGTGGGAATCTTCATCCACTGACCGTGAATGTCTCAAACCTGCCAGTGATTTTCTGTCCATTTAATGATAATGACCCACCTTGCTGCTGGGACTGGCTCCACCCTCCCCCTTCCCCCCTCCAGTTTGCACTCAGATAATTGGTTCAGATATATTTTAATAAATCGTTTGTTTCAAAAGGTAAGAAATAAGTTGTGTTGATTCATCACCTTTCACAACCTTGGGATATCCCAAAGTGTCTCAGAGCCTATGAAGTACTTTTTTGAAGTAAAGCCACAGTGTTAATATCGGGAAATGTGGAAGTTAATTCGTACACAACAAAGCCCCACAAACATCAGTAAAACATTCACTAGATGATCTGTTTTGTAGTGACATTAGCAGGCTCAAAAGACCAAGTGGCCTGCTCCTGCTCCCAATTTGTGTGTATTGGTTGAGAAATAAATGCTTCAAGGATACCAGGAGAACTTCCCTATTCTGTGAATAATATCCTGGAAATGTTTAAATCTACCGAAAAGGGATGTGGATCCTCAGTTTAACACCTCATCTACACAGCAGCACCACCACCAGTATAGCACTACCTCAGTGCTGGACCATGGTATCAGCCTGAATTTTAACTCTGAAGGGGAACTTGAACCTATAAAAGACTGGCATCAAAGGTCAGAGTGCAACTGAGTCCCTGCTGACAAGTCCAGTACAAATACAGTTTACAGGTGTAATTTCTACCTGCAGCTGACAGGCTTTGGTCAGAGTTTTATGACAGTGGGATTTGATGGTCCTGCCGGAGTGCATGGAGTTTAGAATGGCTCGCTGCATTTTACAGCCCAGTCCCTGCCGTGATGGGGGTGTCAAATTCCACCCTTCTTCCCTGACAACTTAGGCAAGAGACCACATGGGCATATGACCAGAGTCAATATATTTGCATATGTAAATTCCTGTCTCCTGCTGCTCAGGTGAAAATGCGATTCTCTTTGTTTTCTGCCCATTTTGGTGTTTCTGGGTGAACATGTTGCACCCACTCTGCAGAAAATTGAACCGCTACATTCAAATAGGCTAAAGTCCTCCTTATTTCAGAACCAGGGTCATTGTTTTATGGGGAGTGAATAATTAATTTTTTATACAGGATAATTTGAGATTTTGACTGGAATGATGGAATTTTACAACACAGGGGAGGGAATTCAGCCCATCGCTCGAATGCTGGTCCTCTGAATGATCTCCTCATTTAATTCCATTTCGTAGTCCTTTTCCCATATCCTCATACATTGGTTTCCCTTTTAAAGTCTATGATTGAATTTGTTTGTTAACTTATTTCAGTTGGGCATTCCATGTCTTAAAATCAGTTTGCATCAATAAAATTCTCCAAATTTCTCCCTTTGTCCTTTTAGTGATAATTTTAAAGTTAATGCTCTCTTGTTGCTGACTCACTGACTAGTGGAAATAGTTAGAGTTACCTTATCAAAATTTCTAACAATTTCCAAGGCCTCCAGCTGGTCATTCACCTCAGTTGTGATGATGCTTTTCTCATTACTAAAACCTCTCATCCAGGGTTTCATTTTAATTCAATTCTTCTCTATTCTATCAGTGACATCCTTCCAGACTAGGACACAACAGTTGGTGGTTGCATTTCACAATTCCATCTGCTTGAAATAGACAAATTGCTTTATGAAATCTCTGTCAATCAAATGCTATTTTGATTTGATGGGTTTGTTGGAGATTCTGCAATATTTCTGCATGTTTTGAGAATATTTTATGATCCTGTCCATTTTTTATTAAAAATGCAACTTAGTGACCTTGTTCAGAATGTTTGAGGAACCAGAGAGAGTGAATTTGGCCAGTTGCAATTTCTCAGATTGACTGAAGGAACTGAACCAGTGACCAGTTTGGATAGACATGAATTTAAAAAATTCATTCGCCACAATTTTTGTACAAAGTAACACTTACCAATGTTTCCAATTTGTATCACATAACTGCAGCTTATATCTGTTACATTGATCATTGATACATTAACAGTGTCACTGGATTTTTTTCCCTGATTATTCGAGGCTGTGCAGTAATATTGATGATGTTGCTGTTTGAAGGATTGACAATGTAGATCCAGTTTATTGGTGACAGAGATCTTTGAACCTTCAGACAGAGTCTTTTCATACCATGTGTACTGAATGGGGAGGGATCCCTGGACAGACTCACAGGAGATGGACACTGAACCCCCAGAACATGAGACGTGTGGTGGTGATGAAAATCTAAGCACAGGAACAGACACGGGTTCTGTTGGAAAGAAAGAAACATTCAGATACTGAACATTTAATAATCAAATACTCTTCAAACTTTGCACTTCATCTCAGCCAGGGTCTGCCATGTTGGAATCTCATCAACACATCTACCACTCTATGGGGTGGATGTTTAATTTGGATTTGGGAACTGGACATGGGAGATAGTTCCAGGTCCTGACACCATTCACCATTCTTTAGGCATGCCCAATTCAATTTTCAATGTTCCAGCCAATCGAAAGCCTGGAACTGGGCTCACCATCCAATCAGGGACAGTGGGTGGGCTCCTGATGCTAGAGGGCCTCACCAGGTGAGGTGGGAGTTGCTGACCTGAGCATGGAGACAGCAAGGGGCAAGTCCAGGTAAGTTTATTTTATGTTTGAAAACCCGGTGGCTGCCGGGCCATGATCCTGAAGGGGCAATGTGGTCTGCTTGCATTGCCGAATGAAATCCCAGTGGGCGCAGGAATGGGTCTTTAATTGGCCCCTTTGGTAAATGTTATTTCCTAAGTTAGCTGCCCACCACTTGACTGCAAGACACCCGCTTTCAAAATGTTTGTGGCTTGGGGCTGTAACGGTAAATTGGCATGGAGACCAGCGGTGCCAAATTTCACCCCCGCCCACCTCTAATCCTGACACCATACTTTTTAAAAATCCATCCCCATATCTCTCCATCCCCTTAGTGGCCTGAGTTACCCTTTCAGCCATTATATCAGAACAAATCAGGTCTCCAGATCAGAACAGCAGCAATGATACTGAGGATATGTTAACATGAAAATCATGGTGATCAATATCTCTTTGTAGCTGGTAGTGAGCCTCCAATGCTGTTTCATTGTTTGTGAGTTGAATGTGAATTAGTTGGAGAGAATCTTAGGAAAGACCAGGGGAAAATGAGGGCAAAATGTTGTCCGATATCGGTTACATGTATTGTAGCTTTGGATAAGAATGTAAATGTGATTGGCTCTGGTTCTCTGCATGCTGTGTTAGAACACTTCAACCTTGGTACGTGGAGACGAGTGGGGGGACTGTGTGTGGGGTGGTGAGAAAGCTGGAAATACCAGGAACGTTGAGTTTGTGCCGAATTTAACAGCAAAATCGCACCAGAATTCTTGCACACTGATTAAAAGTTTGGATGGCTTCCAACACCTCCCACCCCCCTCCACTGGATGGCCTGCCCATGTCAGCACGAAAACACACCAAAGTGTTTTACTACAGCATATATAAAGCCTGCGCTTGACGGGCTGCACTTTGCTTGGGACTTCAATGTTTGTTTGCCTACCTTGCTTCATTCAGCACTCGCAGCCATCAGTGCCAGGCTTCACAGACAGCACCACATCTCTATTAGGGAGGCTCATGGGTGTGTCTCTACCTACCAGATCAGACATATGTGGGCAGCTTTTCATTGACTGCAGGGCAAGGCCTTGCTTGGGGAAGGGGGAGAAGCGGCCTCAGGAAATGAAGAGGCTGCAGGGTGAGGGCTGTACTGGGGAAGGTTTGTATCGCAGGGTGCGTGTGGGGCGCTTGTTGATCTGTGCAAATAGCCTTAAGATGGTGAGCGCTGAGGAGGCAGTCTCCAGAGGAGATGAGGCCAGTTGGACATGTGAGGGTCTGTGTGTGAGAATGGGTGTTGATGTCCCTTGAGCTGGCAGTGAGTGAGATGCCAGTGAATATGTGATGGGCTTGAATGTGTGAGTTTAGAGTGATGAAATGGGTGCCAAATCCTGGCTGCATGGATGAGATCATTCATCCTCTATCTGCATTGGATGGCCAACCTCTCCTGTGCAACACTGGCACGGATCACCACTGGCATCACCTACCAAGCTGGAACGGTAATGTAGCTGCCCCTCCTGCGGCCAGAGTGGGGTAGAGGACATCACAGTGGTCCTCCACCCTGCCCAAAAGGTGCCCGAGGGCTGCAGTCTTCTTGTCTTTTGGGGCCATGTCTTCTTTGCTGCATTCCTGGGCTGGAAGCACTGAGTGCGGCTGCATTTTAAATGTGGCGCCTGGCATTAGGAAATAACGAGGAGACAATGTGACAGGGGATCGGAGCCCACCCCTCATTGAATCGGTGTGTATCCCAGGATTGAATAATTAATGCAGCAGGTTTGGGACAATACGGAATGCAAAGCTGCCATTGAGGCTTCCATATAAAACGTCATGTTACCCGCCCACCATCGCACTAAGAGCAAATCTGGGACGATTGTGCCCATCATCCCTGACGAGCTTATCTCTAGATTTAAGGTTATGGTTCCATGACTTGGACTACCTCATCAGTGGATAGGGACAAAAGTCAACAGTAAGAAGTGGTTTTGATACGTTAATGAACAAAAAAGAACTTCAACAGATTTGTACATGAAGCAATAACAGGAATAGTTTGAATTGAGTTGTTTTAGTTCAAAGGGGGATATATGCAGGTTGTAAAAAGGTGTAAGGAAGTGACATAAAGATAGGGTAAGTTTGGTTTTACAAGTCTAAGAGGTAAAGTAAAGATTGATTTAATCAAACCTGGGAAAAAAGCATTTCTGAACAGACTGGTTGCAACAAAGAGAGATCAAAGGGAAGAAACGCATTTAAGGGAATACTGAAGCCGATTTGAGGGGGTAGCTGCTTAGATCTCCCAGAACACAGCAGGATGATTGGCCAGATCTCCCTGAAGACAGCAGGGTAGCTGGTCAGAAATCCCAGGAGACAGTGTAAACAAGGCCCAGACCTGAAGACCCAGTTGCTATCAGCCTCAGAGGACACCCCAAGGTAAAAGCACTGTGTTGTAAAATTACTGGACTTCTATAGCTTTTTAAATCTATAATGATAGTTGCTGAACAGAAAAGAGAAAGATTAGCTCTGAGGTTAGCTAGGTTAATATTTGTGGAACTGTTTTAAAGTGCAGTTTACTGTGTGAATCTATTCTTGTGTTTAAATGTAATTGTGTCTTTTTTCCTTTATTCTTTTAATAAATGTTTACTTTACAATATAATCATCACATGTATTCGGGGAAATCATTTCCTGATTTCAGAACCACTCCTCATACTATACAAATTGGAAAAACCGTTTTGGCAGCTGTTTCACGTTTCCCTCTGGGATTTGAGCAGCTTGGCATTTACCATCTGTCGTGCCATAACAGAAGGAGCTTTGACTCGGAGCAGTTTATGTGGATGGGGTCAGGGTTAACATGTGGAATGTCACATCTGGAACCTGACTCAAGATGCTGACCTCAGTGTTTATCTCTGCCATGCTTGGCTGGTTGTGCAGAAGCCTCTTTAGATTGGTGGGTTAGAAATGTAAATAAATTAATTGCTGAATCCTAATGATATTTCATGGTACATTTGAATCTAATGCCACATCCTGGGTTTACCCAGCTTCCTGAATGGAACCAAGGAGAGATCGCAATGACATTTCATGAAGCTCCTTAAAAATCAGGCAAATGCAGCAATAATTACCCTGTGTCCACTGCTGCTTCCTTATTGCCCACTGGGAAAGTCAACAGCAGGTGAAATGTAGGACCACGCCTTATACCCCCTCATGCTCCTGGCTTCAAGCTGTACACTTCCACCCATCTCCAAGCCCCTTTATGACAAATTTTCCCCTTACACCCACCCCCTTTGTGGGCTGTGAGGGGTGAGGGATGAAGGACCTTTGTGTTTTGACTTTAGCTGTTACAAAGTCCAACGGCATTAAGGAGGGGCCTTTTAACCAGCCCGTCTCCGCAGCCGGCAGCCCCTGTGGCTGCCTCTGCATTTCTTCCTGGTGTGGCTGGGCCAGACTGCAGCCCAGGCACAGCTCCCAGCAATGGAAATCCCACCTTTGTGGGCACTTTCTTCCAAGTCCGAGCGGGGAATTTTCCGAATTCCCCCTACCCACTTTGAGGCTGAAAATCCAGCCCAATGTCTCAACAATTAATAAAGAGGCTTCTTTTACCATCAAAACAACTTTTCAATTTCCGTTTAGTTCACTTGTAAAGTTCAACTCTGACATGTTGGACTGGCCATGAATTGGGTTTGGGTAACATGAGTCGGATTTCCCGACCTCTGCCCTTTACCTTGAAGACTCTGCATTGCTGTGGAGCCTCGGGATATCAGAGCTGTCATGTTTCCTCCCAGATAAAACATTGATCAGACATTTCAGTTGAGGGTAATAAAGAAAATCAGTAAGAAATGTACCGTAAGATATTTGTAGCCACACAGCAAACATTGAATCGTTGCCAGTTTTTTCAATACCACAGCTGTACCATCCTGTATCTCCTGAGTGAAGATCCTCCATAGTAACAGTAAATATTGGTCGTGACTTGTTATCTGTGACCGATATTCTTCCATTTCGCCAATTTGTCGATGCTACAACATGACACTGGCGAGTCCACCCGTGACACCAATATTTTATATGTGACTTGTAGTTCCGTGCATCATAGTGACATTCTATTGTGATCGCTCTTCCCACAACTCCTGTTACTCTCTCTTTTGCCCACAATGCACCTGAAACTGAGGAGACAACATTTCAGAAATTGAACAGGAAATAACTGCTTAATTCAGAAAGATAGATTTTAATGAGTTAAATTCCATCAAGTTTGTGATGAGAGTAATCATTCATATAGACACTTATCAGAGCCTCACTGTGTTCCAAAGCACGTCACAGACAATGATTTACTCGTGAGATATTTGGGACATTTTCTTGACTTATTGGCAAGGGCTGGTAGAGTGAGGGGAACCGAGAAATTGGGGTTCTGCCTCATACTGTGGGGTTTAACCCCAGACTGTGTATGACATCATCAAGAGGTTCCGCAGCCAGAAACCAGCCTGATTGACAGGCCTGATTTGCAGTCGGGTGGGGAGCAGTGTGGAGGGGGACACAGGAGCTGACAGTTCCCTGCTCTGATCTGAGGTGGGTGGGGTGCGGGGGAGGGTTGGGTCCTTGCAGGAGAGGGTGTTCAGATCTTGAATGAGTTGGGGAAGTCCAAAGGTAGGATTTGAAGGCCTTGAATGTTTGAGAGGTTGTGTGATAGTTGTCCTTGTAGGATGGATGGATTCCTGAGGTTGGGATTTGGATGCCTTGACTTGAACATTCATAAGACCAATGGCCTTGCTGGGAGAGAAACTCATGCTGTGGGGAAAGAGTTTGCATTAAAATAACAAAAGAGAGATTGAAAATAATTAAATGCTAGAGAGAATTGAAGAAAAGGAAAAAGATACAGGGAAAGTTACAGATGAAAAGGGAATGGGAAAGAGATCAGATCAGAAAGAGGAAGGATTGAAAAGAAGTAGATTGCCAAACAGACAGAAACATGATTCAGTTGCCTGACCACAAGTACATCAAGTATTCTGCATAAAATTGATAAGCTAGAGGCACAAAATATTTTAGGGAGGTTAAAGTTGTGGCTTAGAGCAGATGGGGCTGGGAGTTTAACATTGTGTGTTATAAAATAGATTCATCGAAAATGATGGAGAGGTGGCAATACCGAGTGATGAGCAAAATCTAGTTTCTTAAAGTTAAAGAATGAAAAAGCAAAGGCCATTTAAGAGAAGGGTGATGTAGACCAACCATCTACCAGTGAGGAACAGTGTTACTGAGAGAGCCTCATAAAACAATATTTCATCAACTGTACTTTAAAAAACAGAAATAATTGCATACTTGGGACATGTTTTATTTGTGGGATAATTACCGCTGCAGTCTTCAGTGTATACTGGACATCAGATTATATTGAAAATTACCAATTAAAACAGGTTCTCATTTTCAAAATTTTGCTTGCATAACTTTTTGAAAATTAAGTTCTCCTTTACTTATCATTCACAATTAATAATGCAGCTCAGTTTATTTGTTAACTATTCCCATGGTGTGATAGTAAATTCACAAGGGAATAAAATACTTCACAATTATTATTCATTTGGTTTTGCTGACTATTTTGTGCCTTTAGACTTAGGAGATTTCCCATATCTAGAGACGGATACGGCAGACAAAGCTCATGTTTACTTTTGCTTTCCAAAGCTTGTTTTCCCTGGAACAGGTCACTAACCTCCGGAGACAACAGAATGAGCGGCACCACTCCACATCAAGCATGTCGGACTGGGATCTCTCACCCTCTTCCCTCCAGCCTTATGTCTGTTGGAAGATTTTCAGGTTGATAATCACCCTGTTGGTCCTGGTTAGAACGCGCCTTCCATTCCCAATAAGAACAGAAGTGGGACTCGAACACAGAGCTTCTGACTCAGATACAGAGACACTACCCACTGTGCCCAAGACCTCTTTTGTGCCTTTGCACGTCTCCAAATATTTAAACATCTGCTGTATAACCAGTACACGAGAGTTAAACCAACTCAGATCATCGGAACATCCAGCTCTGGCTGTCACTCACCGGGCAGAGAACAAATGAGGAGAATCAAAATCCACATCGTTTTGTTCACAAAGATCAGGGCAGAACTTGTTTCCAGACACTCAGCTCTTGTTTCTCACGTCGAAATAAGTGTCTAATATAAATGATACAAGGAATTTAAATGAGGAAGAAGATAGCAGGAAGCCAGGTCATGAAACCACAGTAAGGCAGCTGGTGAAATCTGACCCCTAAGAACTTGAACTTCTGTCAGTTATAATTAACAAAAGAACTAAACTAATTTTCATTGAAAGGATATAAAATCCTGAAAACAAGAATGTTAAAAAGTTAGAACATATGGATAATGGTGACCCGAGCGAGTATTTATACTGAATTGTGAGGTGAGATGGAACAGGATCCCCCTCCCAATTTCCACAATCCCCACAGGAACAGAAGCATTTTTGTAATTTCTGAAATTTAGTTGTCCAATTGAATACAGAGATTTCTTAATATTTTGGTTTTATTTACTAATCTTTGCGGATCACCCGTAAACACCTGATTGATTTAAAAAGAATGGAGATACCCCACAAAATGATGTTCCACCTGTAGCCATTGTTGAACCTGTGGTTCCTGTTAAAATTATACAGCCAAGGATAGTCATGCCCGATGTCTCTGTCGGAGCGGACGACACTGATCTCCCTGTGCCTAATGAGGTACCTGATGTTATTCCAGAGACTGTGGTTCCTGACAAAGAATCGGACGTCGTGAAACTATGACATTCCACATGGATCAGGAAACCACTTGAAGGACTGAACTTATAATTTCATGACCTGTGTAAATATTTTAATGTCATGAGATAAACATCCTTGTAAATACAAAATGTACAGAAAAGTTAAAGGGTGAGGAATGTAATAATTATAGTTTTGATCAACATAGGACTGTAACATCCTTTGTTGTAAGAGAACATGATCTGTGTAAACCAACCAGTTTGCAGCATGGGGAACCTCCACGGGGAGTTTTCCTTTAGTTATAGAGTTAGATACACACATGTAGCTGCTGCTGCTGTCTTGGAAATAAAGTTCAATGTTTCCACCCAGAAAAGTTGCCTGGAAAATCAACTCTATAACATTGGGCTAGAACTTACTGAAAATATAATGGAGTATGAACAACAAACACCTCTTTTAACACGAAAATCAGTCAGCAACTTTTGGCGATGAAGAGAAAAGCCAATGAATCGTGAATTGCCACAAGTTACTGCTGATTTGTGCCACTCCACATCTGCCTTAAAAATATTTGAAGACTCCCTTTCACCACCTTTTCAGGAAGAGATTTCCAAAGACTCACGACCCTCTGCGTTAAAAAAAATCACCTAATGTCTGTTCTAAATGGGTGACCCTTCATTTTCCCACAAGAGGAAACATCCTCTCCGCACCCACTCTGTCAAGTTCCCTCAGGAACTTATTTGTTTCAATCAAGTCGCCTCTTACTCTTCTAAACTCCAGCAGATAGAAGCCTAGTCTGTCCAACCTTTCCTCATTAGACAATCCACCCATTCCTGGTATTAGCCTGGTAAACCTTCTCTGAACTGCTTCCAATCCATTTACATCCTTCCTTTAATAATGTGACCAATACTGTACAGAGTCCTCCAGATGTGGTCTCACTAGTGCCCTATGCAGATGCAGAATAACTTCCCTACTTTTGTATTCAATCCCCTCACAATAAATGAAATCATTCTATCAGCTTTCTTAATTACTTGCGGTCCCTGCACACTAACCTTTTGTGATTCGTGCACTAGGACAGCCAGATCCCTCTGCACCTCAGAGCGCTGCAATCTCTCACCATTAAGATAACATGCTTCTCTTTTATTCTTCCTGCCAAAATGGACAAGTTTACATTTTCCCACATTATGCTCCATTTTCCAGATCTTTGCCCACTGTCTAAACCTATCTATATCTTTTTGTAGCCTCCTTATGTCCTCTTCGCAACTTACTTTCTACCTATCTTTATGTCATCAGCAAATTGGAAAGCATTCCTCCAAAAAACTGATTAAACAGATTTCCCTTTCACAAAACCATGTTGACTCTGCCTGATCACCATGACCTTATCCAAGTGCCCTGCTATAACTTATTTAATAATAGCTTCTAACATTTTCCCTATGACTGGTGCAAAATGCCTGTTCAATTCATCTGCCATCTCCTTGTTTTCCATTATCAATTCTCCAGGCTCACCTTCTATAGGACCAGCACACACTTTGTTCACTCTTTTTTTTTAAATATTTATAAAAACTCTTACTATCTGTTGTTATATTCCTGGCTAGCTTTCTCTCATAAACTAAACTTTCCCTTCTTATTAGTCTTTTAGTTATTCTTTTCTGTTCCCTATATTCTGTCCTATCTTCTGACCTGCCACCCCTCTTTGCAGAATTATATGCTTTTCCTTTGAGTTTGATACTCTGTTTAACCTTTCAAGTTAACCACGGATGGTGTGTCCGTCACTTGGACTTTTTCTTACTCGTTGGAATGTGCATTCTGAAATATCCCATTAAATATGAGCCACTGCATCTCGATTGACCTGTCCCTTAATCCATTTTGCCAATTCACGTTAGCCATCCCAGCTTTCATGTCTTTATAATTGCCCTTATTTAAGTTTAAAAACTTACAGCGGGATTTTCCACACCCGCTCGCCGGCCCTTCCGGTCCCGTCGCAAGTCAGTGGGGCTTCTGGCTGGGGAGCTGCCTCCCCCACAGTGAGTCTCACCTGCAACAGGGCCCGAAAATCCCGACCTTAGACTCAGACCCACTCCTCTCTCCCTCAAACTGAATGTAAAATTCTTACTATTATAGTCATTGTTTCCTAGGGGCATCTTCACGGTGAGATCGTTAATTCCTCCCATCTCATTGCACAATAGCAGGTCTAGTATAACCTGCTGTCTGGTTGAATCCAGAACATGCTGTTCTCAGAAACTATCTTGAAAACATTCAATATACTCCTCAGCTAGGCTATCTTTGTCCATCTGACTTTTCCAGTCTAGATGTAAATTAAAGTCTCCCATGATTATCACCATGACTTTCTGACAAGCTCCAATTATTTCTTCCTCTCTTGTACTAATACCATCATTCACTAACAGAGCTACCGCTACACCTTTTCCTCGCTTCCTGTCCTTCCTAAGTACCCTGTACCCTTCAATATTCACATCCCAATCCATGTCCTCCTGCAGCCATGTCTCCGTAATGGCTATCAAATTGTAATTATTTATTTCTATGTGCGCTCTCAGTTCATCTGTTTTGTTTTGAATGCTACGTGCATTCAGATACAGAGCTTTTAGTTTTATCCTTTTATGCTTTTTATTACCTTTAGTTTCATCTGTTAATTTACTATTAGATTTGTTCTCTCTACCCCCCCTTGTCAGTGTCTGTTTTTCATTTTTCCTAATAATACCTTTTTCTTTTGACATGTTTCAGCTCATTGAATTACAACATTATCCCGAATATGATCTGTTGCCCCACTATTTAGTTTAAAACCCTCTCTACTTCCCTAGTTATGTGGCTCGCCACAACACTGGTCCCAGCACGGTTCAGGTGTAGACCGTCCCAATGGTACAGATCCCACTTTCCCCAGTACTGGCTCTTGTGCCCCACAAACCAGAACCCACTTCTTCCACACCAGTCTCTGAGCCACATTCACCTCCTGAGTCTGATTTGTCCTGTGCCAATTTGCACATGGCTCAGGTAATAATCCATAGGTTATGACCTTTGAGGTTCTGCTTCTTAATCTGGTGCCTCGCTCCTCATACTGATTGTGCAGAACCTCCTTCTTTGTCCTGCCTATGTCGTTGGTGCTTACATGGACCACGATGACTGGGTGCCCCCCCTCCCAATGCAAGTTCCTCCCCAGCCCCGAGCAGATGCCCTACACCCTGGCACCGGGCAGGCAACATGGTCGTGTGGACTCACGCCGTTTGCTGCAGAGAACAGTGTCAATCCCTCTGACTATACTATCCCTCACTACCACTACATTCCTGTTTGCTCCGCCCACTTGGATGACTTCCTGTGCCATGGTGCCATGGTCAATTAGCTCATCCCCCCTGCTCCCCTCCCCTGCTCTTGTCCAAACAAGCTGAGAAAACCTCAGGCCTTTTAGACAATTGTAAATGTTGAGGCTCCTCTGAGTCCCTTGACCTGTTTCACTCACAGTCACACTCACCCTGTCCTAAGAGGTGTGATTGCCTCCTGGCAGAAAGAATCCAGGTAACTTTCCTTCTCCCTGATGCGTCGCAGACTCTGTTCTGAGCTGAAGCTGCTTAAACTTCAAACACTTACTGCCAACGTGTTTGCCCTCGATCAAACTGGCATCCAGCAGGTCTCACATGCTGCAGCTGTGACACATCACCTATCCTGACATCCTCAATCTGTTCTAATTAGCTATTTAATTATTTTATTCAATTATATATGCTGCTTTTGTTTTTATATATTTTATTAAGCTTTCCCCCAGTTGCGAGACAATTTTGAACCTTAGGACTAGAATAAACCTTAGTCACTTACCAGATACTCACCCAATAACCAGCTCCTTCTCCTGTAGCAGAGCACGACCACTTCCTGAAGGCTGAGGAAGTTAGAAAGCAGAAGCAAAAGAGCAGCTCTCTCCCTTCCTTCCCTAACTCTCTTAGCTTCCCAACTCCCAGCACTCTATTCTAAGTCACACTTCTTGCAATAAACCTTAACTAGCACAACTCTTTCCCCCAGTGCACCCAATTCCCACTTTGAACCAAATTCCCAAATACACTCCCTTGGTCTCTGTCTCACTCAGGCTGAAGTCTCCCCTCTGTGACCCTCTGTGAATTCTGTAATGTCCCTGGTGCAATTGTTGATGAGAATTCCATTGACGCCTGAGATATCAGGCAACCGCTGGAATGTATATAAATGCTCAGAGCTGTAGGAACTGTAACTTCACTTCACAGCACAATTTAACTGATGACTGTTTCTTCAGGTCAATCCAAAAATTTTCACTTAACTTTAGCCTCTCCTTCTATCATTGATTCATAAAATATACCCAGCTCTGTAATGCCTCCGCCTGGGATAATTTGCCCCTGGTGTGGTTCGTATGACCCCCGCTTCACCAGTTCACGGTTTCTTCCATCTGCACCACATGGAGCCCAATAAATGGATCAGTGCCCATGATGTTTGCCCATTAGAATTAAGCCCTGTAACAATGCAGTTTTTCATCTTCTACCATTTGCAAACACAACCCTTCATTTTGTGACTAACACCTATTGTACATTCACAGGTTTCAGTCACACCTCAACCCTGAGAATAGCAACACATTTTTCTTGTACTTTCAGGCCACCATCTACATGACAAGGTGCAACAGCTTTGAAAACATTTTTTACAGAATTTAACTCTTTATTTACATTGGTCATCAACCGTTAAATTATTTGTGGAGTTAATGAATTGTGTTTAAACTGAACTACATTCATTTAGGATTGAACACCCACCGTCACCATTCTGTACACAACAAAAAGTTTTCAACCAGAGAAACCGGAAGGAAACTCAGGCCTCTAAAGGCAATCTGTTCCACGTGGGTAAAGTCTTCACTCTTACAAGTCTAAAGCAATGGACCTCAGGTTGACAATGCAGTGAGTTGAGAAGCACATTCATTTATTGTCATTCCCAGAGGTAAGTCCCAGTAATACTGGCACCAGTAGATCCCAATTGCAAACTGGTAAATGAAGACCACTTCTGAACTAGGTAGGACCAGTAAAACTGTCAATATCGCCGGTATTACCGGTCGCCCAGTAGGAACAGCCAGCAATACTGGTGATGTAAGTAGTACTGGTCCAAACTGGTTACTTTTCCCGTTTATCTGTTGGTGTTTATTGCTGGTGCACTTATATATTGCAGGGCCCAAATGAGGATCAAGAATGTCAATAATGAACTGAAATCACGCATTCCCATGTTTGTGTGTGTGTGTGTGTGTGATTGAGGATATTAGTGTGTGTGTGTGTGTGTGTGTGTGTCTGTGTGATGTATGGGCCTTGGATTAATATGTGCATTTCAGCAGAATATGAGGTTGCATCTCCATAAACTCAGAAAAAACACTCAGAATAAAAGTTGAGTAAAAGCCGGGAAAATTTTATTGTGAAAAACGAGGACAGCCTCACACAGTTAAAACACGGACATTGTCTACGCTGCTTGGAATTGACTCCAGACAAAACACTCAAAATAAAATTTTGATTTAAAACAAAAACAGAAATACCTGGAAAAACTCAGCAGGTCTGGCAGCATCGGCGGAGAAGAGCAAAGTTGACGTTTCGAGTCCTCATGACCCTTCAACAGAACTCAATTTGATTTAAAGCGGTGGAAATGTTGTGTGAATCAATATCTTCCCAGTTGTACAGTTACTCCACATGCACGCCTTCCTCCCCAACTGGAACAGTCAATGTGGGGTCTGCACTGTGCGTGTTCCTGGGTGTTGCATTGAGAGACATAGTCCTGGGCTGCCCTGTCACATTGAGAGGCTGGGACAGTCCTCTTACTGCAACTGGAAAGGGAAAAGCAGCTTTTTATTTTTATATCAGAGGCTGGGGAGACATTTGCACAACCCCAATAAATCTGATTCTGATCAGAGCGATGCTGCATTAGAAAGTGTTAAAAGGGATGTGGCAGGTAACTTTAAATTGCAGCGATATAAAGATATATCTACTCTGCCTGAAGGCTACAAGAGTTTCTTCTTGGAGACAGTCATTAATCCTGGAGATATCCTCCACCTTTTCCTGGTCGGCTGCCTTCTCTACTTCCCACCTCCCGATCTTCCCAAGCAGCTGATCCTGGCACTGGGCAGGTTCCATCCCCTGTCCTCGGGAATGTGAGCTGGGTGGCACTGGACTGGAGTCGGACTCCACTGAAGCGCCCTAACCGGGCAGAAGCAGTGTGGCCCGGGGCGCTGACTCGGACACACACACTTGGCACATGGAAGATATCAACTCCCAGTCGCCATTGCCCTGAGCCTCACAAACCACAAGGCAGGTTTTGTTGCTGCTCCTGGTCTCGTACCATCTCCTCACTGCCTCTGCCCCACCTCCACCTCCGTCTCCACAGCCTCCGTCACTGTGGCCTCAGCCTTTGCTGCTGCCGCCTTCGCTGCTTCTCCCTCTGTCACTGTCACAGCCGCTGCCTCCCTCTCCTCAGCCTCAGACACTGTCTCTGCTGCTGCCGCTGCTGATGTCTCCTCCTCCACCACCACACTCACTCCCTCCATCACCTCGGCAACCACCTCCGCCTCAGCCTCCTCAGTCACTACCTCCACCTCACCCTCCTCAGCCACCACCTCCACCTCAGCCTCCTCAGACACCACCACCACCTCAGCCTCCTCAGACACCACCTCCACCTCAGCCTTCTAAGCCACCACCTCCACCTCAGCCTCCTCAGTAACTACTTCCACCTCAGCCTCCTCAGTCACCACCTCCACCTCAGCCTCCTCAGCCACTACCACCACCTCAGCCTCCTCAGCCACTACCACCACCTCAGCCTCCTCAGCCACCACCTCCACCTCAGCCTTCTCAGCCACTGCCTCCACCTCAGCCTCCTCAGTCACCGCCTCCAGCTCATCCCTCTCCACTTTTGTTGCCGACTTCACCACAACCTTCAGTTCCGCTGCCTTTGCTACCTCCTCCTCTGCCATGTCCCCTATCTGCCACCTCCACCTCCGCCATTGCCGTCTCCTCCACAGTTGCCTCCTTCCCTGAGGCTGATGATGATTCTGCCAGAGTGACCAACTGTGGGGAAAATGTAAGGGATGCTTCATCGGAGGAGTGGGGTGGGAGTGCTGTCCAGACCAGCAAAGTGGTCTGCGGTTCACACCCCACCTCACTTCCAATTCTCTCCCAACACCCGCTTCCCCTGGTGAGAGTCGGGACCACCCAATCCTCATACCCGCTTGGATCCATCCCCTCCCCCTTTGGCCTCCCAGAAATGTGCCTGCAAGGGTCTGTGTGCCTAACCCGACCCCCAGCCTCATGGGGCTGCATGGCCTTACCCGATTCCCCAGTCGGGCCTATTCATCCTGACTCTTTCTCACTCTCACTCTCTCTCTCTCTCTCTCTCCCCCATCACTTTCCCAAACTCTCTCCCCCCTTTCCCATTGTCTCTCTCTGTCTCCTCTGCCTTTCTGACTGTCTCTGTCTCCCTTTCTCCCACTTTCCCACCTTTCACTCCAAGCCTCCTCAGACTGCACTACCCACTGAATGAGAGTTTATGCCCCAGTACTTGCATTGTCCCTCTCTGACTCCTAGTCCAATTGGTAACTGGTGCTGTGGTTCCAGCTGAATTTAGCTGAAGCAACTGGAATCCCTACTGGATTTCTGATGAGTCCAGTAGAATCCAGTAGAGGCCTCTTGGCCGATCGTGTCTGCACCAGGTCTCCAAATGAGCAATATGACTTTGTGCCATTCTCCTGCTTTCTCCCTGTATCCTTGCACATTGTTTCTATTCAAATAATAATCTAATCCCCCGTTAAATGCCTCAATTAAACTTGCATCCACCACACTTCTAGGCAGCGCATTCCAATCTCGAGCTACTCGCTGTGTGGAAAAGTTCATTTCTCATCTCACAGTTGCTTCTGTTGCAAATCTCTTTAAATCTGAGCACTCTTGTTCTTGACCCTTTTACAAGCGGGAACAGTTTCTCCCTCTCTACTCTATCCAGCCCCCTCATGATTTTGAACACCTCCATTAAATCTCCTCTTAGCCTTCTCTTCCCCAAGGAGAATAGTCCCAATCTCTCCAATCTATCTTCGCAACTCAAGTTACTTATTCCTGGAACCATTCCTCTAAACCTCTCCTGCACTTTCTGGTCCAACATGTTATTTCCTACTGGGAAGGGTTGAGCACAACAACAATAACTTGCATTGATATAGAGCCTTTCTCATCGTAAAACTGGCAGCAAAGGTTTTGATGAGCTTCAGTTGTTTCAGGGTGAAGATGGTATTGGAACAGTCGAATTTGTAGGTAACAACAGCATTGGATGAAAACTCAATTGGACAGGGAGGTGGATAGAATCAGTGGCTATAAGGAAAAGTGTTTGTAGTGGGGACAAAGACAATGGCTTCAGTCTTCACATTGTTCAGTTGTAATTTGAGACTGGCTGTTGGACGGACAGCTGGACAAGCAGTCTGACAGCACAGAGACAATGGAGGGTGCAAGAGAGGAGTTGGTCAATCAGGGAATCAGGCTTTGTGCTTGAAACTGCGCTTGTGGTCATTAGGAAACAGGGAATTCCTCACAAGTGTAGATTGTATTTGCTAAAATAAGGATAAAAATCATAACATAATAACATTAAGATCATATCAGGTATTTAAAAGGAAAACACATTCTTTATTATACCAGTGGGTCTTCTATTCTACAGTTATAAAGGTTCCATTCCATGTAAAACATATTATTGAAGTGTGAAGCATATATATTAATGTTTATAATGTTATTGGAAAGTATTTTAAATTAGAGTTTAGTGGTGTCTGTATCTGTGGGCAGAGTTTTCCCAGAATTGCACTAAGTGCGGTAGCGGGTGGGTAAAATGGAGTCCTACCGGCCGATGAAGATGGTGGGTTTTCACATCATATCATCCCAAACCCGGCTCATTATTTATTCACTCCCGTGAAACACACCGTTTCAATGGCAAGCGGGCTGTCATTCGCCCACCCGCCATCACCCCGCTGTTACATCACGCTGGCCGCCATCTTGAAAAGGCAGCGGCCACAATGCGCTCATCACCACCAGCTCACCACCCCTGCCTAGGAAACATGGCCAGCAAAGGGAAAAAAGACTGCGGACCCCTGCTTCATTGATGGGTCCCTCGAGTGACTGCTGGATGCCGTGGAGGCCCACCGGGATGTGCTCTACCCCCGCTCTGACCGCAGGGTGGGCAGCAAAGTCACCAACCCGGCTTGGGAGGTGGTGACAGCGGTGGTCAGTGTGAATGTCCTGCAGAGGAGGACAGCCACCCAGTACTGCAAAAGGATGAATGATCTCCTCTGTTGCGCCAGGGTAAGTCACTCTTTTCACAAACACAACTCACACACTCACAAACCCATCACACATCCACAGGTCCCTCACTCACTGCCAGTGCAAGGGACATCACCATTCACTCTCTCACACACACCTACATTGTTCTCACCCTGTCCATGGGACCACTCACCACCCACACAGGCCAGGCATACTTATCCTTTGGCCCCGGCAGGCATCCTGACACACTGTCCCCATCCATATCCACACAGGACAAACTGGCACACAACAGGAGGGAAAGGTCGGAGACAGGTGGAGGGATGCCGGAGAACAAAGTTCTGACAGAATTCCAAAACAGAGCCATCCAGCTGACCGGCAATGATCGGGGCCGGTCCTGTGCTGACGGTGAGGTCGGCACTGCCATACCGACTGAGGGTCCAGCAGTGGAACACCCATCAGATAACCATCCTGTGAGTGATGTGTCCTCTTTCACAGGCCACTGCCACGCACTCATTATCTCCCCTTGCTTTCGCAGGCACATCTGGGAAGCAGCCGACAGAGTCCATGACCCAGGGTATCCCGAAGAAACCTCTGAAGAGGAATCTGAAGGCACTCTCCCTGAAGTTCCGTCACAGCGCTCACCCACACCCTCCGCCAGCGCAGAGACACACTCCTCGGTGGGACCTAGCTTTAGAGTAGCCTCGGGATCACAATCTGGTGAGCGCATCACACTTTCTGGTCTACAGCAGGTGGAGGCAGGGACTTCCCAGGTCCCCTGCCACTCGGAGGACTGCTGGAGGCCACAATGTCGCTGAGTCCGAGCCAGATGACAGCCTCTGGGCTCGGTCATGTCACAGTTACTGGAATTGCAAAGGGAAGCCCGGGAACATCAGGAAGGGATGCCCGCTACACTCCTCAGATTGCAAGGCATGATTGAGGGGCCCGTCCATCTCTAGGTTGAGGTGATAACTCCGGTATTGCAACGCACCGAGGTCAACACTGGCAGGATAGCAGCTGCCATGGAGACCTTGGCCCAGGATGTCACTCCTGTGCTGCTGTGCAGGGTGAACTCCATCGCTGATGCCATATTTGGCCTCCAACAGAGTGTATGTGAGAGGGGTTGCAATTAGCTCGATCTCACTCCAGCTACCTCCTCCGCTCACGGAGTCAGCCAGGGGCCCTCAGGCACCGATAGGGAGGAGGATCAGCAGGTACACACTCCGGGGCCATCCACGCAGGAGACTCTGGGAGTGACCGGCCAACCCGACTCCCCTCTTCCTGGGATCTCAGCAGCTCCAGCTCCACAGGCTGAGGAGGGTGCCACTGTCACACAGCAGGACCCCGAAAGCAGGCCGGGGCCCACCAAGTCTCAGCCCTCCAGAGGACACCCACCAGTGTCATCACAGACAGGGCGCCACATGCAGCAGGCTAGCTCCACCTCTGCTGTGGATGTCCGGGGAGCAGCAGGGTGTAGTGGCAGGGTAGGAAAGTTAGGGAAAAGTAGTTGCACAGCCTGGGTACGGGTGTTGGTCACATGTACAGACTGTTCACTATTGTCAATAAACTCCTAAGAACGTCTCCCTGTCTATGGCTCCTTTTTCTGATGAGCAGTGTTCTTGTCACTCAGATGTGAAACCTTCCTGTGCAAGATAAAGGGCAGGTGTATCAGTCCAGGGCCTCTTCCCTGTGCTCTGTGCAACCTTCAGATAACAGTGATGGTCCAGCCTCACACTCCCTGGAAACATTACTGATGTCTGCACCTCGGCAGTGCTGGTCATTGCTGCCAGAATGGAGTGGGCAGGTGCCACAGAGTTCTCTCATTCTCTCTGTGAGCTCTCAGCACATTTAAAGTGGGACTGGTCCCCATCACACCAGCATCTGTGACCAGTGATGCTGTGTAGCAGCTCCTGAAAGGTCTGAAATGCTGAAGGCGGACACAGCACCAGATGTGTCTTAAGTTTAATGGCTGCGTCTGAGATGGCCCTGATCATGGACCACCGACAACATTCACCTCCGAGGAGGCCAGCACTTGCTCCCAGTCAACCCCGCCCTCAGCATTCACCTATGAGGCTGGCCAGCACATACCCCCTGGACACCCCCCTCTCAGCCGTCACATCCGGGGTCAGGCATCCCTGAAGCCTGTAAACAACAGGCAAGCTGTGGAGAAAGCTGCTGTACACTCACCCCATTTCCTCCAGAGTGATGGCCACCAGGTACAAATTGCCTGTGTGTTGTTGTGAATCACGTCGGCGTGCTTTCCCGCTAACGTGGACAGATGATACGGCGGGGATCCAAGAGCCTGGCAGGATGGCCTTTTCATTATAGGCTGATGTATTACAATTACCTCCCCGCTGACCGATAGCGGGAAGCACCACCCGCTGTAGGTGGGCTGAGCGGACGATCACAACCTGCCTTCATGCTGACGTTGTGAAGCAGGTCGCGCCATATTTTCCACACGTGCCCCTTATTACGCCTGGTGCCAGTGGGCACTGAAAACCCTGCCCTCTGTTTGTGTGTGTCCTAATTGGATTAAAGCCAGCTTGTCTAGAGGCTTTGATGTATAGAAAAGGAGTAGGTTTGAAATGTTAATTAGGTAAATATGGGGGCAATTTGCATTTTATCTTTAAACAAACTCCCATAGCTTGGATTGAGAGAGAGAGTGAAATATTACACCTAACCAGATGAAGCTCAGAAACTGTGTGTTTGTTTATTTTTCCCAAGGATTACTAATCAAGTGGGTCGTATGAAAGTGCCTTATTATTAGAAGATTTAAAGTTCAAAAGACATAGCGATAGAATGAAAATTGCATTCAAAGAGGAAAATATGTATAAAGGATTAGAAGGCTGTTGGTGAAAAGGAGAGCGATTCACTAAAGCCTCCAGTCTGTAAACCTCAAGCCGCTGTCTGCAATGACCCAGAGCTGAAAGAAACTCAATTTGAATGTGACTGTCCAGAGTGTGCTTTGCCCGGGGTCTGTTTAAATCCATGTGTTTTACTGATGCATTAACGGAGGTATAAATTGGAGTCAGATTAATTAGGGGAATTTTGTAGACATTATAGTAGTAATTTTGTCAACATATGCTTGTGCTCACAATCTTTCTTGTATTAATAAATGTTTAATTTAGTTTCATAAAAACCTCTTGAGACTCGGTGGTCTTATTACTACTGAATTCAAAGCCTGCATCTTCAATCATACAAATTGCAAAAGTTAGTTATGACAGTTGATTCAAGTTTCCCTCCTGGATTTGAGCCGCTCAGCATTTACCATTGGCTGCGTCATAATATGAAGTATTGGTTTCTAATAAATGAACCTTTCAAGTTGCTTATTTGTTACAGAATTTGTTAGTCTTAAAACAAGATGTTCAGTTGTGTAGACACTAAGGCAGCAAACAGAGAAATTATTGTCAAGATGTCGATATACAATTTGAAGTTTGCAGCCATCATTTTGCATTTTGATTCCTCCACTAATTTAATGGTCAAAATTATTTGATGAGAAAATCAATTTTTATTCTGTCGAATTATTAAAAGAAATTCAAAGCTCGACGAATAATGAATATTTTTTCAGGATGAAAAATTCGATCAATGTAGATGTAACCCCGGAATCTTCATTTTCCCTCTTAGGTCAAGCTGTGAGGATCTGATTCGTTGAGTGTCTGGAACAGAAAATCACCAGATTAATTGAGACTGAGAACGATGCATTATTTTACATGTGAACAGAATTCTGGCTACGCCAACAAATCGAGGCAAAGCTTGTGATGAACTGGAGCTGTGTCGAGATCACACTCCTCACCCATTGCATGTGTGCTGGGAAAAGTTATCAGTTGTGCCCCTTTTGAAGAGACGTAACACCATTTTCTCATGGGTAACTAATGCTCCCCTGCAGCTGGTGTTATGGGAAGAAATAGATTACTGTGGTTACTTTATTAAATATATTTTATACAGTGCAGTTGCTGCTTCCAGTAACAATACCACTGGGTCTGTATCTCAGCCTCCTGTTGCAGTCTGCATAATATTAAGTCTCTTTGTGTTCTTGTTGAAAAACAATCACCCCTGGTGCTCTGTTAGTTTCTGCCTTCTCCATTTCCTCCCTTCCATTTCTTGTATCGACTGTTTTGTAAGATTAGATTAAAATATGGAATTCTTCTATTATGGATGGGTTACATAGGGATATAGTAACAGGGACAATTGAAGGGAAGTTTAATAAATGTAAAGGAAATGAGAGAGCAGAGGTGCAGGGTAGTTAAGAGGCGAATGGTAATCAAAGTATGATGAGAAGGGGCAGAACAAGGGGCAGAAGAGTGCAGCAAAAATGAGAACCAGAATGAGCAATAATGGTAAAAAATCGAAGCTTAAGGCTTGTTATCTGAATGCACGTAGATGAGTTGACGGCACAAATAGAAATATATGGATATGCCTTGATAGCCATGACAGAGACATGGTTGCAGGGTGACCAAGACTTGGAATTCAATATTCAAGGGTATTCGACAATCCGGATAAAATGGCAAAAAGGAAAAGTAGGTGGGGTAGCTTTGTTAATAAAGGAAGGTATCAGTGCGGTGGTGATATAGCTGGCATAGATCGTGACGTGGAATCAGTTTGGGTAGAAATAAGAAATAGTAAGGGGAATAAGCCATGGGTGGGACTCATCTATAGGCCTCCAAAGAGTTGGCTCACTGTAGGACAAAGCATAAATTGGGAAATAATGGAGGCATGTAAGGAGGGTGCTATAATTGTCATGGGTTATTTTAATCAGCATATTGACTGGAGAAATCAGATATGAAGGGGTAACTTGGAAGACGAATTTGTAGAGTGCACCAAGGATAGTTTCTTCGAGCAATATGTTGCATAACCTGCTCGGGAACAGGCTATTTTGCATCTAGCAATGCGTAATGAGGTAGGATTAATAAGAGATCGCATAGTTAAGGATCCTCTAGGGGGTAACGATCACAACATGGAAGAATTTGAAATTCAGTTTGAGGGTGAGCAACTTGGCTGTCAAACCAGTGTCCTCAACTTAAATAAGGGCAATTACAGAGTTATGAAGGAAGAGTTGTCTAAAACAGGCTGGGAAAATAGACTAAGAGGAAGGTCAGTGGGTGAGCAGTGGCAGACATTTAAGCAAATATTTCATAACACTCAGAAAACATTTATCCCGCTCAAAAGGAAGGACTCAATGAGAAGGATGAAGAACCCATGGTTAACGAAGGTGGTCAAGGAGAGTATCCAATCAAAAACTAAGGCATACAAAGGAGCGAAAACTAACGGTAGGCCTGAGGATTGGGAATTTTTATGAACCAGCAGCGAATGACTAATAACTAATAAAGAGGGAGAAAGTTGATTATGAGAGGAAATGGCAAGAAATATCAAAACAAACATCAAGAGCTTCCACGGGTATATAAAAGGAAAGGGATTAGCTAAAGTGAGCGTGGGACCTTAAGGTAGATAAGGAGCTGATGGCCTGCATCCAAGGAAGTGGCTGCAGAGATAGTGGAGGCATTGGTTGAAATATTCCAGAACTCACTGGATTCCTGGAGGGTCCCAGCAAATTGGAAAACCGCTAATGAGACGCCCCTGTTCAAAAAGAGAGGGAGACAAAAAGCAGGAAACTATAGGCTGGTCAGCCTAACATCTGCTGTTGGAAAAATGCTAGAATCCATTATTAAGGAAGAAATAGCAGGACATTTAGGAAAGCTTCATGCAATCAAACAGTGTCAACATGGTTTTGTGAACAGGATTGAGGATTGGTTAACACACAGAAGGCAGAGAGTCTGGATTAATGGGAATGATGTAACTAGTGGAGTATCACAAGAATCAGTCCTAGGGCCTCAATTATTTACTATCGATATGAATGACTTGGAGGAGGGGGCAGAGTGAAATGTATCCAAATTTGCTGATGATACAGAAATAGGAGGGAGGACATGTTGCGATGAGGACGTAAGGAATCTGCAAGGGGATATAGGCAGGTTGATTGAGTGGGCAAAAACTTGGCAGCTGGAGTTTAATGTAGGAACGTGTGAGGTTATACACTTTGGGAAGAAAAACCGAAAGGCAGACTATTATTTAACAGGAGAGAGACTCCAAAATAGTGCAGCACAGAGGGATCTGGGTGTTCTTGTGCATGAAACAAAACGTTAGCATGCAGGGGCAGCTGGTAATTAAGAAGGATAATGGAATTTTGGTCTGTATTGCTAGGGGGTTGGAGTTTAAAAATAGGGAAGTCTTGTTACAGCTGTGCAGGCTGTTAGTGAGGCCGTACAGTGTGAGTACTGTGTAAGGTTTTGGTCCCCATATTTTAGAAAGGATATACTGTCTTTGGAAACAATTCAGAAGAGATTCACTAGGTTGATTCCTGGGATGAAGGGGTTGATTTATCAAGAACGGCTAAACAGGTTAGGCATTTATTCTTTGGAGTTTAGACGAATGAGGGATGATCTTATTGAAACATGCAAGATTCTGAGGGGCCTTGACAGGGTAGATGTTGAGAAGGTGTTTCCAATTGTGAGGGAAATCTCGAATTAGGGGATATAGTTACAGAATAAAGAAGCACTCGTTTAAAACAGAGATGCAGGTGGGGTTTCAGGCAGCCAAACAGCACACTGAACTCTGGCCATTCAAGGGGCGGCCAGCACTCCCTGGTATGCGTTAAGGGGCCTTGAGATGGAGCCAGAGTCACCCACGTAACCTTGAGAGATCCCTCGGAGACCAATGCTAATTCACGCAACTCTCTCTTTCATCCTGCAGGAGGAGTACATCAGGAGCATGGAGCCTGGTGACCTAGCTGTATGCCTCATGGTGTACAGGGAGTGGAGGCGAAAGAGAAGAGAGCAATGGAGGGGTCTGGCTGTGCAGAGGGAGGAGCAGCAGCCTCAAGAAAAAGGGGAGGCTGGGGCTCCCGTGCATACTGCTGAAGAGCCACAAGCTAGACTCAGGGTCTACAGACGCCCTTAGCATTCCTGCAGGTGACTGAGAACCAGTGTCGCTGAAGGCTGCACATGTCCTGGAAACTAGTCGGTCACATATGAAAGTGACCGTGGCACTCGATTTTTATGCCAGTGGCTCCTTCCAGGGCTCCAGTGGTGACCTCTGTGGGGTCATGCAAGCCTCCATAAGTAAGTGCATCCAGGAGGTCACGGACACCATACTCACGAAGGGACACAACTTTGTGCATTTCGCCCGGGATCAGGCAAGCCCAGGGAGCAAGAGCCCTGGGATTTGCGCAGTCTCTGGTTTTCCACAAGTACAGGGAGCCATCGACTGCACTCACGTGGCGCTTATATCTCCGTGGCAACAAGCTGTGCAGTATGTGGACCACAAAGGCTCCCACTTGCTGAACGTTCAGTTGGTCTGTGACCACAGCAAATGCATCCTGCAGGTCTGCGCGGGATTCCAAGGGAGTGTCCGTGACTCCTATATTCTCAGTAAGTGTCAGATCCCTGACGTCATCCAGCTTGTTCTGCAGGAATACAGATGGAGAGAGCGTAAGCAGGGTGCCTGCCAGGCCACATGAGAAGTGCGCTCGGCACGTGTGGGTGGTAAGTGGTGCCATGGATGGGATGAGGATACGGTCCACAGGGCAGAGGAAGGTGTGTGTGAGAGGGTGAATGGTGATGTCCCTTAAACTGGTATTGAGTGAGATCCCTGTGAATGTGTGATGGGATTGTGAGTTGTGAGTGATGAGATAAGTGACTTAACCCAGCAGAAAGAAGGTGACCATTCATCCTCTTTCAGCGCTGGGGGCTGTCCTCTTTAGCAGGGCATTGGCGCTGACCACAGCTGCCACCACCTCCCATGCTGGATTTGTTGCCATGCTTGTTGGTCTTGGCCCAGAGTTGGGGTAGAGGACTTCGCGGCAGCCCTCACAGTGCCCAGTAGGCCGAGGGAGGCAGTGCTAAGTTTTGGATGCAACATGTTTCCTCCCTTTGGCAGCTATGAATTCCTAGCAGTTTCTGATGCCTTAGAGAGAGCCTCTCTGTGCAGGAGCGGCCTTTAAATAGGGCGTCTGGATAAATGAAGGTCTGAGGTGATGGTGTGGCGGAGAATCAGAGTCCTTCCCACCAGCGACCCGGTGTGTTTCCCGTGAATTCATAATTAATTCGTGCCGGGAATAGGATAATAAGGTGTGAAAATCTGACATTGCAGCCGCCGGATAATATCCCAGAAGGGAAAAACAGTAAAAACTGGGAAATTAGAATACTCGCCGGAGCCGGTCTCATATACTTTAACATGGAACACCAGTAAAAACTGGGAAATCAGGGTATTGGTCTGTGCTGTTTTTTCACACCTGGGATGTCCTTTTTCCCACTCACTACTGCACTTTGTGCAAATCTCGGATGATTCTGCCCAAAGAATCTGTAAAACACCTTGTTTCAACCTGTGGACATTAACATCAATGCAAGTTTTTCTTGACAATATCTGTGATCAATGTTTTTGAAATAATTGGTGGAGAATTAACTGTCATGAAATTATAATAATTTTCATAATAT